>NW_026909158.1:986200-2191930 GCF_033115175.1 Lepus europaeus | reverse complement strand
AAAATCACAGTAAAAATGGTTGTGGAGAAAAGCAAACTCTTTTCTTTAGGCAAGTCCATAAAATGTCATCTATACAAACAGAAATATCATGTTTGTTTGCCGAACTTCCTCTAGCTTTCTATCTAGAAAATACGAATGTGTGGAGCTGGTGTCCCCTTGATGAACCAATGAGTGTTTCAACGGTAGAAAATTAAATGTTCCCTGATAAAACACATTCAAAACAATAAAGTCCATCGATAATATCAAGAAAACACAAACACAGAGGCTTTCACAATATTTCGGATTGAGTTAGCCAAAACACAACCGGATATTTCTTGTTTCATCCAGTCATATCCGGACAAACTGGTGTGGAATTCGTATGCAATGGACCGAGAAAATCACAGTAAAATGGTTTTGGAGAAAAGCAAAGTCTTTTCGTTAGGCAAGTGCATAAAATGTCATCTATACAAACAGAAATATCATGTTTGTTTGCCACAGTTCCTCTAGCTTTCTCCCTAGAAAATACGAATGTGTAGTGCTGGTGTCTCCATGTGGAACCAATTACCGATTCCAAGCACAAAATTAAATGTTCCCCGATAAAAAACATTCAAAACAATAAAGTCCGTGGATAATATCAGGAATACAAAAACACAGAGGCTGTAGCAATATCTGGGATTGAGTTAGCCAAAACACAACCGGATATTTCTGGTTTCATCCAGTCATATCTGGACAAACTGGTATGGAATTCGTATGCAATGGACCGAGAGAATCACAGTAGAAATGGTTTTGGAGAAAAGCAAAGTCTTTTCGTTAGGCAAGTGCAATTAGTGTTTCTGAGGTGCAAAATTAAATGTTGCCTGATAAAAACATTCAAAACAATACAGTCCATCAATAATATCCAGAAAACACAAACACACAGGCTTTCACAATGTTTCGGATTGAGTTAGCCAAAACTCAACAGCATATTTCTGTTTCATCGAATCATATCCGGACAAACTGGTGTGGAATTCGTATGCAATGGATTGAGAAAATCACAGTAAAAATGACTTTGGAGAAGAGCAAAGTCTTTTCGTTAGGCAAGTGCATAAAATGTCATCAATACAAACAGAAATATCATGTTTATTTGTCACAGTTCCTCTGGCTTTCTCCCTAGAAATACGAATGTGTAGAGCTGGTGTCTCCATGTGGAACCAATTACTGTATCCAAGCTTAAAATAAAATGTTCTCCGATAAAAAACATTCAAAACAATAAAGTCCGTTGATAATATCCAGAAAACACACACACTGAGGCTGTATTAATAGCTGGGATTGAGTTAGCCAAAACAAATCCAGATACTTTTTCACTTTCATTAAGGTCATATCCGGACAAAGTGGTGTGTAATTTCTATGCAATGCACTGAGAAAATCACAGTAAAAATGGTTTTGGAGAAAAGCAAAGACTTTTCGTTAGGCAAGTGCATGAAATGTCATCTATACAAACAGATATATCATGTTTGTTTGCTGCAATCCCAGTAGCTTTCTCCCTAGAAAATACGAATGTGTAGAGCTGGTGTCTCCATGTGGAACCAATTACTGTATCCAAGCTTAAAATAAAATGTTCTCCGATAAAAAACATTCAAAACAATAAAGTCCGTTGATAATATCCAGAAAACACACACACTAAGGCTGTATTAGCAGCTGGGATTGAGTTAGCCAAAACAAATCCGGATACTTTTTCACTTTCATTAAGGTCATATCCGGACAAAGTGGTGTGTAATTTCTATGCAATGCACTGAGAAAATCACAGTAAAAATGGTTTTGGAGAAAAGCAAAGTCTTTTCGTTAGGCAAGTGCATGAAATGTCATCTATACAAACAGATATATCATGTTTGTTTGCCGCAGTCCCAGTAGCTTTCTCCCAAGAAAATACGAATGTGTAGCGCTGGTGTCTCCATGTGGAACCAATTAGTGATTCCAAGCACAAAATTAAATGTTCCCTGATAAAAAACATTCAAAACAATAAAGTCCGTGGAAAATATCAGGAATACAAAAACACAGAGGCTGTAGCAATATCTGGCATTGAGTTAGCCAAAACACAACCGGATATTTCCGGTTTCATCCAGTCATATCTGGACAAACTGGTGTGGAATTTGTATGCAATGGACCGAGAAAATCACAGTAAAAATGGTTGTGGAGAAAAGCAAACTCTTTTCTTTAGGCAAGTCCATAAAATGTCATCTATACAAACAGAAATATCATGTTTGTTTGCCGAACTTCCTCTAGCTTTCTATCTAGAAAATACGAATGTGTGGAGCTGGTGTCCCCTTGATGAACCAATGAGTGTTTCAACGGTAGAAAATTAAATGTTCCCTGATAAAAAACATTCAAAACAATAAAGTCCATCGATAATATCAAGAAAACACAAACACAGAGGCTTTCACAATATTTTGGATTGAGTTAGCCAAAACACAACCGGATATTTCTTGTTTCATCCAGTCATATCCGGACAAACTGGTGTGGAATTCGTATGCAATGGACCGAGAAAATCACAGTAAAATGGTTTTGGAGAAAAGCAAAGTCTTTTCGTTAGGCAAGTGCATAAAATGTCATCTATACAAACAGAAATATCATGTTTGTTTGCCACAGTTCCTCTAGCTTTCTCCCTAGAAAATACGAATGTGTAGTGCTGGTGTCTCCATGTGGAACCAATTACCGATTCCAAGCACAAAATTAAATGTTCCCCGATAAAAAACATTCAAAACAATAAAGTCCGTGGATAATATCAGGAATACAAAAACACAGAGGCTGTAGCAATATCTGGGATTGAGTTAGCCAAAACACAACCGGATATTTCCGGTTTCATCCAGTCATATCTGGACAAACTGGTGTGGAATTCGTATGCAATGGACCGAGAGAATCACAGTAGAAATGGTTTTGGAGAAAAGCAAAGTCTTTTCGTTAGGCAAGTGCAATTAGTGTTTCTGAGGTGCAAAATTAAATGTTGCCTGATAAAAACATTCAAAACAATACAGTCCATCAATAATATCCAGAAAACACAAACACACAGGCTTTCACAATGTTTCGGATTGAGTTAGCCAAAACTCAACAGTATATTTCTGTTTCATCGAATCATATCCGGACAAACTGGTGTGGAATTCGTATGCAATGGATTGAGAAAACCACAGTAAAAATGACTTTGGAGAAGAGCAAAGTCTTTTCGTTAGGCAAGTGCATAAAATGTCATCAATACAAACAGAAATATCATGAATATTTTTCACAGTTCCTCTAGCTTTCTCCCTAGAAATACGAATGTGTAGAGCTGGTGTCTCCATGTGGAACCAATTACTGTATCCAAGCTTAAAAAAAATGTTCTCCGGTAAAAAACATTCAAAACAATAAAGTCCGTGGATAATATCCAGAAAACACACACACTGAGGCTGTATTAATAGCTGGGATTGAGTTAGCCAAAACAAATCCGGATACTTTTTCACTTTCATTAAGGTCATATCCGGACAAAGTGGTGTGTAATTTCTATGCAATGCACTGAGAAAATCACAGTAAAAATGGTTTTGGAGAAAAGCAAAGTCTTTTCGTTAGGCAAGTGCATGAAATGTCATCTAAACAAACAGATATATCATGTTTGTTTGCCGCAGTCCCAGTAGCTTTCTCCCTAGAAAATACGAATGTGTAGCGCTGGTGTCTCCATGTGCAACCAATTAGTGATTCCAAGCACAAAATTAAATGTTCCCTGATAAAAAACATTCAAAACAATAAAGTCCGTGGAAAATATCAGGAATACAAAAACACAGAGGCTGTAGCAATATCTGGCATTGAGTTAGCCAAAACACAACCGGATATTTCCGGTTTCATCCAGTCATATCTGGACAAACTGGTGTGGAATTTGTATGCAATGGACCGAGAAAATCACAGTAAAAATGGTTGTGGAGAAAAGCAAACTCTTTTCTTTAGGCAAGTCCATAAAATGTCATCTATACAAACAGAAATATCATGTTTGTTTGCCGAACTTCCTCTAGCTTTCTATCTAGAAAATACGAATGTGTGGAGCTGGTGTCCCCTTGATGAACCAATGAGTGTTTCAACGGTAGAAAATTAAATGTTCCCTGATAAAAAAACATTCAAAACAATAAAGTCCATCGATAATATCAAGAAAACACAAACACAGAGGCTTTCACAATATTTTGGATTGAGTTAGCCAAAACACAACCGGATATTTCTTGTTTCATCCAGTCATATCCGGACAAACTGGTGTGGAATTCGTATGCAATGGACCGAGAAAATCACAGTAAAATGGTTTTGGAGAAAAGCAAAGTCTTTTCGTTAGGCAAGTGCATAAAATGTCATCTATACAAACAGAAATATCATGTTTGTTTGCCACAGTTCCTCTAGCTTTCTCCCTAGAAAATACGAATGTGTAGTGCTGGTGTCTCCATGTGGAACCAATTACCGATTCCAAGCACAAAATTAAATGTTCCCCGATAAAAAACATTCAAAACAATAAAGTCCGTGGATAATATCAGGAATACAAAAACACAGAGGCTGTAGCAATATCTGGGATTGAGTTAGCCAAAACACAACCGGATATTTCCGGTTTCATCCAGTCATATCTGGACAAACTGGTGTGGAATTCGTATGCAATGGACCGAGAGAATCACAGTAGAAATGGTTTTGGAGAAAAGCAAAGTCTTTTCGTTAGGCAAGTGCAATTAGTGTTTCTGAGGTGCAAAATTAAATGTTGCCTGATAAAAACATTCAAAACAATACAGTCCATCAATAATATCCAGAAAACACAAACACACAGGCTTTCACAATGTTTCGGATTGAGTTAGCCAAAACTCAACAGCATATTTCTGTTTCATCGAATCATATCCGGACAAACTGGTGTGGAATTCGTATGCAATGGATTGAGAAAATCACAGTAAAAATGACTTTGGAGAAGAGCAAAGTCTTTTCGTTAGGCAAGTGCATAAAATGTCATCAATACAAACAGAAATATCATGTTTATTTGTCACAGTTCCTCTGGCTTTCTCCCTAGAAATACGAATGTGTAGAGCTGGTGTCTCCATGTGGAACCAATTACTGTATCCAAGCTTAAAATAAAATGTTCTCCGATAAAAAACATTCAAAACAATAAAGTCCGTTGATAATATCCAGAAAACACACACACTGAGGCTGTATTAATAGCTGGGATTGAGTTAGCCAAAACAAATCCAGATACTTTTTCACTTTCATTAAGGTCATATCCGGACAAAGTGGTGTGTAATTTCTATGCAATGCACTGAGAAAATCACAGTAAAAATGGTTTTGGAGAAAAGCAAATTCTTTTCGTTAGGCAAGTGCATGAAATGTCATCTATACAAACAGATATATCATGTTTGTTTGCTGCAATCCCAGTAGCTTTCTCCCTAGAAAATACGAATGTGTAGAGCTGGTGTCTCCATGTGGAACCAATTACTGTATCCAAGCTTAAAATAAAATGTTCTCCGATAAAAAACATTCAAAACAATAAAGTCCGTAGATAATATCCAGAAAACACACACACTGAGGCTGTATTAGTAGCTGGGATTGAGTTAGCCAAAACAAATCCGGATACTTTTTCACTTTCATTAAGGTCATATCCGGACAAAGTGGTGTGTAATTTCTATGCAATGCACTGAGAAAATCACAGTAAAAATGGTTTTGGAGAAAAGCAAAGTCTTTTCGTTAGGCAAGTGCATGAAATGTCATCTATACAAACAGATATATCATGTTTGTTTGCCGCAGTCCCAGTAGCTTTCTCCCAAGAAAATACGAATGTGTAGTGCTGGTGTCTCCATGTGGAACCAATTAGTGATTCCAAGCACAAAATTAAATGTTCCCTGATAAAAAACATTCAAAACAATAAAGTCCGTGGAAAATATCAGGAATACAAAAACACAGAGGCTGTAGCAATATCTGGCATTGAGTTAGCCAAAACACAACCGGATATTTCCGGTTTCATCCAGTCATATCTGGACAAACTGGTGTGGAATTTGTATGCAATGGACCAAGAAAATCACAGTAAAAATGGTTGTGGAGAAAAGCAAACTCTTTTCTTTAGGCAAGTCCATAAAATGTCATCTATACAAACAGAAATATCATGTTTGTTTGCCGAACTTCCTCTAGCTTTCTATCTAGAAAATACGAATGTGTGGAGCTGGTGTCCCCTTGATGAACCAATGAGTGTTTCAACGGTAGAAAATTAAATGTTCCCTGATAAAAAACATTCAAAACAATAAAGTCCATCGATAATATCAAGAAAACACAAACACAGAGGCTTTCACAATATTTTGGATTGAGTTAGCCAAAACACAACCGGATATTTCTTGTTTCATCCAGTCATATCCGGACAAACTGGTGTGGAATTCGTATGCAATGGACCGAGAAAATCACAGTAAAATGGTTTTGGAGAAAAGCAAAGTCTTTTCGTTAGGCAAGTGCATAAAATGTCATCTATACAAACAGAAATATCATGTTTGTTTGCCACAGTTCCTCTAGCTTTCTCCCTAGAAAATACGAATGTGTAGTGCTGGTGTCTCCATGTGGAACCAATTACCGATTCCAAGCACAAAATTAAATGTTCCCCGATAAAAAACATTCAAAACAATAAAGTCCGTGGATAATATCAGGAATACAAAAACACAGAGGCTGTAGCAATATCTGGGATTGAGTTAGCCAAAACACAACCGGATATTTCCGGTTTCATCCAGTCATATCTGGACAAACTGGTGTGGAATTCGTATGCAATGGACCGAGAGAATCACAGTAGAAATGGTTTTGGAGAAAAGCAAAGTCTTTTCGTTAGGCAAGTGCAATTAGTGTTTCTGAGGTGCAAAATTAAATGTTGCCTGATAAAAACATTCAAAACAATACAGTCCATCAATAATATCCAGAAAACACAAACACACAGGCTTTCACAATGTTTCGGATTGAGTTAGCCAAAACTCAACAGTATATTTCTGTTTCATCGAATCATATCCGGACAAACTGGTGTGGAATTCGTATGCAATGGATTGAGAAAACCACAGTAAAAATGACTTTGGAGAAGAGCAAAGTCTTTTCGTTAGGCAAGTGCATAAAATGTCATCAATACAAACAGAAATATCATGAATATTTTTCACAGTTCCTCTAGCTTTCTCCCTAGAAATACGAATGTGTAGAGCTGGTGTCTCCATGTGGAACCAATTACTGTATCCAAGCTTAAAAAAAATGTTCTCCGGTAAAAAACATTCAAAACAATAAAGTCCGTGGATAATATCCAGAAAACACACACACTGAGGCTGTATTAATAGCTGGGATTGAGTTAGCCAAAACAAATCCGGATACTTTTTCACTTTCATTAAGGTCATATCCGGACAAAGTGGTGTGTAATTTCTATGCAATGCACTGAGAAAATCACAGTAAAAATGGTTTTGGAGAAAAGCAAAGTCTTTTCGTTAGGCAAGTGCATGAAATGTCATCTATACAAACAGATATATCATGTTTGTTTGCCGCAGTCCCAGTAGCTTTCTCCCTAGAAAATACGAATGTGTAGCGCTGGTGTCTCCATGTGCAACCAATTAGTGATTCCAAGCACAAAATTAAATGTTCCCTGATAAAAAACATTCAAAACAATAAAGTCCGTGGAAAATATCAGGAATACAAAAACACAGAGGCTGTAGCAATATCTGGCATTGAGTTAGCCAAAACACAACCGGATATTTCCGGTTTCATCCAGTCATATCTGGACAAACTGGTGTGGAATTTGTATGCAATGGACCGAGAAAATCACAGTAAAAATGGTTGTGGAGAAAAGCAAACTCTTTTCTTTAGGCAAGTCCATAAAATGTCATCTATACAAACAGAAATATCATGTTTGTTTGCCGAACTTCCTCTAGCTTTCTATCTAGAAAATACGAATGTGTGGAGCTGGTGTCCCCTTGATGAACCAATGAGTGTTTCAACGGTAGAAAATTAAATGTTCCCTGATAAAAAAACATTCAAAACAATAAAGTCCATCGATAATATCAAGAAAACACAAACACAGAGGCTTTCACAATATTTTGGATTGAGTTAGCCAAAACACAACCGGATATTTCTTGTTTCATCCAGTCATATCCGGACAAACTGGTGTGGAATTCGTATGCAATGGACCGAGAAAATCACAGTAAAATGGTTTTGGAGAAAAGCAAAGTCTTTTCGTTAGGCAAGTGCATAAAATGTCATCTATACAAACAGAAATATCATGTTTGTTTGCCACAGTTCCTCTAGCTTTCTCCCTAGAAAATACGAATGTGTAGTGCTGGTGTCTCCATGTGGAACCAATTACCGATTCCAAGCACAAAATTAAATGTTCCCCGATAAAAAACATTCAAAACAATAAAGTCCGTGGATAATATCAGGAATACAAAAACACAGAGGCTGTAGCAATATCTGGGATTGAGTTAGCCAAAACACAACCGGATATTTCCGGTTTCATCCAGTCATATCTGGACAAACTGGTGTGGAATTCGTATGCAATGGACCGAGAGAATCACAGTAGAAATGGTTTTGGAGAAAAGCAAAGTCTTTTCGTTAGGCAAGTGCAATTAGTGTTTCTGAGGTGCAAAATTAAATGTTGCCTGATAAAAACATTCAAAACAATACAGTCCATCAATAATATCCAGAAAACACAAACACACAGGCTTTCACAATGTTTCGGATTGAGTTAGCCAAAACTCAACAGTATATTTCTGTTTCATCGAATCATATCCGGACAAACTGGTGTGGAATTCGTATGCAATGGATTGAGAAAACCACAGTAAAAATGACTTTGGAGAAGAGCAAAGTCTTTTCGTTAGGCAAGTGCATAAAATGTCATCAATACAAACAGAAATATCATGTTTATTTGTCACAGTTCCTCTAGCTTTCTCCCTAGAAATACGAATGTGTAGAGCTGGTGTCTCCATGTGGAACCAATTACTGTATCCAAGCTTAAAATAAAATGTTCTCCGATAAAAAACATTCAAAACAATAAAGTCCGTTGATAATATCCAGAAAACACACACACTGAGGCTGTATTAATAGCTGGGATTGAGTTAGCCAAAACAAATCCGGATACTTTTTCACTTTCATTAAGGTCATATCCGGACAAAGTGGTGTGTAATTTCTATGCAATGCACTGAGAAAATCACAGTAAAAATGGTTTTGGAGAAAAGCAAATTCTTTTCGTTAGGCAAGTGCATGAAATGTCATCTATACAAACAGATATATCATGTTTGTTTGCCGCAGTCCCAGTAGCTTTCTCCCTAGAAAATACGAATGTGTAGCGCTGGTGTCTCCATGTGGAACCAATTAGTGATTCCAAGCACAAAATTAAATGTTCCCTGATAAAAAACATTCAAAACAATAAAGTCCGTGGAAAATATCAGGAATACAAAAACACAGAGGCTGTAGCAATATCTGGCATTGAGTTAGCCAAAACACAACCGGATATTTCCGGTTTCATCCAGTCATATCTGGACAAACTGGTGTGGAATTTGTATGCAATGGACCGAGAAAATCACAGTAAAAATGGTTGTGGAGAAAAGCAAACTCTTTTCTTTAGGCAAGTCCATAAAATGTCATCTATACAAACAGAAATATCATGTTTGTTTGCCGAACTTCCTCTAGCTTTCTATCTAGAAAATACGAATGTGTGGAGCTGGTGTCCCCTTGATGAACCAATGAGTGTTTCAACGGTAGAAAATTAAATGTTCCCTGATAAAAAACATTCAAAACAATAAAGTCCATCGATAATATCAAGAAAACACAAACACAGAGGCTTTCACAATATTTTGGATTGAGTTAGCCAAAACACAACCGGATATTTCTTGTTTCATCCAGTCATATCCGGACAAACTGGTGTGGAATCCGTATGCAATGGACCGAGAAAATCACAGTAAAATGGTTTTGGAGAAAAGCAAAGTCTTTTCGTTAGGCAAGTGCATAAAATGTCATCTATACAAACAGAAATATCATGTTTGTTTGCCACAGTTCCTCTAGCTTTCTCCCTAGAAAATACGAATGTGTAGTGCTGGTGTCTCCATGTGGAACCAATTACCGATTCCAAGCACAAAATTAAATGTTCCCCGATAAAAAACATTCAAAACAATAAAGTCCGTGGATAATATCAGGAATACAAAAACACAGAGGCTGTAGCAATATCTGGGATTGAGTTAGCCAAAACACAACCGGATATTTCCGGTTTCATCCAGTCATATCTGGACAAACTGGTGTGGAATTCGTATGCAATGGACCGAGAGAATCACAGTAGAAATGGTTTTGGAGAAAAGCAAAGTCTTTTCGTTAGGCAAGTGCAATTAGTGTTTCTGAGGTGCAAAATTAAATGTTGCCTGATAAAAACATTCAAAACAATACAGTCCATCAATAATATCCAGAAAACACAAACACACAGGCTTTCACAATGTTTCGGATTGAGTTAGCCAAAACTCAACAGTATATTTCTGTTTCATCGAATCATATCCGGACAAACTGGTGTGGAATTCGTATGCAATGGATTGAGAAAACCACAGTAAAAATGACTTTGGAGAAGAGCAAAGTCTTTTCGTTAGGCAAGTGCATAAAATGTCATCAATACAAACAGAAATATCATGTTTATTTGTCACAGTTCTTCTAGCTTTCTCCCTAGAAATACGAATGTGTAGAGCTGGTGTCTCCATGTGGAACCAATTATGTATCCAAGCTTAAAATAAAATGTTCTCCGATAAAAAACATTCAAAACAATAAAGTCCGTTGATAATATCCAGAAAACACACACACTGAGGCTGTATTAATAGCTGGGATTGAGTTAGCCAAAACAAATCCGGATACTTTTTCACTTTCATTAACGTCATATCCGGACAAAGTGGTGTGTAATTTCTATGCAATGCACTGAGAAAATCACAGTAAAAATGGTTTTGGAGAAAAGCAAAGTCTTTTCGTTAGGCAAGTGCATGTAATGTCATCTATACAAACACATATATCATGTTTGTTTGCCGCAGTCCCAGTAGCTTTCTCCCTAGAAAATACGAATGTGTAGCGCTGGTGTCTCCATGTGCAACCAATTAGTGATTCCAAGCACAAAATTAAATGTTCCCTGATAAAAAACATTCAAAACAATAAAGTCCGTGGAAAATATCAGGAATACAAAAACACAGAGGCTGTAGCAATATCTGGCATTGAGTTAGCCAAAACACAACCGGATATTTCCGGTTTCATCCAGTCATATCTGGACAAACTGGTGTGGAATTTGTATGCAATGGACCGAGAAAATCACAGTAAAAATGGTTGTGGAGAAAAGCAAACTCTTTTCTTTAGGCAAGTCCATAAAATGTCATCTATACAAACAGAAATATCATGTTTGTTTGCCGAACTTCCTCTAGCTTTCTATCTAGAAAATACGAATGTGTGGAGCTGGTGTCCCCTTGATGAACCAATGAGTGTTTCAACGGTAGAAAATTAAATGTTCCCTGATAAAAAAACATTCAAAACAATAAAGTCCATCGATAATATCAAGAAAACACAAACACAGAGGCTTTCACAATATTTTGGATTGAGTTAGCCAAAACACAACCGGATATTTCTTGTTTCATCCAGTCATATCCGGACAAACTGGTGTGGAATCCGTATGCAATGGACCGAGAAAATCACAGTAAAATGGTTTTGGAGAAAAGCAAAGTCTTTTCGTTAGGCAAGTGCATAAAATGTCATCTATACAAACAGAAATATCATGTTTGTTTGCCACAGTTCCTCTAGCTTTCTCCCTAGAAAATACGAATGTGTAGTGCTGGTGTCTCCATGTGGAACCAATTACCGATTCCAAGCACAAAATTAAATGTTCCCCGATAAAAAACATTCAAAACAATAAAGTCCGTGGATAATATCAGGAATACAAAAACACAGAGGCTGTAGCAATATCTGGGATTGAGTTAGCCAAAACACAACCGGATATTTCCGGTTTCATCCAGTCATATCTGGACAAACTGGTGTGGAATTCGTATGCAATGGACCGAGAGAATCACAGTAGAAATGGTTTTGGAGAAAAGCAAAGTCTTTTCGTTAGGCAAGTGCAATTAGTGTTTCTGAGGTGCAAAATTAAATGTTGCCTGATAAAAACATTCAAAACAATACAGTCCATCAATAATATCCAGAAAACACAAACACACAGGCTTTCACAATGTTTCGGATTGAGTTAGCCAAAACTCAACAGTATATTTCTGTTTCATCGAATCATATCCGGACAAACTGGTGTGGAATTCGTATGCAATGGATTGAGAAAACCACAGTAAAAATGACTTTGGAGAAGAGCAAAGTCTTTTCGTTAGGCAAGTGCATAAAATGTCATCAATACAAACAGAAATATCATGAATATTTTTCACAGTTCCTCTAGCTTTCTCCCTAGAAATACGAATGTGTAGAGCTGGTGTCTCCATGTGGAACCAATTACTGTATCCAAGCTTAAAAAAAATGTTCTCCGATAAAAAACATTCAAAACAATAAAGTCCGTGGATAATATCCAGAAAACACACACACTGAGGCTGTATTAATAGCTGGGATTGAGTTAGCCAAAACAAATCCGGATACTTTTTCACTTTCATTAAGGTCATATCCGGACAAAGTGGTGTGTAATTTCTATGCAATGCACTGAGAAAATCACAGTAAAAATGGTTTTGGAGAAAAGCAAAGTCTTTTCGTTAGGCAAGTGCATGAAATGTCATCTATACAAACAGATATATCATGTTTGTTTGCCGCAGTCCCAGTAGCTTTCTCCCTAGAAAATACGAATGTGTAGCGCTGGTGTCTCCATGTGGAACCAATTAGTGATTCCAAGCACAAAATTAAATGTTCCCTGATAAAAAACATTCAAAACAATAAAGTCCGTGGAAAATATCAGGAATACAAAAACACAGAGGCTGTAGCAATATCTGGCATTGAGTTAGCCAAAACACAACCGGATATTTCCGGTTTCATCCAGTCATATCTGGACAAACTGGTGTGGAATTCGTATGCAATGGACCGAGAAAATCACAGTAAAAATGGTTGTGGAGAAAAGCAAACTCTTTTCTTTAGGCAAGTCCATAAAATGTCATCTATACAAACAGAAATATCATGTTTGTTTGCCGAACTTCCTCTAGCTTTCTATCTAGAAAATACGAATGTGTGGAGCTGGTGTCCCCTTGATGAACCAATGAGTGTTTCAACGGTAGAAAATTAAATGTTCCCTGATAAAAAACATTCAAAACAATAAAGTCCATCGATAATATCAAGAAAACACAAACACAGAGGCTTTCACAATATTTTGGATTGAGTTAGCCAAAACACAACCGGATATTTCTTGTTTCATCCAGTCATATCCGGACAAACTGGTGTGGAATCCGTATGCAATGGACCGAGAAAATCACAGTAAAATGGTTTTGGAGAAAAGCAAAGTCTTTTCGTTAGGCAAGTGCATAAAATGTCATCTATACAAACAGAAATATCATGTTTGTTTGCCACAGTTCCTCTAGCTTTCTCCCTAGAAAATACGAATGTGTAGTGCTGGTGTCTCCATGTGGAACCAATTACCGATTCCAAGCACAAAATTAAATGTTCCCCGATAAAAAACATTCAAAACAATAAAGTCCGTGGAAAATATCAGGAATACAAAAACACAGAGGCTGTAGCAATATCTGGCATTGAGTTAGCCAAAACACAACCGGATATTTCCGGTTTCATCCAGTCATATCTGGACAAACTGGTGTGGAATTCGTATGCAATGGACCGAGAGAATCACAGTAGAAATGGTTTTGGAGAAAAGCAAAGTCTTTTCGTTAGGCAAGTGCAATTAGTGTTTCTGAGGTGCAAAATTAAATGTTGCCTGATAAAAACATTCAAAACAATACAGTCCATCAATAATATCCAGAAAACACAAACACACAGGCTTTCACAATGTTTCGGATTGAGTTAGCCAAAACTCAACAGTATATTTCTGTTTCATCGAATCATATCCGGACAAACTGGTGTGGAATTTGTATGCAATGGATTGAGAAAACCACAGTAAAAATGACTTTGGAGAAGAGCAAAGTCTTTTCGTTAGGCAAGTGCATAAAATGTCATCAATACAAACAGAAATATCATGTTTATTTGTCACAGTTCTTCTAGCTTTCTCCCTAGAAATACGAATGTGTAGAGCTGGTGTCTCCATGTGGAACCAATTATGTATCCAAGCTTAAAATAAAATGTTCTCCGATAAAAAACATTCAAAACAATAAAGTCCGTTGATAATATCCAGAAAACACACACACTGAGGCTGTATTAATAGCTGGGATTGAGTTAGCCAAAACAAATCCGGATACTTTTTCACTTTCATTAAGGTCATATCCGGACAAAGTGGTGTGTAATTTCTATGCAATGCACTGAGAAAATCACAGTAAAAATGGTTTTGGAGAAAAGCAAAGTCTTTTCGTTAGGCAAGTGCATGAAATGTCATCTATACAAACACATATATCATGTTTGTTTGCCGCAGTCCCAGTAGCTTTCTCCCTAGAAAATACGAATGTGTAGCGCTGGTGTCTCCATGTGCAACCAATTAGTGATTCCAAGCACAAAATTAAATGTTCCCTGATAAAAAACATTCAAAACAATAAAGTCCGTGGAAAATATCAGGAATACAAAAACACAGAGGCTGTAGCAATATCTGGCATTGAGTTAGCCAAAACACAACCGGATATTTCCGGTTTCATCCAGTCATATCTGGACAAACTGGTGTGGAATTTGTATGCAATGGACCGAGAAAATCACAGTAAAAATGGTTGTGGAGAAAAGCAAACTCTTTTCTTTAGGCAAGTCCATAAAATGTCATCTATACAAACAGAAATATCATGTTTGTTTGCCGAACTTCCTCTAGCTTTCTATCTAGAAAATACGAATGTGTGGAGCTGGTGTCCCCTTGATGAACCAATGAGTGTTTCAACGGTAGAAAATTAAATGTTCCCTGATAAAAAAACATTCAAAACAATAAAGTCCATCGATAATATCAAGAAAACACAAACACAGAGGCTTTCACAATATTTTGGATTGAGTTAGCCAAAACACAACCGGATATTTCTTGTTCCATCCAGTCATATCCGGACAAACTGGTGTGGAATCCGTATGCAATGGACCGAGAAAATCACAGTAAAATGGTTTTGGAGAAAAGCAAAGTCTTTTCGTTAGGCAAGTGCATAAAATGTCATCTATACAAACAGAAATATCATGTTTGTTTGCCACAGTTCCTCTAGCTTTCTCCCTAGAAAATACGAATGTGTAGTGCTGGTGTCTCCATGTGGAACCAATTACCGATTCCAAGCACAAAATTAAATGTTCCCCGATAAAAAACATTCAAAACAATAAAGTCCGTGGATAATATCAGGAATACAAAAACACAGAGGCTGTAGCAATATCTGGGATTGAGTTAGCCAAAACACAACCGGATATTTCCGGTTTCATCCAGTCATATCTGGACAAACTGGTGTGGAATTCGTATGCAATGGACCGAGAGAATCACAGTAGAAATGGTTTTGGAGAAAAGCAAAGTCTTTTCGTTAGGCAAGTGCAATTAGTGTTTCTGAGGTGCAAAATTAAATGTTGCCTGATAAAAACATTCAAAACAATACAGTCCATCAATAATATCCAGAAAACACAAACACACAGGCTTTCACAATGTTTCGGATTGAGTTAGCCAAAACTCAACAGTATATTTCTGTTTCATCGAATCATATCCGGACAAACTGGTGTGGAATTCGTATGCAATGGATTGAGAAAACCACAGTAAAAATGACTTTGGAGAAGAGCAAAGTCTTTTCGTTAGGCAAGTGCATAAAATGTCATCAATACAAACAGAAATATCATGTTTATTTGTCACAGTTCCTCTAGCTTTCTCCCTAGAAATACGAATGTGTAGAGCTGGTGTCTCCATGTGGAACCAATTACTGTATCCAAGCTTAAAAAAAATGTTCTCCGATAAAAAACATTCAAAACAATAAAGTCCGTGGATAATATCCAGAAAACACACACACTGAGGCTGTATTAATAGCTGGGATTGAGTTAGCCAAAACAAATCCGGATACTTTTTCACTTTCATTAAGGTCATATCCGGACAAAGTGGTGTGTAATTTCTATGCAATGCACTGAGAAAATCACAGTAAAAATGGTTTTGGAGAAAAGCAAAGTCTTTTCGTTAGGCAAGTGCATGAAATGTCATCTATACAAACAGATATATCATGTTTGTTTGCCGCAGTCCCAGTAGCTTTCTCCCTAGAAAATACGAATGTGTAGCGCTGGTGTCTCCATGTGGAACCAATTAGTGATTCCAAGCACAAAATTAAATGTTCCCTGATAAAAAACATTCAAAACAATAAAGTCCGTGGAAAATATCAGGAATACAAAAACACAGAGGCTGTAGCAATATCTGGCATTGAGTTAGCCAAAACACAACCGGATATTTCCGGTTTCATCCAGTCATATCTGGACAAACTGGTGTGGAATTTGTATGCAATGGACCGAGAAAATCACAGTAAAAATGGTTGTGGAGAAAAGCAAACTCTTTTCTTTAGGCAAGTCCATAAAATGTCATCTATACAAACAGAAATATCATGTTTGTTTGCCGAACTTCCTCTAGCTTTCTATCTAGAAAATACGAATGTGTGGAGCTGGTGTCCCCTTGATGAACCAATGAGTGTTTCAACGGTAGAAAATTAAATGTTCCCTGATAAAAAAACATTCAAAACAATAAAGTCCATCGATAATATCAAGAAAACACAAACACAGAGGCTTTCACAATATTTTGGATTGAGTTAGCCAAAACACAACCGGATATTTCTTGTTCCATCCAGTCATATCCGGACAAACTGGTGTGGAATTCGTATGCAATGGACCGAGAAAATCACAGTAAAATGGTTTTGGAGAAAAGCAAAGTCTTTTCGTTAGGCAAGTGCATAAAATGTCATCTATACAAACAGAAATATCATGTTTGTTTGCCACAGTTCCTCTAGCTTTCTCCCTAGAAAATACGAATGTGTAGTGCTGGTGTCTCCATGTGGAACCAATTACCGATTCCAAGCACAAAATTAAATGTTCCCCGATAAAAAACATTCAAAACAATAAAGTCCGTGGATAATATCAGGAATACAGAAACACAGAGGCTGTAGCAATATCTGGGATTGAGTTAGCCAAAACACAACCGGATATTTCCGGTTTCATCCAGTCATATCTGGACAAACTGGTGTGGAATTCGTATGCAATGGACCGAGAGAATCACAGTAGAAATGGTTTTGGAGAAAAGCAAAGTCTTTTCGTTAGGCAAGTGCAATTAGTGTTTCTGAGGTGCAAAATTAAATGTTGCCTGATAAAAACATTCAAAACAATACAGTCCATCAATAATATCCAGAAAACACAAACACACAGGCTTTCACAATGTTTCGGATTGAGTTAGCCAAAACTCAACAGTATATTTCTGTTTCATCGAATCATATCCGGACAAACTGGTGTGGAATTCGTATGCAATGGATTGAGAAAACCACAGTAAAAATGACTTTGGAGAAGAGCAAAGTCTTTTCGTTAGGCAAGTGCATAAAATGTCTTCAATACAAACAGAAATATCATGTTTATTTGTCACAGTTCCTCTAGCTTTCTCCCTAGAAATATGAATGTGTAGAGCTGGTGTCTCCATGTGGAACCAATTACTGTATCCAAGCTTAAAATAAAATGTTCTCCGATAAAAAACATTCAAAACAATAAAGTCCGTTGATAATATCCAGAAAACACACACACTGAGGCTGTATTAATAGCTGGGATTGAGTTAGCCAAAACAAATCCGGATACTTTTTCACTTTCATTAAGGTCATATCCGGACAAAGTGGTGTGTAATTTCTATGCAATGCACTGAGAAAATCACAGTAAAAATGGTTTTGGAGAAAAGCAAAGTCTTTTCGTTAGGCAAGTGCATGAAATGTCATCTATACAAACAGATATATCATGTTTGTTTGCCGCAGTCCCAGTAGCTTTCTCCCTAGAAAATAAGAATGTGTAGCGCTGGTGTCTCCATGTGGAACCAATTAGTGATTCCAAGCACAAAATTAAATGTTCCCTGATAAAAAACATTCAAAACAATAAAGTCCGTGGAAAATATCAGGAATACAAAAACACAGAGGCTGTAGCAATATCTGGCATTGAGTTAGCCAAAACACCACCGGATATTTCCGGTTTCATCCAGTCATATCTGGACAAACTGGTGTGGAATTTGTATGCAATGGACCGAGAAAATCACAGTAAAAATGGTTGTGGAGAAAAGCAAACTCTTTTCTTTAGGCAAGTCCATAAAATGTCATCTATACAAACAGAAATATCATGTTTGTTTGCCGAACTTCCTCTAGCTTTCTATCTAGAAAATACGAATGTGTGGAGCTGGTGTCCCCTTGATGAACCAATGAGTGTTTCAACGGTAGAAAATTAAATGTTCCCTGATAAAACACATTCAAAACAATAAAGTCCATCGATAATATCAAGAAAACACAAACACAGAGGCTTTCACAATATTTCGGATTGAGTTAGCCAAAACACAACCGGATATTTCTTGTTTCATCCAGTCATATCCGGACAAACTGGTGTGGAATTCGTATGCAATGGACCGAGAAAATCACAGTAAAATGGTTTTGGAGAAAAGCAAAGTCTTTTCGTTAGGCAAGTGCATAAAATGTCATCTATACAAACAGAAATATCATGTTTGTTTGCCACAGTTCCTCTAGCTTTCTCCCTAGAAAATACGAATGTGTAGTGCTGGTGTCTCCATGTGGAACCAATTACCGATTCCAAGCACAAAATTAAATGTTCCCCGATAAAAAACATTCAAAACAATAAAGTCCGTGGATAATATCAGGAATACAAAAACACAGAGGCTGTAGCAATATCTGGGATTGAGTTAGCCAAAACACAACCGGATATTTCTGGTTTCATCCAGTCATATCTGGACAAACTGGTATGGAATTCGTATGCAATGGACCGAGAGAATCACAGTAGAAATGGTTTTGGAGAAAAGCAAAGTCTTTTCGTTAGGCAAGTGCAATTAGTGTTTCTGAGGTGCAAAATTAAATGTTGCCTGATAAAAACATTCAAAACAATACAGTCCATCAATAATATCCAGAAAACACAAACACACAGGCTTTCACAATGTTTCGGATTGAGTTAGCCAAAACTCAACAGCATATTTCTGTTTCATCGAATCATATCCGGACAAACTGGTGTGGAATTCGTATGCAATGGATTGAGAAAATCACAGTAAAAATGACTTTGGAGAAGAGCAAAGTCTTTTCGTTAGGCAAGTGCATAAAATATCATCAATACAAACAGAAATATCATGTTTATTTGTCACAGTTCCTCTGGCTTTCTCCCTAGAAATACGAATGTGTAGAGCTGGTGTCTCCATGTGGAACCAATTACTGTATCCAAGCTTAAAATAAAATGTTCTCCGATAAAAAACATTCAAAACAATAAAGTCCGTTGATAATATCCAGAAAACACACACACTGAGGCTGTATTAATAGCTGGGATTGAGTTAGCCAAAACAAATCCAGATACTTTTTCACTTTCATTAAGGTCATATCCGGACAAAGTGGTGTGTAATTTCTATGCAATGCACTGAGAAAATCACAGTAAAAATGGTTTTGGAGAAAAGCAAAGACTTTTCGTTAGGCAAGTGCATGAAATGTCATCTATACAAACAGATATATCATGTTTGTTTGCTGCAATCCCAGTAGCTTTCTCCCTAGAAAATACGAATGTGTAGAGCTGGTGTCTCCATGTGGAACCAATTAGTGATTCCAAGCACAAAATTAAATGTTCCCTGATAAAAAACATTCAAAACAATAAAGTCCGTGGAAAATATCAGGAATACAAAAACACAGAGGCTGTAGCAATATCTGGCATTGAGTTAGCCAAAACACCACCGGATATTTCCGGTTTCATCCAGTCATATCTGGACAAACTGGTGTGGAATTTGTATGCAATGGACCGAGAAAATCACAGTAAAAATGGTTGTGGAGAAAAGCAAACTCTTTTCTTTAGGCAAGTCCATAAAATGTCATCTATACAAACAGAAATATCATGTTTGTTTGCCGAACTTCCTCTAGCTTTCTATCTAGAAAATACGAATGTGTGGAGCTGGTGTCCCCTTGATGAACCAATGAGTGTTTCAACGGTAGAAAATTAAATGTTCCCTGATAAAACACATTCAAAACAATAAAGTCCATCGATAATATCAAGAAAACACAAACACAGAGGCTTTCACAATATTTCGGATTGAGTTAGCCAAAACACAACCGGATATTTCTTGTTTCATCCAGTCATATCCGGACAAACTGGTGTGGAATTCGTATGCAATGGACCGAGAAAATCACAGTAAAATGGTTTTGGAGAAAAGCAAAGTCTTTTCGTTAGGCAAGTGCATAAAATGTCATCTATACAAACAGAAATATCATGTTTGTTTGCCACAGTTCCTCTAGCTTTCTCCCTAGAAAATACGAATGTGTAGTGCTGGTGTCTCCATGTGGAACCAATTACCGATTCCAAGCACAAAATTAAATGTTCCCCGATAAAAAACATTCAAAACAATAAAGTCCGTGGATAATATCAGGAATACAAAAACACAGAGGCTGTAGCAATATCTGGGATTGAGTTAGCCAAAACACAACCGGATATTTCTGGTTTCATCCAGTCATATCTGGACAAACTGGTATGGAATTCGTATGCAATGGACCGAGAGAATCACAGTAGAAATGGTTTTGGAGAAAAGCAAAGTCTTTTCGTTAGGCAAGTGCAATTAGTGTTTCTGAGGTGCAAAATTAAATGTTGCCTGATAAAAACATTCAAAACAATACAGTCCATCAATAATATCCAGAAAACACAAACACACAGGCTTTCACAATGTTTCGGATTGAGTTAGCCAAAACTCAACAGCATATTTCTGTTTCATCGAATCATATCCGGACAAACTGGTGTGGAATTCGTATGCAATGGATTGAGAAAATCACAGTAAAAATGACTTTGGAGAAGAGCAAAGTCTTTTCGTTAGGCAAGTGCATAAAATATCATCAATACAAACAGAAATATCATGTTTATTTGTCACAGTTCCTCTGGCTTTCTCCCTAGAAATACGAATGTGTAGAGCTGGTGTCTCCATGTGGAACCAATTACTGTATCCAAGCTTAAAATAAAATGTTCTCCGATAAAAAACATTCAAAACAATAAAGTCCGTTGATAATATCCAGAAAACACACACACTGAGGCTGTATTAATAGCTGGGATTGAGTTAGCCAAAACAAATCCAGATACTTTTTCACTTTCATTAAGGTCATATCCGGACAAAGTGGTGTGTAATTTCTATGCAATGCACTGAGAAAATCACAGTAAAAATGGTTTTGGAGAAAAGCAAAGACTTTTCGTTAGGCAAGTGCATGAAATGTCATCTATACAAACAGATATATCATGTTTGTTTGCTGCAATCCCAGTAGCTTTCTCCCTAGAAAATACGAATGTGTAGAGCTGGTGTCTCCATGTGGAACCAATTACTGTATCCAAGCTTAAAATAAAATGTTCTCCGATAAAAAACATTCAAAACAATAAAGTCCGTTGATAATATCCAGAAAACACACACACTAAGGCTGTATTAGCAGCTGGGATTGAGTTAGCCAAAACAAATCCGGATACTTTTTCACTTTCATTAAGGTCATATCCGGACAAAGTGGTGTGTAATTTCTATGCAATGCACTGAGAAAATCACAGTAAAAATGGTTTTGGAGAAAAGCAAAGTCTTTTCGTTAGGCAAGTGCATGAAATGTCATCTATACAAACAGATATATCATGTTTGTTTGCCGCAGTCCCAGTAGCTTTCTCCCAAGAAAATACGAATGTGTAGCGCTGGTGTCTCCATGTGGAACCAATTAGTGATTCCAAGCACAAAATTAAATGTTCCCTGATAAAAAACATTCAAAACAATAAAGTCCGTGGAAAATATCAGGAATACAAAAACACAGAGGCTGTAGCAATATCTGGCATTGAGTTAGCCAAAACACAACCGGATATTTCCGGTTTCATCCAGTCATATCTGGACAAACTGGTGTGGAATTTGTATGCAATGGACCGAGAAAATCACAGTAAAAATGGTTGTGGAGAAAAGCAAACTCTTTTCTTTAGGCAAGTCCATAAAATGTCATCTATACAAACAGAAATATCATGTTTGTTTGCCGAACTTCCTCTAGCTTTCTATCTAGAAAATACGAATGTGTGGAGCTGGTGTCCCCTTGATGAACCAATGAGTGTTTCAACGGTAGAAAATTAAATGTTCCCTGATAAAAAACATTCAAAACAATAAAGTCCATCGATAATATCAAGAAAACACAAACACAGAGGCTTTCACAATATTTTGGATTGAGTTAGCCAAAACACAACCGGATATTTCTTGTTTCATCCAGTCATATCCGGACAAACTGGTGTGGAATTCGTATGCAATGGACCGAGAAAATCACAGTAAAATGGTTTTGGAGAAAAGCAAAGTCTTTTCGTTAGGCAAGTGCATAAAATGTCATCTATACAAACAGAAATATCATGCTTGTTTGCCACAGTTCCTCTAGCTTTCTCCCTAGAAAATACGAATGTGTAGTGCTGGTGTCTCCATGTGGAACCAATTACCGATTCCAAGCACAAAATTAAATGTTCCCCGATAAAAAACATTCAAAACAATAAAGTCCGTGGATAATATCAGGAATACAAAAACACAGAGGCTGTAGCAATATCTGGGATTGAGTTAGCCAAAACACAACCGGATATTTCCGGTTTCATCCAGTCATATCTGGACAAACTGGTGTGGAATTCGTATGCAATGGACCGAGAGAATCACAGTAGAAATGGTTTTGGAGAAAAGCAAAGTCTTTTCGTTAGGCAAGTGCAATTAGTGTTTCTGAGGTGCAAAATTAAATGTTGCCTGATAAAAACATTCAAAACAATACAGTCCATCAATAATATCCAGAAAACACAAACACACAGGCTTTCACAATGTTTCGGATTGAGTTAGCCAAAACTCAACAGTATATTTCTGTTTCATCGAATCATATCCGGACAAACTGGTGTGGAATTCGTATGCAATGGATTGAGAAAACCACAGTAAAAATGACTTTGGAGAAGAGCAAAGTCTTTTCGTTAGGCAAGTGCATAAAATGTCATCAATACAAACAGAAATATCATGAATATTTTTCACAGTTCCTCTAGCTTTCTCCCTAGAAATACGAATGTGTAGAGCTGGTGTCTCCATGTGGAACCAATTACTGTATCCAAGCTTAAAAAAAATGTTCTCCGGTAAAAAACATTCAAAACAATAAAGTCCGTGGATAATATCCAGAAAACACACACACTGAGGCTGTATTAATAGCTGGGATTGAGTTAGCCAAAACAAATCCGGATACTTTTTCACTTTCATTAAGGTCATATCCGGACAAAGTGGTGTGTAATTTCTATGCAATGCACTGAGAAAATCACAGTAAAAATGGTTTTGGAGAAAAGCAAAGTCTTTTCCTTAGGCAAGTGCATGAAATGTCATCTATACAAACAGATATATCATGTTTGTTTGCCGCAGTCCCAGTAGCTTTCTCCCTAGAAAATACGAATGTGTAGCGCTGGTGTCTCCATGTGGAACCAATTAGTGATTCCAAGCACAAAATTAAATGTTCCCTGATAAAAAACATTCAAAACAATAAAGTCCGTGGAAAATATCAGGAATACAAAAACACAGAGGCTGTAGCAATATCTGGCATTGAGTTAGCCAAAACACAACCGGATATTTCCGGTTTCATCCAGTCATATCTGGACAAACTGGTGTGGAATTTGTATGCAATGGACCGAGAAAATCACAGTAAAAATGGTTGTGGAGAAAAGCAAACTCTTTTCTTTAGGCAAGTCCATAAAATGTCATCTATACAAACAGAAATATCATGTTTGTTTGCCGAACTTCCTCTAGCTTTCTATCTAGAAAATACGAATGTGTGGAGCTGGTGTCCCCTTGATGAACCAATGAGTGTTTCAACGGTAGAAAATTAAATGTTCCCTGATAAAAAAACATTCAAAACAATAAAGTCCATCGATAATATCAAGAAAACACAAACACAGAGGCTTTCACAATATTTTGGATTGAGTTAGCCAAAACACAACCGGATTTTTCTTGTTTCATCCAGTCATATCCGGACAAACTGGTGTGGAATTCGTATGCAATGGACCGAGAAAATCACAGTAAAATGGTTTTGGAGAAAAGCAAAGTCTTTTCGTTAGGCAAGTGCATAAAATGTCATCTATACAAACAGAAATATCATGTTTGTTTGCCACAGTTCCTCTAGCTTTCTCCCTAGAAAATACGAATGTGTAGTGCTGGTGTCTCCATGTGGAACCAATTACCGATTCCAAGCACAAAATTAAATGTTCCCCGATAAAAAACATTCAAAACAATAAAGTCCGTGGATAATATCAGGAATACAAAAACACAGAGGCTGTAGCAATATCTGGGATTGAGTTAGCCAAAACACAACCGGATATTTCCGGTTTCATCCAGTCATATCTGGACAAACTGGTGTGGAATTCGTATGCAATGGACCGAGAGAATCACAGTAGAAATGGTTTTGGAGAAAAGCAAAGTCTTTTCGTTAGGCAAGTGCAATTAGTGTTTCTGAGGTGCAAAATTAAATGTTGCCTGATAAAAACATTCAAAACAATACAGTCCATCAATAATATCCAGAAAACACAAACACACAGGCTTTCACAATGTTTCGGATTGAGTTAGCCAAAACTCAACAGCATATTTCTGTTTCATCGAATCATATCCGGACAAACTGGTGTGGAATTCGTATGCAATGGATTGAGAAAATCACAGTAAAAATGACTTTGGAGAAGAGCAAAGTCTTTTCGTTAGGCAAGTGCATAAAATGTCATCAATACAAACAGAAATATCATGTTTATTTGTCACAGTTCCTCTGGCTTTCTCCCTAGAAATACGAATGTGTAGAGCTGGTGTCTCCATGTGGAACCAATTACTGTATCCAAGCTTAAAATAAAATGTTCTCCGATAAAAAACATTCAAAACAATAAAGTCCGTTGATAATATCCAGAAAACACACACACTGAGGCTGTATTAATAGCTGGGATTGAGTTAGCCAAAACAAATCCAGATACTTTTTCACTTTCATTAAGGTCATATCCGGACAAAGTGGTGTGTAATTTCTATGCAATGCACTGAGAAAATCACAGTAAAAATGGTTTTGGAGAAAAGCAAATTCTTTTCGTTAGGCAAGTGCATGAAATGTCATCTATACAAACAGATATATCATGTTTGTTTGCTGCAATCCCAGTAGCTTTCTCCCTAGAAAATACGAATGTGTAGAGCTGGTGTCTCCATGTGGAACCAATTACTGTATCCAAGCTTAAAATAAAATGTTCTCCGATAAAAAACATTCAAAACAATAAAGTCCGTTGATAATATCCAGAAAACACACACACTGAGGCTGTATTAGTAGCTGGGATTGAGTTAGCCAAAACAAATCCGGATACTTTTTCACTTTCATTAAGGTCATATCCGGACAAAGTGGTGTGTAATTTCTATGCAATGCACTGAGAAAATCACAGTAAAAATGGTTTTGGAGAAAAGCAAAGTCTTTTCGTTAGGCAAGTGCATGAAATGTCATCTATACAAACAGATATATCATGTTTGTTTGCCGCAGTCCCAGTAGCTTTCTCCCAAGAAAATACGAATGTGTAGCGCTGGTGTCTCCATGTGGAACCAATTAGTGATTCCAAGCACAAAATTAAATGTTCCCTGATAAAAAACATTCAAAACAATAAAGTCCGTGGAAAATATCAGGAATACAAAAACACAGAGGCTGTAGCAATATCTGGCATTGAGTTAGCCAAAACACAACCGGATATTTCCGGTTTCATCCAGTCATATCTGGACAAACTGGTGTGGAATTTGTATGCAATGGACCAAGAAAATCACAGTAAAAATGGTTGTGGAGAAAAGCAAACTCTTTTCTTTAGGCAAGTCCATAAAATGTCATCTATACAAACAGAAATATCATGTTTGTTTGCCGAACTTCCTCTAGCTTTCTATCTAGAAAATACGAATGTGTGGAGCTGGTGTCCCCTTGATGAACCAATGAGTGTTTCAACGGTAGAAAATTAAATGTTCCCTGATAAAAAACATTCAAAACAATAAAGTCCATCGATAATATCAAGAAAACACAAACACAGAGGCTTTCACAATATTTTGGATTGAGTTAGCCAAAACACAACCGGATATTTCTTGTTTCATCCAGTCATATCCGGACAAACTGGTGTGGAATTCGTATGCAATGGACCGAGAAAATCACAGTAAAATGGTTTTGGAGAAAAGCAAAGTCTTTTCGTTAGGCAAGTGCATAAAATGTCATCTATACAAACAGAAATATCATGTTTGTTTGCCACAGTTCCTCTAGCTTTCTCCCTAGAAAATACGAATGTGTAGTGCTGGTGTCTCCATGTGGAACCAATTACCGATTCCAAGCACAAAATTAAATGTTCCCCGATAAAAAACATTCAAAACAATAAAGTCCGTGGATAATATCAGGAATACAAAAACACAGAGGCTGTAGCAATATCTGGGATTGAGTTAGCCAAAACACAACCGGATATTTCCGGTTTCATCCAGTCATATCTGGACAAACTGGTGTGGAATTCGTATGCAATGGACCGAGAGAATCACAGTAGAAATGGTTTTGGAGAAAAGCAAAGTCTTTTCGTTAGGCAAGTGCAATTAGTGTTTCTGAGGTGCAAAATTAAATGTTGCCTGATAAAAACATTCAAAACAATACAGTCCATCAATAATATCCAGAAAACACAAACACACAGGCTTTCACAATGTTTCGGATTGAGTTAGCCAAAACTCAACAGTATATTTCTGTTTCATCGAATCATATCCGGACAAACTGGTGTGGAATTCGTATGCAATGGATTGAGAAAACCACAGTAAAAATGACTTTGGAGAAGAGCAAAGTCTTTTCGTTAGGCAAGTGCATAAAATGTCATCAATACAAACAGAAATATCATGAATATTTTTCACAGTTCCTCTAGCTTTCTCCCTAGAAATATGAATGTGTAGAGCTGGTGTCTCCATGTGGAACCAATTACTGTATCCAAGCTTAAAAAAAATGTTCTCCGGTAAAAAACATTCAAAACAATAAAGTCCGTGGATAATATCCAGAAAACACACACACTGAGGCTGTATTAATAGCTGGGATTGAGTTAGCCAAAACAAATCCGGATACTTTTTCACTTTCATTAAGGTCATATCCGGACAAAGTGGTGTGTAATTTCTATGCAATGCACTGAGAAAATCACAGTAAAAATGGTTTTGGAGAAAAGCAAAGTCTTTTCGTTAGGCAAGTGCATGAAATGTCATCTATACAAACAGATATATCATGTTTGTTTGCCGCAGTCCCAGTAGCTTTCTCCCTAGAAAATACGAATGTGTAGCGCTGGTGTCTCCATGTGCAACCAATTAGTGATTCCAAGCACAAAATTAAATGTTCCCTGATAAAAAACATTCAAAACAATAAAGTCCGTGGAAAATATCAGGAATACAAAAACACAGAGGCTGTAGCAATATCTGGCATTGAGTTAGCCAAAACACAACCGGATATTTCCGGTTTCATCCAGTCATATCTGGACAAACTGGTGTGGAATTTGTATGCAATGGACCGAGAAAATCACAGTAAAAATGGTTGTGGAGAAAAGCAAACTCTTTTCTTTAGGCAAGTCCATAAAATGTCATCTATACAAACAGAAATATCATGTTTGTTTGCCGAACTTCCTCTAGCTTTCTATCTAGAAAATACGAATGTGTGGAGCTGGTGTCCCCTTGATGAACCAATGAGTGTTTCAACGGTAGAAAATTAAATGTTCCCTGATAAAAAAACATTCAAAACAATAAAGTCCATCGATAATATCAAGAAAACACAAACACAGAGGCTTTCACAATATTTTGGATTGAGTTAGCCAAAACACAACCGGATATTTCTTGTTTCATCCAGTCATATCCGGACAAACTGGTGTGGAATTCGTATGCAATGGACCGAGAAAATCACAGTAAAATGGTTTTGGAGAAAAGCAAAGTCTTTTCGTTAGGCAAGTGCATAAAATGTCATCTATACAAACAGAAATATCATGTTTGTTTGCCACAGTTCCTCTAGCTTTCTCCCTAGAAAATACGAATGTGTAGTGCTGGTGTCTCCATGTGGAACCAATTACCGATTCCAAGCACAAAATTAAATGTTCCCCGATAAAAAACATTCAAAACAATAAAGTCCGTGGATAATATCAGGAATACAAAAACACAGAGGCTGTAGCAATATCTGGGATTGAGTTAGCCAAAACACAACCGGATATTTCCGGTTTCATCCAGTCATATCTGGACAAACTGGTGTGGAATTCGTATGCAATGGACCGAGAGAATCACAGTAGAAATGGTTTTGGAGAAAAGCAAAGTCTTTTCGTTAGGCAAGTGCAATTAGTGTTTCTGAGGTGCAAAATTAAATGTTGCCTGATAAAAACATTCAAAACAATACAGTCCATCAATAATATCCAGAAAACACAAACACACAGGCTTTCACAATGTTTCGGATTGAGTTAGCCAAAACTCAACAGTATATTTCTGTTTCATCGAATCATATCCGGACAAACTGGTGTGGAATTCGTATGCAATGGATTGAGAAAACCACAGTAAAAATGACTTTGGAGAAGAGCAAAGTCTTTTCGTTAGGCAAGTGCATAAAATGTCATCAATACAAACAGAAATATCATGTTTATTTGTCACAGTTCCTCTAGCTTTCTCCCTAGAAATACGAATGTGTAGAGCTGGTGTCTCCATGTGGAACCAATTACTGTATCCAAGCTTAAAATAAAATGTTCTCCGATAAAAAACATTCAAAACAATAAAGTCCGTTGATAATATCCAGAAAACACACACACTGAGGCTGTATTAATAGCTGGGATTGAGTTAGCCAAAACAAATCCGGATACTTTTTCACTTTCATTAAGGTCATATCCGGACAAAGTGGTGTGTAATTTCTATGCAATGCACTGAGAAAATCACAGTAAAAATGGTTTTGGAGAAAAGCAAATTCTTTTCGTTAGGCAAGTGCATGAAATGTCATCTATACAAACAGATATATCATGTTTGTTTGCCGCAGTCCCAGTAGCTTTCTCCCTAGAAAATACGAATGTGTAGCGCTGGTGTCTCCATGTGGAACCAATTAGTGATTCCAAGCACAAAATTAAATGTTCCCTGATAAAAAACATTCAAAACAATAAAGTCCGTGGAAAATATCAGGAATACAAAAACACGGAGGCTGTAGCAATATCTGGCATTGAGTTAGCCAAAACACAACCGGATATTTCCGGTTTCATCCAGTCATATCTGGACAAACTGGTGTGGAATTTGTATGCAATGGACCGAGAAAATCACAGTAAAAATGGTTGTGGAGAAAAGC
Organism: Lepus europaeus; assembly: GCF_033115175.1. Classification (NCBI taxonomy): domain Eukaryota; kingdom Metazoa; phylum Chordata; class Mammalia; order Lagomorpha; family Leporidae; genus Lepus; species Lepus europaeus. Next base: position 2,162,366 of record NW_026909158.1, on the reverse strand, counting down.
AAACTCTTTTCTTTAGGCAAGTCCATAAAATGTCATCTATACAAACAGAAATATCATGTTTGTTTGCCGAACTTCCTCTAGCTTTCTATCTAGAAAATACGAATGTGTGGAGCTGGTGTCCCCTTGATGAACCAATGAGTGTTTCAACGGTAGAAAATTAAATGTTCCCTGATAAAAAAACATTCAAAACAATAAAGTCCATCGATAATATCAAGAAAACACAAACACAGAGGCTTTCACAATATTTTGGATTGAGTTAGCCAAAACACAACCAGATATTTCTTGTTTCATCCAGTCATATCCGGACAAACTGGTGTGGAATTCGTATGCAATGGACCGAGAAAATCACAGTAAAATGGTTTTGGAGAAAAGCAAAGTCTTTTCATTAGGCAAGTGCATAAAATGTCATCTATACAAACAGAAATATCATGTTTGTTTGCCACAGTTCCTCTAGCTTTCTCCCTAGAAAATACGAATGTGTAGTGCTGGTGTCTCCATGTGGAACCAATTACCGATTCCAAGCACAAAATAAAATGTTCCCCGATAAAAAACATTCAAAACAATAAAGTCCGTGGATAATATCAGGAATACAAAAACACAGAGGCTGTAGCAATATCTGGGATTGAGTTAGCCAAAACACAACCGGATATTTCAGGTTTCATCCAGTCATATCTGGACAAACTGGTGTGGAATTCGTATGCAATGGACCGAGAGAATCACAGTAGAAATGGTTTTGGAGAAAAGCAAAGTCTTTTCGTTAGGCAAGTGCAATTAGTGTTTCTGAGGTGCAAAATTAAATGTTGCCTGATAAAAACATTCAAAACAATACAGTCCATCAATAATATCCAGAAAACACAAACACACAGGCTTTCACAATGTTTCGGATTGAGTTAGCCAAAACTCAACAGTATATTTCTGTTTCATCGAATCATATCCGGACAAACTGGTGTGGAATTCGTATGCAATGGATTGAGAAAACCACAGTAAAAATGACTTTGGAGAAGAGCAAAGTCTTTTCGTTAGGCAAGTGCATAAAATGTCATCAATACAAACAGAAATATCATGTTTCTTTGTCACAGTTCCTCTAGCTTTCTCCCTAGAAATACGAATGTGTAGAGCTGGTGTCTCCATGTGGAACCAATTACTGTATCCAAGCTTAAAATAAAATGTTCTCCGATAAAAAACATTCAAAACAATAAAGTCCGTGGATAATATCCAGAAAACACACACACTGAGGCTGTATTAATAGCTGGGATTGAGTTAGCCAAAACAAATCCGGATACTTTTTCACTTTCATTAAGGTCATATCCGGACAAAGTGGTGTGTAATTTCTATGCAATGCACTGAGAAAATCACAGTAAAATGGTTTTGGAGAAAAGCAAAGTCTTTTCGTTAGGCAAGTGCATGAAATGTCATCTATACAAACAGATATATCATGTTTGTTTGCCGCAGTCCCAGTAGCTTTCTCCCTAGAAAATACGAATGTGTAGCGCTGGTGTCTCCATGTGGAACCAATTAGTGATTCCAAGCACAAAATTAAATGTTCCCTGATAAAAAACATTCAAAACAATAAAGTCCGTGGAAAATATCAGGAATACAAAAACACAGAGGCTGTAGCAATATCTGGCATTGAGTTAGCCAAAACACAACCGGATATTTCCGGTTTCATCCAGTCATATCTGGACAAACTGGTGTGGAATTTGTATGCAATGGACCGAGAAAATCACAGTAAAAATGGTTGTGGAGAAAAGCAAACTCTTTTCTTTAGGCAAGTCCATAAAATGTCATCTATACAAACAGAAATATCATGTTTGTTTGCCGAACTTCCTCTAGCTTTCTATCTAGAAAATACGAATGTGTGGAGCTGGTGTCCCCTTGATGAACCAATGAGTGTTTCAACGGTAGAAAATTAAATGTTCCCTGATAAAAAACATTCAAAACAATAAAGTCCATCGATAATATCAAGAAAACACAAACACAGAGGCTTTCACAATATTTTGGATTGAGTTAGCCAAAACACAACCGGATATTTCTTGTTTCATCCAGTCATATCCGGACAAACTGGTGTGGAATCCGTATGCAATGGACCGAGAAAATCACAGTAAAATGGTTTTGGAGAAAAGCAAAGTCTTTTCGTTAGGCAAGTGCATAAAATGTCATCTATACAAACAGAAATATCATGTTTGTTTGCCACAGTTCCTCTAGCTTTCTCCCTAGAAAATACGAATGTGTAGTGCTGGTGTCTCCATGTGGAACCAATTACCGATTCCAAGCACAAAATTAAATGTTCCCCGATAAAAAACATTCAAAACAATAAAGTCCGTGGATAATATCAGGAATACAAAAACACAGAGGCTGTAGCAATATCTGGGATTGAGTTAGCCAAAACACAACCGGATATTTCCGGTTTCATCCAGTCATATCTGGACAAACTGGTGTGGAATTCGTATGCAATGGACCGAGAGAATCACAGTAGAAATGGTTTTGGAGAAAAGCAAAGTCTTTTCGTTAGGCAAGTGCAATTAGTGTTTCTGAGGTGCAAAATTAAATGTTGCCTGATAAAAACATTCAAAACAATACAGTCCATCAATAATATCCAGAAAACACAAACACACAGGCTTTCACAATGTTTCGGATTGAGTTAGCCAAAACTCAACAGTATATTTCTGTTTCATCGAATCATATCCGGACAAACTGGTGTGGAATTCGTATGCAATGGATTGAGAAAACCACAGTAAAAATGACTTTGGAGAAGAGCAAAGTCTTTTCGTTAGGCAAGTGCATAAAATGTCATCAATACAAACAGAAATATCATGTTTATTTGTCACAGTTCTTCTAGCTTTCTCCCTAGAAATACGAATGTGTAGAGCTGGTGTCTCCATGTGGAACCAATTATGTATCCAAGCTTAAAATAAAATGTTCTCCGATAAAAAACATTCAAAACAATAAAGTCCGTTGATAATATCCAGAAAACACACACACTGAGGCTGTATTAATAGCTGGGATTGAGTTAGCCAAAACAAATCCGGATACTTTTTCACTTTCATTAAGGTCATATCCGGACAAAGTGGTGTGTAATTTCTATGCAATGCACTGAGAAAATCACAGTAAAAATGGTTTTGGAGAAAAGCAAAGTCTTTTCGTTAGGCAAGTGCATGAAATGTCATCTATACAAACACATATATCATGTTTGTTTGCCGCAGTCCCAGTAGCTTTCTCCCTAGAAAATACGAATGTGTAGCGCTGGTGTCTCCATGTGCAACCAATTAGTGATTCCAAGCACAAAATTAAATGTTCCCTGATAAAAAACATTCAAAACAATAAAGTCCGTGGAAAATATCAGGAATACAAAAACACAGAGGCTGTAGCAATATCTGGCATTGAGTTAGCCAAAACACAACCGGATATTTCCGGTTTCATCCAGTCATATCTGGACAAACTGGTGTGGAATTTGTATGCAATGGACCGAGAAAATCACAGTAAAAATGGTTGTGGAGAAAAGCAAACTCTTTTCTTTAGGCAAGTCCATAAAATGTCATCTATACAAACAGAAATATCATGTTTGTTTGCCGAACTTCCTCTAGCTTTCTATCTAGAAAATACGAATGTGTGGAGCTGGTGTCCCCTTGATGAACCAATGAGTGTTTCAACGGTAGAAAATTAAATGTTCCCTGATAAAAAAACATTCAAAACAATAAAGTCCATCGATAATATCAAGAAAACACAAACACAGAGGCTTTCACAATATTTTGGATTGAGTTAGCCAAAACACAACCGGATATTTCTTGTTTCATCCAGTCATATCCGGACAAACTGGTGTGGAATCCGTATGCAATGGACCGAGAAAATCACAGTAAAATGGTTTTGGAGAAAAGCAAAGTCTTTTCGTTAGGCAAGTGCATAAAATGTCATCTATACAAACAGAAATATCATGTTTGTTTGCCACAGTTCCTCTAGCTTTCTCCCTAGAAAATACGAATGTGTAGTGCTGGTGTCTCCATGTGGAACCAATTACCGATTCCAAGCACAAAATTAAATGTTCCCCGATAAAAAACATTCAAAACAATAAAGTCCGTGGATAATATCAGGAATACAAAAACACAGAGGCTGTAGCAATATCTGGGATTGAGTTAGCCAAAACACAACCGGATATTTCCGGTTTCATCCAGTCATATCTGGACAAACTGGTGTGGAATTCGTATGCAATGGACCGAGAGAATCACAGTAGAAATGGTTTTGGAGAAAAGCAAAGTCTTTTCGTTAGGCAAGTGCAATTAGTGTTTCTGAGGTGCAAAATTAAATGTTGCCTGATAAAAACATTCAAAACAATACAGTCCATCAATAATATCCAGAAAACACAAACACACAGGCTTTCACAATGTTTCGGATTGAGTTAGCCAAAACTCAACAGTATATTTCTGTTTAATCGAATCATATCCGGACAAACTGGTGTGGAATTCGTATGCAATGGATTGAGAAAACCACAGTAAAAATGACTTTGGAGAAGAGCAAAGTCTTTTCGTTAGGCAAGTGCATAAAATGTCATCAATACAAACAGAAATATCATGAATATTTTTCACAGTTCCTCTAGCTTTCTCCCTAGAAATACGAATGTGTAGAGCTGGTGTCTCCATGTGGAACCAATTACTGTATCCAAGCTTAAAAAAAATGTTCTCCGATAAAAAACATTCAAAACAATAAAGTCCGTGGATAATATCCAGAAAACACACACACTGAGGCTGTATTAATAGCTGGGATTGAGTTAGCCAAAACAAATCCGGATACTTTTTCACTTTCATTAAGGTCATATCCGGACAAAGTGGTGTGTAATTTCTATGCAATGCACTGAGAAAATCACAGTAAAAATGGTTTTGGAGAAAAGCAAAGTCTTTTCGTTAGGCAAGTGCATGAAATGTCATCTATACAAACAGATATATCATGTTTGTTTGCCGCAGTCCCAGTAGCTTTCTCCCTAGAAAATACGAATGTGTAGCGCTGGTGTCTCCATGTGGAACCAATTAGTGATTCCAAGCACAAAATTAAATGTTCCCTGATAAAAAACATTCAAAACAATAAAGTCCGTGGAAAATATCAGGAATACAAAAACACAGAGGCTGTAGCAATATCTGGCATTGAGTTAGCCAAAACACAACCGGATATTTCCGGTTTCATCCAGTCATATCTGGACAAACTGGTGTGGAATTTGTATGCAATGGACCGAGAAAATCACAGTAAAAATGGTTGTGGAGAAAAGCAAACTCTTTTCTTTAGGCAAGTCCATAAAATGTCATCTATACAAACAGAAATATCATGTTTGTTTGCCGAACTTCCTCTAGCTTTCTATCTAGAAAATACGAATGTGTGGAGCTGGTGTCCCCTTGATGAACCAATGAGTGTTTCAACGGTAGAAAATTAAATGTTCCCTGATAAAAAACATTCAAAACAATAAAGTCCATCGATAATATCAAGAAAACACAAACACAGAGGCTTTCACAATATTTTGGATTGAGTTAGCCAAAACACAACCGGATATTTCTTGTTTCATCCAGTCATATCCGGACAAACTGGTGTGGAATCCGTATGCAATGGACCGAGAAAATCACAGTAAAATGGTTTTGGAGAAAAGCAAAGTCTTTTCGTTAGGCAAGTGCATAAAATGTCATCTATACAAACAGAAATATCATGTTTGTTTGCCACAGTTCCTCTAGCTTTCTCCCTAGAAAATACGAATGTGTAGTGCTGGTGTCTCCATGTGGAACCAATTACCGATTCCAAGCACAAAATTAAATGTTCCCCGATAAAAAACATTCAAAACAATAAAGTCCGTGGAAAATATCAGGAATACAAAAACACAGAGGCTGTAGCAATATCTGGCATTGAGTTAGCCAAAACACAACCGGATATTTCCGGTTTCATCCAGTCATATCTGGACAAACTGGTGTGGAATTCGTATGCAATGGACCGAGAGAATCACAGTAGAAATGGTTTTGGAGAAAAGCAAAGTCTTTTCGTTAGGCAAGTGCAATTAGTGTTTCTGAGGTGCAAAATTAAATGTTGCCTGATAAAAACATTCAAAACAATACAGTCCATCAATAATATCCAGAAAACACAAACACACAGGCTTTCACAATGTTTCGGATTGAGTTAGCCAAAACTCAACAGTATATTTCTGTTTCATCGAATCATATCCGGACAAACTGGTGTGGAATTTGTATGCAATGGATTGAGAAAACCACAGTAAAAATGACTTTGGAGAAGAGCAAAGTCTTTTCGTTAGGCAAGTGCATAAAATGTCATCAATACAAACAGAAATATCATGTTTATTTGTCACAGTTCTTCTAGCTTTCTCCCTAGAAATACGAATGTGTAGAGCTGGTGTCTCCATGTGGAACCAATTATGTATCCAAGCTTAAAATAAAATGTTCTCCGATAAAAAACATTCAAAACAATAAAGTCCGTTGATAATATCCAGAAAACACACACACTGAGGCTGTATTAATAGCTGGGATTGAGTTAGCCAAAACAAATCCGGATACTTTTTCACTTTCATTAAGGTCATATCCGGACAAAGTGGTGTGTAATTTCTATGCAATGCACTGAGAAAATCACAGTAAAAATGGTTTTGGAGAAAAGCAAAGTCTTTTCGTTAGGCAAGTGCATGAAATGTCATCTATACAAACACATATATCATGTTTGTTTGCCGCAGTCCCAGTAGCTTTCTCCCTAGAAAATACGAATGTGTAGCGCTGGTGTCTCCATGTGCAACCAATTAGTGATTCCAAGCACAAAATTAAATGTTCCCTGATAAAAAACATTCAAAACAATAAAGTCCGTGGAAAATATCAGGAATACAAAAACACAGAGGCTGTAGCAATATCTGGCATTGAGTTAGCCAAAACACAACCGGATATTTCCGGTTTCATCCAGTCATATCTGGACAAACTGGTGTGGAATTTGTATGCAATGGACCGAGAAAATCACAGTAAAAATGGTTGTGGAGAAAAGCAAACTCTTTTCTTTAGGCAAGTCCATAAAATGTCATCTATACAAACAGAAATATCATGTTTGTTTGCCGAACTTCCTCTAGCTTTCTATCTAGAAAATACGAATGTGTGGAGCTGGTGTCCCCTTGATGAACCAATGAGTGTTTCAACGGTAGAAAATTAAATGTTCCCTGATAAAAAAACATTCAAAACAATAAAGTCCATCGATAATATCAAGAAAACACAAACACAGAGGCTTTCACAATATTTTGGATTGAGTTAGCCAAAACACAACCGGATATTTCTTGTTTCATCCAGTCATATCCGGACAAACTGGTGTGGAATCCGTATGCAATGGACCGAGAAAATCACAGTAAAATGGTTTTGGAGAAAAGCAAAGTCTTTTCGTTAGGCAAGTGCATAAAATGTCATCTATACAAACAGAAATATCATGTTTGTTTGCCACAGTTCCTCTAGCTTTCTCCCTAGAAAATACGAATGTGTAGTGCTGGTGTCTCCATGTGGAACCAATTACCGATTCCAAGCACAAAATTAAATGTTCCCCGATAAAAAACATTCAAAACAATAAAGTCCGTGGATAATATCAGGAATACAAAAACACAGAGGCTGTAGCAATATCTGGGATTGAGTTAGCCAAAACACAACCGGATATTTCCGGTTTCATCCAGTCATATCTGGACAAACTGGTGTGGAATTCGTATGCAATGGACCGAGAGAATCACAGTAGAAATGGTTTTGGAGAAAAGCAAAGTCTTTTCGTTAGGCAAGTGCAATTAGTGTTTCTGAGGTGCAAAATTAAATGTTGCCTGATAAAAACATTCAAAACAATACAGTCCATCAATAATATCCAGAAAACACAAACACACAGGCTTTCACAATGTTTCGGATTGAGTTAGCCAAAACTCAACAGTATATTTCTGTTTCATCGAATCATATCCGGACAAACTGGTGTGGAATTCGTATGCAATGGATTGAGAAAACCACAGTAAAAATGACTTTGGAGAAGAGCAAAGTCTTTTCGTTAGGCAAGTGCATAAAATGTCATCAATACAAACAGAAATATCATGTTTATTTGTCACAGTTCCTCTAGCTTTCTCCCTAGAAATACGAATGTGTAGAGCTGGTGTCTCCATGTGGAACCAATTACTGTATCCAAGCTTAAAAAAAATGTTCTCCGATAAAAAACATTCAAAACAATAAAGTCCGTGGATAATATCCAGAAAACACACACACTGAGGCTGTATTAATAGCTGGGATTGAGTTAGCCAAAACAAATCCGGATACTTTTTCACTTTCATTAAGGTCATATCCGGACAAAGTGGTGTGTAATTTCTATGCAATGCACTGAGAAAATCACAGTAAAAATGGTTTTGGAGAAAAGCAAAGTCTTTTCGTTAGGCAAGTGCATGAAATGTCATCTATACAAACAGATATATCATGTTTGTTTGCCGCAGTCCCAGTAGCTTTCTCCCTAGAAAATACGAATGTGTAGCGCTGGTGTCTCCATGTGGAACCAATTAGTGATTCCAAGCACAAAATTAAATGTTCCCTGATAAAAAACATTCAAAACAATAAAGTCCGTGGAAAATATCAGGAATACAAAAACACAGAGGCTGTAGCAATATCTGGCATTGAGTTAGCCAAAACACAACCGGATATTTCCGGTTTCATCCAGTCATATCTGGACAAACTGGTGTGGAATTCGTATGCAATGGACCGAGAAAATCACAGTAAAAATGGTTGTGGAGAAAAGCAAACTCTTTTCTTTAGGCAAGTCCATAAAATGTCATCTATACAAACAGAAATATCATGTTTGTTTGCCGAACTTCCTCTAGCTTTCTATCTAGAAAATACGAATGTGTGGAGCTGGTGTCCCCTTGATGAACCAATGAGTGTTTCAACGGTAGAAAATTAAATGTTCCCTGATAAAAAACATTCAAAACAATAAAGTCCATCGATAATATCAAGAAAACACAAACACAGAGGCTTTCACAATATTTTGGATTGAGTTAGCCAAAACACAACCGGATATTTCTTGTTTCATCCAGTCATATCCGGACAAACTGGTGTGGAATCCGTATGCAATGGACCGAGAAAATCACAGTAAAATGGTTTTGGAGAAAAGCAAAGTCTTTTCGTTAGGCAAGTGCATAAAATGTCATCTATACAAACAGAAATATCATGTTTGTTTGCCACAGTTCCTCTAGCTTTCTCCCTAGAAAATACGAATGTGTAGTGCTGGTGTCTCCATGTGGAACCAATTACCGATTCCAAGCACAAAATTAAATGTTCCCCGATAAAAAACATTCAAAACAATAAAGTCCGTGGAAAATATCAGGAATACAAAAACACAGAGGCTGTAGCAATATCTGGCATTGAGTTAGCCAAAACACAACCGGATATTTCCGGTTTCATCCAGTCATATCTGGACAAACTGGTGTGGAATTCGTATGCAATGGACCGAGAGAATCACAGTAGAAATGGTTTTGGAGAAAAGCAAAGTCTTTTCGTTAGGCAAGTGCAATTAGTGTTTCTGAGGTGCAAAATTAAATGTTGCCTGATAAAAACATTCAAAACAATACAGTCCATCAATAATATCCAGAAAACACAAACACACAGGCTTTCACAATGTTTCGGATTGAGTTAGCCAAAACTCAACAGTATATTTCTGTTTCATCGAATCATATCCGGACAAACTGGTGTGGAATTTGTATGCAATGGATTGAGAAAACCACAGTAAAAATGACTTTGGAGAAGAGCAAAGTCTTTTCGTTAGGCAAGTGCATAAAATGTCATCAATACAAACAGAAATATCATGTTTCTTTGTCACAGTTCCTCTAGCTTTCTCCCTAGAAATACGAATGTGTAGAGCTGGTGTCTCCATGTGGAACCAATTACTGTATCCAAGCTTAAAATAAAATGTTCTCCGATAAAAAACATTCAAAACAATAAAGTCCGTTGATAATATCCAGAAAACACACACACTGAGGCTGTATTAATAGCTGGGATTGAGTTAGCCAAAACAAATCCGGATACTTTTTCACTTTCATTAAGGTCATATCCGGACAAAGTGGTGTGTAATTTCTATGCAATGCACTGAGAAAATCACAGTAAAAATGGTTTTGGAGAAAAGCAAAGTCTTTTCGTTAGGCAATTGCATGAAATGTCATCTATACAAACACATATATCATGTTTGTTTGCCGCAGTCCCAGTAGCTTTCTCCCTAGAAAATACGAATGTGTAGCGCTGGTATCTCCATGTGGAACCAATTAGTGATTCCAAGCACAAAATTAAATGTTCCCTGATAAAAAACATTCAAAACAATAAAGTCCGTGGAAAATATCAGGAATACAAAAACACAGAGGCTGTAGCAATATCTGGCATTGAGTTAGCCAAAACACAACCGGATATTTCCGGTTTCATCCAGTCATATCTGGACAAACTGGTGTGGAATTTGTATGCAATGGACCGAGAAAATCACAGTAAAAATGGTTGTGGAGAAAAGCAAACTCTTTTCTTTAGGCAAGTCCATAAAATGTCATCTATACAAACAGAAATATCATGTTTGTTTGCCGAACTTCCTCTAGCTTTCTATCTAGAAAATACGAATGTGTGGAGCTGGTGTCCCCTTGATGAACCAATGAGTGTTTCAACGGTAGAAAATTAAATGTTCCCTGATAAAAAACATTCAAAACAATAAAGTCCATCGATAATATCAAGAAAACACAAACACAGAGGCTTTCACAATATTTTGGATTGAGTTAGCCAAAACACAACCGGATATTTCTTGTTTCATCCAGTCATATCCGGACAAACTGGTGTGGAATTCGTATGCAATGGACCGAGAAAATCACAGTAAAATGGTTTTGGAGAAAAGCAAAGTCTTTTCGTTAGGCAAGTGCATAAAATGTCATCTATACAAACAGAAATATCATGTTTGTTTGCCACAGTTCCTCTAGCTTTCTCCCTAGAAAATACGAATGTGTAGTGCTGGTGTCTCCATGTGGAACCAATTACCGATTCCAAGCACAAAATTAAATGTTCCCCGATAAAAAACATTCAAAACAATAAAGTCCGTGGATAATATCAGGAATACAAAAACACAGAGGCTGTAGCAATATCTGGGATTGAGTTAGCCAAAACACAACCGGATATTTCCGGTTTCATCCAGTCATATCTGGACAAACTGGTGTGGAATTCGTATGCAATGGACCGAGAGAATCACAGTAGAAATGGTTTTGGAGAAAAGCAAAGTCTTTTCGTTAGGCAAGTGCAATTAGTGTTTCTGAGGTGCAAAATTAAATGTTGCCTGATAAAAACATTCAAAACAATACAGTCCATCAATAATATCCAGAAAACACAAACACACAGGCTTTCACAATGTTTCGGATTGAGTTAGCCAAAACTCAACAGTATATTTCTGTTTCATCGAATCATATCCGGACAAACTGGTGTGGAATTCGTATGCAATGGATTGAGAAAACCACAGTAAAAATGACTTTGGAGAAGAGCAAAGTCTTTTCGTTAGGCAAGTGCATAAAATGTCATCAATACAAACAGAAATATCATGAATATTTTTCACAGTTCCTCTAGCTTTCTCCCTAGAAATACGAATGTGTAGAGCTGGTGTCTCCATGTGGAACCAATTACTGTATCCAAGCTTAAAATAAAATGTTCTCCGATAAAAAACATTCAAAACAATAAAGTCCGTGGATAATATCCAGAAAACACACACACTGAGGCTGTATTAATAGCTGGGATTGAGTTAGCCAAAACAAATCCGGATACTTTTTCACTTTCATTAAGGTCATATCCGGACAAAGTGGTGTGTAATTTCTATGCAATGCACTGAGAAAATCACAGTAAAAATGGTTTTGGAGAAAAGCAAAGTCTTTTCGTTAGGCAAGTGCATGAAATGTCATCTATACAAACAGATATATCATGTTTGTTTGCCGCAGTCCCAGTAGCTTTCTCCCTAGAAAATACGAATGTGTAGCGCTGGTGTCTCCATGTGGAACCAATTAGTGATTCCAAGCACAAAATTAAATGTTCCCTGATAAAAAACATTCAAAACAATAAAGTCCGTGGAAAATATCAGGAATACAAAAACACAGAGGCTGTAGCAATATCTGGGATTGAGTTAGCCAAAACACAACCGGATATTTCCGGTTTCATCCAGTCATATCTGGACAAACTGGTGTGGAATTTGTATGCAATGGACCGAGAAAATCACAGTAAAAATGGTTGTGGAGAAAAGCAAACTCTTTTCTTTAGGCAAGTCCATAAAATGTCATCTATACAAACAGAAATATCATGTTTGTTTGCCGAACTTCCTCTAGCTTTCTATCTAGAAAATACGAATGTGTGGAGCTGGTGTCCCCTTGATGAACCAATGAGTGTTTCAACGGTAGAAAATTAAATGTTCCCTGATAAAAAACATTCAAAACAATAAAGTCCATCGATAATATCAAGAAAACACAAACACAGAGGCTTTCACAATATTTTGGATTGAGTTAGCCAAAACACAACCGGATATTTCTTGTTTCATCCAGTCATATCCGGACAAACTGGTGTGGAATTCGTATGCAATGGACCGAGAAAATCACAGTAAAATGGTTTTGGAGAAAAGCAAAGTCTTTTCGTTAGGCAAGTGCATAAAATGTCATCTATACAAACAGAAATATCATGTTTGTTTGCCACAGTTCCTCTAGCTTTCTCCCTAGAAAATACGAATGTGTAGTGCTGGTGTCTCCATGTGGAACCAATTACCGATTCCAAGCACAAAATTAAATGTTCCCCGATAAAAAACATTCAAAACAATAAAGTCCGTGGATAATATCAGGAATACAAAAACACAGAGGCTGTAGCAATATCTGGGATTGAGTTAGCCAAAACACAACCGGATATTTCCGGTTTCATCCAGTCATATCTGGACAAACTGGTGTGGAATTTGTATGCAATGGACCGAGAGAATCACAGTAGAAATGGTTTTGGAGAAAAGCAAAGTCTTTTCGTTAGGCAAGTGCAATTAGTGTTTCTGAGGTGCAAAATTAAATGTTGCCTGATAAAAACATTCAAAACAATACAGTCCATCAATAATATCCAGAAAACACAAACACACAGGCTTTCACAATGTTTCGGATTGAGTTAGCCAAAACTCAACAGTATATTTCTGTTTCATCGAATCATATCCGGACAAACTGGTGTGGAATTCGTATGCAATGGATTGAGAAAACCACAGTAAAAATGACTTTAGAAGAGCAAAGTCTTTTCGTTAGGCAAGTGCATAAAATGTCATCAATACAAACAGAAATATCATGTTTCTTTGTCACAGTTCCTCTAGCTTTCTCCCTAAAAATACGAATGTGTAGAGCTGGTGTCTCCATGTGGAACCAATTACTGTATCCAAGCTTAAAATAAAATGTTCTCCGATAAAAAACATTCAAAACAATAAAGTCCGTGGATAATATCCAGAAAACACACACACTGAGGCTGTATTAATAGCTGGGATTGAGTTAGCCAAAACAAATCCGGATACTTTTTCACTTTCATTAAGGTCATATACGGACAAAGTGGTGTGTAATTTCTATGCAATGCACTGAGAAAATCACAGTAAAAATGGTTTTGGAGAAAAGCAAAGTCTTTTCGTTAGGCAAGTGCATGAAATGTCATCTATACAAACACATATATCATGTTTGTTTGCCGCAGTCCCAGTAGCTTTCTCCCTAGAAAATACGAATGTGTAGCGCTGGTGTCTCCATGTGGAACCAATTAGTGATTCCAAGCACAAAATTAAATGTTCCCTGATAAAAAACATTCAAAACAATAAAGTCCGTGGAAAATATCAGGAATACAAAAACACAGAGGCTGTAGCAATATCTGGCATTGAGTTAGCCAAAACACAACCGGATATTTCCGGTTTCATCCAGTCATATCTGGACAAACTGGTGTGGAATTTGTATGCAATGGACCGAGAAAATCACAGTAAAAATGGTTGTGGAGAAAAGCAAACTCTTTTCTTTAGGCAAGTCCATAAAATGTCATCTATACAAACAGAAATATCATGTTTGTTTGCCGAACTTCCTCTAGCTTTCTATCTAGAAAATACGAATGTGTGGAGCTGGTGTCCCCTTGATGAACCAATGAGTGTTTCAACGGTAGAAAATTAAATGTTCCCTGATAAAAAACATTCAAAACAATAAAGTCCATCGATAATATCAAGAAAACACAAACACAGAGGCTTTCACAATATTTTGGATTGAGTTAGCCAAAACACAACCGGATATTTCTTGTTTCATCCAGTCATATCCGGACAAACTGGTGTGGAATCCGTATGCAATGGACCGAGAAAATCACAGTAAAATGGTTTTGGAGAAAAGCAAAGTCTTTTCGTTAGGCAAGTGCATAAAATGTCATCTATACAAACAGAAATATCATGTTTGTTTGCCACAGTTCCTCTAGCTTTCTCCCTAGAAAATACGAATGTGTAGTGCTGGTGTCTCCATGTGGAACCAATTACCGATTCCAAGCACAAAATTAAATGTTCCCCGATAAAAAACATTCAAAACAATAAAGTCCGTGGATAATATCAGGAATACAAAAACACAGAGGCTGTAGCAATATCTGGCATTGAGTTAGCCAAAACACAACCGGATATTTCCGGTTTCATCCAGTCATATCTGGACAAACTGGTGTGGAATTCGTATGCAATGGACCGAGAGAATCACAGTAGAAATGGTTTTGGAGAAAAGCAAAGTCTTTTCGTTAGGCAAGTGCAATTAGTGTTTCTGAGGTGCAAAATTAAATGTTGCCTGATAAAAACATTCAAAACAATACAGTCCATCAATAATATCCAGAAAACACAAACACACAGGCTTTCACAATGTTTCGGATTGAGTTAGCCAAAACTCCACAGTATATTTCTGTTTCATCGAATCATATCCGGACAAACTGCTGTGGAATTCGTATGCAATGGATTGAGAAAACCACAGTAAAAATGACTTTGGAGAAGAGCAAAGTCTTTTCGTTAGGCAAGTGCATAAAATGTCATCAATACAAACAGAAATATCATGGTTCTTTGTCACAGTTCCTCTAGCTTTCTCCCTAGAAATACGAATGTGTAGAGCTGGTGTCTCCATGTGGAACCAATTACTGTATCCAAGCTTAAAATAAAATGTTCTCCGATAAAAAACATTCAAAACAATAAAGTCCGTTGATAATATCCAGAAAACACGCACACTGAGGCTGTATTAATAGCTGGGATTGAGTTAGCCAAAACAAATCCGGATACTTTTTCACTTTCATTAAGGTCATATCCGGACAAAGTGGTGTGTAATTTCTATGCAATGCACTGAGAAAATCACAGTAAAAATGGTTTTGGAGAAAAGCAAAGTCTTTTCGTTAGGCAAGTGCATGAAATGTCATCTATACAAACAGATATATCATGTTTGTTTGCCGCAGTCCCAGTAGCTTTCTCCCTAGAAAATACGAATGTGTAGCGCTGGTGTCTTCATGTGGAACCAATTAGTGATTCCAAGCACAAAATTAAATGTTCCCTGATAAAAAACATTCAAAACAATAAAGTCCGTGGAAAATATCAGGAATACAAAAACACAGAGGCTGTAGCAATATCTGGCATTGAGTTAGCCAAAACACAACCGGATATTTCCGGTTTCATCCAGTCATATCTGGACAAACTGGTGTGGAATTCGTATGCAATGGACCGAGAGAATCACAGTAGAAATGGTTTTGGAGAAAAGCAAAGTCTTTTCGTTAGGCAAGTGCAATTAGTGTTTCTGAGGTGCAAAATTAAATGTTGCCTGATAAAAACATTCAAAACAATACAGTCCATCAATAATATCCAGAAAACACAAACACACAGGCTTTCACAATGTTTCGGATTGAGTTAGCCAAAACTCAACAGTATATTTCTGTTTCATCGAATCATATCCGGACAAACTGGTGTGGAATTCGTATGCAATGGATTGAGAAAACCACAGTAAAAATGACTTTGGAGAAGAGCAAAGTCTTTTCGTTAGGCAAGTGCATAAAATGTCATCAATACAAACAGAAATATCATGTTTATTTGTCACAGTTCCTCTAGCTTTCTCCCTAGAAATACGAATGTGTAGAGCTGGTGTCTCCATGTGGAACCAATTACTGTATCCAAGCTTAAAATAAAATGTTCTCCGATAAAAAACATTCAAAACAATAAAGTCCGTGGATAATATCCAGAAAACACACACACTGAGGCTGTATTAATAGCTGGGATTGAGTTAGCCAAAACAAATCCGGATACTTTTTCACTTTCATTAAGGTCATATCCGGACAAAGTGGTGTGTAATTTCTATGCAATGCACTGAGAAAATCACAGTAAAAATGGTTTTGGAGAAAAGCAAAGTCTTTTCGTTAGGCAAGTGCATGAAATGTCATCTATACAAACAGATATATCATGTTTGTTTGCCGCAGTCCCAGTAGCTTTCTCCCTAGAAAATACGAATGTGTAGCGCTGGTGTCTCCATGTGGAACCAATTAGTGATTCCAAGCACAAAATTAAATGTTCCCTGATAAAAAACATTCAAAACAATAAAGTCCGTGGAAAATATCAGGAATACAAAAACACAGAGGCTGTAGCAATATCTGGCATTGAGTTAGCCAAAACACAACCGGATATTTCCGGTTTCATCCAGTCATATCTGGACAAACTGGTGTGGAATTTGTATGCAATGGACCGAGAAAATCACAGTAAAAATGGTTGTGGAGAAAAGCAAACTCTTTTCTTTAGGCAAGTCCATAAAATGTCATCTATACAAACAGAAATATCATGTTTGTTTGCCACAGTTCCTCTAGCTTTCTATCTAGAAAATACGAATGTGTGGAGCTGGTGTCCCCTTGATGAACCAATGAGTGTTTCAACGGTAGAAAATTAAATGTTCCCTGATAAAAAACATTCAAAACAATAAAGTCCATCGATAATATCAAGAAAACACAAACACAGAGGCTTTCACAATATTTTGGATTGAGTTAGCCAAAACACAACCGGATATTTCTTGTTTCATCCAGTCATATCCGGACAAACTGGTGTGGAATTCGTATGCAATGGACCGAGAAAATCACAGTAAAATGGTTTTGGAGAAAAGCAAAGTCTTTTCGTTAGGCAAGTGCATAAAATGTCATCTATACAAACAGAAATATCATGTTTGTTTGCCACAGTTCCTCTAGCTTTCTCCCTAGAAAATACGAATGTGTAGTGCTGGTGTCTCCATGTGGAACCAATTACCGATTCCAAGCACAAAATTAAATGTTCCCCGATAAAAAACATTCAAAACAATAAAGTCCGTGGATAATATCAGGAATACAAAAACACAGAGGCTGTAGCAATATCTGGGATTGAGTTAGCCAAAACACAACCGGATATTTCCGGTTTCATCCAGTCATATCTGGACAAACTGGTGTGGAATTCGTATGCAATGGACCGAGAGAATCACAGTAGAAATGGTTTTGGAGAAAAGCAAAGTCTTTTCGTTAGGCAAGTGCAATTAGTGTTTCTGAGGTGCAAAATTAAATGTTGCCTGATAAAAACATTCAAAACAATACAGTCCATCAATAATATCCAGAAAACACAAACACACAGGCTTTCACAATGTTTCGGATTGAGTTAGCCAAAACTCCACAGTATATTTCTGTTTCATCGAATCATATCCGGACAAACTGCTGTGGAATTCGTATGCAATGGATTGAGAAAACCACAGTAAAAATGACTTTGGAGAAGAGCAAAGTCTTTTCGTTAGGCAAGTGCATAAAATGTCATCAATACAAACAGAAATATCATGGTTCTTTGTCACAGTTCCTCTAGCTTTCTCCCTAGAAATACGAATGTGTAGAGCTGGTGTCTCCATGTGGAACCAATTACTGTATCCAAGCTTAAAATAAAATGTTCTCCGATAAAAAACATTCAAAACAATAAAGTCCGTTGATAATATCCAGAAAACACGCACACTGAGGCTGTATTAATAGCTGGGATTGAGTTAGCCAAAACAAATCCGGATACTTTTTCACTTTCATTAAGGTCATATCCGGACAAAGTGGTGTGTAATTTCTATGCAATGCACTGAGAAAATCACAGTAAAAATGGTTTTGGAGAAAAGCAAAGTCTTTTCGTTAGGCAAGTGCATGAAATGTCATCTATACAAACAGATATATCATGTTTGTTTGCCGCAGTCCCAGTAGCTTTCTCCCTAGAAAATACGAATGTGTAGCGCTGGTGTCTTCATGTGGAACCAATTAGTGATTCCAAGCACAAAATTAAATGTTCCCTGATAAAAAACATTCAAAACAATAAAGTCCGTGGAAAATATCAGGAATACAAAAACACAGAGGCTGTAGCAATATCTGGCATTGAGTTAGCCAAAACACAACCGGATATTTCCGGTTTCATCCAGTCATATCTGGACAAACTGGTGTGGAATTCGTATGCAATGGACCGAGAGAATCACAGTAGAAATGGTTTTGGAGAAAAGCAAAGTCTTTTCGTTAGGCAAGTGCAATTAGTGTTTCTGAGGTGCAAAATTAAATGTTGCCTGATAAAAACATTCAAAACAATACAGTCCATCAATAATATCCAGAAAACACAAACACACAGGCTTTCACAATGTTTCGGATTGAGTTAGCCAAAACTCAACAGTATATTTCTGTTTCATCGAATCATATCCGGACAAACTGGTGTGGAATTCGTATGCAATGGATTGAGAAAACCACAGTAAAAATGACTTTGGAGAAGAGCAAAGTCTTTTCGTTAGGCAAGTGCATAAAATGTCATCAATACAAACAGAAATATCATGTTTATTTGTCACAGTTCCTCTAGCTTTCTCCCTAGAAATACGAATGTGTAGAGCTGGTGTCTCCATGTGGAACCAATTACTGTATCCAAGCTTAAAATAAAATGTTCTCCGATAAAAAACATTCAAAACAATAAAGTCCGTGGATAATATCCAGAAAACACACACACTGAGGCTGTATTAATAGCTGGGATTGAGTTAGCCAAAACAAATCCGGATACTTTTTCACTTTCATTAAGGTCATATCCGGACAAAGTGGTGTGTAATTTCTATGCAATGCACTGAGAAAATCACAGTAAAAATGGTTTTGGAGAAAAGCAAAGTCTTTTCGTTAGGCAAGTGCATGAAATGTCATCTATACAAACAGAAATATCATGTTTGTTTGCCGCAGTCCCAGTAGCTTTCTCCCTAGAAAATACGAATGTGTAGCGCTGGTGTCTCCATGTGGAACCAATTAGTGATTCCAAGCACAAAATTAAATGTTCCCTGATAAAAAACATTCAAAACAATAAAGTCCGTGGAAAATATCAGGAATACAAAAACACAGAGGCTGTAGCAATATCTGGCATTGAGTTAGCCAAAACACAACCGGATATTTCCGGTTTCATCCAGTCATATCTGGACAAACTGGTGTGGAATTTGTATGCAATGGACCGAGAAAATCACAGTAAAAATGGTTGTGGAGAAAAGCAAACTCTTTTCTTTAGGCAAGTCCATAAAATGTCATCTATACAAACAGAAATATCATGTTTGTTTGCCACAGTTCCTCTAGCTTTCTATCTAGAAAATACGAATGTGTGGAGCTGGTGTCCCCTTGATGAACCAATGAGTGTTTCAACGGTAGAAAATTAAATGTTCCCTGATAAAAAACATTCAAAACAATAAAGTCCATCGATAATATCAAGAAAACACAAACACAGAGGCTTTCACAATATTTTGGATTGAGTTAGCCAAAACACAACCGGATATTTCTTGTTTCATCCAGTCATATCCGGACAAACTGGTGTGGAATCCGTATGCAATGGACCGAGAAAATCACAGTAAAATGGTTTTGGAGAAAAGCAAAGTCTTTTCGTTAGGCAAGTGCATAAAATGTCATCTATACAAACAGAAATATCATGTTTGTTTGCCACAGTTCCTCTAGCTTTCTCCCTAGAAAATACGAATGTGTAGTGCTGGTGTCTCCATGTGGAACCAATTACCGATTCCAAGCACAAAATTAAATGTTCCCCGATAAAAAACATTCAAAACAATAAAGTCCGTGGATAATATCAGGAATACAAAAACACAGAGGCTGTAGCAATATCTGGGATTGAGTTAGCCAAAACACAACCGGATATTTCCGGTTTCATCCAGTCATATCTGGACAAACTGGTGTGGAATTCGTATGCAATGGACCGAGAGAATCACAGTAGAAATGGTTTTGGAGAAAAGCAAAGTCTTTTCGTTAGGCAAGTGCAATTAGTGTTTCTGAGGTGCAAAATTAAATGTTGCCTGATAAAAACATTCAAAACAATACAGTCCATCAATAATATCCAGAAAACACAAACACACAGGCTTTCACAATGTTTCGGATTGAGTTAGCCAAAACTCAACAGTATATTTCTGTTTCATCGAATCATATCCAGACAAACTGGTGTGGAATTCGTATGCAATGGATTGAGAAAACCACAGTAAAAATGACTTTGGAGAAGAGCAAAGTCTTTTCGTTAGGCAAGTGCATAAAATGTCATCAATACAAACAGAAATATCATGTTTCTTTGTCACAGTTCCTCTAGCTTTCTCCCTAGAAATACGAATGTGTAGAGCTGGTGTCTCCATGTGGAACCAATTACTGTATCCAAGCTTAAAATAAAATGTTCTCCGATAAAAAACATTCAAAACAATAAAGTCCGTGGATAATATCCAGAAAACACACACACTGAGGCTGTATTAATAGCTGGGATTGAGTTAGCCAAAACAAATCCGGATACTTTTTCACTTTCATTAAGGTCATATCCGGACAAAGTGGTGTGTAATTTCTATGCAATGCACTGAGAAAATCACAGTAAAAATGGTTTTGGAGAAAAGCAAAGTCTTTTCGTTAGGCAAGTGCATGAAATGTCATCTATACAAACAGATATATCATGTTTGTTTGCCGCAGTCCCAGTAGCTTTCTCCCTAGAAAATACGAATGTGTAGCGCTGGTGTCTCCATGTGGAACCAATTAGTGATTCCAAGCACAAAATTAAATGTTCCCTGATAAAAAACATTCAAAACAATAAAGTCCGTGGAAAATATCAGGAATACAAAAACACAGAGGCTGTAGCAATATCTGGCATTGAGTTAGCCAAAACACAACCGGATATTTCCGGTTTCATCCAGTCATATCTGGACAAACTGGTGTGGAATTTGTATGCAATGGACCGAGAAAATCACAGTAAAAATGGTTGTGGAGAAAAGCAAACTCTTTTCTTTAGGCAAGTCCATAAAATGTCATCTATACAAACAGAAATATCATGTTTGTTTGCCGAACTTCCTCTAGCTTTCTATCTAGAAAATACGAATGTGTGGAGCTGGTGTCCCCTTGATGAACCAATGAGTGTTTCAACGGTAGAAAATTAAATGTTCCCTGATAAAAAACATTCAAAACAATAAAGTCCATCAATAATATCAAGAAAACACAAACACAGAGGCTTTCACAATATTTTGGATTGAGTTAGCCAAAACACAACCGGATATTTCTTGTTTCATCCAGTCATATCCGGACAAACTGGTGTGGAATTCGTATGCAATGGACCGAGAAAATCACAGTAAAATGGTTTTGGAGAAAAGCAAAGTCTTTTCATTAGGCAAGTGCATAAAATGTCATCTATACAAACAGAAATATCATGTTTGTTTGCCACAGTTCCTCTAGCTTTCTCCCTAGAAAATACGAATGTGTAGTGCTGGTGTCTCCATGTGGAACCAATTACCGATTCCAAGCACAAAATTAAATGTTCCCCGATAAAAAACATTCAAAACAATAAAGTCCGTGGATAATATCAGGAATACAAAAACACAGAGGCTGTAGCAATATCTGGGATTGAGTTAGCCAAAACACAACCGGATATTTCCGGTTTCATCCAGTCATATCTGGACAAACTGGTGTGGAATTCGTATGCAATGGACCGAGAGAATCACAGTAGAAATGGTTTTGGAGAAAAGCAAAGTCTTTTCGTTAGGCAAGTGCAATTAGTGTTTCTGAGGTGCAAAGTTAAATGTTGCCTGATAAAAACATTCAAAACAATACAGTCCATCAATAATATCCAGAAAACACAAACACACAGGCTTTCACAATGTTTCGGATTGAGTTAGCCAAAACTCAACAGTATATTTCTGTTTCATCGAATCATATCCGGACAAACTGGTGTGGAATTCGTATGCAATGGATTGAGAAAACCACAGTAAAAATGACTTTGGAGAAGAGCAAAGTCTTTTCGTTAGGCAAGTGCATAAAATGTCATCAATACAAACAGAAATATCATGTTTCTTTGTCACAGTTCCTCTAGCTTTCTCCCTAGAAATACGAATGTGTAGAGCTGGTGTCTCCATGTGGAACCAATTACTGTATCCAAGCTTAAAATAAAATGTTCTCCGATAAAAAACATTCAAAACAATAAAGTCCGTGGATAATATCCAGAAAACACACACACTGAGGCTGTATTAATAGCTGGGATTGAGTTAGCCAAAACAAATCCGGATACTTTTTCACTTTCATTAAGGTCATATCCGGACA
Source organism: Lepus europaeus (assembly GCF_033115175.1). Lineage (NCBI taxonomy): Eukaryota > Metazoa > Chordata > Mammalia > Lagomorpha > Leporidae > Lepus > Lepus europaeus. Next base: position 2,139,768 of record NW_026909158.1, on the reverse strand, counting down.
AAGTGGTGTGTAATTTCTATGCAATGCACTGAGAAAATCACAGTAAAAATGGTTTTGGAGAAAAGCAAAGTCTTTTCGTTAGGCAAGTGCATGAAATGTCATCTATACAAACAGATATATCATGTTTGTTTGCCGCAGTCCCAGTAGCTTTCTCCCTAGAAAATACGAATGTGTAGCGCTGGTGTCTCCATGTGGAACCAATTAGTGATTCCAAGCACAAAATTAAATGTTCCCTGATAAAAAACATTCAAAACAATAAAGTCCGTGGAAAATATCAGGAATACAAAAACACAGAGGCTGTAGCAATATCTGGCATTGAGTTAGCCAAAACACAACCGGATATTTCCGGTTTCATCCAGTCATATCTGGACAAACTGGTGTGGAATTTGTATGCAATGGACCGAGAAAATCACAGTAAAAATGGTTGTGGAGAAAAGCAAACTCTTTTCTTTAGGCAAGTCCATAAAATGTCATCTATACAAACAGAAATATCATGTTTGTTTGCCGAACTTCCTCTAGCTTTCTATCTAGAAAATACGAATGTGTGGAGCTGGTGTCCCCTTGATGAACCAATGAGTGTTTCAACGGTAGAAAATTAAATGTTCCCTGATAAAAAACATTCAAAACAATAAAGTCCATCGATAATATCAAGAAAACACAAACACAGAGGCTTTCACAATATTTTGGATTGAGTTAGCCAAAACACAACCGGATTTTTCTTGTTTCATCCAGTCATATCCGGACAAACTGGTGTGGAATCCGTATGCAATGGACCGAGAAAATCACAGTAAAATGGTTTTGGAGAAAAGCAAAGTCTTTTCGTTAGGCAAGTGCATAAAATGTCATCTATACAAACAGAAATATCATGTTTGTTTGCCACAGTTCCTCTAGCTTTCTCCCTAGAAAATACGAATGTGTAGTGCTGGTGTCTCCATGTGGAACCAATTACCGATTCCAAGCACAAAATTAAATGTTCCCCGATAAAAAACATTCAAAACAATAAAGTCCGTGGATAATATCAGGAATACAAAAACACAGAGGCTGTAGCAATATCTGGGATTGAGTTAGCCAAAACACAACCGGATATTTCCGGTTTCATCCAGTCATATCTGGACAAACTGGTGTGGAATTCGTATGCAATGGACCGAGAGAATCACAGTAGAAATGGTTTTGGAGAAAAGCAAAGTCTTTTCGTTAGGCAAGTGCAATTAGTGTTTCTGAGGTGCAAAATTAAATGTTGCCTGATAAAAACATTCAAAACAATACAGTCCATCAATAATATCCAGAAAACACAAACACACAGGCTTTCACAATGTTTCGGATTGAGTTAGCCAAAACTCAACAGTATATTTCTGTTTCATCGAATCATATCCGGACAAACTGGTGTGGAATTCGTATGCAATGGATTGAGAAAACCACAGTAAAAATGACTTTGGAGAAGAGCAAAGTCTTTTCGTTAGGCAAGTGCATAAAATGTCATCAATACAAACAGAAATATCATGTTTATTTGTCACAGTTCCTCTAGCTTTCTCCCTAGAAATACGAATGTGTAGAGCTGGTGTCTCCATGTGGAACCAATTACTGTATCCAAGCTTAAAATAAAATGTTCTCCGATAAAAAACATTCAAAACAATAAAGTCCGTGGATAATATCCAGAAAACACACACACTGAGGCTGTATTAATAGCTGGGATTGAGTTAGCCAAAACAAATCCGGATACTTTTTCACTTTCATTAAGGTCATATCCGGACAAAGTGGTGTGTAATTTCTATGCAATGCACTGAGAAAATCACAGTAAAAATGGTTTTGGAGAAAAGCAAAGTCTTTTCGTTAGGCAAGTGCATGAAATGTCATCTATACAAACAGATATATCATGTTTGTTTGCCGCAGTCCCAGTAGCTTTCTCCCTAGAAAATACGAATGTGTAGCGCTGGTGTCTCCATGTGGAACCAATTAGTGATTCCAAGCACAAAATTAAATGTTCCCTGATAAAAAACATTCAAAACAATAAAGTCCGTGGAAAATATCAGGAATACAAAAACACAGAGGCTGTAGCAATATCTGGCATTGAGTTAGCCAAAACACAACCGGATATTTCCGGTTTCATCCAGTCATATCTGGACAAACTGGTGTGGAATTTGTATGCAATGGACCGAGAAAATCACAGTAAAAATGGTTGTGGAGAAAAGCAAACTCTTTTCTTTAGGCAAGTCCATAAAATGTCATCTATACAAACAGAAATATCATGTTTGTTTGCCGAACTTCCTCTAGCTTTCTATCTAGAAAATACGAATGTGTGGAGCTGGTGTCCCCTTGATGAACCAATGAGTGTTTCAACGGTAGAAAATTAAATGTTCCCTGATAAAAAACATTCAAAACAATAAAGTCCATCGATAATATCAAGAAAACACAAACACAGAGGCTTTCACAATATTTTGGATTGAGTTAGCCAAAACACAACCGGATATTTCTTGTTTCATCCAGTCATATCCGGACAAACTGGTGTGGAATTCGTATGCAATGGACCGAGAAAATCACAGTAAAATGGTTTTGGAGAAAAGCAAAGTCTTTTCGTTAGGCAAGTGCATAAAATGTCATCTATACAAACAGAAATATCATGTTTGTTTGCCACAGTTCCTCTAGCTTTCTCCCTAGAAAATACGAATGTGTAGTGCTGGTGTCTCCATGTGGAACCAATTAGTGATTCCAAGCACAAAATTAAATGTTCCCCGATAAAAAACATTCAAAACAATAAAGTCCGTGGATAATATCAGGAATACAAAAACACAGAGGCTGTAGCAATATCTGGGATTGAGTTAGCCAAAACACAACCGGATATTTCCGGTTTCATCCAGTCATATCTGGACAAACTGGTGTGGAATTCGTATGCAATGGACCGAGAGAATCACAGTAGAAATGGTTTTGGAGAAAAGCAAAGTCTTTTCGTTAGGCAAGTGCAATTAGTGTTTCTGAGGTGCAAAATTAAATGTTGCCTGATAAAAACATTCAAAACAATACAGTCCATCAATAATATCCAGAAAACACAAACACACAGGCTTTCACAATGTTTCGGATTGAGTTAGCCAAAACTCAACAGTATATTTCTGTTTCATCGAATCATATCCGGACAAACTGGTGTGGAATTCGTATGCAATGGATTGAGAAAACCACAGTAAAAATGACTTTGGAGAAGAGCAAAGTCTTTTCGTTAGGCAAGTGCATAAAATGTCATCAATACAAACAGAAATATCATGAATATTTTTCACAGTTCCTCTAGCTTTCTCCCTAGAAATACGAATGTGTAGAGCTGGTGTCTCCATGTGGAACCAATTACTGTATCCAAGCTTAAAAAAAATGTTCTCCGGTAAAAAACATTCAAAACAATAAAGTCCGTGGATAATATCCAGAAAACACACACACTGAGGCTGTATTAATAGCTGGGATTGAGTTAGCCAAAACAAATCCGGATACTTTTTCACTTTCATTAAGGTCATATCCGGACAAAGTGGTGTGTAATTTCTATGCAATGCACTGAGAAAATCACAGTAAAAATGGTTTTGGAGAAAAGCAAAGTCTTTTCGTTAGGCAAGTGCATGAAATGTCATCTATACAAACAGATATATCATGTTTGTTTGCCGCAGTCCCAGTAGCTTTCTCCCTAGAAAATACAAATGTGTAGCGCTGGTGTCTCCATGTGGAACCAATTAGTGATTCCAAGCACAAAATTAAATGTTCCCTGATAAAAAACATTCAAAACAATAAAGTCCGTGGAAAATATCAGGAATACAAAAACACAGAGGCTGTAGCAATATCTGGGATTGAGTTAGCCAAAACACAACCGGATATTTCCGGTTTCATCCAGTCATATCTGGACAAACTGGTGTGGAATTTGTATGCAATGGACCGAGAAAATCACAGTAAAAATGGTTGTGGAGAAAAGCAAACTCTTTTCTTTAGGCAAGTCCATAAAATGTCATCTATACAAACAGAAATATCATGTTTGTTTGCCGAACTTCCTCTAGCTTTCTATCTAGAAAATACGAATGTGTGGAGCTGGTGTCCCCTTGATGAACCAATGAGTGTTTCAACGGTAGAAAATTAAATGTTCCCTGATAAAAAACATTCAAAACAATAAAGTCCATCGATAATATCAAGAAAACACAAACACAGAGGCTTTCACAATATTTTGGATTGAGTTAGCCAAAACACAACCGGATATTTCTTGTTTCATCCAGTCATATCCGGACAAACTGGTGTGGAATTCGTATGCAATGGACCGAGAAAATCACAGTAAAATGGTTTTGGAGAAAAGCAAAGTCTTTTCGTTAGGAAAGTGCATAAAATGTCATCTATACAAACAGAAATATCATGTTTGTTTGCCACAGTTCCTCTAGCTTTCTCCCTAGAAAATACGAATGTGTAGTGCTGGTGTCTCCATGTGGAACCAATTACCGATTCCAAGCACAAAATTAAATGTTCCCCGATAAAAAACATTCAAAACAATAAAGTCCGTGGATAATATCAGGAATACAAAAACACAGAGGCTGTAGCAATATCTGGGATTGAGTTAGCCAAAACACAACCGGATATTTCCGGTTTCATCCAGTCATATCTGGACAAACTGGTGTGGAATTTGTATGCAATGGACCGAGAGAATCACAGTAGAAATGGTTTTGGAGAAAAGCAAAGTCTTTTCGTTAGGCAAGTGCAATTAGTGTTTCTGAGGTGCAAAATTAAATGTTGCCTGATAAAAACATTCAAAACAATACAGTCCATCAATAATATCCAGAAAACACAAACACACAGGCTTTCACAATGTTTCGGATTGAGTTAGCCAAAACTCAACAGTATATTTCTGTTTCATCGAATCATATCCGGACAAACTGGTGTGGAATTCGTATGCAATGGATTGAGAAAACCACAGTAAAAATGACTTTAGAAGAGCAAAGTCTTTTCGTTAGGCAAGTGCATAAAATGTCATCAATACAAACAGAAATATCATGTTTCTTTGTCACAGTTCCTCTAGCTTTCTCCCTAAAAATACGAATGTGTAGAGCTGGTGTCTCCATGTGGAACCAATTACTGTATCCAAGCTTAAAATAAAATGTTCTCCGATAAAAAACATTCAAAACAATAAAGTCCGTGGATAATATCCAGAAAACACACACACTGAGGCTGTATTAATAGCTGGGATTGAGTTAGCCAAAACAAATCCGGATACTTTTTCACTTTCATTAAGGTCATATCCGGACAAAGTGGTGTGTAATTTCTATGCAATGCACTGAGAAAATCACAGTAAAAATGGTTTTGGAGAAAAGCAAAGTCTTTTCGTTAGGCAAGTGCATGAAATGTCATCTATACAAACAGATATATCATGTTTGTTTGCCGCAGTCCCAGTAGCTTTCTCCCTAGAAAATACGAATGTGTAGCGCTGGTGTCTCCATGTGGAACCAATTAGTGATTCCAAGCACAAAATTAAATGTTCCCTGATAAAAAACATTCAAAACAATAAAGTCCGTGGAAAATATCAGGAATACAAAAACACAGAGGCTGTAGCAATATCTGGCATTGAGTTAGCCAAAACACAACCGGATATTTCCGGTTTCATCCAGTCATATCTGGACAAACTGGTGTGGAATTTGTATGCAATGGACCGAGAAAATCACAGTAAAAATGGTTGTGGAGAAAAGCAAACTCTTTTCTTTAGGCAAGTCCATAAAATGTCATCTATACAAACAGAAATATCATGTTTGTTTGCCGAACTTCCTCTAGCTTTCTATCTAGAAAATACGAATGTGTGGAGCTGGTGTCCCCTTGATGAACCAATGAGTGTTTCAACGGTAGAAAATTAAATGTTCCCTGATAAAAAACATTCAAAACAATAAAGTCCATCGATAATATCAAGAAAACACAAACACAGAGGCTTTCACAATATTTTGGATTGAGTTAGCCAAAACACAACCGGATATTTCTTGTTTCATCCAGTCATATCCGGACAAACTGGTGTGGAATCCGTATGCAATGGACCGAGAAAATCACAGTAAAATGGTTTTGGAGAAAAGCAAAGTCTTTTCGTTAGGCAAGTGCATAAAATGTCATCTATACAAACAGAAATATCATGTTTGTTTGCCACAGTTCCTCTAGCTTTCTCCCTAGAAAATACGAATGTGTAGTGCTGGTGTCTCCATGTGGAACCAATTACCGATTCCAAGCACAAAATTAAATGTTCCCCGATAAAAAACATTCAAAACAATAAAGTCCGTGGATAATATCAGGAATACAAAAACACAGAGGCTGTAGCAATATCTGGCATTGAGTTAGCCAAAACACAACCGGATATTTCCGGTTTCATCCAGTCATATCTGGACAAACTGGTGTGGAATTCGTATGCAATGGACCGAGAGAATCACAGTAGAAATGGTTTTGGAGAAAAGCAAAGTCTTTTCGTTAGGCAAGTGCAATTAGTGTTTCTGAGGTGCAAAATTAAATGTTGCCTGATAAAAACATTCAAAACAATACAGTCCATCAATAATATCCAGAAAACACAAACACACAGGCTTTCACAATGTTTCGGATTGAGTTAGCCAAAACTCCACAGTATATTTCTGTTTCATCGAATCATATCCGGACAAACTGCTGTGGAATTCGTATGCAATGGATTGAGAAAACCACAGTAAAAATGACTTTGGAGAAGAGCAAAGTCTTTTCGTTAGGCAAGTGCATAAAATGTCATCAATACAAACAGAAATATCATGGTTCTTTGTCACAGTTCCTCTAGCTTTCTCCCTAGAAATACGAATGTGTAGAGCTGGTGTCTCCATGTGGAACCAATTACTGTATCCAAGCTTAAAATAAAATGTTCTCCGATAAAAAACATTCAAAACAATAAAGTCCGTTGATAATATCCAGAAAACACGCACACTGAGGCTGTATTAATAGCTGGGATTGAGTTAGCCAAAACAAATCCGGATACTTTTTCACTTTCATTAAGGTCATATCCGGACAAAGTGGTGTGTAATTTCTATGCAATGCACTGAGAAAATCACAGTAAAAATGGTTTTGGAGAAAAGCAAAGTCTTTTCGTTAGGCAGGTGCATGAAATGTCATCTATACAAACAGATATATCATGTTTGTTTGCCGCAGTCCCAGTAGCTTTCTCCCTAGAAAATACGAATGTGTAGCGCTGGTGTCTCCATGTGGAACCAATTAGTGATTCCAAGCACAAAATTAAATGTTCCCTGATAAAAAACATTCAAAACAATAAAGTCCGTGGAAAATATCAGGAATACAAAAACACAGAGGCTGTAGCAATATCTGGCATTGAGTTAGCCAAAACACAACCGGATATTTCCGGTTTCATCCAGTCATATCTGGACAAACTGGTGTGGAATTCGTATGCAATGGACCGAGAGAATCACAGTAGAAATGGTTTTGGAGAAAAGCAAAGTCTTTTCGTTAGGCAAGTGCAATTAGTGTTTCTGAGGTGCAAAATTAAATGTTGCCTGATAAAAACATTCAAAACAATACAGTCCATCAATAATATCCAGAAAACACAAACACACAGGCTTTCACAATGTTTCGGATTGAGTTAGCCAAAACTCAACAGTATATTTCTGTTTCATCGAATCATATCCGGACAAACTGGTGTGGAATTCGTATGCAATGGATTGAGAAAACCACAGTAAAAATGACTTTGGAGAAGAGCAAAGTCTTTTCGTTAGGCAAGTGCATAAAATGTCATCAATACAAACAGAAATATCATGTTTATTTGTCACAGTTCCTCTAGCTTTCTCCCTAGAAATACGAATGTGTAGAGCTGGTGTCTCCATGTGGAACCAATTACTGTATCCAAGCTTAAAATAAAATGTTCTCCGATAAAAAACATTCAAAACAATAAAGTCCGTGGATAATATCCAGAAAACACACACACTGAGGCTGTATTAATAGCTGGGATTGAGTTAGCCAAAACAAATCCGGATACTTTTTCACTTTCATTAAGGTCATATCCGGACAAAGTGGTGTGTAATTTCTATGCAATGCACTGAGAAAATCACAGTAAAAATGGTTTTGGAGAAAAGCAAAGTCTTTTCGTTAGGCAAGTGCATGAAATGTCATCTATACAAACAGATATATCATGTTTGTTTGCCGCAGTCCCAGTAGCTTTCTCCCTAGAAAATACGAATGTGTAGCGCTGGTGTCTCCATGTGGAACCAATTAGTGATTCCAAGCACAAAATTAAATGTTCCCTGATAAAAAACATTCAAAACAATAAAGTCCGTGGAAAATATCAGGAATACAAAAACACAGAGGCTGTAGCAATATCTGGCATTGAGTTAGCCAAAACACAACCGGATATTTCCGGTTTCATCCAGTCATATCTGGACAAACTGGTGTGGAATTTGTATGCAATGGACCGAGAAAATCACAGTAAAAATGGTTGTGGAGAAAAGCAAACTCTTTTCTTTAGGCAAGTCCATAAAATGTCATCTATACAAACAGAAATATCATGTTTGTTTGCCGAACTTCCTCTAGCTTTCTATCTAGAAAATACGAATGTGTGGAGCTGGTGTCCCCTTGATGAACCAATGAGTGTTTCAACGGTAGAAAATTAAATGTTCCCTGATAAAAAACATTCAAAACAATAAAGTCCATCGATAATATCAAGAAAACACAAACACAGAGGCTTTCACAATATTTTGGATTGAGTTAGCCAAAACACAACCGGATATTTCTTGTTTCATCCAGTCATATCCGGACAAACTGGTGTGGAATTCGTATGCAATGGACCGAGAAAATCACAGTAAAATGGTTTTGGAGAAAAGCAAAGTCTTTTCGTTAGGCAAGTGCATAAAATGTCATCTATACAAACAGAAATATCATGTTTGTTTGCCACAGTTCCTCTAGCTTTCTCCCTAGAAAATACGAATGTGTAGTGCTGGTGTCTCCATGTGGAACCAATTACCGATTCCAAGCACAAAATTAAATGTTCCCCGATAAAAAACATTCAAAACAATAAAGTCCGTGGATAATATCAGGAATACAAAAACACAGAGGCTGTAGCAATATCTGGGATTGAGTTAGCCAAAACACAACCGGATATTTCCGGTTTCATCCAGTCATATCTGGACAAACTGGTGTGGAATTCGTATGCAATGGACCGAGAGAATCACAGTAGAAATGGTTTTGGAGAAAAGCAAAGTCTTTTCGTTAGGCAAGTGCAATTAGTGTTTCTGAGGTGCAAAATTAAATGTTGCCTGATAAAAACATTCAAAACAATACAGTCCATCAATAATATCCAGAAAACACAAACACACAGGCTTTCACAATGTTTCGGATTGAGTTAGCCAAAACTCCACAGTATATTTCTGTTTCATCGAATCATATCCGGACAAACTGCTGTGGAATTCGTATGCAATGGATTGAGAAAACCACAGTAAAAATGACTTTGGAGAAGAGCAAAGTCTTTTCGTTAGGCAAGTGCATAAAATGTCATCAATACAAACAGAAATATCATGGTTCTTTGTCACAGTTCCTCTAGCTTTCTCCCTAGAAATACGAATGTGTAGAGCTGGTGTCTCCATGTGGAACCAATTACTGTATCCAAGCTTAAAATAAAATGTTCTCCGATAAAAAACATTCAAAACAATAAAGTCCGTTGATAATATCCAGAAAACACGCACACTGAGGCTGTATTAATAGCTGGGATTGAGTTAGCCAAAACAAATCCGGATACTTTTTCACTTTCATTAAGGTCATATCCGGACAAAGTGGTGTGTAATTTCTATGCAATGCACTGAGAAAATCACAGTAAAAATGGTTTTGGAGAAAAGCAAAGTCTTTTCGTTAGGCAAGTGCATGAAATGTCATCTATACAAACAGATATATCATGTTTGTTTGCCGCAGTCCCAGTAGCTTTCTCCCTAGAAAATACGAATGTGTAGCGCTGGTGTCTTCATGTGGAACCAATTAGTGATTCCAAGCACAAAATTAAATGTTCCCTGATAAAAAACATTCAAAACAATAAAGTCCGTGGAAAATATCAGGAATACAAAAACACAGAGGCTGTAGCAATATCTGGCATTGAGTTAGCCAAAACACAACCGGATATTTCCGGTTTCATCCAGTCATATCTGGACAAACTGGTGTGGAATTTGTATGCAATGGACCGAGAAAATCACAGTAAAAATGGTTGTGGAGAAAAGCAAACTCTTTTCTTTAGGCAAGTCCATAAAATGTCATCTATACAAACAGAAATATCATGTTTGTTTGCCGAACTTCCTCTAGCTTTCTATCTAGAAAATACGAATGTGTGGAGCTGGTGTCCCCTTGATGAACCAATGAGTGTTTCAACGGTAGAAAATTAAATGTTCCCTGATAAAAAACATTCAAAACAATAAAGTCCATCGATAATATCAAGAAAACACAAACACAGAGGCTTTCACAATATTTTGGATTGAGTTAGCCAAAACACAACCGGATATTTCTTGTTTCATCCAGTCATATCCGGACAAACTGGTGTGGAATTCGTATGCAATGGACCGAGAAAATCACAGTAAAATGGTTTTGGAGAAAAGCAAAGTCTTTTCGTTAGGCAAGTGCATAAAATGTCATCTATACAAACAGAAATATCATGTTTGTTTGCCACAGTTCCTCTAGCTTTCTCCCTAGAAAATACGAATGTGTAGTGCTGGTGTCTCCATGTGGAACCAATTACCGATTCCAAGCACAAAATTAAATGTTCCCCGATAAAAAACATTCAAAACAATAAAGTCCGTGGATAATATCAGGAATACAAAAACACAGAGGCTGTAGCAATATCTGGCATTGAGTTAGCCAAAACACAACCGGATATTTCCGGTTTCATCCAGTCATATCTGGACAAACTGGTGTGGAATTCGTATGCAATGGACCGAGAGAATCACAGTAGAAATGGTTTTGGAGAAAAGCAAAGTCTTTTCGTTAGGCAAGTGCAATTAGTGTTTCTGAGGTGCAAAATTAAATGTTGCCTGATAAAAACATTCAAAACAATACAGTCCATCAATAATATCCAGAAAACACAAACACACAGGCTTTCACAATGTTTCGGATTGAGTTAGCCAAAACTCCACAGTATATTTCTGTTTCATCGAATCATATCCGGACAAACTGCTGTGGAATTCGTATGCAATGGATTGAGAAAACCACAGTAAAAATGACTTTGGAGAAGAGCAAAGTCTTTTCGTTAGGCAAGTGCATAAAATGTCATCAATACAAACAGAAATATCATGGTTCTTTGTCACAGTTCCTCTAGCTTTCTCCCTAGAAATACGAATGTGTAGAGCTGGTGTCTCCATGTGGAACCAATTACTGTATCCAAGCTTAAAATAAAATGTTCTCCGATAAAAAACATTCAAAACAATAAAGTCCGTTGATAATATCCAGAAAACACGCACACTGAGGCTGTATTAATAGCTGGGATTGAGTTAGCCAAAACAAATCCGGATACTTTTTCACTTTCATTAAGGTCATATCCGGACAAAGTGGTGTGTAATTTCTATGCAATGCACTGAGAAAATCACAGTAAAAATGGTTTTGGAGAAAAGCAAAGTCTTTTCGTTAGGCAAGTGCATGAAATGTCATCTATACAAACAGATATATCATGTTTGTTTGCCGCAGTCCCAGTAGCTTTCTCCCTAGAAAATACGAATGTGTAGCGCTGGTGTCTTCATGTGGAACCAATTAGTGATTCCAAGCACAAAATTAAATGTTCCCTGATAAAAAATATTCAAAACAATAAAGTCCGTGGAAAATATCAGGAATACAAAAACACAGAGGCTGTAGCAATATCTGGCATTGAGTTAGCCAAAACACAACCGGATATTTCCGGTTTCATCCAGTCATATCTGGACAAACTGGTGTGGAATTCGTATGCAATGGACCGAGAGAATCACAGTAGAAATGGTTTTGGAGAAAAGCAAAGTCTTTTCGTTAGGCAAGTGCAATTAGTGTTTCTGAGGTGCAAAATTAAATGTTGCCTGATAAAAACATTCAAAACAATACAGTCCATCAATAATATCCAGAAAACACAAACACACAGGCTTTCACAATGTTTCGGATTGAGTTAGCCAAAACTCAACAGTATATTTCTGTTTCATCGAATCATATCCGGACAAACTGGTGTGGAATTCGTATGCAATGGATTGAGAAAACCACAGTAAAAATGACTTTGGAGAAGAGCAAAGTCTTTTCGTTAGGCAAGTGCATAAAATGTCATCAATACAAACAGAAATATCATGTTTATTTGTCACAGTTCCTCTAGCTTTCTCCCTAGAAATACGAATGTGTAGAGCTGGTGTCTCCATGTGGAACCAATTACTGTATCCAAGCTTAAAATAAAATGTTCTCCGATAAAAAACATTCAAAACAATAAAGTCCGTGGATAATATCCAGAAAACACACACACTGAGGCTGTATTAATAGCTGGGATTGAGTTAGCCAAAACAAATCCGGATACTTTTTCACTTTCATTAAGGTCATATCCGGACAAAGTGGTGTGTAATTTCTATGCAATGCACTGAGAAAATCACAGTAAAAATGGTTTTGGAGAAAAGCAAAGTCTTTTCGTTAGGCAAGTGCATGAAATGTCATCTATACAAACAGATATATCATGTTTGTTTGCCGCAGTCCCAGTAGCTTTCTCCCTAGAAAATACGAATGTGTAGCGCTGGTGTCTCCATGTGGAACCAATTAGTGATTCCAAGCACAAAATTAAATGTTCCCTGATAAAAAACATTCAAAACAATAAAGTCCGTGGAAAATATCAGGAATACAAAAACACAGAGGCTGTAGCAATATCTGGCATTGAGTTAGCCAAAACACAACCGGATATTTCCGGTTTCATCCAGTCATATCTGGACAAACTGGTGTGGAATTTGTATGCAATGGACCGAGAAAATCACAGTAAAAATGGTTGTGGAGAAAAGCAAACTCTTTTCTTTAGGCAAGTCCATAAAATGTCATCTATACAAACAGAAATATCATGTTTGTTTGCCACAGTTCCTCTAGCTTTCTATCTAGAAAATACGAATGTGTGGAGCTGGTGTCCCCTTGATGAACCAATGAGTGTTTCAACGGTAGAATATTAAATGTTCCCTGATAAAAAACATTCAAAACAATAAAGTCCATCGATAATATCAAGAAAACACAAACACAGAGGCTTTCACAATATTTTGGATTGAGTTAGCCAAAACACAACCGGATATTTCTTGTTTCATCCAGTCATATCCGGACAAACTGGTGTGGAATTCGTATGCAATGGACCGAGAAAATCACAGTAAAATGGTTTTGGAGAAAAGCAAAGTCTTTTCGTTAGGCAAGTGCATAAAATGTCATCTATACAAACAGAAATATCATGTTTGTTTGCCACAGTTCCTCTAGCTTTCTCCCTAGAAAATACGAATGTGTAGTGCTGGTGTCTCCATGTGGAACCAATTACCGATTCCAAGCACAAAATTAAATGTTCCCCGATAAAAAACATTCAAAACAATAAAGTCCGTGGATAATATCAGGAATACAAAAACACAGAGGCTGTAGCAATATCTGGCATTGAGTTAGCCAAAACACAACCGGATATTTCCGGTTTCATCCAGTCATATCTGGACAAACTGGTGTGGAATTCGTATGCAATGGACCGAGAGAATCACAGTAGAAATGGTTTTGGAGAAAAGCAAAGTCTTTTCGTTAGGCAAGTGCAATTAGTGTTTCTGAGGTGCAAAATTAAATGTTGCCTGATAAAAACATTCAAAACAATACAGTCCATCAATAATATCCAGAAAACACAAACACACAGGCTTTCACAATGTTTCGGATTGAGTTAGCCAAAACTCAACAGTATATTTCTGTTTCATCGAATCATATCCGGACAAACTGGTGTGGAATTCGTATGCAATGGATTGAGAAAACCACAGTAAAAATGACTTTGGAGAAGAGCAAAGTCTTTTCGTTAGGCAAGTGCATAAAATGTCATCAATACAAACAGAAATATCATGTTTCTTTGTCACAGTTCCTCTAGCTTTCTCCCTAGAAATACGAATGTGTAGAGCTGGTGTCTCCATGTGGAACCAATTACTGTATCCAAGCTTAAAATAAAATGTTCTCCGATAAAAAACATTCAAAACAATAAAGTCCGTGGATAATATCCAGAAAACACACACACTGAGGCTGTATTAATAGCTGGGATTGAGTTAGCCAAAACAAATCCGGATACTTTTTCACTTTCATTAAGGTCATATCCGGACAAAGTGGTGTGTAATTTCTATGCAATGCACTGAGAAAATCACAGTAAAAATGGTTTTGGAGAAAAGCAAAGTCTTTTCGTTAGGCAAGTGCATGAAATGTCATCTATACAAACAGATATATCATGTTTGTTTGCCGCAGTCCCAGTAGCTTTCTCCCTAGAAAATACGAATGTGTAGCGCTGGTGTCTCCATGTGGAACCAATTAGTGATTCCAAGCACAAAATTAAATGTTCCCTGATAAAAAACATTCAAAACAATAAAGTCCGTGGAAAATATCAGGAATACAAAAACACAGAGGCTGTAGCAATATCTGGCATTGAGTTAGCCAAAACACAACCGGATATTTCCGGTTTCATCCAGTCATATCTGGACAAACTGGTGTGGAATTTGTATGCAATGGACCGAGAAAATCACAGTAAAAATGGTTGTGGAGAAAAGCAAACTCTTTTCTTTAGGCAAGTCCATAAAATGTCATCTATACAAACAGAAATATCATGTTTGTTTGCCGAACTTCCTCTAGCTTTCTATCTAGAAAATACGAATGTGTGGAGCTGGTGTCCCCTTGATGAACCAATGAGTGTTTCAACGGTAGAAAATTAAATGTTCCCTGATAAAAAACATTCAAAACAATAAAGTCCATCGATAATATCAAGAAAACACAAACACAGAGGCTTTCACAATATTTTGGATTGAGTTAGCCAAAACACAACCGGATATTTCTTGTTTCATCCAGTCATATCCGGACAAACTGGTGTGGAATTCGTATGCAATGGACCGAGAAAATCACAGTAAAATGGTTTTGGAGAAAAGCAAAGTCTTTTCATTAGGCAAGTGCATAAAATGTCATCTATACAAACAGAAATATCATGTTTGTTTGCCACAGTTCCTCTAGCTTTCTCCCTAGAAAATACGAATGTGTAGTGCTGGTGTCTCCATGTGGAACCAATTACCGATTCCAAGCACAAAATTAAATGTTCCCCGATAAAAAACATTCAAAACAATAAAGTCCGTGGATAATATCAGGAATACAAAAACACAGAGGCTGTAGCAATATCTGGGATTGAGTTAGCCAAAACACAACCGGATATTTCCGGTTTCATCCAGTCATATCTGGACAAACTGGTGTGGAATTCGTATGCAATGGACCGAGAGAATCACAGTAGAAATGGTTTTGGAGAAAAGCAAAGTCTTTTCGTTAGGCAAGTGCAATTAGTGTTTCTGAGGTGCAAAATTAAATGTTGCCTGATAAAAACATTCAAAACAATACAGTCCATCAATAATATCCAGAAAACACAAACACACAGGCTTTCACAATGTTTCGGATTGAGTTAGCCAAAACTCAACAGTATATTTCTGTTTCATCGAATCATATCCGGACAAACTGGTGTGGAATTCGTATGCAATGGATTGAGAAAACCACAGTAAAAATGACTTTGGAGAAGAGCAAAGTCTTTTCGTTAGGCAAGTGCATAAAATGTCATCAATACAAACAGAAATATCATGTTTCTTTGTCACAGTTCCTCTAGCTTTCTCCCTAGAAATACGAATGTGTAGAGCTGGTGTCTCCATGTGGAACCAATTACTGTATCCAAGCTTAAAATAAAATGTTCTCCGATAAAAAACATTCAAAACAATAAAGTCCGTGGATAATATCCAGAAAACACACACACTGAGGCTGTATTAATAGCTGGGATTGAGTTAGCCAAAACAAATCCGGATACTTTTTCACTTTCATTAAGGTCATATCCGGACAAAGTGGTGTGTAATTTCTATGCAATGCACTGAGAAAATCACAGTAAAAATGGTTTTGGAGAAAAGCAAAGTCTTTTCGTTAGGCAAGTGCATGAAATGTCATCTATACAAACAGATATATCATGTTTGTTTGCCGCAGTCCCAGTAGCTTTCTCCCTAGAAAATACGAATGTGTAGCGCTGGTGTCTCCATGTGGAACCAATTAGTGATTCCAAGCACAAAATTAAATGTTCCCTGATAAAAAACATTCAAAACAATAAAGTCCGTGGAAAATATCAGGAATACAAAAACACAGAGGCTGTAGCAATATCTGGCATTGAGTTAGCCAAAACACAACCGGATATTTCCGGTTTCATCCAGTCATATCTGGACAAACTGGTGTGGAATTTGTATGCAATGGACCGAGAAAATCACAGTAAAAATGGTTGTGGAGAAAAGCAAACTCTTTTCTTTAGGCAAGTCCATAAAATGTCATCTATACAAACAGAAATATCATGTTTGTTTGCCGAACTTCCTCTAGCTTTCTATCTAGAAAATACGAATGTGTGGAGCTGGTGTCCCCTTGATGAACCAATGAGTGTTTCAACGGTAGAAAATTAAATGTTCCCTGATAAAAAACATTCAAAACAATAAAGTCCATCGATAATATCAAGAAAACACAAACACAGAGGCTTTCACAATATTTTGGATTGAGTTAGCCAAAACACAACCGGATATTTCTTGTTTCATCCAGTCATATCCGGACAAACTGGTGTGGAATCCGTATGCAATGGACCGAGAAAATCACAGTAAAATGGTTTTGGAGAAAAGCAAAGTCTTTTCGTTAGGCAAGTGCATAAAATGTCATCTATACAAACAGAAATATCATGTTTGTTTGCCACAGTTCCTCTAGCTTTCTCCCTAGAAAATACGAATGTGTAGTGCTGGTGTCTCCATGTGGAACCAATTACCGATTCCAAGCACAAAATTAAATGTTCCCCGATAAAAAACATTCAAAACAATAAAGTCCGTGGATAATATCAGGAATACAAAAACACAGAGGCTGTAGCAATATCTGGCATTGAGTTAGCCAAAACACAACCGGATATTTCCGGTTTCATCCAGTCATAACTGGACAAACTGGTGTGGAATTCGTATGCAATGGACCGAGAGAATCACAGTAGAAATGGTTTTGGAGAAAAGCAAAGTCTTTTCGTTAGGCAAGTGCAATTAGTGTTTCTGAGGTGCAAAGTTAAATGTTGCCTGATAAAAACATTCAAAACAATACAGTCCATCAATAATATCCAGAAAACACAAACACACAGGCTTTCACAATGTTTCGGATTGAGTTAGCCAAAACTCAACAGTATATTTCTGTTTCATCGAATCATATCCGGACAAACTGGTGTGGAATTCGTATGCAATGGATTGAGAAAACCACAGTAAAAATGACTTTGGAGAAGAGCAAAGTCTTTTCGTTAGGCAAGTGCATAAAATGTCATCAATACAAACAGAAATATCATGTTTCTTTGTCACAGTTCCTCTAGCTTTCTCCCTAGAAATACGAATGTGTAGAGCTGGTGTCTCCATGTGGAACCAATTACTGTATCCAAGCTTAAAATAAAATGTTCTCCGATAAAAAACATTCAAAACAATAAAGTCCGTGGATAATATCCAGAAAACACACACACTGAGGCTGTATTAATAGCTGGGATTGAGTTAGCCAAAACAAATCCGGATACTTTTTCACTTTCATTAAGGTCATATCCGGACAAAGTGGTGTGTAATTTCTATGCAATGCACTGAGAAAATCACAGTAAAAATGGTTTTGGAGAAAAGCAAAGTCTTTTCGTTAGGCAAGTGCATGAAATGTCATCTATACAAACAGATATATCATGTTTGTTTGCCGCAGTCCCAGTAGCTTTCTCCCTAGAAAATACGAATGTGTAGCGCTGGTGTCTCCATGTGGAACCAATTAGTGATTCCAAGCACAAAATTAAATGTTCCCTGATAAAAAACATTCAAAACAATAAAGTCCGTGGAAAATATCAGGAATACAAAAACACAGAGGCTGTAGCAATATCTGGCATTGAGTTAGCCAAAACACAACCGGATATTTCCGGTTTCATCCAGTCATATCTGGACAAACTGGTGTGGAATTTGTATGCAATGGACCGAGAAAATCACAGTAAAAATGGTTGTGGAGAAAAGCAAACTCTTTTCTTTAGGCAAGTCCATAAAATGTCATCTATACAAACAGAAATATCATGTTTGTTTGCCGAACTTCCTCTAGCTTTCTATCTAGAAAATACGAATGTGTGGAGCTGGTGTCCCCTTGATGAACCAATGAGTGTTTCAACGGTAGAAAATTAAATGTTCCCTGATAAAAAACATTCAAAACAATAAAGTCCATCGATAATATCAAGAAAACACAAACACAGAGGCTTTCACAATATTTTGGATTGAGTTAGCCAAAACACAACCGGATATTTCTTGTTTCATCCAGTCATATCCGGACAAACTGGTGTGGAATCCGTATGCAATGGACCGAGAAAATCACAGTAAAATGGTTTTGGAGAAAAGCAAAGTCTTTTCGTTAGGCAAGTGCATAAAATGTCATCTATACAAACAGAAATATCATGTTTGTTTGCCACAGTTCCTCTAGCTTTCTCCCTAGAAAATACGAATGTGTAGTGCTGGTGTCTCCATGTGGAACCAATTACCGATTCCAAGCACAAAATTAAATGTTCCCCGATAAAAAACATTCAAAACAATAAAGTCCGTGGATAATATCAGGAATACAAAAACACAGAGGCTGTAGCAATATCTGGCATTGAGTTAGCCAAAACACAACCGGATATTTCCGGTTTCATCCAGTCATATCTGGACAAACTGGTGTGGAATTCGTATGCAATGGACCGAGAGAATCACAGTAGAAATGGTTTTGGAGAAAAGCAAAGTCTTTTCGTTAGGCAAGTGCAATTAGTGTTTCTGAGGTGCAAAATTAAATGTTGCCTGATAAAAACATTCAAAACAATACAGTCCATCAATAATATCCAGAAAACACAAACACACAGGCTTTCACAATGTTTCGGATTGAGTTAGCCAAAACTCAACAGTATATTTCTGTTTCATCGAATCATATCCGGACAAACTGGTGTGGAATTCGTATGCAATGGATTGAGAAAACCACAGTAAAAATGACTTTGGAGAAGAGCAAAGTCTTTTCGTTAGGCAAGTGCATAAAATGTCATCAATACAAACAGAAATATCATGTTTCTTTGTCACAGTTCCTCTAGCTTTCTCCCTAGAAATACGAATGTGTAGAGCTGGTGTCTCCATGTGGAACCAATTACTGTATCCAAGCTTAAAATAAAATGTTCTCCGATAAAAAACATTCAAAACAATAAAGTCCGTTGATAATATCCAGAAAACACGCACACTGAGGCTGTATTAATAGCTGGGATTGAGTTAGCCAAAACAAATCCGGATACTTTTTCACTTTCATTAAGGTCATATCCGGACAAAGTGGTGTGTAATTTCTATGCAATGCACTGAGAAAATCACAGTAAAAATGGTTTTGGAGAAAAGCAAAGTCTTTTCGTTAGGCAAGTGCATGAAATGTCATCTATACAAACAGATATATCATGTTTGTTTGCCGCAGTCCCAGTAGCTTTCTCCCTAGAAAATACGAATGTGTAGCGCTGGTGTCTCCATGTGGAACCAATTAGTGATTCCAAGCACAAAATTAAATGTTCCCTGATAAAAAACATTCAAAACAATAAAGTCCGTGGAAAATATCAGGAATACAAAAACACAGAGGCTGTAGCAATATCTGGCATTGAGTTAGCCAAAACACAACCGGATATTTCCGGTTTCATCCAGTCATATCTGGACAAACTGGTGTGGAATTCGTATGCAATGGACCGAGAGAATCACAGTAGAAATGGTTTTGGAGAAAAGCAAAGTCTTTTCGTTAGGCAAGTGCAATTAGTGTTTCTGAGGTGCAAAATTAAATGTTGCCTGATAAAAACATTCAAAACAATACAGTCCATCAATAATATCCAGAAAACACAAACACACAGGCTTTCACAATGTTTCGGATTGAGTTAGCCAAAACTCAACAGTATATTTCTGTTTCATCGAATCATATCCGGACAAACTGCTGTGGAATTCGTATGCAATGGATTGAGAAAACCACAGTAAAAATGACTTTGGAGAAGAGCAAAGTCTTTTCGTTAGGCAAGTGCATAAAATGTCATCAATACAAACAGAAATATCATGTTTATTTGTCACAGTTCCTCTAGCTTTCTCCCTAGAAATACGAATGTGTAGAGCTGGTGTCTCCATGTGGAACCAATTACTGTATCCAAGCTTAAAAAAAAATGTTCTCCGATAAAAAACATTCAAAACAATAAAGTCCGTTGATAATATCCAGAAAACACACACACTGAGGCTGTATTAATAGCTGGGATTGAGTTAGCCAAAACAAATCCGGATACTTTTTCACTTTCATTAAGGTCATATCCGGACAAAGTGGTGTGTAATTTCTATGCAATGCACTGAGAAAATCACAGTAAAAATGGTTTTGGAGAAAAGCAAAGTCTTTTCGTTAGGCAAGTGCATGAAATGTCATCTATACAAACAGATATATCATGTTTGTTTGCCGCAGTCCCAGTAGCTTTCTCCCTAGAAAATACGAATGTGTAGCGCTGGTGTCTCCATGTGGAACCAATTAGTGATTCCAAGCACAAAATTAAATGTTCCCTGATAAAAAACATTCAAAACAATAAAGTCCGTGGAAAATATCAGGAATACAAAAACACAGAGGCTGTAGCAATATCTGGCATTGAGTTAGCCAAAACACAACCGGATATTTCCGGTTTCATCCAGTCATATCTGGACAAACTGGTGTGGAATTTGTATGCAATGGACCGAGAAAATCACAGTAAAAATGGTTGTGGAGAAAAGCAAACTCTTTTCTTTAGGCAAGTCCATAAAATGTCATCTATACAAACAGAAATATCATGTTTGTTTGCCGAACTTCCTCTAGCTTTCTATCTAGAAAATACGAATGTGTGGAGCTGGTGTCCCCTTGATGAACCAATGAGTGTTTCAACGGTAGAAAATTAAATGTTCCCTGATAAAAAACATTCAAAACAATAAAGTCCATCGATAATATCAAGAAAACACAAACACAGAGGCTTTCACAATATTTTGGATTGAGTTAGCCAAAACACAACCGGATATTTCTTGTTTCATCCAGTCATATCCGGACAAACTGGTGTGGAATTCGTATGCAATGGACCGAGAAAATCACAGTAAAATGGTTTTGGAGAAAAGCAAAGTCTTTTCGTTAGGCAAGTGCATAAAATGTCATCTATACAAACAGAAATGTCATGTTTGTTTGCCACAGTTCCTCTAGCTTTCTCCCTAGAAAATACGAATGTGTAGCGCTGGTGTCTTCATGTGGAACCAATTAGTGATTCCAAGCACAAAATTAAATGTTCCCTGATAAAAAACATTCAAAACAATAAAGTCCGTGGAAAATATCAGGAATACAAAAACACAGAGGCTGTAGCAATATCTGGCATTGAGTTAGCCAAAACACAACCGGATATTTCCGGTTTCATCCAGTCATATCTGGACAAACTGGTGTGGAATTCGTATGCAATGGACCGAGAGAATCACAGTAGAAATGGTTTTGGAGAAAAGCAAAGTCTTTTCGTTAGGCAAGTGCAATTAGTGTTTCTGAGGTGCAAAATTAAATGTTGCCTGATAAAAACATTCAAAACAATACAGTCCATCAATAATATCCAGAAAACACAAACACACAGGCTTTCACAATGTTTCGGATTGAGTTAGCCAAAACTCAACAGTATATTTCTGTTTCATCGAATCATATCCGGACAAACTGGTGTGGAATTCGTATGCAATGGATTGAGAAAACCACAGTAAAAATGACTTTGGAGAAGAGCAAAGTCTTTTCGTTAGGCAAGTGCATAAAATGTCATCAATACAAACAGAAATATCATGTTTATTTGTCACAGTTCCTCTAGCTTTCTCCCTAGAAATACGAATGTGTAGAGCTGGTGTCTCCATGTGGAACCAATTACTGTATCCAAGCTTAAAATAAAATGTTCTCCGATAAAAAACATTCAAAACAATAAAGTCCGTTGATAATATCCAGAAAACACACACACTGAGGCTGTATTAATAGCTGGGATTGAGTTAGCCAAAACAAATCCGGATACTTTTTCACTTTCATTAAGGTCATATCCGGACAAAGTGGTGTGTAATTTCTATGCAATGCACTGAGAAAATCACAGTAAAAATGGTTTTGGAGAAAAGCAAAGTCTTTTCGTTAGGCAAGTGCATGAAATGTCATCTATACAAACAGATATATCATGTTTGTTTGCCGCAGTCCCAGTAGCTTTCTCCCTAGAAAATACGAATGTGTAGCGCTGGTGTCTCCATGTGGAACCAATTAGTGATTCCAAGCACAAAATTAAATGTTCCCTGATAAAAAACATTCAAAACAATAAAGTCCGTGGAAAATATCAGGAATACAAAAACACAGAGGCTGTAGCAATATCTGGCATTGAGTTAGCCAAAACACAACCGGATATTTCCGGTTTCATCCAGTCATATCTGGACAAACTGGTGTGGAATTTGTATGCAATGGACCGAGAAAATCACAGTAAAAATGGTTGTGGAGAAAAGCAAACTCTTTTCTTTAGGCAAGTCCATAAAATGTCATCTATACAAACAGAAATATCATGTTTGTTTGCCGAACTTCCTCTAGCTTTCTATCTAGAAAATACGAATGTGTGGAGCTGGTGTCCCCTTGATGAACCAATGAGTGTTTCAACGGTAGAAAATTAAATGTTCCCTGATAAAAAACATTCAAAACAATAAAGTCCATCGATAATATCAAGAAAACACAAACACAGAGGCTTTCACAATATTTTGGATTGAGTTAGCCAAAACACAACCGGATTTTTCTTGTTTCATCCAGTCATATCCGGACAAACTGGTGTGGAATCCGTATGCAATGGACCGAGAAAATCACAGTAAAATGGTTTTGGAGAAAAGCAAAGTCTTTTCGTTAGGCAAGTGCATAAAATGTCATCTATACAAACGGAAATATCATGTTTGTTTGCCACAGTTCCTCTAGCTTTCTCCCTAGAAAATACGAATGTGTAGTGCTGGTGTCTCCATGTGGAACCAATTACCGATTCCAAGCACAAAATTAAATGTTCCCCGATAAAAAACATTCAAAACAATAAAGTCCGTGGATAATATCAGGAATACAAAAACACAGAGGCTGTAGCAATATCTGGCATTGAGTTAGCCAAAACACAACCGGATATTTCCGGTTTCATCCAGTCATATCTGGACAAACTGGTGTGGAATTCGTATGCAATGGACCGAGAGAATCACAGTAGAAATGGTTTTGGAGAAAAGCAAAGTCTTTTCGTTAGGCAAGTGCAATTAGTGTTTCTGAGGTGCAAAATTAAATGTTGCCTGATAAAAACATTCAAAACAATACAGTCCATCAATAATATCCAGAAAACACAAACACACAGGCTTTCACAATGTTTCGGATTGAGTTAGCCAAAACTCAACAGTATATTTCTGTTTCATCGAATCATATCCGGACAAACTGGTGTGGAATTCGTATGCAATGGATTGAGAAAACCACAGTAAAAATGACTTTGGAGAAGAGCAAAGTCTTTTCATTAGGCAAGTGCATAAAATGTCATCAATACAAACAGAAATATCATATTTCTTTGTCACAGGTCCTCTAGCTTTCTCCCTAGAAATACGAATGTGTAGAGCTGGTGTCTCCATGTGGAACCAATTACTGTATCCAAGCTTAAAATAAAATGTTCTCCGATAAAAAACATTCAAAACAATAAAGTCCGTTGATAATATCCAGAAAACACACACACTGAGGCTGTATTAATAGCTGGGATTGAGTTAGCCAAAACAAATCCGGATACTTTTTCACTTTCATTAAGGTCATATCCGGACAAAGTGGTGTGTAATTTCTATGCAATGCACTGAGAAAATCACAGTAAAAATGGTTTTGGAGAAAAGCAAAGTCTTTTCGTTAGGCAAGTGCATGAAATGTCATCTATACAAACAGATATATCATGTTTGTTTGCCGCAGTCCCAGTAGCTTTCTCCCTAGAAAATACGAATGTGTAGCGCTGGTGTCTCCATGTGGAACCAATTAGTGATTCCAAGCACAAAATTAAATGTTCCCTGATAAAAAACATTCAAAACAATAAAGTCCGTGGAAAATATCAGGAATACAAAAACACAGAGGCTGTAGCAATATCTGGCATTGAGTTAGCCAAAACACAACCGGATATTTCCGGTTTCATCCAGTCATATCTGGACAAACTGGTGTGGAATTTGTATGCAATGGACCGAGAAAATCACAGTAAAAATGGTTGTGGAGAAAAGCAAACTCTTTTCTTTAGGCAAGTCCATAAAATGTCATCTATACAAACAGAAATATCATGTTTGTTTGCCGAACTTCCTCTAGCTTTCTATCTAGAAAATACGAATGTGTGGAGCTGGTGTCCCCTTGATGAACCAATGAGTGTTTCAACGGTAGAAAATTAAATGTTCCCTGATAAAAAAACATTCAAAACAATAAAGTCCATCGATAATATCAAGAAAACACAAACACAGAGGCTTTCACAATATTTTGGATTGAGTTAGCCAAAACACAACCGGATATTTCTTGTTTCATCCAGTCATATCCGGACAAACTGGTGTGGAATTCGTATGCAATGGACCGAGAAAATCACAGTAAAATGGTTTTGGAGAAAAGCAAAGTCTTTTCGTTAGGCAAGTGCATAAAATGTCATCTATACAAACAGAAATGTCATGTTTGTTTGCCACAGTTCCTCTAGCTTTCTCCCTAGAAAATACGAATGTGTAGCGCTGGTGTCTTCATGTGGAACCAATTAGTGATTCCAAGCACAAAATTAAATGTTCCCTGATAAAAAACATTCAAAACAATAAAGTCCGTGGAAAATATCAGGAATACAAAAACACAGAGGCTGTAGCAATATCTGGCATTGAGTTAGCCAAAACACAACCGGATATTTCCGGTTTCATCCAGTCATATCTGGACAAACTGGTGTGGAATTCGTATGCAATGGACCGAGAGAATCACAGTAGAAATGGTTTTGGAGAAAAGCAAAGTCTTTTCGTTAGGCAAGTACAATTAGTGTTTCTGAGGTGCAAAATTAAATGTTGCCTGATAAAAACATTCAAAACAATACAGTCCATCAATAATATCCAGAAAACACAAACACACAGGCTTTCACAATGTTTCGGATTGAGTTAGCCAAAACTCAACAGTATATTTCTGTTTCATCGAATCATATCCGGACAAACTGGTGTGGAATTCGTATGCAATGGATTGAGAAAACCACAGTAAAAATGACTTTGGAGAAGAGCAAAGTCTTTTCGTTAGGCAAGTGCATAAAATGTCATCAATACAAACAGAAATATCATGTTTATTTGTCACAGTTCCTCTAGCTTTCTCCCTAGAAATACGAATGTGTAGAGCTGGTGTCTCCATGTGGAACCAATTACTGTATCCAAGCTTAAAATAAAATGTTCTCCGATAAAAAACATTCAAAACAATAAAGTCCGTTGATAATATCCAGAAAACACACACACTGAGGCTGTATTAATAGCTGGGATTGAGTTAGCCAAAACAAATCCGGATACTTTTTCACTTTCATTAAGGTCATATCCGGACAAAGTGGTGTGTAATTTCTATGCAATGCACTGAGAAAATCACAGTAAAAATGGTTTTGGAGAAAAGCAAAGTCTTTTCGTTAGGCAAGTGCATGAAATGTCATCTATACAAACAGATATATCATGTTTGTTTGCCGCAGTCCCAGTAGCTTTCTCCCTAGAAAATACGAATGTGTAGCGCTGGTGTCTCCATGTGGAACCAATTAGTGATTCCAAGCACAAAATTAAATGTTCCCTGATAAAAAACATTCAAAACAATAAAGTCCGTGGAAAATATCAGGAATACAAAAACACAGAGGCTGTAGCAATATCTGGCATTGAGTTAGCCAAAACACAACCGGATATTTCCGGTTTCATCCAGTCATATCTGGACAAACTGGTGTGGAATTTGTATGCAATGGACCGAGAAAATCACAGTAAAAATGGTTGTGGAGAAAAGCAAACTCTTTTCTTTAGGCAAGTCCATAAAATGTCATCTATACAAACAGAAATATCATGTTTGTTTGCCGAACTTCCTCTAGCTTTCTATCTAGAAAATACGAATGTGTGGAGCTGGTGTCCCCTTGATGAACCAAAGAGTGTTTCAACGGTAGAAAATTAAATGTTCCCTGATAAAAAACATTCAAAACAATAAAGTCCATCGATAATATCAAGAAAACACAAACACAGAGGCTTTCACAATATTTTGGATTGAGTTAGCCAAAACACAACCGGATATTTCTTGTTTCATCCAGTCATATCCGGACAAACTGGTGTGGAATCCGTATGCAATGGACCGAGAAAATCACAGTAAAATGGTTTTGGAGAAAAGCAAAGTCTTTTCGTTAGGCAAGTGCATAAAATGTCATCTATACAAACGGAAATATCATGTTTGTTTGCCACAGTTCCTCTAGCTTTCTCCCTAGAAAATACGAATGTGTAGTGCTGGTGTCTCCATGTGGAACCAATTACCGATTCCAAGCACAAAATTAAATGTTCCCCGATAAAAAACATTCAAAACAATAAAGTCCGTGGATAATATCAGGAATACAAAAACACAGAGGCTGTAGCAATATCTGGCATTGAGTTAGCCAAAACACAACCGGATATTTCCGGTTTCATCCAGTCATATCTGGACAAACTGGTGTGGAATTCGTATGCAATGGACCGAGAGAATCACAGTAGAAATGGTTTTGGAGAAAAGCAAAGTCTTTTCGTTAGGCAAGTGCAATTAGTGTTTCTGAGGTGCAAAATTAAATGTTGCCTGATAAAAACATTCAAAACAATACAGTCCATCAATAATATCCAGAAAACACAAACACACAGGCTTTCACAATGTTTCGGATTGAGTTAGCCAAAACTCAACAGTATATTTCTGTTTCATCGAATCATATCCGGACAAACTGGTGTGGAATTCGTATGCAATGGATTGAGAAAACCACAGTAAAAATGACTTTGGAGAAGAGCAAAGTCTTTTCATTAGGCAAGTGCATAAAATGTCATCAATACAAACAGAAATATCATATTTCTTTGTCACAGGTCCTCTAGCTTTCTCCCTAGAAATACGAATGTGTAGAGCTGGTGTCTCCATGTGGAACCAATTACTGTATCCAAGCTTAAAATAAAATGTTCTCCGATAAAAAACATTCAAAACAATAAAGTCCGTTGATAATATCCAGAAAACACACACACTGAGGCTGTATTAATAGCTGGGATTGAGTTAGCCAAAACAAATCCGGATACTTTTTCACTTTCATTAAGGTCATATCCGGACAAAGTGGTGTGTAATTTCTATGCAATGCACTGAGAAAATCACAGTAAAAATGGTTTTGGAGAAAAGCAAAGTCTTTTCGTTAGGCAAGTGCATGAAATGTCATCTATACAAACAGATATATCATGTTTGTTTGCCGCAGTCCCAGTAGCTTTCTCCCTAGAAAATACGAATGTGTAGCGCTGGTGTCTCCATGTGGAACCAATTAGTGATTCCAAGCACAAAATTAAATGTTCCCTGATAAAAAACATTCAAAACAATAAAGTCCGTGGAAAATATCAGGAATACAAAAACACAGAGGCTGTAGCAATATCTGGCATTGAGTTAGCCAAAACACAACCGGATATTTCCGGTTTCATCCAGTCATATCTGGACAAACTGGTGTGGAATTTGTATGCAATGGACCGAGAAAATCACAGTAAAAATGGTTGTGGAGAAAAGCAAACTCTTTTCTTTAGGCAAGTCCATAAAATGTCATCTATACAAACAGAAATATCATGTTTGTTTGCCGAACTTCCTCTAGCTTTCTATCTAGAAAATACGAATGTGTGGAGCTGGTGTCCCCTTGATGAACCAATGAGTGTTTCAACGGTAGAAAATTAAATGTTCCCTGATAAAAAAACATTCAAAACAATAAAGTCCATCGATAATATCAAGAAAACACAAACACAGAGGCTTTCACAATATTTTGGATTGAGTTAGCCAAAACACAACCGGATATTTCTTGTTTCATCCAGTCATATCCGGACAAACTGGTGTGGAATTCGTATGCAATGGACCGAGAAAATCACAGTAAAATGGTTTTGGAGAAAAGCAAAGTCTTTTCGTTAGGCAAGTGCATAAAATGTCATCTATACAAACAGAAATATCATGTTTGTTTGCCACAGTTCCTCTAGCTTTCTCCCTAGAAAATACGAATGTGTAGTGCTGGTGTCTCCATGTGGAACCAATTACCGATTCCAAGCACAAAATTAAATGTTCCCCGATAAAAAACATTCAAAACAATAAAGTCCGTGGATAATATCAGGAATACAAAAACACAGAGGCTGTAGCAATATCTGGCATTGAGTTAGCCAAAACACAACCGGATATTTCCGGTTTCATCCAGTCATATCTGGACAAACTGGTGTGGAATTCGTATGCAATGGACCGAGAGAATCACAGTAGAAATGGTTTTGGAGAAAAGCAAAGTCTTTTCGTTAGGCAAGTGCAATTAGTGTTTCTGAGGTGCAAAATTAAATGTTGCCTGATAAAAACATTCAAAACAATACAGTCCATCAATAATATCCAGAAAACACAAACACACAGGCTTTCACAATGTTTCGGATTGAGTTAGCCAAAACTCAACAGTATATTTCTGTTTCATCGAATCATATCCGGACAAACTGGTGTGGAATTCGTATGCAATGGATTGAGAAAACCACAGTAAAAATGACTTTGGAGAAGAGCAAAGTCTTTTCATTAGGCAAGTGCATAAAATGTCATCAATACAAACAGAAATATCATGTTTATTTGTCACAGTTCCTCTAGCTTTCTCCCTAGAAATACGAATGTGTAGAGCTGGTGTCTCCATGTGGAACCAATTACTGTATCCAAGCTTAAAATAAAATGTTCTCCGATAAAAAACATTCAAAACAATAAAGTCCGTTGATAATATCCAGAAAACACACACACTGAGGCAGTATTAATAGCTGGGATTGAGTTAGCCAAAACAAATCCGGATACTTTTTCACTTTCATTAAGGTCATATCCGGACAAAGTGGTGTGTAATTTCTATGCAATGCACTGAGAAAATCACAGTAAAAATGGTTTTGGAGAAAAGCAAAGTCTTTTCGTTAGGCAAGTGCATGAAATGTCATCTATACAAACACATATATCATGTTTGTTTGCCGCAGTCCCAGTAGCTTTCTCCCTAGAAAATACGAATGTGTAGCGCTGGTGTCTCCATGTGGAACCAATTAGTGATTCCAAGCACAAAATTAAATGTTCCCCGATAAAAAACATTCAAAACAATAAAGTCCGTGGAAAATATCAGGAATACAAAAACACAGAGGCTGTAGCAATATCTGGCATTGAGTTAGCCAAAACACAACCGGATATTTCCGGTTTCATCCAGTCATATCTGGACAAACTGGTGTGGAATTTGTATGCAATGGACCGAGAAAATCACAGTAAAAATGGTTGTGGAGAAAAGCAAACTCTTTTCTTTAGGCAAGTCCATAAAATGTCATCTATACAAACAGAAATATCATGTTTGTTTGCCGAACTTCCTCTAGCTTTCTATCTAGAAAATACGAATGTGTGGAGCTGGTGTCCCCTTGATGAACCAATGAGTGTTTCAACGGTAGAAAATTAAATGTTCCCTGATAAAAAAACATTCAAAACAATAAAGTCCATCGATAATATCAAGAAAACACAAACACAGAGGCTTTCACAATATTTTGGATTGAGTTAGCCAAAACACAACCGGATATTTCTTGTTTCATCCAGTCATATCCGGACAAACTGGTGTGGAATCCGTATGCAATGGACCGAGAAAATCACAGTAAAATGGTTTTGGAGAAAAGCAAAGTCTTTTCGTTAGGCAAGTGCATAAAATGTCATCTATACAAACGGAAATATCATGTTTGTTTGCCACAGTTCCTCTAGCTTTCTCCCTAGAAAATACGAATGTGTAGTGCTGGTGTCTCCATGTGGAACCAATTACCGATTCCAAGCACAAAATTAAATGTTCCCCGATAAAAAACATTCAAAACAATAAAGTCCGTGGATAATATCAGGAATACAAAAACACAGAGGCTGTAGCAATATCTGGCATTGAGTTAGCCAAAACACAACCGGATATTTTCGGTTTCATCCAGTCATATCTGGACAAACTGGTGTGGAATTCGTATGCAATGGACCGAGAGAATCACAGTAGAAATGGTTTTGGAGAAAAGCAAAGTCTTTTCGTTAGGCAAGTGCAATTAGTGTTTCTGAGGTGCAAAATTAAATGTTGCCTGATAAAAACATTCAAAACAATACAGTCCATCAATAATATCCAGAAAACACAAACACACAGGCTTTCACAATGTTTCGGATTGAGTTAGCCAAAACTCAACAGTATATTTCTGTTTCATCGAATCATATCCGGACAAACTGGTGTGGAATTCGTATGCAATGGATTGAGAAAACCACAGTAAAAATGACTTTGGAGAAGAGCAAAGTCTTTTCGTTAGGCAAGTGCATAAAATGTCATCAATACAAACAGAAATATCATGTTTATTTGTCACAGTTCCTCTAGCTTTCTCCCTAGAAATACGAATGTGTAGAGCTGGTGTCTCCATGTGGAACCAATTACTGTATCCAAGCTTAAAATAAAATGTTCTCCGATAAAAAACATTCAAAACAATAAAGTCCGTTGATAATATCCAGAAAACACACACACTGAGGCAGTATTAATAGCTGGGATTGAGTTAGCCAAAACAAATCCGGATACTTTTTCACTTTCATTAAGGTCATATCCGGACAAAGTGGTGTGTAATTTCTATGCAATGCACTGAGAAAATCACAGTAAAAATGGTTTTGGAGAAAAGCAAAGTCTTTTCGTTAGGCAAGTGCATGAAATGTCATCTATACAAACACATATATCATGTTTGTTTGCCGCAGTCCCAGTAGCTTTCTCCCTAGAAAATACGAATGTGTAGCGCTGGTGTCTCCATGTGGAACCAATTAGTGATTCCAAGCACAAAATTAAATGTTCCCCGATAAAAAACATTCAAAACAATAAAGTCCGTGGAAAATATCAGGAATACAAAAACACAGAGGCTGTAGCAATATCTGGCATTGAGTTAGCCAAAACACAACCGGATATTTCCGGTTTCATCCAGTCATATCTGGACAAACTGGTGTGGAATTTGTATGCAATGGACCGAGAAAATCACAGTAAAAATGGTTGTGGAGAAAAGCAAACTCTTTTCTTTAGGCAAGTCCATAAAATGTCATCTATACAAACAGAAATATCATGTTTGTTTGCCGAACTTCCTCTAGCTTTCTATCTAGAAAATACGAATGTGTGGAGCTGGTGTCCCCTTGATGAACCAATGAGTGTTTCAACGGTAGAAAATTAAATGTTCCCTGATAAAAAAACATTCAAAACAATAAAGTCCATCGATAATATCAAGAAAACACAAACACAGAGGCTTTCACAATATTTTGGATTGAGTTAGCCAAAACACAACCGGATATTTCTTGTTTCATCCAGTCATATCCGGACAAACTGGTGTGGAATCCGTATGCAATGGACCGAGAAAATCACAGTAAAATGGTTTTGGAGAAAAGCAAAGTCTTTTCGTTAGGCAAGTGCATAAAATGTCATCTATACAAACGGAAATATCATGTTTGTTTGCCACAGTTCCTCTAGCTTTCTCCCTAGAAAATACGAATGTGTAGTGCTGGTGTCTCCATGTGGAACCAATTACCGATTCCAAGCACAAAATTAAATGTTCCCCGATAAAAAACATTCAAAACAATAAAGTCCGTGGATAATATCAGGAATACAAAAACACAGAGGCTGTAGCAATATCTGGCATTGAGTTAGCCAAAACACAACCGGATATTTCCGGTTTCATCCAGTCATATCTGGACAAACTGGTGTGGAATTCGTATGCAATGGACCGAGAGAATCACAGTAGAAATGGTTTTGGAGAAAAGCAAAGTCTTTTCGTTAGGCAAGTGCAATTAGTGTTTCTGAGGTGCAAAATTAAATGTTGCCTGATAAAAACATTCAAAACAATACAGTCCATCAATAATATCCAGAAAACACAAACACACAGGCTTTCACAATGTTTCGGATTGAGTTAGCCAAAACTCAACAGTATATTTCTGTTTCATCGAATCATATCCGGACAAACTGGTATGGAATTCGTATGCAATGGATTGAGAAAACCACAGTAAAAATGACTTTGGAGAAGAGCAAAGTCTTTTTGTTAGGCAAGTGCATAAAATGTCATCAATACAAACAGAAATATCATGTTTATTTGTCACAGTTCCTCTAGCTTTCTCCCTAGAAATACGAATGTGTAGAGCTGGTGTCTCCATGTGGAACCAATTACTGTATCCAAGCTTAAAATAAAATGTTCTCCGATAAAAAACATTCAAAACAATAAAGTCCGTTGATAATATCCAGAAAACACACACACTGAGGCTGTATTAATAGCTGGGATTGAGTTAGCCAAAACAAATCCGGATACTTTTTCACTTTCATTAAGGTCATATCCGGACAAAGTGGTGTGTAATTTCTATGCAATGCACTGAGAAAATCACAGTAAAAATGGTTTTGGAGAAAAGCAAAGTCTTTTCGTTAGGCAAGTGCATGAAATGTCATCTATACAAACACATATATCATGTTTGTTTGCCGCAGTCCCAGTAGCTTTCTCCCTAGAAAATACGAATGTGTAGCGCTGGTGTCTCCATGTGCAACCAATTAGTGATTCCAAGCACAAAATTAAATGTTCCCTGATAAAAAACATTCAAAACAATAAAGTCCGTGGAAAATATCAGGAATACAAAAACACAGAGGCTGTAGCAATATCTGGCATTGAGTTAGCCAAAACACAACCGGATATTTCCGGTTTCATCCAGTCATATCTGGACAAACTGGTGTGGAATTTGTATGCAATGGACCGAGAAAATCACAGTAAAAATGGTTGTGGAGAAAAGCAAACACTTTTCTTTAGGCAAGTCCATAAAATGTCATCTATACAAACAGAAATATCATGTTTGTTTGCCGAACTTCCTCTAGCTTTCTATCTAGAAAATACGAATGTGTGGAGCTGGTGTCCCCTTGATGAACCAATGAGTGTTTCAACGGTAGAAAATTAAATGTTCCCCGATAAAAAAACATTCAAAACAATAAAGTCCATCGATAATATCAAGAAAACACAAACACAGAGGCTTTCACAATATTTTGGATTGAGTTAGCCAAAACACAACCGGATATTTCTTGTTTCATCCAGTCATATCCGGACAAACTGGTGTGGAATTCGTATGCAATGGACCGAGAAAATCACAGTAAAATGGTTTTGGAGAAAAGCAAAGTCTTTTCGTTAGGCAAGTGCATAAAATGTCATCTATACAAACAGAAATATCATGTTTGTTTGCCACAGTTCCTCTAGCTTTCTCCCTAGAAAATACGAATGTGTAGTGCTGGTGTCTCCATGTGGAACCAATTACCGATTCCAAGCACAAAATTAAATGTTCCCCGATAAAAAACATTCAAAACAATAAAGTCCGTGGATAATATCAGGAATACAAAAACACAGAGGCTGTAGCAATATCTGGCATTGAGTTAGCCAAAACACAACCGGATATTTCCGGTTTCATCCAGTCATATCTGGACAAACTGGTGTGGAATTCGTATGCAATGGACCGAGAGAATCACAGTAGAAATGGTTTTGGAGAAAAGCAAAGTCTTTTCGTTAGGCAAGTGCAATTAGTGTTTCTGAGGTGCAAAATTAAATGTTGCCTGATAAAAACATTCAAAACAATACAGTCCATCAATAATATCCAGAAAACACAAACACACAGGCTTTCACAATGTTTCGGATTGAGTTAGCCAAAACTCAACAGTATATTTCTGTTTCATCCAGTCATATCCGGAAAAACTGGTGTGGAATTCGTATGCAATGGATTGAGAAAACCACAGTAAAAATGACTTTGGAGAAGAGCAAAGTCTTTTCGTTAGGCAAGTGCATAAAATGTCATCAATACAAACAGAAATATCATGTTTATTTGTCACAGTTCCTCTAGCTTTCTCCCTAGAAATACGAATGTGTAGAGCTGGTGTCTCCATGTGGAACCAATTACTGTATCCAAGCTTAAAATAAAATGTTCTCCGATAAAAAACATTCAAAACAATAAAGTCCGTTGATAATATCCAGAAAACACACACACTGAGGCTGTATTAATAGCTGGGATTGAGTTAGCCAAAACAAATCCAGATACTTTTTCACTTTCATTAAGGTCATATCCGGACAAAGTGGTGTGTAATTTCTATGCAATGCACTGAGAAAATCACAGTAAAAATGGTTTTGGAGAAAAGCAAAGTCTTTTCGTTAGGCAAGTGCATGAAATGTCATCTATACAAACAGATATATCATGTTTGTTTGCCGCAGTCCCAGTAGCTTTCTCCCTAGAAAATACGAATGTGTAGCGCTGGTGTCTCCATGTGGAACCAATTAGTGATTCCAAGCACAAAATTAAATGTTCCCTGATAAAAAACATTCAAAACAATAAAGTCCGTGGAAAATATCAGGAATACAAAAACACAGAGGCTGTAGCAATATCTGGCATTGAGTTAGCCAAAACACAACCGGATATTTCCGGTTTCATCCAGTCATATCTGGACAAACTGGTGTGGAATTTGTATGCAATGGACCGAGAAAATCACAGTAAAAATGGTTGTGGAGAAAAGCAAACTCTTTTCTTTAGGCAAGTCCATAAAATGTCATCTATACAAACAGAAATATCATGTTTGTTTGCCGAACTTCCTCTAGCTTTCTATCTAGAAAATACGAATGTGTGGAGCTGGTGTCCCCTTGATGAACCAATGAGTGTTTCGACGGTAGAAAATTAAATGTTCCCTGATAAAAAACATTCAAAACAATAAAGTCCATCGATAATATCAAGAAAACACAAACACAGAGGCTTTCACAATATTTTGGATTGAGTTAGCCAAAACACAACCGGATATTTCTTGTTTCATCCAGTCATATCCGGACAAACTGGTGTGGAATTCGTATGCAATGGACCGAGAAAATCACAGTAAAATGGTTTTGGAGAAAAGCAAAGTCTTTTCGTTAGGCAAGTGCATAAAATGTCATCTATACAAACAGAAATATCATGTTTGTTTGCCACAGTTCCTCTAGCTTTCTCCCTAGAAAATACGAATGTGTAGTGCTGGTGTCTCCATGTGGAACCAATTACCGATTCCAAGCACAAAATTAAATGTTCCCCGATAAAAAACATTCAAACCAATAAAGTCCGTGGATAATATCAGGAATACAAAAACACAGAGGCTGTAGCAATATCTGGGATTGAGTTAGCCAAAACACAACCGGATATTTCCGGTTTCATCCAGTCATATCTGGACAAACTGGTGTGGAATTCGTATGCAATGGACCGAGAGAATCACAGTAGAAATGGTTTTGGAGAAAAGCAAAGTCTTTTCGTTAGGCAAGTGCAATTAGTGTTTCTGAGGTGCAAAATTAAATGTTGCCTGATAAAAACATTCAAAACAATACAGTCCATCAATAATATCCAGAAAACACAAACACACAGGCTTTCACAATGTTTCGGATTGAGTTAGCCAAAACTCAACAGTATATTTCTGTTTCATCGAATCATATCCGGACAAACTGGTGTGGAATTCGTATGCAATGGATTGAGAAAACCACAGTAAAAATGACTTTGGAGAAGAGCAAAGTCTTTTCGTTAGGCAAGTGCATAAAATGTCATCAATACAAACAGAAATATCATGTTTATTTGTCACAGTTCCTCTAGCTTTCTCCCTAGAAATACGAATGTGTAGAGCTGGTGTCTCCATGTGGAACCAATTACTGTATCCAAGCTTAAAATAAAATGTTCTCCGATAAAAAACATTCAAAACAATAAAGTCCGTTGATAATATCCAGAAAACACACACACTGAGGCTGTATTAATAGCTGGGATTGAGTTAGCCAAAACAAATCCGGATACTTTTTCACTTTCATTAAGGTCATATCTGGACAAAGTGGTGTGTAATTTCTATGCAATGCACTGAGAAAATCACAGTAAAAATGGTTTTGGAGAAAAGCAAATTCTTTTCGTTAGGCAAGTGCATGAAATGTCATCTATACAAACAGATATATCATGTTTGTTTGCCGCAGTCCCAGTAGCTTTCTCCCTAGAAAATACGAATGTGTAGCGCTGGTGTCTCCATGTGGAACCAATTAGTTATTCCAAGCACAAAATTAAATGTTCCCTGATAAAAAACATTCAAAACAATAAAGTCCGTGGAAAATATCAGGAATACAAAAACACAGAGGCTGTAGCAATATCTGGCATTGAGTTAGCCAAAACACAACCGGATATTTCCGGTTTCATCCAGTCATATCTGGACAAACTGGTGTGGAATTTGTATGCAATGGACCGAGAAAATCACAGTAAAAATGGTTGTGGAGAAAAGCAAACTCTTTTCTTTAGGCAAGTCCATAAAATGTCATCTATACAAACAGAAATATCATGTTTGTTTGCCGAACTTCCTCTAGCTTTCTATCTAGAAAATACGAATGTGTGGAGCTGGTGTCCCCTTGATGAACCAATGAGTGTTTCAACGGTAGAAAATTAAATGTTCCCCGATAAAAAACATTCAAAACAATAAAGTCCATCGATAATATCAAGAAAACACAAACACAGAGGCTTTCACAATATTTTGGATTGAGTTAGCCAAAACACAACCGGATATTTCTTGTTTCATCCAGTCATATCCGGACAAACTGGTGTGGAATTCGTATGCAATGGACCGAGAAAATCACAGTAAAATGGTTTTGGAGAAAAGCAAAGTCTTTTCGTTAGGCAAGTGCATAAAATGTCATCTATACAAACAGAAATATCATGTTTGTTTGCCACAGTTCCTCTAGCTTTCTCCCTAGAAAATACGAATGTGTAGTGCTGGTGTCTCCATGTGGAACCAATTACCGATTCCAAGCACAAAATTAAATGTTCCCCGATAAAAAACATTCAAAACAATAAAGTCCGTGGATAATATCAGGAATACAAAAACACAGAGGCTGTAGCAATATCTGGCATTGAGTTAGCCAAAACACAACCGGATATTTCCGGTTTCATCCAGTCATATCTGGACAAACTGGTGTGGAATTCGTATGCAATGGACCGAGAGAATCACAGTAGAAATGGTTTTGGAGAAAAGCAAAGTCTTTTCATTAGGCAAGTGCAATTAGTGTTTCTGAGGTGCAAAATTAAATGTTGCCTGATAAAAACATTCAAAACAATACAGTCCATCAATAATATCCAGAAAACACAAACACACAGGCTTTCACAATGTTTCGGATTGAGTTAGCCAAAACTCAACAGTATATTTCTGTTTCATCCAGTCAAATCCGGACAAACTGGTGTGGAATTCGTATGCAATGGATTGAGAAAACCACAGTAAAAATGACTTTGGAGAAGAGCAAAGTCTTTTCGTTAGGCAAGTGCATAAAATGTCATCAATACAAACAGAAATATCATGTTTATTTGTCACAGTTCCTCTAGCTTTCTCCCTAGAAATACGAATGTGTAGAGCTGGTGTCTCCATGTGGAACCAATTACTGTATCCAAGCTTAAAATAAAATGTTCTCCGATAAAAAACATTCAAAACAATAAAGTCCGTTGATAATATCCAGAAAACACACACACTGAGGCTGTATTAATAGCTGGGATTGAGTTAGCCAAAACAAATCCGGATACTTTTTCACTTTCATTAAGGTCATATCTGGACAAAGTGGTGTGTAATTTCTATGCAATGCACTGAGAAAATCACAGTAAAAATGGTTTTGGAGAAAAGCAAATTCTTTTCGTTAGGCAAGTGCATGAAATGTCATCTATACAAACAGATATATCATGTTTGTTTGCCGCAGTCCCAGTAGCTTTCTCCCTAGAAAATACGAATGTGTAGCGCTGGTGTCTCCATGTGGAACCAATTAGTGATTCCAAGCACAAAATTAAATGTTCCCTGATAAAAAACATTCAAAACAATAAAGTCCGTGGAAAATATCAGGAATACAAAAACACAGAGGCTGTAGCAATATCTGGCATTGAGTTAGCCAAAACACAACCGGATATTTCCGGTTTCATCCAGTCATATCTGGACAAACTGGTGTGGAATTTGTATGCAATGGACCGAGAAAATCACAGTAAAAATGGTTGTGGAGAAAAGCAAACTCTTTTCTTTAGGCAAGTCCATAAAATGTCATCTATACAAACAGAAATATCATGTTTGTTTGCCGAACTTCCTCTAGCTTTCTATCTAGAAAATACGAATGTGTGGAGCTGGTGTCCCCTTGATGAACCAATGAGTGTTTCAACGGTAGAAAATTAAATGTTCCCTGATAAAAAACATTCAAAACAATAAAGTCCATCGATAATATCAAGAAAACACAAACACAGAGGCTTTCACAATATTTTGGATTGAGTTAGCCAAAACACAACCGGATATTTCTTGTTTCATCCAGTCATATCCGGACAAACTGGTGTGGAATTCGTATGCAATGGACCGAGAAAATCACAGTAAAATGGTTTTGGAGAAAAGCAAAGTCTTTTCGTTAGGCAAGTGCATAAAATGTCATCTATACAAACAGAAATATCATGTTTGTTTGCCACAGTTCCTCTAGCTTTCTCCCTAGAAAATACGAATGTGTAGTGCTGGTGTCTCCACGTGGAACCAATTACCGATTCCAAGCACAAAATTAAATGTTCCCCGATAAAAAACATTCAAAACAATAAAGTCCGTGGATAATATCAGGAATACAAAAACACAGAGGCTGTAGCAATATCTGGGATTGAGTTAGCCAAAACACAACCGGATATTTCCGGTTTCATCCAGTCATATCTGGACAAACTGGTGTGGAATTCGTATGCAATGGACCGAGAGAATCACAGTAGAAATGGTTTTGGAGAAAAGCAAAGTCTTTTCGTTAGGCAAGTGCAATTAGTGTTTCTGAGGTGCAAAATTAAATGTTGCCTGATAAAAACATTCAAAACAATACAGTCCATCAATAATATCCAGAAAACACAAACACACAGGCTTTCACAATGTTTCGGATTGAGTTAGCCAAAACTCAACAGTATATTTCTGTTTCATCGAATCATATCCGGACAAACTGGTGTGGAATTCGTATGCAATGGATTGAGAAAACCACAGTAAAAATGATTTTGGAGAAGAGCAAAGTCTTTTCGTTAGGCAAGTGCATAAAATGTCATCAATACAAACAGAAATATCATGTTTATTTGTCACAGTTCCTCTAGCTTTCTCCCTAGAAATACGAATGTGTAGAGCTGGTGTCTCCATGTGGAACCAATTACTGTATCCAAGCTTAAAATAAAATGTTCTCCGATAAAAAACATTCAAAACAATAAAGTCCGTTGATAATATCCAGAAAACACACACACTGAGGCTGTATTAATAGCTGGGATTGAGTTAGCCAAAACAAATCCGGATACTTTTTCACTTTCATTAAGGTCATATCCGGACAAAGTGGTGTGTAATTTCTATGCAATGCACTGAGAAAATCACAGTAAAAATGGTTTTGGAGAAAAGCAAATTCTTTTCCTTAGGCAAGTGCATGAAATGTCATCTATACAAACAGATATATCATGTTTGTTTGCCGCAGTCCCAGTAGCTTTCTCCCTAGAAAATACGAATGTGTAGCGCTGGTGTCTCCATGTGGAACCAATTAGTGATTCCAAGCACAAATTAAATGTTCCCTGATAAAAAACATTCAAAACAATAAAGTCCGTGGAAAATATCAGGAATACAAAAACACAGAGGCTGTAGCAATATCTGGCATTGAGTTAGCCAAAACACAACCGGATATTTCCGGTTTCATCCAGTCATATCTGGACAAACTGGTGTGGAATTTGTATGCAATGGACCGAGAAAATCACAGTAAAAATGGTTGTGGAGAAAAGCAAACTCTTTTCTTTAGGCAAGTCCATAAAATGTCATCTATACAAACAGAAATATCATGTTTGTTTGCCGAACTTCCTCTAGCTTTCTATCTAGAAAATACGAATGTGTGGAGCTGGTGTCCCCTTGATGAACCAATGAGTGTTTCAACGGTAGAAAATTAAATGTTCCCTGATAAAAAACATTCAAAACAATAAAGTCCATCGATAATATCAAGAAAACACAAACACAGAGGCTTTCACAATATTTTGGATTGAGTTAGCCAAAACACAACCGGATATTTCTTGTTTCATCCAGTCATATCCGGACAAACTGGTGTGGAATTCGTATGCAATGGACCGAGAAAATCACAGTAAAATGGTTTTGGAGAAAAGCAAAGTCTTTTCGTTAGGCAAGTGCATAAAATGTCATCTATACAAACAGAAATATCATGTTTGTTTGCCACAGTTCCTCTAGCTTTCTCCCTAGAAAATACGAATGTGTAGTGCTGGTGTCTCCATGTGGAACCAATTACCGATTCCAAGCACAAAATTAAATGTTCCCCGATAAAAAACATTCAAAACAATAAAGTCCGTGGATAATATCAGGAATACAAAAACACAGAGGCTGTAGCAATATCTGGGATTGAGTTAGCCAAAACACAACCGGATATTTCCGGTTTCATCCAGTCATATCTGGACAAACTGGTGTGGAATTCGTATGCAATGGACCGAGAGAATCACAGTAGAAATGGTTTTGGAGAAAAGCAAAGTCTTTTCGTTAGGCAAGTGCAATTAGTGTTTCTGAGGTGCAAAATTAAATGTTGCCTGATAAAAACATTCAAAACAATACAGTCCATCAATAATATCCAGAAAACACAAACACACAGGCTTTCACAATGTTTCGGATTGAGTTAGCCAAAACTCAACAGCATATTTCTGTTTCATCGAATCATATCTGGACAAACTGGTTTGGAATTCGTATGCAATGGATTGAGAAAACCACAGTAAAAATGACTTTGGAGAAGAGCAAAGTCTTTTCGTTAGGCAAGTGCATAAAATGTCATCAATACAAACAGAAATATCATGTTTATTTGTCACAGTTCCTCTAGCTTTCTCCCTAGAAATACGAATGTGTAGAGCTGGTGTCTCCATGTGGAACCAATTACTGTATCCAAGCTTAAAATAAAATGTTCTCCGATAAAAAACATTCAAAACAATAAAGTCCGTTGATAATATCCAGAAAACACACACACTGAGGCTGTATTAATAGCTGGGATTGAGTTAGCCAAAACAAATCCGGATACTTTTTCACTTTCATTAAGGTCATATCCGGACAAAGTGGTGTGTAATTTCTATGCAATGCACTGAGAAAATCACAGTAAAAATGGTTTTGGAGAAAAGCAAAGTCTTTTCGTTAGGCAAGTGCATGAAATGTCATCTATACAAACAGATATATCATGTTTGTTTGCCACAGTCCCAGTAGCTTTCTCCCTAGAAAATACGAATGTGTAGCGCTGGTGTCTCCATGTGGAACCAATTAGTGATTCCAAGCACAAAATTAAATGTTCCCTGATAAAAAACATTCAAAACAATAAAGTCCGTGGAAAATATCAGGAATACAAAAACACAGAGGCTGTAGCAATATCTGGCATTGAGTTAGCCAAAACACAACCGGATATTTCCGGTTTCATCCAGTCATATCTGGACAAACTGGTGTGGAATTTGTATGCAATGGACCGAGAAAATCACAGTAAAAATGGTTGTGGAGAAAAGCAAACTCTTTTCTTTAGGCAAGTCCATAAAATGTCATCTATACAAACAGAAATATAATGTTTGTTTGCGGAACTTCCTCTAGCTTTCTATCTAGAAAATACGAATGTGTGGAGCTGGTGTCCCCTTGATGAACCAATGAGTGTTTCAACGGTAGAAAATTAAATGTTCCCTGATAAAAAAACATTCAAAACAATAAAGTCCATCGATAATATCAAGAAAACACAAACACAGAGGCTTTCACAATATTTTGGATTGAGTTAGCCAAAACACAACCGGATATTTCTTGTTTCATCCAGTCATATCCGGACAAACTGGTGTGGAATTCGTATGCAATGGACCGAGAAAATCACAGTAAAATGGTTTTGGAGAAAAGCAAAGTCTTTTCGTTAGGCAAGTGCATAAAATGTCATCTATACAAACAGAAATATCATGTTTGTTTGCTACAGTTCCTCTAGCTTTCTCCCTAGAAAATACGAATGTGTAGTGCTGGTGTCTCCATGTGGAACCAATTACCAATTCCAAGCACAAAATTAAATGTTCCCCGATAAAAAACATTCAAAACAATAAAGTCCGTGGATAATATCAGGAATACAAAAACACAGAGGCTGTAGCAATATCTGGGATTGAGTTAGCCAAAACACAACCGGATATTTCCGGTTTCATCCAGTCATATCTGGACAAACTGGTGTGGAATTCGTATGCAATGGACCGAGAGAATCACAGTAGAAATGGTTTTGGAGAAAAGCAAAGTCTTTTCGTTAGGCAAGTGCAATTAGTGTTTCTGAGGTGCAAAATTAAATGTTGCCTGATAAAAACATTCAAAACAATACAGTCCATCAATAATATCCAGAAAACACAAACACACAGGCTTTCACAATGTTTCGGATTGAGTTAGCCAAAACTCAACAGTATATTTCTGTTTCATCGAATCATATCCGGACAAACTGGTGTGGAAT
Organism: Lepus europaeus; assembly: GCF_033115175.1. Classification (NCBI taxonomy): domain Eukaryota; kingdom Metazoa; phylum Chordata; class Mammalia; order Lagomorpha; family Leporidae; genus Lepus; species Lepus europaeus. The sequence continues at coordinate 2,096,806 of NW_026909158.1, read as the reverse complement.
TCGTATGCAATGGATTGAGAAAACCACAGTAAAAATGACTTTGGAGAAGAGCAAAGTCTTTTCATTAGGCAAGTGCATAAAATGTCATCAATACAAACAGAAATATCATGTTTCTTTGTCACAGTTCCTCTAGCTTTCTCCCTAGAAATACGAATGTGTAGAGCTGGTGTCTCCATGTGGAACCAATTACTGTATCCAAGCTTAAAATAAAATGTTCTCCGATAAAAAACATTCAAAACAATAAAGTCCGTTGATAATATCCAGAAAACACGCACACTGAGGCTGTATTAATAGCTGGGATTGAGTTAGCCAAAACAAATCCGGATACTTTTTCACTTTCATTAAGGTCATATCCGGACAAAGTGGTGTGTAATTTCTATGCAATGCACTGAGAAAATCACAGTAAAAATGGTTTTGGAGAAAAGCAAAGTCTTTTCGTTAGGCAAGTGCATGAAATGTCATCTATACAAACAGATATATCATGTTTGTTTGCCGCAGTCCCAGTAGCTTTCTCCCTAGAAAATACGAATGTGTAGCGCTGGTGTCTCCATGTGGAACCAATTACCGATTCCAAGCACAAAATTAAATGTTCCCTGATAAAAAACATTCAAAACAATAAAGTCCGTGGAAAATATCAGGAATACAAAAACACAGAGGCTGTAGCAATATCTGGCATTGAGTTAGCCAAAACACAACCGGATATTTCCGGTTTCATCCAGTCATATCTGGACAAACTGGTGTGGAATTTGTATGCAATGGACCGAGAAAATCACAGTAAAAATGGTTGTGGAGAAAAGCAAACTCTTTTCTTTAGGCAAGTCCATAAAATGTCATCTATACAAACAGAAATATCATGTTTGTTTGCGGAACTTCCTCTAGCTTTCTATCTAGAAAATACGAATGTGTGGAGCTGGTGTCCCCTTGATGAACCAATGAGTGTTTCAACGGTAGAAAATTAAATGTTCCCTGATAAAAAACATTCAAAACAATAAAGTCCATCGATAATATCAAGAAAACACAAACACAGAGGCTTTCACAATATTTTGGATTGAGTTAGCCAAAACACAACCGGATATTTCTTGTTTCATCCAGTCATATCCGGACAAACTGGTGTGGAATTCGTATGCAATGGACCGAGAAAATCACAGTAAAATGGTTTTGGAGAAAAGCAAAGTCTTTTCGTTAGGCAAGTGCATAAAATGTCATCTATACAAACAGAAATATCATGTTTGTTTGCCACAGTTCCTCTAGCTTTCTCCCTAGAAAATACGAATGTGTAGTGCTGGTGTCTCCATGTGGAACCAATTACCGATTCCAAGCACAAAATTAAATGTTCCCCGATAAAAAACATTCAAAACAATAAAGTCCGTGGATAATATCAGGAATACAAAAACACAGAGGCTGTAGCAATATCTGGGATTGAGTTAGCCAAAACACAACCGGATATTTCCGGTTTCATCCAGTCATATCTGGACAAACTGGTGTGGAATTCGTATGCAATGGACCGAGAGAATCACAGTAGAAATGGTTTTGGAGAAAAGCAAAGTCTTTTCGTTAGGCAAGTGCAATTAGTGTTTCTGAGGTGCAAAATTAAATGTTGCCTGATAAAAACATTCAAAACAATACAGTCCATCAATAATATCCAGAAAACACAAACACACAGGCTTTCACAATGTTTCGGATTGAGTTAGCCAAAACTCAACAGTATATTTCTGTTTCATCGAATCATATCCGGACAAACTGGTGTGGAATTCGTATGCAATGGATTGAGAAAACCACAGTAAAAATGACTTTGGAGAAGAGCAAAGTCTTTTCGTTAGGCAAGTGCATAAAATGTCATCAATACAAACAGAAATATCATGTTTATTTGTCACAGTTCCTCTAGCTTTCTCCCTAGAAATACGAATGTGTAGAGCTGGTGTCTCCATGTGGAACCAATTACTGTATCCAAGCTTAAAATAAAATGTTCTCTGATAAAAAACATTCAAAACAATAAAGTCCGTTGATAATATCCAGAAAACACACACACTGAGGCTGTATTAATAGCTGGGATTGAGTTAGCCAAAACAAATCCGGATACTTTTTCACTTTCATTAAGGTCATATCCGGACAAAGTGGTGTGTAATTTCTATGCAATGCACTGAGAAAATCACAGTAAAAATGGTTGTGGAGAAAAGCAAAGTCTTTTCGTTAGGCAAGTGCATGAAATGTCATCTATACAGATATATCATGTTTGTTTGCCGCAGTCCCAGTAGCTTTCTCCCTAGAAAATACGAATGTGTAGCGCTGGTGTCTCCATGTGGAACCAATTACCGATTCTAAGCACAAAATTAAATGTTCCCTGATAAAAAACATTCAAAACAATAAAGTCCGTGGAAAATATCAGGAATACAAAAACACAGAGGCTGTAGCAATATCTGGCATTGAGTTAGCCAAAACACAACCGGATATTTCAGGTTTCATCCAGTCATATCTGGACAAACTGGTGTGGAATTTGTATGCAATGGACCGAGAAAATCACAGTAAAAATGGTTGTGGAGAAAAGCAAACTCTTTTCTTTAGGCAAGTCCATAAAATGTCATCTATACAAACAGAAATATCATGTTTGTTTGCCGAACTTCCTCTAGCTTTCTATCTAGAAAATACGAATGTGTGGAGCTGGTGTCCCCTTCATGAACCAATGAGTGTTTCAACGGTAGAAAATTAAATGTTCCCTGATAAAAAAACATTCAAAACAATAAAGTCCATCGATAATATCAAGAAAACACAAACACAGAGGCTTTCACAATATTTTGGATTGAGTTAGCCAAAACACAACCGGATATTTCTTGTTTCATCCAGTCATATCCGGTCAAACTGGTGTGGAATCCGTATGCAATGGACCGAGAAAATCACAGTAAAATGGTTTTGGAGAAAAGCAAAGTCTTTTCGTTAGGCAAGTGCATAAAATGTCATCTATACAAACAGAAATATCATGTTTGTTTGCCACAGTTCCTCTAGCTTTCTCCCTAGAAAATACGAATGTGTAGTGCTGGTGTCTCCATGTGGAACCAATTACCGATTCCAAGCACAAAATTAAATGTTCCCCGATAAAAAACATTCAAAACAATAAAGTCCGTGGATAATATCAGGAATACAAAAACACAGAGGCTGTAGCAATATCTGGCATTGAGTTAGCCAAAACACAACCGGATATTTCCGGTTTCATCCAGTCATATCTGGACAAACTGGTGTGGAATTCGTATGCAATGGACCGAGAGAATCACAGTAGAAATGGTTTTGGAGAAAAGCAAAGTCTTTTCGTTAGGCAAGTGCAATTAGTGTTTCTGAGGTGCAAAATTAAATGTTGCCTGATAAAAACATTCAAAACAATACAGTCCATCAATAATATCCAGAAAACACAAACACACAGGCTTTCACAATGTTTCGGATTGAGTTAGCCAAAACTCAACAGTATATTTCTGTTTCATCGAATCATATCCGGACAAACTGGTGTGGAATTCGTATGCAATGGATTGAGAAAACCACAGTAAAAATGACTTTGGAGAAGAGCAAAGTCTTTTCATTAGGCAAGTGCATAAAATGTCATCAATACAAACAGAAATATCATGTTTCTTTGTCACAGTTCCTCTAGCTTTCTCCCTAGAAATACGAATGTGTAGAGCTGGTGTCTCCATGTGGAACCAATTACTGTATCCATGCTTAAAATAAAATGTTCTCCGATAAAAAACATTCAAAACAATAAAGTCCGTTGATAATATCCAGAAAACACGCACACTGAGGCTGTATTAATAGCTGGGATTGAGTTAGCCAAAACAAATCCGGATACTTTTTCACTTTCATTAAGGTCATATCCGGACAAAGTGGTGTGTAATTTCTATGCAATGCACTGAGAAAATCACAGTAAAAATGGTTTTGTAGAAAAGCAAAGTCTTTTCGTTAGGCAAGTGCATGAAATGTCATCTATACAAACAGATATATCATGTTTGTTTGCCGCAGTCCCAGTAGCTTTCTCCCTAGAAAATACGAATGTGTAGCGCTGGTGTCTCCATGTGGAACCAATTACCGATTCCAAGCACAAAATTAAATGTTCCCTGATAAAAAAACATTCAAAACAATAAAGTCCGTGGAAAATATCAGGAATACAAAAACACAGAGGCTGTAGCAATATCTGGCATTGAGTTAGCCAAAACACAACCGGATATTTCCGGTTTCATCCAGTCATATCTGGACAAACTGGTGTGGAATTTGTATGCAATGGACCGAGAAAATCACAGTAAAAATGGTTGTGGAGAAAAGCAAACTCTTTTCTTTAGGCAAGTCCATAAAATGTCATCTATACAAACAGAAATATCATGTTTGTTTGCCGAACTTCCTCTAGCTTTCTATCTAGAAAATACGAATGTGTGGAGCTGGTGTCCCCTTGATGAACCAATGAGTGTTTCAACGGTAGAAAATTAAATGTTCCCTGATAAAAAACATTCAAAACAATAAAGTCCATCGATAATATCAAGAAAACACAAACACAGAGGCTTTCACAATATTTTGGATTGAGTTAGCCAAAACACAACCGGATATTTCTTGTTTCATCCAGTCATATCCGGACAAACTGGTGTGGAATTCGTATGCAATGGACCGAGAAAATCACAGTAAAATGGTTTTGGAGAAAAGCAAAGTCTTTTCGTTAGGCAAGTGCATGAAATGTCATCTATACAAACAGAAATATCATGTTTGTTTGCCACAGTTCCTCTAGCTTTCTCCCTAGAAAATACGAATGTGTAGTGCTGGTGTCTCCATGTGGAACCAATTACCGATTCCAAGCACAAAATTAAATGTTCCCCGATAAAAAACATTCAAAACAATAAAGTCCGTGGATAATATCAGGAATACAAAAACACAGAGGCTGTAGCAATATCTGGGATTGAGTTAGCCAAAACACAACCGGATATTTCCGGTTTCATCCAGTCATATCTGGACAAACTGGTGTGGAATTCGTATGCAATGGACCGAGAGAATCACAGTAGAAATGGTTTTGGAGAAAAGCAAAGTCTTTTCGTTAGGCAAGTGCAATTAGTGTTTCTGAGGTGCAAAATTAAATGTTGCCTGATAAAAACATTCAAAACAATACAGTCCATCAATAATATCCAGAAAACACAAACACACAGGCTTTCACAATGTTTCGGATTGAGTTAGCCAAAACTCAACAGTATATTTCTGTTTCATCGAATCATATCCGGACAAACTGGTGTGGAATTCGTATGCAATGGATTGAGAAAACCACAGTAAAAATGACTTTGGAGAAGAGCAAAGTCTTTTCGTTAGGCAAGTGCATAAAATGTCATCAATACAAACAGAAATATCATGTTTATTTGTCACAGTTCCTCTAGCTTTCTCCCTAGAAATACGAATGTGTAGAGCTGGTGTCTCCATGTGGAACCAATTACTGTATCCAAGCTTAAAATAAAATGTTCTCCGATAAAAAACATTCAAAACAATAAAGTCCGTTGATAATATCCAGAAAACACACACACTGAGGCTGTATTAATAGCTGGGATTGAGTTAGCCAAAACAAATCCGGATACTTTTTCACTTTCATTAAGGTCATATCCGGACAAAGTGGTGTGTAATTTCTATGCAATGCACTGAGAAAATCACAGTAAAAATGGTTTTGGAGAAAAGCAAAGTCTTTTCCTTAGGCAAGTGCATGAAATGTCATCTATACAAACAGATATATCATGTTTGTTTGCCGCAGTCCCAGTAGCTTTCTCCCTAGAAAATACGAATGTGTAGCGCTGGTGTCTCCATGTGCAACCAATTAGTGATTCCAAGCACAAAATTAAATGTTCCCTGATAAAAAACATTCAAAACAATAAAGTCCGTGGAAAATATAAGGAATACAAAAACACAGAGGCTGTAGCAATATCTGGCATTGAGTTAGCCAAAACACAACCGGATATTTCCGGTTTCATCCAGTCATATCTGGACAAACTGGTGTGGAATTTGTATGCAATGGACCGAGAAAATCACAGTAAAAATGGTTGTGGAGAAAAGCAAACTCTTTTCTTTAGGCAAGTCCATAAAATGTCATCTATACAAACAGAAATATCATGTTTGTTTGCGGAACTTCCTCTAGCTTTCTATCTAGAAAATACGAATGTGTGGAGCTGGTGTCCCCTTGATGAACCAATGAGTGTTTCAACGGTAGAAAATTAAATGTTCCCTGATAAAAAACATTCAAAACAATAAAGTCCATCGATAATATCAAGAAAACACAAACACAGAGGCTTTCACAATATTTTGGATTGAGTTAGCCAAAACACAACCGGATATTTCTTGTTTCATCCAGTCATATCCGGACAAACTGGTGTGGAATTCGTATGCAATGGACCGAGAAAATCACAGTAAAATGGTTTTGGAGAAAAGCAAAGTCTTTTCGTTAGGCAAGTGCATAAAATGTCATCTATACAAACAGAAATATCATGTTTGTTTGCCACAGTTCCTCTAGCTTTCTCCCTAGAAAATACGAATGTGTAGTGCTGGTGTCTCCATGTGGAACCAATTACCGATTCCAAGCACAAAATTAAATGTTCCCCGATAAAAAACATTCAAAACAATAAAGTCCGTGGATAATATCAGGAATACAAAAACACAGAGGCTGTAGCAATATCTGGGATTGAGTTAGCCAAAACACAACCGGATATTTCCGGTTTCATCCAGTCATATCTGGACAAACTGGTGTGGAATTCGTATGCAATGGACCGAGAGAATCACAGTAGAAATGGTTTTGGAGAAAAGCAAAGTCTTTTCGTTAGGCAAGTGCAATTAGTGTTTCTGAGGTGCAAAATTAAATGTTGCCTGATAAAAACATTCAAAACAATACAGTCCATCAATAATATCCAGAAAACACAAACACACAGGCTTTCACAATGTTTCGGATTGAGTTAGCCAAAACTCAACAGTATATTTCTGTTTCATCGAATCATATCCGGACAAACTGGTGTGGAATTCGTATGCAATGGATTGAGAAAACCACAGTAAAAATGACTTTGGAGAAGAGCAAAGTCTTTTCGTTAGGCAAGTGCATAAAATGTCATCAATACAAACAGAAATATCATGTTTCTTTGTCACAGTTCCTCTAGCTTTCTCCCTAGAAATACGAATGTGTAGAGCTGGTGTCTCCATGTGGAACCAATTACTGTATCCAAGCTTAAAATAAAATGTTCTCCGATAAAAAACATTCAAAACAATAAAGTCCGTTGATAATATCCAGAAAACACACACACTGAGGCTGTATTAATAGCTGGGATTGAGTTAGCCAAAACAAATCCGGATACTTTTTCACTTTCATTAAGGTCATATCCGGACAAAGTGGTGTGTAATTTCTATGCAATGCACTGAGAAAATCACAGTAAAAATGGTTTTGGAGAAAAGCAAAGTCTTTTCCTTAGGCAAGTGCATGAAATGTCATCTATACAAACAGATATATCATGTTTGTTTGCCGCAGTCCCAGTAGCTTTCTCCCTAGAAAATACGAATGTGTAGCGCTGGTGTCTCCATGTGCAACCAATTAGTGATTCCAAGCACAAAATTAAATGTTCCCTGATAAAAAACATTCAAAACAATAAAGTCCGTGGAAAATATAAGGAATACAAAAACACAGAGGCTGTAGCAATATCTGGCATTGAGTTAGCCAAAACACAACCGGATATTTCCGGTTTCATCCAGTCATATCTGGACAAACTGGTGTGGAATTTGTATGCAATGGACCGAGAAAATCACAGTAAAAATGGTTGTGGAGAAAAGCAAACTCTTTTCTTTAGGCAAGTCCATAAAATGTCATCTATACAAACAGAAATATCATGTTTGTTTGCGGAACTTCCTCTAGCTTTCTATCTAGAAAATACGAATGTGTGGAGCTGGTGTCCCCTTGATGAACCAATGAGTGTTTCAACGGTAGAAAATTAAATGTTCCCTGATAAAAAACATTCAAAACAATAAAGTCCATCGATAATATCAAGAAAACACAAACACAGAGGCTTTCACAATATTTTGGATTGAGTTAGCCAAAACACAACCGGATATTTCTTGTTTCATCCAGTCATATCCGGACAAACTGGTGTGGAATTCGTATGCAATGGACCGAGAAAATCACAGTAAAATGGTTTTGGAGAAAAGCAAAGTCTTTTCGTTAGGCAAGTGCATAAAATGTCATCTATACAAACAGAAATATCATGTTTGTTTGCCACAGTTCCTCTAGCTTTCTCCCTAGAAAATACGAATGTGTAGTGCTGGTGTCTCCATGTGGAACCAATTACCGATTCCAAGCACAAAATTAAATGTTCCCCGATAAAAAACATTCAAAACAATAAAGTCCGTGGATAATATCAGGAATACAAAAACACAGAGGCTGTAGCAATATCTGGGATTGAGTTAGCCAAAACACAACCGGATATTTCCGGTTTCATCCAGTCATATCTGGACAAACTGGTGTGGAATTCGTATGCAATGGACCGAGAGAATCACAGTAGAAATGGTTTTGGAGAAAAGCAAAGTCTTTTCGTTAGGCAAGTGCAATTAGTGTTTCTGAGGTGCAAAATTAAATGTTGCCTGATAAAAACATTCAAAACAATACAGTCCATCAATAATATCCAGAAAACACAAACACACAGGCTTTCACAATGTTTCGGATTGAGTTAGCCAAAACTCAACAGTATATTTCTGTTTCATCGAATCATATCCGGACAAACTGGTGTGGAATTCGTATGCAATGGATTGAGAAAACCACAGTAAAAATGACTTTGGAGAAGAGCAAAGTCTTTTCGTTAGGCAAGTGCATAAAATGTCATCAATACAAACAGAAATATCATGTTTCTTTGTCACAGTTCCTCTAGCTTTCTCCCTAGAAATACGAATGTGTAGAGCTGGTGTCTCCATGTGGAACCAATTACTGTATCCAAGCTTAAAATAAAATGTTCTCCGATAAAAAACATTCAAAACAATAAAGTCCGTTGATAATATCCAGAAAACACACACACTGAGGCTGTATTAATAGCTGGGATTGAGTTAGCCAAAACAAATCCGGATACTTTTTCACTTTCATTAAGGTCATATCCGGACAAAGTGGTGTGTAATTTCTATGCAATGCACTGAGAAAATCACAGTAAAAATGGTTTTGGAGAAAAGCAAATTCTTTTCGTTAGGCAAGTGCATGAAATGTCATCTATAGAAACAGATATATCATGTTTGTTTGCCGCAGTCCCAGTAGCTTTCTCCCTAGAAAATACGAATGTGTAGCGCTGGAGTCTCCATGTGGAACCAATTACCGATTCCAAGCACAAAATTAAATGTTCCCTGATAAAAAACATTCAAAACAATAAAGTCCGTGGAAAATATCAGGAATACAAAAACACAGAGGCTGCAGCAATATCTGGCATTGAGTTAGCCAAAACACAACCGGATATTTCCGGTTTCATCCAGTCATATCTGGACAAACTGGTGTGGAATTTGTATGCAATGGACCGAGAAAATCACAGTAAAAATGGTTGTGGAGAAAAGCAAACTCTTTTCTTTAGGCAAGTCCATAAAATGTCATCTATACAAACAGAAATATCATGTTTGTTTGCCGAACTTCCTCTAGCTTTCTATCTAGAAAATACGAATGTGTGGAGCTGGTGTCCCCTTGATGAACCAATGAGTGTTTCAACGGTAGAAAATTAAATGTTCCCTGATAAAAAACATTCAAAACTATAAAGTCCATCGATAATATCAAGAAAACACAAACACAGAGGCTTTCACAATATTTCGGATTGAGTTAGCCAAAACACAACCGGATATTTCTTGTTTCATCCAGTCATATCCGGACAAACTGGTGTGGTATTCGTATGCAATGGACCGAGAAAATCACAGTAAAATGGTTTTGGAGAAAAGCAAAGTCTTTTCGTTAGGCAAGTGCATAAAATGTCATCTATACAAACAGAAATATCATGTTTGTTTGCCACAGTTCCTCTAGCTTTCTCCCTAGAAAATACGAATGTGTAGTGCTGGTGTCTCCATGTGGAACCAATTACCGATTCCAAGCACAAAATTAAATGTTCCCCGATAAAAAACATTCAAAACAATAAAGTCCGTGGATAATATCAGGAATACAAAAACACAGAGGCTGTAGCAATATCTGGCATTGAGTTAGCCAAAACACAACCGGATATTTCCGGTTTCATCCAGTCATATCTGGACAAACTGGTGTGGAATTCGTATGCAATGGACCGAGAGAATCACAGTAGAAATGGTTTTGGAGAAAAGCAAAGTCTTTTCGTTAGGCAAGTGCAATTAGTGTTTCTGAGGTGCAAAATTAAATGTTGCCTGATAAAAACATTCAAAACAATACAGTCCATCAATAATATCCAGAAAACACAAACACACAGGCTTTCACAATGTTTCGGATTGAGTTAGCCAAAACTCAACAGTATATTTCTGTTTCATCGAATCATATCCGGACAAACTGGTGTGGAATTCGTATGCAATGGATTGAGAAAACCACAGTAAAAATGATTTTGGAGAAGAGCAAAGTCTTTTCGTTAGGCAAGTGCATAAAATGTCATCAATACAAACAGAAATATCATGTTTATTTGTCACAGTTCCTCTAGCTTTCTCCCTAGAAATACGAATGTGTAGAGCTGGTGTTTCCATGTGGAACCAATTACTGTATCCAAGCTTAAAATAAAATGTTCTCCGATAAAAAACAGTCAAAACAATAAAGTCCGTTGATAATATCCAGAAAACACACACACTGAGGCTGTATTAATAGCTGGGATTGAGTTAGCCAAAACAAATCCGGATACTTTTTCACTTTCATTAAGGTCATATCCGGACAAAGTGGTGTGTAATTTCTATGCAATGCACTGAGAAAATCACAGTAAAAATGGTTTTGGAGAAAAGCAAATTCTTTTCGTTAGGCAAGTGCATGAAATGTCATCTATACAAACAGATATATCATGTTTGTTTGCCACAGTCCCAGTAGCTTTCTCCCTAGAAAATACGAATGTGTAGCACTGGTGTCTCCATGTGGAACCAATTAGTGATTCCAAGCACAAAATTAAATGTTCCCTGATAAAAAACATTCAAAACAATAAAGTCCGTGGAAAATATCAGGAATACAAAAACACAGAGGCTGTAGCAATATCTGGCATTGAGTTAGCCAAAACACAACCAGATATTTCCGGTTTCATCCAGTCATATCTGGACAAACTGGTGTGGAATTTGTATGCAATGGACCGAGAAAATCACAGTAAAAATGGTTGTGGAGAAAAGCAAACTCTTTTCTTTCGGCAAGTCCATAAAATGTCATCTATACAAACAGAAATATCATGTTTGTTTGCCAAACTTCCTCTAGCTTTCTATCTAGAAAATACGAATGTGTGGAGCTGGTGTCCCCTTGATGAACCAATGAGTGTTTCAACGGTAGAAAATTAAATGTTCCCTGATAAAAAACATTCAAAACAATAAAGTCCATCGATAATATCAAGAAAACACAAACACTGAGGCTTTCACAATATTTTGGATTGAGTTAGCCAAAACACAACCGGATATTTCTTGTTTCATCCAGTCATATCCGGACAAACTGGTGTGGAATTCGTATGCAATGGACCGAGAAAATCACAGTAAAATGGTTTTGGAGAAAAGCAAAGTCTTTTCGTTAGGCAAGTGCATAAAATGTCATCTATACAAACAGAAATATCATGTTTGTTTGCCACAGTTCCTCTAGCTTTCTCCCTAGAAAATACGAATGTGTAGTGCTGGTGTCTCCATGTGGAACCAATTACCGATTCCAAGCACAAAATTAAATGTTCCCCGATAAAAAACATTCAAAACAATAAAGTCCGTGGATAATATCAGGAATACAAAAACACAGAGGCTGTAGCAATATCTGGGATTGAGTTAGCCAAAACACAACCGGATATTTCCGGTTTCATCCAGTCATATCTGGACAAACTGGTGTGGAATTCGTATGCAATGGACCGAGAGAATCACAGTAGAAATGGTTTTGGAGAAAAGCAAAGTCTTTTCGTTAGGCAAGTGCAATTAGTGTTTCTGAGGTGCAAAATTAAATGTTGCCTGATAAAAACATTCAAAACAATACAGTCCATCAATAATATCCAGAAAACACAAACACACAGGCTTTCACAATGTTTCGGATTGAGTTAGCCAAAACTCAACAGTATATTTCTGTTTCATCGAATCATATCCGGACAAACTGGTGTGGAATTCGTATGCAATGGATTGAGAAAACCACAGTAAAAATGACTTTGGAGAAGAGCAAAGTCTTTTCGTTAGGCAAGTGCATAAAATGTCATCAATACAAACAGAAATATCATGTTTCTTTGTCACAGTTCCTCTAGCTTTCTCCCTAGAAATACGAATGTGTAGAGCTGGTGTCTCCATGTGGAACCAATTACTGTATCCAAGCTTAAAATAAAATGTTCTCCGATAAAAAACATTCAAAACAATAAAGTCCGTTGATAATATCCAGAAAACACAAACACTGAGGCTGTATTAACAGCTGGGATTGAGTTAGCCAAAACAAATCCGGATACTTTTTCACTTTCATTAAGGTCGTATCCGGACAAAGTGGTGTGTAATTTCTATGCAATGCACTGAGAAAATCACAGTAAAAATGGTTTTGGAGAAAAGCAAATTCTTTTCGTTAGGCAAGTGCATGAAATGTCATCTATACAAACAGATATATCATGTTTGTTTGCCGCAGTCCCAGTAGCTTTCTCCCTAGAAAATACGAATGTGTAGCGCTGGTGTCTCCATGTGGAACCAATTAGTGATTCCAAGCACAAAATTAAATGTTCCCTGATAAAAAACATTCAAAACAATAAAGTCCGTGGAAAATATCAGGAATACAAAAACACAGAGGCTGTAGCAATATCTGGCATTGAGTTAGCCAAAACACAACCGGATATTTCCGGTTTCATCCAGTCATATCTGGACAAACTGGTGTGGAATTTGTATGCAATGGACCGAGAAAATCACAGTAAAAATGGTTGTGGAGAAAAGCAAACTCTTTTCTTTAGGCAAGTCCATAAAATGTCATCTATACAAACAGAAATATCATGTTTGTTTGCCGAACTTCCTCTAGCTTTCTATCTAGAAAATACGAATGTGTGGAGCTGGTGTCCCCTTGATGAACCAATGAGTGTTTCAACGGTAGAAAATTAAATGTTCCCTGATAAAAAACATTCAAAACAATAAAGTCCATCGATAATATCAAGAAAACACAAACACTGAGGCTTTCACAATATTTCGGATTGAGTTAGCCAAAACACAACCGGATATTTCTTGTTTCATCCAGTCATATCCGGACAAACTGGTGTGGAATTCGTATGCAATGGACCGAGAAAATCACAGTAAAATGGTTTTGGAGAAAAGCAAAGTCTTTTCGTTAGGCAAGTGCATAAAATGTCATCTATACAAACAGAAATATCATGTTTGTTTGCCACAGTTCCTCTAGCTTTCTCCCTAGAAAATACGAATGTGTAGTGCTGGTGTCTCCATGTGGAACCAATTACCGATTCCAAGCACAAAATTAAATGTTCCCCGATAAAAAACATTCAAAACAATAAAGTCCGTGGATAATATCAGGAATACAAAAACACAGAGGCTGTAGCAATATCTGGGATTGAGTTAGCCAAAACACAACCGGATATTTCCGGTTTCATCCAGTCATATCTGGACAAACTGGTGTGGAATTCGTATGCAATGGACCGAGAGAATCACAGTAGAAATGGTTTTGGAGAAAAGCAAAGTCTTTTCGTTAGGCAAGTGCAATTAGTGTTTCTGAGGTGCAAAATTAAATGTTGCCTGATAAAAACATTCAAAACAATACAGTCCATCAATAATATCCAGAAAACACAAACACACAGGCTTTCACAATGTTTCGGATTGAGTTAGCCAAAACTCAACAGTATATTTCTGTTTCATCGAATCATATCCGGACAAACTGGTGTGGAATTCGTATGCAATGGATTGAGAAAACCACAGTAAAAATGACTTTGGAGAAGAGCAAAGTCTTTTCGTTAGGCAAGTGCATAAAATGTCATCAATACAAACAGAAATATCATGTTTATTTGTCACAGTTCCTCTAGCTTTCTCCCTAGAAATACGAATGTGTAGAGCTGGTGTCTCCATGTGGAACCAATTACTGTATCCAAGCTTAAAATAAAATGTTCTCCGATAAAAAACATTCAAAACAATAAAGTCCGTGGATAATATCCAGAAAACACACACACTGAGGCTGTATTAATAGCTGGGATTGAGTTAGCCAAAACAAATCCGGATACTTTTTCACTTTCATTAAGGTCATATCCGGACAAAGTGGTGTGTAATTTCTATGCAATGCACTGAGAAAATCACAGTAAAAATGGTTTTGGAGAAAAGCAAAGTCTTTTCGTTAGGCAAGTGCATGAAATGTCATCTAAACAAACAGATATATCATGTTTGTTTGCCGCAGTCCCAGTAGCTTTCTCCCTAGAAAATACGAATGTGTAGCGCTGGAGTCTCCATTTATAACCAATTACCGATTCCAAGCACAAAATTAAATGTTCCCTGATAAAAAACATTCAAAACAATAAAGTCCGTGGAAAATATCAGGAATACAAAAACACAGAGGCTGTAGCAATATCTGGCATTGAGTTAGCCAAAACACAACCGGATATTTCCGGTTTCATCCAGTCATATCTGGACAAACTGGTGTGGAATTTGTATGCAATGGACCGAGAAAATCACAGTAAAAATGGTTGTGGAGAAAAGCAAACTCTTTTCTTTAGGCAAGTCCATAAAATGTCATCTATACAAACAGAAATATCATGTTTGTTTGCCGAACTTCCTCTAGCTTTCTATCTAGAAAATACGAATGTGTGGAGCTGGTGTCCCCTTGATGAACCAATGAGTGTTTCAACGGTAGAAAATTAAATGTTCCCTGATAAAAAACATTCAAAACAATAAAGTCCATCGATAATATCAAGAAAACACAAACACAGAGGCTTTCACAATATTTTGGATTGAGTTAGCCAAAACACAACCGGATATTTCTTGTTTCATCCAGTCATATCCGGACAAACTGGTGTGGAATTCGTATGCAATGGACCGAGAAAATCACAGTAAAATGGTTTTGGAGAAAAGCAAAGTCTTTTCGTTAGGCAAGTGCATAAAATGTCATCTATACAAACAGAAATATCATGTTTGTTTGCCACAGTTCCTCTAGCTTTCTCCCTAGAAAATACGAATGTGTAGTGCTGGTGTCTCCATGTGGAACCAATTACCGATTCCAAGCACAAAATTAAATGTTCCCCGATAAAAAACATTCAAAACAATAAAGTCCGTGGATAATATCAGGAATACAAAAACACAGAGGCTGTAGCAATATCTGGCATTGAGTTAGCCAAAACACAACCGGATATTTCCGGTTTCATCCAGTCATATCTGGACAAACTGGTGTGGAATTCGTATGCAATGGACCGAGAGAATCACAGTAGAAATGGTTTTGGAGAAAAGCAAAGTCTTTTCGTTAGGCAAGTGCAATTAGTGTTTCTGAGGTGCAAAATTAAATGTTGCCTGATAAAAACATTCAAAACAATACAGTCCATCAATAATATCCAGAAAACACAAACACACAGGCTTTCACAATGTTTCGGATTGAGTTAGCCAAAACTCAACAGTATATTTCTGTTTCATCGAATCATATCCAGACAAACTGGTGTGGAATTCGTATGCAATGGATTGAGAAAACCACAGTAAAAATGATTTTGGAGAAGAGCAAAGTCTTTTCGTTAGGCAAGTGCATAAAATGTCATCAATACAAACAGAAATATCATGTTTATTTGTCACAGTTCCTCTAGCTTTCTCCCTAGAAATACGAATGTGTAGAGCTGGTGTCTCCATGTGGAACCAATTACTGTATCCAAGCTTAAAATAAAATGTTCTCCGATAAAAAACATTCAAAACAATAAAGTCCGTTGATAATATCCAGAAAACACACACACTGAGGCTGTATTAATAGCTGGGATTGAGTTAGCCAAAACAAATCCGGATACTTTTTCACTTTCATTAAGGTCATATCCGGACAAAGTGGTGTGTAATTTCTATGCAATGCACTGAGAAAATCACAGTAAAAATGGTTTTGGAGAAAAGCAAAGTCTTTTCGTTAGGCAAGTGCATGAAATGTCATCTATACAAACAGATATATCATGTTTGTTTGCCGCAGTCCCAGTAGCTTTCTCCCTAGAAAATACGAATGTGTAGCGCTGGTGTCTCCATGTGGAACCAATTAGTGATTCCAAGCACAAAATTAAATGTTCCCTGATAAAAAACATTCAAAACAATAAAGTCCGTGGAAAATATCAGGAATACAAAAACACAGAGGCTGTAGCAATATCTGGCATTGAGTTAGCCAAAACACAACCGGATATTTCCGGTTTCATCCAGTCATATCTGGACAAACTGGTGTGGAATTTGTATGCAATGGACCGAGAAAATCACAGTAAAAATGGTTGTGGAGAAAAGCAAACTCTTTTCTTTAGGCAAGTCCATAAAATGTCATCTATACAAACAGAAATATCATGTTTGTTTGCCGAACTTCCTCTAGCTTTCTATCTAGAAAATACGAATGTGTGGAGCTGGTGTCCCCTTGATGAACCAATGAGTGTTTCAACGGTAGAAAATTAAATGTTCCCTGATAAAAAACATTCAAAACAATAAAGTCCATCGATAATATCAAGAAAACACAAACACAGAGGCTTTCACAATATTTCGGATTGAGTTAGCCAAAACACAACCGGATATTTCTTGTTTCATCCAGTCATATCCGGACAAACTGGTGTGGAATCCGTATGCAATGGACCGAGAAAATCACAGTAAAATGGTTTTGGAGAAAAGCAAAGTCTTTTCGTTAGGCAAGTGCATGAAATGTCATCTATACAAACAGATATATCATGTATGTTTGCCGCAGTCCCAGTAGCTTTCTCCCTAGAAAATACGAATGTGTAGTGCTGGTGTCTCCATGTGCAACCAATTACCGATTCCAAGCACAAAATTAAATGTTCCCTGATAAAAAACATTCAAAACAATAAAGTCCGTGGAAAATATCAGGAATACAAAAACACAGAGGCTGTAGCAATATCTGGCATTGAGTTAGCCAAAACACAACCGGATATTTCCGGTTTCATCCAGTCATATCTGGACAAACTGGTGTGGAATTCGTATGCAATGGACCGAGAGAATCACAGTAGAAATGGTTTTGGAGAAAAGCAAAGTCTTTTCATTAGGCAAGTGCAATTAGTGTTTCTGAGGTGCAAAATTAAATGTTGCCTGATAAAAACATTCAAAACAATACAGTCCATCAATAATATCCAGAAAACACAAACACACAGGCTTTCACAATGTTTCGGATTGAGTTAGCCAAAACTCAACAGTATATTTCTGTTTCATCGAATCATATCCGGACAAACTGGTGTGGAATTCGTATGCAATAGATTGAGAAAACCACAGTAAAAATGATTTTGGAGAAGAGCAAAGTCTTTTCGTTAGGCAAGTGCATAAAATGTCATCAATACAAACAGAAATATCATGTTTATTTGTCACAGTTCCTCTAGCTTTCTCCCTAGAAATACGAATGTGTAGAGCTGGTGTCTCCATGTGGAACCAATTACTGTATCCAAGCTTAAAATAAAATGTTCTCCGATTAAAAACATTCAAAACAATAAAGTCCGTTGATAATATCCAGAAAACACACACACTGAGGCTGTATTAATAGCTGGGATTGAGTTAGCCAAAACAAATCCGGATACTTTTTCACTTTCATTAAGGTCATATCCGGACAAAGTGGTGTGTAATTTCTATGCAATGCACTGAGAAAATCACAGTAAAAATGGTTTTGGAGAAAAGCAAAGTCTTTTCCTTAGGCAAGTGCATGAAATGTCATCTATACAAACAGATATATCATGTTTGTTTGCCGCAGTCCCAGTAGCTTTCTCCCTAGAAAATACGAATGTGTAGCGCTGGTGTCTCCATGTGGAACCAATTAGTGATTCCAAGCACAAAATTAAATGTTCCCTGATAAAAAACATTCAAAACAATAAAGTCCGTGGAAAATATCAGGAATACAAAAACACAGAGGCTGTAGCAATATCTGGCATTGAGTTAGCCAAAACACAACCGGATATTTCCGGTTTCATCCAGTCATATCTGGACAAACTGGTGTGGAATTTGTATGCAATGGACCGAGAAAATCACAGTAAAAATGGTTGTGGAGAAAAGCAAACTCTTTTCTTTAGGCAAGTCCATAAAATGTCATCTATACAAACAGAAATATCATGTTTGTTTGCCGAACTTCCTCTAGCTTTCTATCTAGAAAATACGAATGTGTTGAGCTGGTGTCCCCTTGATGAACCAATGAGTGTTTCAACGGTAGAAAATTAAATGTTCCCTGATAAAAAAACATTCAAAACAATAAAGTCCATCGATAATATCAAGAAAACACAAACACAGAGGCTTTCACAATATTTTGGATTGAGTTAGCCAAAACACAACCGGATATTTCTTGTTTCATCCAGTCATATCCGGACAAACTGGTGTGGAATCCGTATGCAATGGACCGAGAAAATCACAGTAAAATGGTTTTGGAGAAAAGCAAAGTCTTTTCGTTAGGCAAGTGCATGAAATGTCATCTATACAAACAGATATATCATGTATGTTTGCCGCAGTCCCAGTAGCTTTCTCCCTAGAAAATACGAATGTGTAGTGCTGGTGTCTCCATGTGCAACCAATTACCGATTCCAAGCACAAAATTAAATGTTCCCTGATAAAAAACATTCAAAACAATAAAGTCCGTGGAAAATATCAGGAATACAAAAACACAGAGGCTGTAGCAATATCTGGCATTGAGTTAGCCAAAACACAACCGGATATTTCCGGTTTCATCCAGTCATATCTGGACAAACCGGTGTGGAATTCATATGCAATGGACCGAGAGAATCACAGTAGAAATGGTTTTGGAGAAAAGCAAAGTCTTTTCATTAGGCAAGTGCAATTAGTGTTTCTGAGGTGCAAAATTAAATGTTGCCTGATAAAAACATTCAAAACAATACAGTCCATCAATAATATCCAGAAAACACAAACACACAGGCTTTCACAATGTTTCGGATTGAGTTAGCCAAAACTCAACAGTATATTTCTGTTTCATCGAATCATATCCGGACAAACTGGTGTGGAATTCGTATGCAATAGATTGAGAAAACCACAGTAAAAATGATTTTGGAGAAGAGCAAAGTCTTTTCGTTAGGCAAGTGCATAAAATGTCATCAATACAAACAGAAATATCATGTTTATTTGTCACAGTTCCTCTAGCTTTCTCCCTAGAAATACGAATGTGTAGAGCTGGTGTCTCCATGTGGAACCAATTACTGTATCCAAGCTTAAAATAAAATGTTCTCCGATTAAAAACATTCAAAACAATAAAGTCCGTTGATAATATCCAGAAAACACACACACTGAGGCTGTATTAATAGCTGGGATTGAGTTAGCCAAAACAAATCCGGATACTTTTTCACTTTCATTAAGGTCATATCCGGACAAAGTGGTGTGTAATTTCTATGCAATGCACTGAGAAAATCACAGTAAAAATGGTTTTGGAGAAAAGCAAATTCTTTTCGTTAGGCAAGTGCATGAAATGTCATCTATACAAACAGATATATCATGTTTGTTTGCCGCAGTCCCAGTAGCTTTCTCCCTAGAAAATACGAATGTGTAGCGCTGGTGTCTCCATGTGGAACCAATTAGTGATTCCAAGCACAAAATTAAATGTTCCCTGATAAAAAACATTCAAAACAATAAAGTCCGTGGAAAATATCAGGAATACAAAAACACAGAGGCTGTAGCAATATCTGGCATTGAGTTAGCCAAAACACAACCGGATATTTCCGGTTTCATCCAGTCATATCTGGACAAACCGGTGTGGAATTTGTATGCAATGGACCGAGAAAATCACAGTAAAAATGGTTGTGGAGAAAAGCAAACTCTTTTCTTTAGGCAAGTCCATAAAATGTCATCTATACAAACAGAAATATCATGTTTGTTTGCCGAACTTCCTCTAGCTTTCTATCTAGAAAATACGAATGTGTGGAGCTGGTGTCCCCTTGATGAACCAATGAGTGTTTCAACGGTAGAAAATTAAATGTTCCCTGATAAAAAACATTCAAAACAATAAAGTCCATCGATAATATCAAGAAAACACAAACACAGAGGCTTTCACAATATTTTGGATTGAGTTAGCCAAAACACAACCGGATATTTCTTGTTTCATCCAGTCATATCCGGACAAACTGGTGTGGAATTCGTATGCAATGGACCGAGAAAATCACAGTAAAATGGTTTTGGAGAAAAGCAAAGTCTTTTCGTTAGGCAAGTGCATAAAATGTCATCTATACAAACAGAAATATCATGTTTGTTTGCCACAGTTCCTCTAGCTTTCTCCCTAGAAAATACGAATGTGTAGTGCTGGTGTCTCCATGTGGAACCAATTACCGATTCCAAGCACAAAATTAAATGTTCCCTGATAAAAAACATTCAAAACAATAAAGTCCGTGGATAATATCAGGAATACAAAAACACAGAGGCTGTAGCAATATCTGGCATTGAGTTAGCCAAAACACAACCGGATATTTCCGGTTTCATCCAGTCATATCTGGACAAACTGGTGTGGAATTCGTATGCAATGGACCGAGAGAATCACAGTAGAAATGGTTTTGGAGAAAAGCAAAGTCTTTTCGTTAGGCAAGTGCAATTAGTGTTTCTGAGGTGCAAAATTAAATGTTGCCTGATAAAAACATTCAAAACAATACAGTCCATCAATAATATCCAGAAAACACAAACACACAGGCTTTCACAATGTTTCGGATTGAGTTAGCCAAAACTCAACAGTATATTTCTGTTTCATCGAATCATATCCGGACAAACTGGTGTGGAATTCGTATGCAATGGATTGAGAAAACCACAGTAAAAATGACTTTGGAGAAGAGCAAAGTCTTTTCGTTAGGCAAGTGCATAAAATGTCATCAATACAAACAGAAATATCATGTTTATTTGTTACAGTTCCTCTAGCTTTCTCCCTAGAAATACGAATGTGTAGAGCTGGTGTCTCCATGTGGAACCAATTACTGTATCCAAGCTTAAAATAAAATGTTCTCCGATAAAAAACATTCAAAACAATAAAGTCCGTTGATTTTATCCAGAAAGCACACACACTGAGGCTGTATTAATAGCTGGGATTGAGTTAGCCAAAACAAATCCGGATACTTTTTCACTTTCATTAAGGTCATATCCGGACAAAGTGGTGTGTAATTTCTATGCAATGCACTGAGAAAATCACAGTAAAAATGGTTTTGGAGAAAAGCAAATTCTTTTCGTTAGGCAAGTGCATGAAATGTCATCTATACAAACAGATATATCATGTTTGTTTGCTGCAGTCCCAGTAGCTTTCTCCCTAGAAAATACGAATGTGTAGCGCTGGTGTCTCCATGTGCAACCAATTAGTGATTCCAAGCACAAAATTAAATGTTCCCTGATAAAAAACATTCAAAACAATAAAGTCCGTGGAAAATATCAGGAATACAAAAACACAGAGGCTGTAGCAATAACTGGCATTGAGTTAGCCAAAACACAACCGGATATTGACGGTTTCATCCAGTCATATCTGGACAAACTGGTGTGGAATTCGTATGCAATGGACCGAGAGAATCACAGTAGAAATGGTTTTGGAGAAAAGCAAAGTCTTTTCATTAGGCAAGTGCAATTAGTGTTTCTGAGGTGCAAAATTAAATGTTGCCTGATAAAAACATTCAAAACAATACAGTCCATCAATAATATCCAGAAAACACAAACACACAGGCTTTCACAATGTTTCGGATTGAGTTAGCCAAAACTCAACAGTATATTTCTGTTTCATCGAATCATATCCGGACAAACTGGTGTGGAATTCGTATGCAATGGATTGAGAAAACCACAGTAAAAATGACTTTGGAGAAGAACAAAGTCTTTTCGTTAGGCAAGTGCATAAAATGTCATCAATACAAACAGAAATATCATGTTTATTTGTCACAGTTCCTCTAGCTTTCTCCCTAGAAATACGAATGTGTAGAGCTGGTGTCTCCATGTGGAAACAATTACTGTATCCAAGCTTAAAATAAAATGTTCTCCGATAAAAAACATTCAAAACAATAAAGTCCGTTGATAATATCCAGAAAACACACACACTGAGGCTGTATTAATAGCTGGGATTGAGTTAGCCAAAACAAATCCGGATACTTTTTCACTTTCATTAAGGTCATATCCGGACAAAGTGGTGTGTAATTTCTATGCAATGCACTGAGAAAATCACAGTAAAAATGGTTTTGGAGAAAAGCAAAGTCTTTTCCTTAGGCAAGTGCATGAAATGTCATCTATACAAACAGATATATCATGTTTGTTTGCCGCAGTCCCAGTAGCTTTCTCCCTAGAAAATACGAATGTGTAGCGCTGGTGTCTCCATGTGGAACCAATTAGTGATTCCAAGCACAAAATTAAATGTTCCCTGATAAAAAACATTCAAAACAATAAAGTCCGTGGAAAATATCAGGAATACAAAAACACAGAGGCTGTAGCAATATCTGGCATTGAGTTAGCCAAAACACAACCGGATATTTCCGGTTTCATCCAGTCATATCTGGACAAACTGGTGTGGAATTTGTATGCAATGGACCGAGAAAATCACAGTAAAAATGGTTGTGGAGAAAAGCAAACTCTTTTCTTTAGGCAAGTCCATAAAATGTCATCTATACAAACAGAAATATCATGTTTGTTTGCCGAACTTCCTCTAGCTTTCTATCTAGAAAATACGAATGTGTGGAGCTGGTGTCCCCTTGATGAACCAATGAGTGTTTCAACGGTAGAAAATTAAATGTTCCCTGATAAAAAACATTCAAAACAATAAAGTCCATCGATAATATCAAGAAAACACAAACACAGAGGCTTTCACAATATTTTGGATTGAGTTAGCCAAAACACAACCGGATATTTCTTGTTTCATCCAGTCATATCCGGACAAACTGGTGTGGAATTCGTATGCAATGGACCGAGAAAATCACAGTAAAATGGTTTTGGAGAAAAGCAAAGTCTTTTCGTTAGGCAAGTGCATAAAATGTCATCTATACAAACAGAAATATCATGTTTGTTTGCCACAGTTCCTCTAGCTTTCTCCCTAGAAAATACGAATGTGTAGTGCTGGTGTCTCCATGTGGAACCAATTACCGATTCCAAGCACAAAATTAAATGTTCCCCGATAAAAAACATTCAAAACAATAAAGTCCGTGGATAATATCAGGAATACAAAAACACAGAGGCTGTAGCAATATCTGGGATTGAGTTTGCCAAAACACAACCGGATATTTCCGGTTTCATCCAGTCATATCTGGACAAACTGGTGTGGAATTCATATGCAATGGACCGAGAGAATCACAGTAGAAATGGTTTTGGAGAAAAGCAAAGTCTTTTCGTTAGGCAAGTGCAATTAGTGTTTCTGAGGTGCAAAATTAAATGTTGCCTGATAAAAACATTCAAAACAATACAGTCCATCAATAATATCCAGAAAACACAAACACACAGGCTTTCACAATGTTTCGGATTGAGTTAGCCAAAACTCAACAGTATATTTCTGTTTCATCGAATCATATCCGGACAAACTGGTGTGGAATTCGTATGCAATGGATTGAGAAAACCACAGTAAAAATGACTTTGGAGAAGAACAAAGTCTTTTCGTTAGGCAAGTGCATAAAATGTCATCAATACAAACAGAAATATCATGTTTATTTGTTACAGTTCCTCTAGCTTTCTCCCTAGAAATACGAATGTGTAGAGCTGGTGTCTCCATGTGGAACCAATTACTGTATCCAAGCTTAAAATAAAATGTTCTCCGATAAAAAACATTCAAAACAATAAAGTCCGTGGATAATATCCAGAAAACACACACACTGAGGCTGTATTAATAGCTGGGATTGAGTTAGCCAAAACAAATCCGGATACTTTTTCACTTTCATTAAGGTCATATCCGGACAAAGTGGTGTGTAATTCGTATGCAATGCACTGAGAAAATCACAGTAAAAATGGTTTTGGAGAAAAGCAAAGTCTTTTCGTTAGGCAAGTGCATGAAATGTCATCTATACAAACAGATATATCATGTTTGTTTGCCGCAGTCCCAGTAGCTTTCTCCCTAGAAAATACGAATGTGTAGCGCTGGTGTCTCCATGTGGAACCAATTACCGATTCCAAGCACAAAATTAAATGTTCCCCGATAAAAAACATTCAAAACAATAAAGTCCGTGGAAAATATCAGGAATACAAAAACACAGAGGCTGTAGCAATATCTGGGATTGAGTTAGCCAAAACACAACCGGATATTTCCGGTTTCATCCAGTCATATCTGGACAAACTGGTGTGGAATTTGTATGCAATGGACCGAGAAAATCACAGTAAAAATGGTTGTGGAGAAAAGCAAACTCTTTTCTTTAGGCAAGTCCATAAAATGTCATCTATACAAACAGAAATATCATGTTTGTTTGCCGAACTTCCTCTAGCTTTCTATCTAGAAAATACGAATGTGTGGAGCTGGTGTCCCCTTGATGAACCAATGAGTGTTTCAACGGTAGAAAATTAAATGCTCCCTGATAAAAAAACATTCAAAACAATAAAGTCCATCGATAATATCAAGAAAACACAAACACAGAGGCTTTCACAATATTTTGGATTGAGTTAGCCAAAACACAACCGGATATTTCTTGTTTCATCCAGTCATATCCAGACAAACTGATGTGGAATTCGTATGCAATGGACCGAGAAAATCACAGTAAAATGGTTTTGGAGAAAAGCAAAGTCTTTTCGTTAGGCAAGTGCATAAAATGTCATCTATACAAACAGAAATATCATGTTTGTTTGCCACAGTTCCTCTAGCTTTCTCCCTAGAAAATACGAATGTGTAGTGCTGGTGTCTCCATGTGGAACCAATTACCGATTCCAAGCACAAAATTAAATGTTTCCCGATAAAAAAACATTCAAAACAATAAAGTCCGTGGGTAATATCAGGAATACAAAAACACAGAGGCTGTAGCAATATCTGGGATTGAGTTAGCCAAAACACAACAGGATATTTCCGGTTTCATCCAGTCATATCTGGACAAACTGGTGTGGAATTCGTATGCAATGGACCGAGAGAATCACAGTAGAAATGGTTGTGGAGAAAAGCAAAGTCTTTTCGTTAGGCAAGTGCAATTAGTGTTTCTGAGGTGCAAAATTAAATGTTGCCTGATAAAAACATTCAAAACAATACAGTCCATCAATAATATCCCGAAAACACAAACACACATGCTTTCACAATGTTTCGGATTGAGTTAGCCAAAACTCAACAGTATATTTCTGTTTCATCGAATCATATCCGGACAAACTGGTGTGGAATTCGTATGCAATGGATTGAGAAAACCACAGTAAAAATGACTTTGGAGAAGAGCAAAGTCTTTTCGTTAGGCAAGTGCATAAAATGTCATCAATACAAACAGAAATATCATGTTTATTTGTCACAGTTCCTCTAGCTTTCTCCCTAGAAATACGAATGTGTAGAGCTGGTGTCTCCATGTGGAACCAATTACTGTATCCAAGCTTAAAATAAAATGTTCTCCGATAAAAAACATTCAAAACAATAAAGTCCGTTGATTTTATCCAGAAAGCACACACACTGAGGCTGTATTAATAGCTGGGATTGAGTTAGCCAAAACAAATCCGGATACTTTTTCACTTTCATTAAGGTCATATCCGGACAAAGTGGTGTGTAATTCGTATGCAATGCACTGAGAAAATCACAGTAAAAATGGTTTTGGAGAAAAGCAAAGTCTTTTCGTTAGGCAAGTGCATGAAATGTCATCTATACAAACAGATATATCATGTTTGTTTGCCGCAGTCCCAGTAGCTTTCTCCCTAGAAAATACGAATGTGTAGCGCTGGTGTCTCCATGTGGAACCAATTAGTGATTCCAAGCACAAAATTAAATGTTCCCTGATAAAAAACATTCAAAACAATAAAGTCCGTGGAAAATATCAGGAATACAAAAACACAGAGGCTGTAGCAATATCTGGCATTGAGTTAGCCAAAACACAACCGGATATTTCCGGTTTCATCCAGTCATATCTGGACAAACTGGTGTGGAATTTGTATGCAATGGACCGAGAAAATCACAGTAAAAATGGTTGTGGAGAAAAGCAAACTCTTTTCTTTAGGCAAGTCCATAAAATGTCATCTATACAAACAGAAATATCATGTTTGTTTGCCGAACTTCCTCTAGCTTTCTATCTAGAAAATACGAATGTGTGGAGCTGGTGTCCCCTTGATGAACCAATGAGTGTTTCAACGGTAGAAAATTAAATGTTCCCTGATAAAAAAACATTCAAAACAATAAAGTCCATCGATAATATCAAGAAAACACAAACACAGAGGCTTTCACAATATTTTGGATTGAGTTAGCCAAAACACAACCGGATATTTCTTGTTTCATCCAGTCATATCCAGACAAACTGATGTGGAATTCGTATGCAATGGACCGAGAAAATCACAGTAAAATGGTTTTGGAGAAAAGCAAAGTCTTTTCGTTAGGCAAGTGCATAAAATGTCATCTATACAAACAGAAATATCATGTTTGTTTGCCACAGTTCCTCTAGCTTTCTCCCTAGAAAATACGAATGTGTAGTGCTGGTGTCTCCATGTGGAACCAATTACCGATTCCAAGCACAAAATTAAATGTTTCCCGATAAAAAAACATTCAAAACAATAAAGTCCGTGGGTAATATCAGGAATACAAAAACACAGAGGCTGTAGCAATATCTGGGATTGAGTTAGCCAAAACACAACCGGATATTTCCGGTTTCATCCAGTCATATCTGGACAAACTGGTGTGGAATTCGTATGCAATGGACCGAGAGAATCACAGTAGAAATGGTTTTGGAGAAAAGCAAAGTCTTTTCGTTAGGCAAGTGCAATTAGTGTTTCTGAGGTGCAAAATTAAATGTTGCCTGATAAAAACATTCAAAACAATACAGTCCATCAATAATATCCAGAAAACACAAACACACATGCTTTCACAATGTTTCGGATTGAGTTAGCCAAAACTCAACAGTATATTTCTGTTTCATCGAATCATATCCGGACAAACTGGTGTGGAATTCGTATGCAATGGATTGAGAAAACCACAGTAAAAATGACTTTGGAGAAGAGCAAAGTCTTTTCGTTAGGCAAGTGCATAAAATGTCATCAATACAAACAGAAATATCATGTTTATTTCTCACAGTTCCTCTAGCTTTCTCCCTAGAAATACGAATGTGTAGAGCTGGTGTCTCCATGTGGAACCAATTACTGTATCCAAGCTTAAAATAAAATGTTCTCCGATAAAAAACATTCAAAACAATAAAGTCCATTAATAATATCCAGAAAACACACACACTGAGGCTGTATTAATAGCTGGGATTGAGTTAGCCAAAACAAATCCGGATACTTTTTCACTTTCATTAAGGTCATATCCGGACAAAGTGGTGTGTAATTCGTATGCAATGCACTGAGAAAATCACAGTAAAAATGGTTTTGGAGAAAAGCAAAGTCTTTTCGTTAGGCAAGTGCATGAAATGTCATCTATACAAACAGATATATCATGTTTGTTTGCCGCAGTCCCAGTAGCTTTCTCCCTAGAAAATACGAATGTGTAGCGCTGGTGTCTCCATGTGGAACCAATTACCGATTCCAAGCACAAAATTAAATGTTCCCCGATAAAAAACATTCAAAACAATAAAGTCCGTGGAAAATATCAGGAATACAAAAACACAGAGGCTGTAGCAATATCTGGCATTGAGTTAGCCAAAACACAACCGGATATTTCCGGTTTCATCCAGTCATATCTGGACAAACTGGTGTGGAATTTGTATGCAATGGACCGAGAAAATCACAGTACAAATGGTTGTGGAGAAAAGCAAACTCTTTTCTTTAGGCAAGTCCATAAAATGTCATCTATACAAACAGAAATATCATGTTTGTTTGCCGAACTTCCTCTAGCTTTCTATCTAGAAAATACGAATGTGTGGAGCTGGTGTCCCCTTGATGAACCAATGAGTGTTTCAACGGTAGAAAATTAAATGCTCCCTGATAAAAAAACATTCAAAACAATAAAGTCCATCGATAATATCAAGAAAACACAAACACAGAGGCTTTCACAATATTTTGGATTGAGTTAGCCAAAACACAACCGGATATTTCTTGTTTCATCCAGTCATATCCAGACAAACTGATGTGGAATTCGTATGCAATGGACCGAGAAAATCACAGTAAAATGGTTTTGGAGAAAAGCAAAGTCTTTTCGTTAGGCAAGTGCATAAAATGTCATCTATACAAACAGAAATATCATGTTTGTTTGCCACAGTTCCTCTAGCTTTCTCCCTAGAAAATACGAATGTGTAGTGCTGGTGTCTCCATGTGGAACCAATTACCGATTCCAAGCACAAAATTAAATGTTTCCCGATAAAAAAACATTCAAAACAATAAAGTCCGTGGGTAATATCAGGAATACAAAAACACAGAGGCTGTAGCAATATCTGGGATTGAGTTAGCCAAAACACAACAGGATATTTCCGGTTTCATCCAGTCATATCTGGACAAACTGGTGTGGAATTCGTATGCAATGGACCGAGAGAATCACAGTAGAAATGGTTGTGGAGAAAAGCAAAGTCTTTTCGTTAGGCAAGTGCAATTAGTGTTTCTGAGGTGCAAAATTAAATGTTGCCTGATAAAAACATTCAAAACAATACAGTCCATCAATAATATCCAGAAAACACAAACACACATGCTTTCACAATGTTTCGGATTGAGTTAGCCAAAACTCAACAGTATATTTCTGTTTCATCGAATCATATCCGGACAAACTGGTGTGGAATTCGTATGCAATGGATTGAGAAAACCACAGTAAAAATGACTTTGGAGAAGAGCAAAGTCTTTTCGTTAGGCAAGTGCATAAAATGTCATCAATACAAACAGAAATATCATGTTTATTTCTCACAGTTCCTCTAGCTTTCTCCCTAGAAATACGAATGTGTAGAGCTGGTGTCTCCATGTGGAACCAATTACTGTATCCAAGCTTAAAATAAAATGTTCTCCGATAAAAAACATTCAAAACAATAAAGTCCATTAATAATATCCAGAAAACACACACACTGAGGCTGTATTAATAGCTGGGATTGAGTTAGCCAAAACAAATCCGGATACTTTTTCACTTTCATTAAGGTCATATCCGGACAAAGTGGTGTGTAATTCGTATGCAATGCACTGAGAAAATCACAGTAAAAATGGTTTTGGAGAAAAGCAAAGTCTTTTCGTTAGGCAAGTGCATGAAATGTCATCTATACAAACAGATATATCATGTTTGTTTGCCGCAGTCCCAGTAGCTTTCTCCCTAGAAAATACGAATGTGTAGCGCTGGTGTCTCCATGTGGAACCAATTAGTGATTCCAAGCACAAAATTAAATGTTCCCCGATAAAAAACATTCAAAACAATAAAGTCCGTGGAAAATATCAGGAATACAAAAGCACAGAGGCTGTAGCAATATCTGGCATTGAGTTAGCCAAAACACAACCGGATATTTCCGGTTTCATCCAGTCATATCTGGACAAACTGGTGTGGAATTTGTATGCAATGGACCGAGAAAATCACAGTAAAAATGGTTGTGGAGAAAAGCAAACTCTTTTCTTTAGGCAAGTCCATAAAATGTCATCTATACAAACAGAAATATCATGTTTGTTTGCCGAACTTCCTCTAGCTTTCTATCTAGAAAATACGAATGTGTGGAGCTGGTGTCCCCTTGATGAACCAATGAGTGTTTCAACGGTAGAAAATTAAATGTTCCCTGATAAAAAAACATTCAAAACAATAAAGTCCATCGATAATATCAAGAAAACACAAACACAGAGGCTTTCACAATATTTTGGATTGAGTTAGCCAAAACACAACCGGATATTTCTTGTTTCATCCAGTCATATCCGGACAAACTGGTGTGGAATTCGTATGCAATGGACCGAGAAAATCACAGTAAAATGGTTTTGGAGAAAAGCAAAGTCTTTTCGTTAGGCAAGTGCATAAAATGTCATCTATACAAACAGAAATATCATGTTTGTTTGCCACAGTTCCTCTAGCTTTCTCCCTAGAAAATACGAATGTGTAGTGCTGGTGTCTCCATGTGGAACCAATTACCGATTCCAAGCACAAAATTAAATGTTTCCCGATAAAAAAACATTCAAAACAATAAAGTCCGTGGGTAATATCAGGAATACAAAAACACAGAGGCTGTAGCAATATCTGGGATTGAGTTAGCCAAAACACAACCGGATATTTCCGGTTTCATCCAGTCATATCTGGACAAACTGGTGTGGAATTCGTATGCAATGGACCGAGAGAATCACAGTAGAAATGGTTTTGGAGAAAAGCAAAGTCTTTTCGTTAGGCAAGTGCAATTAGTGTTTCTGAGGTGCAAAATTAAATGTTGCCTGATAAAAACATTCAAAACAATACAGTCCATCAATAATATCCAGAAAACACAAACACACATGCTTTCACAATGTTTCGGATTGAGTTAGCCAAAACTCAACAGTATATTTCTGTTTCATCGAATCATATCCGGACAAACTGGTGTGGAATTCGTATGCAATGGATTGAGAAAACCACAGTAAAAATGACTTTGGAGAAGAGCAAAGTCTTTTCGTTAGGCAAGTGCATAAAATGTCATCAATACAAACAGAAATATCATGTTTATTTCTCACAGTTCCTCTAGCTTTCTCCCTAGAAATACGAATGTGTAGAGCTGGTGTCTCCATGTGGAACCAATTACTGTATCCAAGCTTAAAATAAAATGTTCTCCGATAAAAATCATTCAAAACAATAAAGTCCATTAATAATATCCAGAAAACACACACACTGAGGCTGTATTAATAGCTGGGATTGAGTTAGCCAAAACAAATCCGGATACTTTTTCACTTTCATTAAGGTCATATCTGGACAAAGTGGTGTGTAATTTCTATGCAATGCACTGAGAAAATCACAGTAAAAATGGTTTTGGAGAAAAGCAAAGTCTTTTCGTTAGGCAAGTGCATGAAATGTCATCTATACAAACAGATATATCATGTTTGTTTGCCGCAGTCCCAGTAGCTTTCTCCCTAGAAAATACGAATGTGTAGCGCTGGTGTCTCCATGTGGAACCAATTAGTGATTCCAAGCACAAAATTAAATGTTCCCCGATAAAAAACATTCAAAACAATAAAGTCCGTGGAAAATATCAGGAATACAAAAACACAGAGGCTGTAGCAATATCTGGCATTGAGTTAGCCAAAACACAACCGGATATTTCCGGTTTCATCCAGTCATATCTGGACAAACTGGTGTGGAATTTGTATGCAATGGACCGAGAAAATCACAGTAAAAATGGTTGTGGAGAAAAGCAAACTCTTTTCTTTAGGCAAGTCCATAAAATGTCATCTATACAAACAGAAATATCATGTTTGTTTGCCGAACTTCCTCTAGCTTTCTATCTAGAAAATACGAATGTGTGGAGCTGGTGTCCCCTTGATGAACCAATGAGTGTTTCAACGGTAGAAAATTAAATGTTCCCTGATAAAAAACATTCAAAACAATAAAGTCCATCGATAATATCAAGAAAACACAAACACAGAGGCTTTCACAATATTTTGGATTGAGTTAGCCAAAACACAACCGGATATTTCTTGTTTCATTCAGTCATATCCGGACAAACTGGTGTGGAATTCGTATGCAATGGACCGAGAAAATCACAGTAAAATGGTTTTGGAGAAAAGCAAAGTCTTTTCGTTAGGCAAGTGCATAAAATGTCATCTATACAAACAGAAATATCATGTTTGTTTGCCACAGTTCCTCTAGCTTTCTCCCTAGAAAATACGAATGTGTAGTGCTGGTGTCTCCATGTGGAACCAATTACCGATTCCAAGCACAAAATTAAATGTTCCCCGATAAAAAACATTCAAAACAATAAAGTCCGTGGATAATATCAGGAATACAAAAACACAGAGGCTGTAGCAATATCTGGCATTGAGTTAGCCAAAACACAACCGGATATTTCCGGTCTCATCCAGTCATATCTGGACAAACTGGTGTGGAATTCGTATGCAATGGACCGAGAGAATCACAGTAGAAATGGTTTTGGAGAAAAGCAAAGTCTTTTCGTTAGGCAAGTGCAATTAGTGTTTCTGAGGTGCAAAATTAAATGTTGCCTGATAAAAACATTCAAAACAATACAGTCCATCAATAATATCCAGAAAACACAAACACACAGGCTTTCACAATGTTTCGGATTGAGTTAGCCAAAACTCAACAGTATATTTCTGTTTCATCGAATCATATCCGGACAAACTGGTGTGGAATTCGTATGCAATGGATTGAGAAAACCACAGTAAAAATGACTTTGGAGAAGAGCAAAGTCTTTTCGTTAGGCAAGTGCATAAAATGTCATCAATACAAACAGAAATATCATGTTTATTTCTCACAGTTCCTCTAGCTTTCTCCCTAGAAATACGAATGTGTAGAGCTGGTGTCTCCATGTGGAACCAATTACTGTATCCAAGCTTAAAATAAAATGTTCTCCGATAAAAAACATTCAAAACAATAAAGTCCGTTGATAATATCCAGAAAGCACACACACTGAGGCTGTATTAATAGCTGGGATTGAGTTAGCCAAAACAAATCCGGATACTTTTTCACTTTCATTAAGGTCATATCCGGACAAAGTGGTGTGTAATTTCTATGCAATGCACTGAGAAAATCACAGTAAAAATGGTTTTGGAGAAAAGCAAATTCTTTTCGTTAGGCAAGTGCATGAAATGTCATCTATACAAACAGATATATCATGTTTGTTTGCCGCAGTCCCAGTAGCTTTCTCCCTAGAAAATACGAATGTGTAGCGCTGGTGTCTCCATGTGGAACCAATTAGTGATTCCAAGCACAAAATTAAATGTTCCCCGATAAAAAACATTGAAAACAATAAAGTCCGTGGAAAATATCAGGAATACAAAAACACAGAGGCTGTAGCAATATCTGGCATTGAGTTAGCCAAAACACAACCGGATATTTCCGGTTTCATCCAGTCATATCTGGACAAACTGGTGTGGAATTTGTATGCAATGGACCGAGAAAATCACAGTAAAAATGGTTGTGGAGAAAAGCAAACTCTTTTCTTTAGGCAAGTCCATAAAATGTCATCTATACAAACAGAAATATCATGTTTGTTTGCCGAACTTCCTCTAGCTTTCTATCTAGAAAATACGAATGTGTGGAGCTGGTGTCCCCTTGATGAACCAATGAGTGTTTCAACGGTAGAAAATTAAATGTTCCCTGATAAAAAACATTCAAAACAATAAAGTCCATCGATAATATCAAGAAAACACAAACACAGAGGCTTTCACAATATTTTGGATTGAGTTAGCCAAAACACAACCGGATATTTCTTGTTTCATCCAGTCATATCCGGACAAACTGGTGTGGAATTCGTATGCAATGGACCGAGAAAATCACAGTAAAATGGTTTTGGAGAAAAGCAAAGTCTTTTCGTTAGGCAAGTGCATAAAATGTCATCTATACAAACAGAAATATCATGTTTGTTTGCCACAGTTCCTCTAGCTTTCTCCCTAGAAAATACGAATGTGTAGTGCTGGTGTCTCCATGTGGAACCAATTACCGATTCCAAGCACAAAATTAAATGTTCCCCGATAAAAAACATTCAAAACAATAAAGTCCGTGGATAATATCAGGAATACAAAAACACAGAGGCTGTAGCAATATCTGGGATTGAGTTAGCCAAAACACAACCGGATATTTCCGGTTTCATCCAGTCATATCTGGACAAACTGGTGTGGAATTCGTATGCAATGGACCGAGAGAATCACAGTAGAAATGGTTTTGGAGAAAAGCAAAGTCTTTTCGTTAGGCAAGTGCAATTAGTGTTTCTGAGGTGCAAAATTAAATGTTGCCTGATAAAAACATTCAAAACAATACAGTCCATCAATAATATCCAGAAAACACAAACACACAGGCTTTCACAATGTTTCGGATTGAGTTAGCCAAAACTCAACAGTATATTTCTGTTTCATCGAATCATATCTGGACAAACTGGTGTGGAATTCGTATGCAATGGATTGAGAAAACCACAGTAAAAATGACTTTGGAGAAGAGCAAAGTCTTTTCGTTAGGCAAGTGCATAAAATGTCATCAATACAAACAGAAATATCATGTTTATTTGTCACAGTTCCTCTAGCTTTCTCCCTAGAAATACGAATGTGTAGAGCTGGTGTCTCCATGTGGAACCAATTACTGTATCCAAGCTTAAAATAAAATGTTCTCCGATAAAAAACATTCAAAACAATAAAGTCCGTTGATTTTATCCAGAAAGCACACACACTGAGGCTGTATTAATAGCTGGGATTGAGTTAGCCAAAACAAATCCGGATACTTTTTCACTTTCATTAAGGTCATATCCGGACAAAGTGGTGTGTAATTTCTATGCAATGCACTGAGAAAATCACAGTAAAAATGGTTTTGGAGAAAAGCAAATTCTTTTCGTTAGGCAAGTGCATGAAATGTCATCTATACAAACAGATATATCATGTTTGTTTGCCGCAGTCCCAGTAGCTTTCTCCCTAGAAAATATGAATGTGTAGCGCTGGTGTCTCCATGTGGAACCAATTAGTGATTCCAAGCACAAAATTAAATGTTCCCTGATAAAAAACATTCAAAACAATAAAGTCCGTGGAAAATATCAGGAATACAAAAACACAGAGGCTGTAGCAATATCTGGCATTGAGTTAGCCAAAACACAACCGGATATTTCCGGTTTCATCCAGTCATATCTGGACAAACTGGTGTGGAATTTGTATGCAATGGACCGAGAAAATCACAGTAAAAATGGTTGTGGAGAAAAGCAAACTCTTTTCTTTAGGCAAGTCCATAAAATGTCATCTATACAAACAGAAATATCATGTTTGTTTGCCGAACTTCCTCTAGCTTTCTATCTAGAAAATACGAATGTGTGGAGCTGGTGTCCCCTTGATGAACCAATGAGTGTTTCAACGGTAGAAAATTAAATGTTCCCTGATAAAAAAACATTCAAAACAATAAAGTCCATCGATAATATCAAGAAAACACAAACACAGAGGCTTTCACAATATTTTGGATTGAGTTAGCCAAAACACAACCGGATATTTCTTGTTTCATCCAGTCATATCCGGACAAACTGGTGTGGAATTCGTATGCAATGGACCGAGAAAATCACAGTAAAATGGTTTTGGAGAAAAGCAAAGTCTTTTCGTTAGGCAAGTGCATAAAATGTCATCTATACAAACAGAAATATCATGTTTGTTTGCCACAGTTCCTCTAGCTTTCTCCCTAGAAAATACGAATGTGTAGTGCTGGTGTCTCCATGTGGAACCAATTACCGATTCCAAGCACAAAATTAAATGTTCCCCGATAAAAAACATTCAAAACAATAAAGTCCGTGGATAATATCAGGAATACAAAAACACAGAGGCTGTAGCAATATCTGGGATTGAGTTAGCCAAAACACAACCGGATATTTCCGGTTTCATCCAGTCATATCTGGACAAACTGGTGTGGAATTTGTATGCAATGGACCGAGAGAATCACAGTAGAAATGGTTTTGGAGAAAAGCAAAGTCTTTTCGTTAGGCAAGTGCAATTAGTGTTTCTGAGGTGCAAAATTAAATGTTGCCTGATAAAAACATTCAAAACAATACAGTCCATCAATAATATCCAGAAAACACAAACACACAGGCTTTCACAATGTTTCGGATTGAGTTAGCCAAAACTCAACAGTATATTTCTGTTTCATCGAATCATATCCGGACAAACTGGTGTGGAATTCGTATGCAATGGATTGAGAAAACCACAGTAAAAATGACTTTGGAGAAGAGCAAAGTCTTTTCGTTAGGCAAGTGCATAAAATGTCATCAATACAAACAGAAATATCATGTTTATTTGTCACAGTTCCTCTAGCTTTCTCCCTAGAAATACGAATGTGTAGAGCTGGTGTCTCCATGTGGAACCAATTACTGTATCCAAGCTTAAAATAAAATGTTCTCCGATAAAAAACATTCAAAACAATAAAGTCCGTTGATTTTATCCAGAAAGCACACACACTGAGGCTGTATTAATAGCTGGGATTGAGTTAGCCAAAACAAATCCGGATACTTTTTCACTTTCATTAAGGTCATATCCGGACAAAGTGGTGTGTAATTTCTATGCAATGCACTGAGAAAATCACAGTAAAAATGGTTTTGGAGAAAAGCAAATTCTTTTCGTTAGGCAAGTGCATGAAATGTCATCTATACAAACAGATATATCATGTTTGTTTGCCGCAGTCCCAGTAGCTTTCTCCCTAGAAAATATGAATGTGTAGCGCTGGTGTCTCCATGTGGAACCAATTAGTGATTCCAAGCACAAAATTAAATGTTCCCTGATAAAAAACATTCAAAACAATAAAGTCCGTGGAAAATATCAGGAATAGAAAAACACAGAGGCTGTAGCAATATCTGGCATTGAGTTAGCCAAAACACAACCGGATATTTCCGGTTTCATCCAGTCATATCTGGACAAACTGGTGTGGAATTTGTATGCAATGGACCGAGAAAATCACAGTAAAAATGGTTGTGGAGAAAAGCAAACTCTTTTCTTTAGGCAAGTCCATAAAATGTCATCTATACAAACAGAAATATCATGTTTGTTTGCCGAACTTCCTCTAGCTTTCTATCTAGAAAATACGAATGTGTGGAGCTGGTGTCCCCTTGATGAACCAATGAGTGTTTCAACGGTAGAAAATTAAATGTTCCCTGATAAAAAAAACATTCAAAACAATAAAGTCCATCGATAATATCAAGAAAACACAAACACAGAGGCTTTCACAATATTTTGGATTGAGTTAGCCAAAACACAACCGGATATTTCTTGTTTCATCCAGTCATATCCGGACAAACTGGTGTGGAATTCGTATGCAATGGACCGAGAAAATCACAGTAAAATGGTTTTGGAGAAAAGCAAAGTCTTTTCGTTAGGCAAGTGCATAAAATGTCATCTATACAAACAGAAATATCATGTTTGTTTGCCACAGTTCCTCTAGCTTTCTCCCTAGAAAATACGAATGTGTAGTGCTGGTGTCTCCATGTGGAACCAATTACCGATTCCAAGCACAAAATTAAATGTTCCCCGATAAAAAACATTCAAAACAATAAAGTCCGTGGATAATATCAGGAATACAAAAACACAGAGGCTGTAGCAATATCTGGGATTGAGTTAGCCAAAACACAACCGGATATTTCCGGTTTCATCCAGTCATATCTGGACAAACTGGTGTGGAATTCGTATGCAATGGACCGAGAGAATCACAGTAGAAATGGTTTTGGAGAAAAGCAAAGTCTTTTCGTTAGGCAAGTGCAATTAGTGTTTCTGAGGTGCAAAATTAAATGTTGCCTGATAAAAACATTCAAAACAATACAGCCCATCAATAATATCCAGAAAACACAAACAAACAGGCTTTCACAATGTTTCGGATTGAGTTAGCCAAAACTCAACAGTATATTTCTGTTTCATCGAATCATATCCGGACAAACTGGTGTGGAATTCGTATGCAATGGATTGAGAAAACCACAGTAAAAATGACTTTGGAGAAGAGCAAAGTCTTTTCGTTAGGCAAGTGCATAAAATGTCATCAATACAAACAGAAATATCATGTTTATTCGTCACAGTTCCTCTAGCTTTCTCCCTAGAAATACGAATGTGTAGAGCTGGTGTCTCCATGTGGAACCAATTACTGTATCCAAGCTTAAAATAAAATGTTCTCCGATAAAAAACATTCAAAACAATAAAGTCCGTTGATTTTATCCAGAAAGCACACACACTGAGGCTGTATTAATAGCTGGGATTGAGTTAGCCAAAACAAATCCGGATACTTTTTCACTTTCATTAAGGTCATATCCGGACAAAGTGGTGTGTAATTTCTATGCAATGCACTGAGAAAATCACAGTAAAAATGGTTTTGGAGAAAAGCAAAGTCTTTTCGTTAGGCAAGTGCATGAAATGTCATCTATACAAACAGATATATCATGTTTGTTTGCCGCAGTCCCAGTAGCTTTCTCCCTAGAAAATATGAATGTGTAGCGCTGGTGTCTCCATGTGGAACCAATTAGTGATTCCAAGCACAAAATTAAATGTTCCCCGATAAAAAACATTCAAAACAATAAAGTCCGTGGAAAATATCAGGAATACAAAAACACAGAGGCTGTAGCAATATCTGGCATTGAGTTAGCCAAAACACAACCGGATATTTCCGGTTTCATCCAGTCATATCTGGACAAACTGGTGTGGAATTTGTATGCAATGGACCGAGAAAATCACAGTAAAAATGGTTGTGGAGAAAAGCAAACTCTTTTCTTTAGGCAAGTCCATAAAATGTCATCTATACAAACAGAAATATCATGTTTGTTTGCCGAACTTCCTCTAGCTTTCTATCTAGAAAATACGAATGTGTGGAGCTGGTGTCCCCTTGATGAACCAATGAGTGTTTCAACGGTAGAAAATTAAATGTTCCCTGATAAAAAACATTCAAAACAATAAAGTCCATCGATAATATCAAGAAAACACAAACACACAGGCTTTCACAATGTTTCGGATTGAGTTAGCCAAAACTCAACAGTATATTTCTGTTTCATCGAATCATATCTGGACAAACTGGTGTGGAATTCGTATGCAATGGATTGAGAAAACCACAGTAAAAATGACTTTGGAGAAGATCAAAGTCTTTTCGTTAGGCAAGT
Organism: Lepus europaeus; assembly: GCF_033115175.1. Lineage (NCBI taxonomy): Eukaryota > Metazoa > Chordata > Mammalia > Lagomorpha > Leporidae > Lepus > Lepus europaeus. The sequence goes on along the minus strand of NW_026909158.1, from coordinate 2,057,804 downwards.
GCATAAAATGTCATCAATACAAACAGAAATATCATGTTTATTTGTCACAGTTCCTCTAGCTTTCTCCCTAGAAATACGAATGTGTAGAGCTGGTGTCTCCATGTGGAACCAATTACTGTATCCAAGCTTAAAATAAAATGTTCTCCGATAAAAAACATTCAAAACAATAAAGTCCGTTGATTTTATCCAGAAAGCACACACACTGAGGCTGTATTAATAGCTGGGATTGAGTTAGCCAAAACAAATCCGGATACTTTTTCACTTTCATTAAGGTCATATCCGGACAAAGTGGTGTGTAATTTCTATGCAATGCACTGAGAAAATCACAGTAAAAATGGTTTTGGAGAAAAGCAAATTCTTTTCGTTAGGCAAGTGCATGAAATGTCATCTATACAAACAGATATATCATGTTTGTTTGCCGCAGTCCCAGTAGCTTTCTCCCTAGAAAATATGAATGTGTAGCGCTGGTGTCTCCATGTGGAACCAATTAGTGATTCCAAGCACAAAATTAAATGTTCCCTGATAAAAAACATTCAAAACAATAAAGTCCGTGGAAAATATCAGGAATACAAAAACACAGAGGCTGTAGCAATATCTGGCATTGAGTTAGCCAAAACACAACCGGATATTTCCGGTTTCATCCAGTCATATCTGGACAAACTGGTGTGGAATTTGTATGCAATGGACCGAGAAAATCACAGTAAAAATGGTTGTGGAGAAAAGCAAACTCTTTTCTTTAGGCAAGTCCATAAAATGTCATCTATACAAACAGAAATATCATGTTTGTTTGCCGAACTTCCTCTAGCTTTCTATCTAGAAAATACGAATGTGTGGAGCTGGTGTCCCCTTGATGAACCAATGAGTGTTTCAACGGTAGAAAATTAAATGTTCCCTGATAAAAAAACATTCAAAACAATAAAGTCCATCGATAATATCAAGAAAACACAAACACAGAGGCTTTCACAATATTTTGGATTGAGTTAGCCAAAACACAACCGGATATTTCTTGTTTCATCCAGTCATATCCGGACAAACTGGTGTGGAATTCGTATGCAATGGACCGAGAAAATCACAGTAAAATGGTTTTGGAGAAAAGCAAAGTCTTTTCGTTAGGCAAGTGCATAAAATGTCATCTATACAAACAGAAATATCATGTTTGTTTGCCACAGTTCCTCTAGCTTTCTCCCTAGAAAATACGAATGTGTAGTGCTGGTGTCTCCATGTGGAACCAATTACCGATTCCAAGCACAAAATTAAATGTTCCCCGATAAAAAACATTCAAAACAATAAAGTCCGTGGATAATATCAGGAATACAAAAACACAGAGGCTGTAGCAATATCTGGGATTGAGTTAGCCAAAACACAACCGGATATTTCCGGTTTCATCCAGTCATATCTGGACAAACTGGTGTGGAATTCGTATGCAATGGACCGAGAGAATCACAGTAGAAATGGTTTTGGAGAAAAGCAAAGTCTTTTCGTTAGGCAAGTGCAATTAGTGTTTCTGAGGTGCAAAATTAAATGTTGCCTGATAAAAACATTCAAAACAATACAGTCCATCAATAATATCCAGAAAACACAAACACACAGGCTTTCACAATGTTTCGGATTGAGTTAGCTAAAACTCAACAGTATATTTCTGTTTCATCGAATCATATCCGGACAAACTGGTGTGGAATTCGTATGCAATGGATTGAGAAAACCACAGTAAAAATGACTTTGGAGAAGAGCAAAGTCTTTTCGTTAGGCAAGTGCATAAAATGTCATCAATACAAACAGAAATATCATGTTTATTTGTCACAGTTCCTCTAGCTTTCTCCCTAGAAATACGAATGTGTAGAGCTGGTGTCTCCATGTGGAACCAATTACTGTATCCAAGCTTAAAATAAAATGTTCTCCGATAAAAAACATTCAAAACAATAAAGTCCGTTGATTTTATCCAGAAAGCACACACACTGAGGCTGTATTAATAGCTGGGATTGAGTTAGCCAAAACAAATCCGGATACTTTTTCACTTTCATTAAGGTCATATCCGGACAAAGTGGTGTGTAATTTCTATGCAATGCACTGAGAAAATCACAGTAAAAATGGTTTTGGAGAAAAGCAAATTCTTTTCGTTAGGCAAGTGCATGAAATGTCATCTATACAAACAGATATATCATGTTTGTTTGCCGCAGTCCCAGTAGCTTTCTCCCTAGAAAATATGAATGTGTAGCGCTGGTGTCTCCATGTGGAACCAATTAGTGATTCCAAGCACAAAATTAAATGTTCCCTGATAAAAAACATTCAAAACAATAAAGTCCGTGGAAAATATCAGGAATACAAAAACACAGAGGCTGTAGCAATATCTGGCATTGAGTTAGCCAAAACACAACCGGATATTTCCGGTTTCATCCAGTCATATCTGGACAAACTGGTGTGGAATTTGTATGCAATGGACCGAGAAAATCACAGTAAAAATGGTTGTGGAGAAAAGCAAACTCTTTTCTTTAGGCAAGTCCATAAAATGTCATCTATACAAACAGAAATATCATGTTTGTTTGCCGAACTTCCTCTAGCTTTCTATCTAGAAAATACGAATGTGTGGAGCTGGTGTCCCCTTGATGAACCAATGAGTGTTTCAACGGTAGAAAATTAAATGTTCCCTGATAAAAAAACATTCAAAACAATAAAGTCCATCGATAATATCAAGAAAACACAAACACAGAGGCTTTCACAATATTTCGGATTGAGTTAGCCAAAACACAACCGGATATTTCTTGTTTCATCCAGTCATATCCGGACAAACTGGTGTGGAATTCGTATGCAATGGACCGAGAAAATCACAGTAAAATGGTTTTGGAGAAAAGCAAAGTCTTTTCGTTAGGCAAGTGCATAAAATGTCATCTATACAAACAGAAATATCATGTTTGTTTGCCACAGTTCCTCTAGCTTTCTCCCTAGAAAATACGAATGTGTAGTGCTGGTGTCTCCATGTGGAACCAATTACCGATTCCAAGCACAAAATTAAATGTTCCCCGATAAAAAACATTCAAAACAATAAAGTCCGTGGATAATATCAGGAATACAAAAACACAGAGGCTGTAGCAATATCTGGCATTGAGTTAGCCAAAACACAACCGGATATTTCCGGTTTCATCCAGTCATATCTGGACAAACTGGTGTGGAATTCGTATGCAATGGACCGAGAGAATCACAGTAGAAATGGTTTTGGAGAAAAGCAAAGTCTTTTCGTTAGGCAAGTGCAATTAGTGTTTCTGAGGTGCAAAATTAAATGTTGCCTGATAAAAACATTCAAAACAATACAGCCCATCAATAATATCCAGAAAACACAAACAAACAGGCTTTCACAATGTTTCGGATTGAGTTAGCCAAAACTCAACAGTATATTTCTGTTTCATCGAATCATATCCGGACAAACTGGTGTGGAATTCGTATGCAATGGATTGAGAAAACCACAGTAAAAATGACTTTGGAGAAGAGCAAAGTCTTTTCGTTAGGCAAGTGCATAAAATGTCATCAATACAAACAGAAATATCATGTTTATTCGTCACAGTTCCTCTAGCTTTCTCCCTAGAAATACGAATGTGTAGAGCTGGTGTCTCCATGTGGAACCAATTACTGTATCCAAGCTTAAAATAAAATGTTCTCCGATAAAAAACATTCAAAACAATAAAGTCCGTTGATTTTATCCAGAAAGCACACACACTGAGGCTGTATTAATAGCTGGGATTGAGTTAGCCAAAACAAATCCGGATACTTTTTCACTTTCATTAAGGTCATATCCGGACAAAGTGGTGTGTAATTTCTATGCAATGCACTGAGAAAATCACAGTAAAAATGGTTTTGGAGAAAAGCAAAGTCTTTTCGTTAGGCAAGTGCATGAAATGTCATCTATACAAACAGATATATCATGTTTGTTTGCCGCAGTCCCAGTAGCTTTCTCCCTAGAAAATATGAATGTGTAGCGCTGGTGTCTCCATGTGGAACCAATTAGTGATTCCAAGCACAAAATTAAATGTTCCCCGATAAAAAACATTCAAAACAATAAAGTCCGTGGAAAATATCAGGAATACAAAAACACAGAGGCTGTAGCAATATCTGGCATTGAGTTAGCCAAAACACAACCGGATATTTCCGGTTTCATCCAGTCATATCTGGACAAACTGGTGTGGAATTTGTATGCAATGGACCGAGAAAATCACAGTAAAAATGGTTGTGGAGAAAAGCAAACTCTTTTCTTTAGGCAAGTCCATAAAATGTCATCTATACAAACAGAAATATCATGTTTGTTTGCCGAACTTCCTCTAGCTTTCTATCTAGAAAATACGAATGTGTGGAGCTGGTGTCCCCTTGATGAACCAATGAGTGTTTCAACGGTAGAAAATTAAATGTTCCCTGATAAAAAAACATTCAAAACAATAAAGTCCATTGATAATATCAAGAAAACACAAACACAGAGGCTTTCACAATATTTTGGATTGAGTTAGCCAAAACACAACCGGATATTTCTTGTTTCATCCAGTCATATCCGGACAAACTGGTGTGGAATTCGTATGCAATGGACCGAGAAAATCACAGTAAAATGGTTTTGGAGAAAAGCAAAGTCTTTTCGTTAGGCAAGTGCATAAAATGTCATCTATACAAACAGAAATATCATGTTTGTTTGCCACAGTTCCTCTAGCTTTCTCCCTAGAAAATACGAATGTGTAGTGCTGGTGTCTCCATGTGGAACCAATTACCGATTCCAAGCACAAAATTAAATGTTCCCCGATAAAAAACATTCAAAACAATAAAGTCCGTGGATAATATCAGGAATACAAAAACACAGAGGCTGTAGCAATATCTGGGATTGAGTTAGCCAAAACACAACCGGATATTTCCGGTTTCATCCAGTCATATCTGGACAAACTGGTGTGGAATTCGTATGCAATGGACCGAGAGAATCACAGTAGAAATGGTTTTGGAGAAAAGCAAAGTCTTTTCGTTAGGCAAGTGCAATTAGTGTTTCTGAGGTGCAAAATTAAATGTTGCCTGATAAAAACATTCAAAACAATACAGTCCATCAATAATATCCAGAAAACACAAACACACAGGCTTTCACAATGTTTCGGATTGAGTTAGCCAAAACTCAACAGTATATTTCTGTTTCATCGAATCATATCTGGACAAACTGGTGTGGAATTCGTATGCAATGGATTGAGAAAACCACAGTAAAAATGACTTTGGAGAAGAGCAAAGTCTTTTCGTTAGGCAAGTGCATAAAATGTCATCAATACAAACAGAAATATCATGTTTATTTGTCACAGTTCCTCTAGCTTTCTCCCTAGAAATACGAATGTGTAGAGCTGGTGTCTCCATGTGGAACCAATTACTGTATCCAAGCTTAAAATAAAATGTTCTCCGATAAAAAACATTCAAAACAATAAAGTCCGTTGATTTTATCCAGAAAGCACACACACTGAGGCTGTATTAATAGCTGGGATTGAGTTAGCCAAAACAAATCCGGATACTTTTTCACTTTCATTAAGGTCATATCCGGACAAAGTGGTGTGTAATTTCTATGCAATGCACTGAGAAAATCACAGTAAAAATGGTTTTGGAGAAAAGCAAATTCTTTTCGTTAGGCAAGTGCATGAAATGTCATCTATACAAACAGATATATCATGTTTGTTTGCCGCAGTCCCAGTAGCTTTCTCCCTAGAAAATATGAATGTGTAGCGCTGGTGTCTCCATGTGGAACCAATTAGTGATTCCAAGCACAAAATTAAATGTTCCCTGATAAAAAACATTCAAAACAATAAAGTCCGTGGAAAATATCAGGAATAGAAAAACACAGAGGCTGTAGCAATATCTGGCATTGAGTTAGCCAAAACACAACCGGATATTTCCGGTTTCATCCAGTCATATCTGGACAAACTGGTGTGGAATTTGTATGCAATGGACCGAGAAAATCACAGTAAAAATGGTTGTGGAGAAAAGCAAACTCTTTTCTTTAGGCAAGTCCATAAAATGTCATCTATACAAACAGAAATATCATGTTTGTTTGCCGAACTTCCTCTAGCTTTCTATCTAGAAAATACGAATGTGTGGAGCTGGTGTCCCCTTGATGAACCAATGAGTGTTTCAACGGTAGAAAATTAAATGTTCCCTGATAAAAAAACATTCAAAACAATAAAGTCCATCGATAATATCAAGAAAACACAAACACAGAGGCTTTCACAATATTTTGGATTGAGTTAGCCAAAACACAACCGGATATTTCTTGTTTCATCCAGTCATATCCGGACAAACTGGTGTGGAATTCGTATGCAATGGACCGAGAAAATCACAGTAAAATGGTTTTGGAGAAAAGCAAAGTCTTTTCGTTAGGCAAGTGCATAAAATGTCATCTATACAAACAGAAATATCATGTTTGTTTGCCACAGTTCCTCTAGCTTTCTCCCTAGAAAATACGAATGTGTAGTGCTGGTGTCTCCATGTGGAACCAATTACCGATTCCAAGCACAAAATTAAATGTTCCCCGATAAAAAACATTCAAAACAATAAAGTCCGTGGATAATATCAGGAATACAAAAACACAGAGGCTGTAGCAATATCTGGGATTGAGTTAGCCAAAACACAACCGGATATTTCCGGTTTCATCCAGTCATATCTGGACAAACTGGTGTGGAATTCGTATGCAATGGACCGAGAGAATCACAGTAGAAATGGTTTTGGAGAAAAGCAAAGTCTTTTCGTTAGGCAAGTGCAATTAGTGTTTCTGAGGTGCAAAATTAAATGTTGCCTGATAAAAACATTCAAAACAATACAGTCCATCAATAATATCCAGAAAACACAAACACACAGGCTTTCACAATGTTTCGGATTGAGTTAGCCAAAACTCAACAGTATATTTCTGTTTCATCGAATCATATCCGGACAAACTGGTGTGGAATTCGTATGCAATGGATTGAGAAAACCACAGTAAAAATGACTTTGGAGAAGAGCAAAGTCTTTTCGTTAGGCAAGTGCATAAAATGTCATCAATACAAACAGAAATATCATGTTTATTTGTCACAGTTCCTCTAGCTTTCTCCCTAGAAATACGAATGTGTAGAGCTGGTGTCTCCATGTGGAACCAATTACTGTATCCAAGCTTAAAATAAAATGTTCTCCGATAAAAAACATTCAAAACAATAAAGTCCGTTGATTTTATCCAGAAAGCACACACACTGAGGCTGTATTAATAGCTGGGATTGAGTTAGCCAAAACAAATCCGGATACTTTTTCACTTTCATTAAGGTCATATCCGGACAAAGTGGTGTGTAATTTCTATGCAATGCACTGAGAAAATCACAGTAAAAATGGTTTTGGAGAAAAGCAAAGTCTTTTCGTTAGGCAAGTGCATGAAATGTCATCTATACAAACAGATATATCATGTTTGTTTGCCGCAGTCCCAGTAGCTTTCTCCCTAGAAAATACGAATGTGTAGCGCTGGTGTCTCCATGTGGAACCAATTAGTGATTCCAAGCACAAAATTAAATGTTCCCCGATAAAAAACATTCAAAACAATAAAGTCCGTGGAAAATATCAGGAATACAAAAACACAGAGGCTGTAGCAATATCTGGCATTGAGTTAGCCAAAACACAACCGGATATTTCCGGTTTCATCCAGTCATATCTGGACAAACTGGTGTGGAATTTGTATGCAATGGACCGAGAAAATCACAGTAAAAATGGTTGTGGAGAAAAGCAAACTCTTTTCTTTAGGCAAGTCCATAAAATGTCATCTATACAAACAGAAATATCATGTTTGTTTGCCGAACTTCCTCTAGCTTTCTATCTAGAAAATACGAATGTGTGGAGCTGGTGTCCCCTTGATGAACCAATGAGTGTTTCAACGGTAGAAAATTAAATGTTCCCTGATAAAAAAACATTCAAAACAATAAAGTCCATCGATAATATCAAGAAAACACAAACACAGAGGCTTTCACAATATTTTGGATTGAGTTAGCCAAAACACAACCGGATATTTCTTGTTTCATCCAGTCATATCCGGACAAACTGGTGTGGAATTCGTATGCAATGGACCGAGAAAATCACAGTAAAATGGTTTTGGAGAAAAGCAAAGTCTTTTCGTTAGGCAAGTGCATAAAATGTCATCTATACAAACAGAAATATCATGTTTGTTTGCCACAGTTCCTCTAGCTTTCTCCCTAGAAAATACGAATGTGTAGTGCTGGTGTCTCCATGTGGAACCAATTACCGATTCCAAGCACAAAATTAAATGTTCCCCGATAAAAAACATTCAAAACAATAAAGTCCGTGGATAATATCAGGAATACAAAAACACAGAGGCTGTAGCAATATCTGGGATTGAGTTAGCCAAAACACAACCGGATATTTCCGGTTTCATCCAGTCATATCTGGACAAACTGGTGTGGAATTCGTATGCAATGGACCGAGAGAATCACAGTAGAAATGGTTTTGGAGAAAAGCAAAGTCTTTTCGTTAGGCAAGTGCAATTAGTGTTTCTGAGGTGCAAAATTAAATGTTGCCTGATAAAAACATTCAAAACAATACAGTCCATCAATAATATCCAGAAAACACAAACACACAGGCTTTCACAATGTTTCGGATTGAGTTAGCCAAAACTCAACAGTATATTTCTGTTTCATCGAATCATATCCGGACAAACTGGTGTGGAATTCGTATGCAATGGATTGAGAAAACCACAGTAAAAATGACTTTGGAGAAGAGCAAAGTCTTTTCGTTAGGCAAGTGCATAAAATGTCATCAATACAAACAGAAATATCATGTTTATTTGTCACAGTTCCTCTAGCTTTCTCCCTAGAAATACGAATGTGTAGAGCTGGTGTCTCCATGTGGAACCAATTACTGTATCCAAGCTTAAAATAAAATGTTCTCCGATAAAAAACATTCAAAACAATAAAGTCCGTTGATTTTATCCAGAAAGCACACACACTGAGGCTGTATTAATAGCTGGGATTGAGTTAGCCAAAACAAATCCGGATACTTTTTCACTTTCATTAAGGTCATATCCGGACAAAGTGGTGTGTAATTTCTATGCAATGCACTGAGAAAATCACAGTAAAAATGGTTTTGGAGAAAAGCAAATTCTTTTCGTTAGGCAAGTGCATGAAATGTCATCTATACAAACAGATATATCATGTTTGTTTGCCGCAGTCCCAGTAGCTTTCTCCCTAGAAAATATGAATGTGTAGCGCTGGTGTCTCCATGTGGAACCAATTAGTGATTCCAAGCACAAAATTAAATGTTCCCTGATAAAAAACATTCAAAACAATAAAGTCCGTGGAAAATATCAGGAATACAAAAACACAGAGGCTGTAGCAATATCTGGCATTGAGTTAGCCAAAACACAACCGGATATTTCCGGTTTCATCCAGTCATATCTGGACAAACTGGTGTGGAATTTGTATGTAATGGACCGAGAAAATCACAGTAAAAATGGTTGTGGAGAAAAGCAAACTCTTTCCTTTAGGCAAGTCCATAAAATGTCATCTATACAAACAGAAATATCATGTTTGTTTGCCGAACTTCCTCTAGCTTTCTATCTAGAAAATACGAATGTGTGGAGCTGGTGTCCCCTTGATGAACCAATGAGTGTTTCAACGGTAGAAAATTAAATGTTCCCTGATAAAAAAACATTCAAAACAATAAAGTCCATCGATAATATCAAGAAAACACAAACACAGAGGCTTTCACAATATTTTGGATTGAGTTAGCCAAAACACAACCGGATATTTCTTGTTTCATCCAGTCATATCTGGACAAACTGGTGTGGAATTCGTATGCAATGGACCGAGAAAATCACAGTAAAATGGTTTTGGAGAAAAGCAAAGTCTTTTCGTTAGGCAAGTGCATAAAATGTCATCTATACAAACAGAAATATCATGTTTGTTTGCCACAGTTCCTCTAGCTTTCTCCCTAGAAAATACGAATGTGTAGTGCTGGTGTCTCCATGTGGAACCAATTACCGATTCCAAGCACAAAATTAAATGTTCCCCGATAAAAAACATTCAAAACAATAAAGTCCGTGGATAATATCAGGAATACAAAAACACAGAGGCTGTAGCAATATCTGGGATTGAGTTAGCCAAAACACAACCGGATATTTCCGGTTTCATCCAGTCATATCTGGACAAACTGGTGTGGAATTCGTATGCAATGGACCGAGAGAATCACAGTAGAAATGGTTTTGGAGAAAAGCAAAGTCTTTTCGTTAGGCAAGTGCAATTAGTGTTTCTGAGGTGCAAAATTAAATGTTGCCTGATAAAAACATTCAAAACAATACAGTCCATCAATAATATCCAGAAAACACAAACACACAGGCTTTCACAATGTTTCGGATTGAGTTAGCCAAAACTCAACAGCATATTTCTGTTTCATCGAATCATATCCGGACAAACTGGTGTGGAATTCGTATGCAATGGATTGAGAAAACCACAGTAAAAATGACTTTGGAGAAGAGCAAAGTCTTTTCGTTAGGCAAGTGCATAAAATGTCATCAATACAAACAGAAATATCATGTTTATTTGTCACAGTTCCTCTAGCTTTCTCCCTAGAAATACGAATGTGTAGAGCTGGTGTCTCCATGTGGAACCAATTACTGTATCCAAGCTTAAAATAAAATGTTCTCCGATAAAAAACATTCAAAACAATAAAGTCCGTTGATTTTATCCAGAAAGCACACACACTGAGGCTGTATTAATAGCTGGGATTGAGTTAGCCAAAACAAATCCGGATACTTTTTCACTTTCATTAAGGTCATATCCGGACAAAGTGGTGTGTAATTTCTATGCAATGCACTGAGAAAATCACAGTAAAAATGGTTTTGGAGAAAAGCAAAGTCTTTTCGTTAGGCAAGTGCATGAAATGTCATCTATACAAACAGATATATCATGTTTGTTTGCCGCAGTCCCAGTAGCTTTCTCCCTAGAAAATACGAATGTGTAGCGCTGGTGTCTCCATGTGGAACCAATTAGTGATTCCAAGCACAAAATTAAATGTTCCCCGATAAAAAACATTCAAAACAATAAAGTCCGTGGAAAATATCAGGAATACAAAAACACAGAGGCTGTAGCAATATCTGGCATTGAGTTAGCCAAAACACAACCGGATATTTCCGGTTTCATCCAGTCATATCTGGACAAACTGGTGTGGAATTTGTATGCAATGGACCGAGAAAATCACAGTAAAAATGGTTGTGGAGAAAAGCAAACTCTTTTCTTTAGGCAAGTCCATAAAATGTCATCTATACAAACAGAAATATCATGTTTGTTTGCCGAACTTCCTCTAGCTTTCTATCTAGAAAATACGAATGTGTGGAGCTGGTGTCCCCTTGATGAACCAATGAGTGTTTCAACGGTAGAAAATTAAATGTTCCCTGATAAAAAAACATTCAAAACAATAAAGTCCATCGATAATATCAAGAAAACACAAACACAGAGGCTTTCACAATATTTTGGATTGAGTTAGCCAAAACACAACCGGATATTTCTTGTTTCATCCAGTCATATCCGGACAAACTGGTGTGGAATTCGTATGCAATGGACCGAGAAAATCACAGTAAAATGGTTTTGGAGAAAAGCAAAGTCTTTTCGTTAGGCAAGTGCATAAAATGTCATCTATACAAACAGAAATATCATGTTTGTTTGCCACAGTTCCTCTAGCTTTCTCCCTAGAAAATACGAATGTGTAGTGCTGGTGTCTCCATGTGGAACCAATTACCGATTCCAAGCACAAAATTAAATGTTCCCCGATAAAAAACATTCAAAACAATAAAGTCCGTGGATAATATCAGGAATACAAAAACACAGAGGCTGTAGCAATATCTGGGATTGAGTTAGCCAAAACACAACCGGATATTTCCGGTTTCATCCAGTCATATCTGGACAAACTGGTGTGGAATTCGTATGCAATGGACCGAGAGAATCACAGTAGAAATGGTTTTGGAGAAAAGCAAAGTCTTTTCGTTAGGCAAGTGCAATTAGTGTTTCTGAGGTGCAAAATTAAATGTTGCCTGATAAAAACATTCAAAACAATACAGCCCATCAATAATATCCAGAAAACACAAACACACAGGCTTTCACAATGTTTCGGATTGAGTTAGCCAAAACTCAACAGTATATTTCTGTTTCATCGAATCATATCCGGACAAACTGGTGTGGAATTCGTATGCAATGGATTGAGAAAACCACAGTAAAAATGACTTTGGAGAAGAGCAAAGTCTTTTCGTTAGGCAAGTGCATAAAATGTCATCAATACAAACAGAAATATCATGTTTATTTGTCACAGTTCCTCTAGCTTTCTCCCTAGAAATACGAATGTGTAGAGCTGGTGTCTCCATGTGGAACCAATTACTGTATCCAAGCTTAAAATAAAATGTTCTCCGATAAAAAACATTCAAAACAATAAAGTCCGTTGATTTTATCCAGAAAGCACACACACTGAGGCTGTATTAATAGCTGGGATTGAGTTAGCCAAAACAAATCCGGATACTTTTTCACTTTCATTAAGGTCATATCCGGACAAAGTGGTGTGTAATTTCTATGCAATGCACTGAGAAAATCACAGTAAAAATGGTTTTGGAGAAAAGCAAATTCTTTTCGTTAGGCAAGTGCATGAAATGTCATCTATACAAACAGATATATCATGTTTGTTTGCCGCAGTCCCAGTAGCTTTCTCCCTAGAAAATATGAATGTGTAGCGCTGGTGTCTCCATGTGGAACCAATTAGTGATTCCAAGCACAAAATTAAATGTTCCCTGATAAAAAACATTCAAAACAATAAAGTCCGTGGAAAATATCAGGAATACAAAAACACAGAGGCTGTAGCAATATCTGGCATTGAGTTAGCCAAAACACAACCGGATATTTCCGGTTTCATCCAGTCATATCTGGACAAACTGGTGTGGAATTTGTATGTAATGGACCGAGAAAATCACAGTAAAAATGGTTGTGGAGAAAAGCAAACTCTTTCCTTTAGGCAAGTCCATAAAATGTCATCTATACAAACAGAAATATCATGTTTGTTTGCCGAACTTCCTCTAGCTTTCTATCTAGAAAATACGAATGTGTGGAGCTGGTGTCCCCTTGATGAACCAATGAGTGTTTCAACGGTAGAAAATTAAATGTTCCCTGATAAAAAAACATTCAAAACAATAAAGTCCATCGATAATATCAAGAAAACACAAACACAGAGGCTTTCACAATATTTTGGATTGAGTTAGCCAAAACACAACCGGATATTTCTTGTTTCATCCAGTCATATCTGGACAAACTGGTGTGGAATTCGTATGCAATGGACCGAGAAAATCACAGTAAAATGGTTTTGGAGAAAAGCAAAGTCTTTTCGTTAGGCAAGTGCATAAAATGTCATCTATACAAACAGAAATATCATGTTTGTTTGCCACAGTTCCTCTAGCTTTCTCCCTAGAAAATACGAATGTGTAGTGCTGGTGTCTCCATGTGGAACCAATTACCGATTCCAAGCACAAAATTAAATGTTCCCCGATAAAAAACATTCAAAACAATAAAGTCCGTGGATAATATCAGGAATACAAAAACACAGAGGCTGTAGCAATATCTGGGATTGAGTTAGCCAAAACACAACCGGATATTTCCGGTTTCATCCAGTCATATCTGGACAAACTGGTGTGGAATTCGTATGCAATGGACCGAGAGAATCACAGTAGAAATGGTTTTGGAGAAAAGCAAAGTCTTTTCGTTAGGCAAGTGCAATTAGTGTTTCTGAGGTGCAAAATTAAATGTTGCCTGATAAAAACATTCAAAACAATACAGTCCATCAATAATATCCAGAAAACACAAACACACAGGCTTTCACAATGTTTCGGATTGAGTTAGCCAAAACTCAACAGCATATTTCTGTTTCATCGAATCATATCCGGACAAACTGGTGTGGAATTCGTATGCAATGGATTGAGAAAACCACAGTAAAAATGACTTTGGAGAAGAGCAAAGTCTTTTCGTTAGGCAAGTGCATAAAATGTCATCAATACAAACAGAAATATCATGTTTATTTGTCACAGTTCCTCTAGCTTTCTCCCTAGAAATACGAATGTGTAGAGCTGGTGTCTCCATGTGGAACCAATTACTGTATCCAAGCTTAAAATAAAATGTTCTCCGATAAAAAACATTCAAAACAATAAAGTCCGTTGATTTTATCCAGAAAGCACACACACTGAGGCTGTATTAATAGCTGGGATTGAGTTAGCCAAAACAAATCCGGATACTTTTTCACTTTCATTAAGGTCATATCCGGACAAAGTGGTGTGTAATTTCTATGCAATGCACTGAGAAAATCACAGTAAAAATGGTTTTGGAGAAAAGCAAAGTCTTTTCGTTAGGCAAGTGCATGAAATGTCATCTATACAAACAGATATATCATGTTTGTTTGCCGCAGTCCCAGTAGCTTTCTCCCTAGAAAATACGAATGTGTAGCGCTGGTGTCTCCATGTGCAACCAATTAGTGATTCCAAGCACAAAATTAAATGTTCCCTGATAAAAAACATTCAAAACAATAAAGTCCGTGGAAAATATCAGGAATACAAAAACACAGAGGCTGTAGCAATATCTGGCATTGAGTTAGCCAAAACACAACCGGATATTTCTTGTTTCATCCAGTCATATCTGGACAAACTGGTGTGGAATTTGTATGCAATGGACCGAGAAAATCACAGTAAAAATGGCTGTGGAGAAAAGCAAACTCTTTTCTTTAGGCAAGTCCATAAAATGTCATCTATACAAACAGAAATATCATGTTTGTTTGCCGAACTTCCTCTAGCTTTCTATCTAGAAAATACGAATGTGTGGAGCTGGTGTCCCCTTGATGAACCAATGAGTGTTTCAACGGTAGAAAATTAAATGTTCCCTGATAAAAAAACATTCAAAACAATAAAGTCCATCGATAATATCAAGAAAACACAAACACAGAGGCTTTCACAATATTTTGGATTGAGTTAGCCAAAACACAACCGGATATTTCTTGTTTCATCCAGTCATATCCAGACAAACTGATGTGGAATTCGTATGCAATGGACCGAGAAAATCACAGTAAAATGGTTTTGGAGAAAAGCAAAGTCTTTTCGTTAGGCAAGTGCATAAAATGTCATCTATACAAACAGAAATATCATGTTTGTTTGCCACAGTTCCTCTAGCTTTCTCCCTAGAAAATACGAATGTGTAGTGCTGGTGTCTCCATGTGGAACCATTTACCGATTCCAAGCACAAAATTAAATGTTCCCCGATAAAAAACATTCAAAACAATAAAGTCCGTGGATAATATCAGGAATACAAAAACACAGAGGCTGTAGCAATATCTGGGATTGAGTTAGCCAAAACACAACCGGATATTTCCGGTTTCATCCAGTCATATCTGGACAAACTGGTGTGGAATTCGTATGCAATGGACCGAGAGAATCACAGTAGAAATGGTTTTGGAGAAAAGCAAAGTCTTTTCGTTAGGCAAGTGCAATTAGTGTTTCTGAGGTGCAAAATTAAATGTTGCCTGATAAAAACATTCAAAACAATACAGTCCATCAATAATATCCAGAAAACACAAACACACAGGCTTTCACAATGTTTCGGATTGAGTTAGCCAAAACTCAACAGCATATTTCTGTTTCATCGAATCATATCCGGACAAACTGGTGTGGAATTCGTATGCAATGGATTGAGAAAACCACAGTAAAAATGACTTTGGAGAAGAGCAAAGTCTTTTCGTTAGGCAAGTGCATAAAATGTCATCAATACAAACAGAAATATCATGTTTATTTGTCACAGTTCCTCTAGCTTTCTCCCTAGAAATACGAATGTGTAGAGCTGGTGTCTCCATGTGGAACCAATTACTGTATCCAAGCTTAAAAAAAAATGTTCTCCGATAAAAAACATTCAAAACAATAAAGTCCGTTGATAATATCCAGAAAACACACACACTGAGGCTGTATTAATAGCTGGGATTGAGTTAGCCAAAACAAATCCGGATACTTTTTCACTTTCATTAAGGTCATATCCGGACAAAGTGGTGTGTAATTTCTATGCAATGCACTGAGAAAATCACAGTAAAAATGGTTTTGGAGAAAAGCAAAGTCTTTTCGTTAGGCAAGTGCATGAAATGTCATCTATACAAACAGATATATCATGTTTGTTTGCCGCAGTCCCAGTAGCTTTCTCCCTAGAAAATACGAATGTGTAGCGCTGGTGTCTCCATGTGGAACCAATTAGTGATTCCAAGCACAAAATTAAATGTTCCCTGATAAAAAACATTCAAAACAATAAAGTCCGTGGAAAATATCAGGAATACAAAAACACAGAGGCTGTAGCAATATCTGGCATTGAGTTAGCCAAAACACAACCGGATATTTCCGGTTTCATCCAGTCATATCTGGACAAACTGGTGTGGAATTTGTATGCAATGGACCGAGAAAATCACAGTAAAAATGGCTGTGGAGAAAAGCAAACTCTTTTCTTTAGGCAAGTCCATAAAATGTCATCTATACAAACAGAAATATCATGTTTGTTTGCCGAACTTCCTCTAGCTTTCTATCTAGAAAATACGAATGTGTGGAGCTGGTGTCCCCTTGATGAACCAATGAGTGTTTCAACGGTAGAAAATTAAATGTTCCCTGATAAAAAAACATTCAAAACAATAAAGTCCATCGATAATATCAAGAAAACACAAACACAGAGGCTTTCACAATATTTTGGATTGAGTTAGCCAAAACACAACCGGATATTTCTTGTTTCATCCAGTCATATCCAGACAAACTGATGTGGAATTCGTATGCAATGGACCGAGAAAATCACAGTAAAATGGTTTTGGAGAAAAGCAAAGTCTTTTCGTTAGGCAAGTGCATAAAATGTCATCTATACAAACAGAAATATCATGTTTGTTTGCCACAGTTCCTCTAGCTTTCTCCCTAGAAAATAAGAATGTGTAGTGCTGGTGTCTCCATGTGGAACCATTTACCGATTCCAAGCACAAAATTAAATGTTTCCCGATAAAAAACATTCAAAACAATAAAGTCCGTGGATAATATCAGGAATACAAAAACACAGAGGCTGTAGCAATATCTGGGATTGAGTTAGCCAAAACACAACCGGATATTTCCGGTTTCATCCAGTCATATCTGGACAAACTGGTGTGGAATTCGTATGCAATGGACCGAGAGAATCACAGTAGAAATGGTTTTGGAGAAAAGCAAAGTCTTTTCGTTAGGCAAGTGCAATTAGTGTTTCTGAGGTGCAAAATTAAATGTTGCCTGATAAAAACATTCAAAACAATACAGTCCATCAATAATATCCAGAAAACACAAACACACAGGCTTTCACAATGTTTCGGATTGAGTTAGCCAAAACTCAACAGCATATTTCTGTTTCATCGAATCATATCCGGACAAACTGGTGTGGAATTCGTATGCAATGGATTGAGAAAACCACAGTAAAAATGACTTTGGAGAAGAGCAAAGTCTTTTCGTTAGGCAAGTGCATAAAATGTCATCAATACAAACAGAAATATCATGTTTATTTGTCACAGTTCCTCTAGCTTTCTCCCTAGAAATACGAATGTGTAGAGCTGGTGTCTCCATGTGGAACCAATTACTGTATCCAAGCTTAAAATAAAATGTTCTCCGATAAAAAACATTCAAAACAATAAAGTCCGTTGATAATATCCAGAAAACACACACACTGAGGCTGTATTAATAGCTGGGATTGAGTTAGCCAAAACAAATCCGGATACTTTTTCACTTTCATTAAGGTCATATCCGGACAAAGTGGTGTGTAATTTCTATGCAATGCACTGAGAAAATCACAGTAAAAATGGTTTTGGAGAAAAGCAAAGTCTTTTTGTTAGGCAAGTGCATGAAATGTCATCTATACAAACAGATATATCATGTTTGTTTGCCGCAGTCCCAGTAGCTTTCTCCCTAGAAAATACGAATGTGTAGCGCTGGTGTCTCCATGTGGAACCAATTAGTGATTCCAAGCACAAAATTAAATGTTCCCTGATAAAAAACATTCAAAACAATAAAGTCCGTGGAAAATATCAGGAATACAAAAACACAGAGGCTGTAGCAATATCTGGCATTGAGTTAGCCAAAACACAACCGGATATTTCCGGTTTCATCCAGTCATATCTGGACAAACTGGTGTGGAATTTGTATGCAATGGACCGAGAAAATCACAGTAAAAATGGTTGTGGAGAAAAGCAAACTCTTTTCTTTAGGCAAGTCCATAAAATGTCATCTATACAAACAGAAATATCATGTTTGTTTGCCGAACTTCCTCTAGCTTTCTATCTAGAAAATACGAATGTGTGGAGCTGGTGTCCCCTTGATGAACGAATGAGTGTTTCAACGGTAGAAAATTAAATGTTCCCTGATAAAAAAACATTCAAAACAATAAAGTCCATCGATAATATCAAGAAAACACAAACACAGAGGCTTTCACAATATTTTGGATTGAGTTAGCCAAAACACAACCGGATATTTCTTGTTTCATCCAGTCATATCCGGACAAACTGGTGTGGAATTCGTATGCAATGGACCGAGAAAATCACAGTAAAATGGTTTTGGAGAAAAGCAAAGTCTTTTCGTTAGGCAAGTGCATAAAATGTCATCTATACAAACAGAAATATCATGTTTGTTTGCCACAGTTCCTCTAGCTTTCTCCCTAGAAAATACGAATGTGTAGTGCTGGTGTCTCCATGTGGAACCAATTACCGATTCCAAGCACAAAATTAAATGTTCCCCGATAAAAAACATTCAAAACAATAAAGTCCGTGGATAATATCAGGAATACAAAAACACAGAGGCTGTAGCAATATCTGGGATTGAGTTAGCCAAAACACAACCGGATATTTCCGGTTTCATCCAGTCATATCTGGACAAACTGGTGTGGAATTCGTATGCAATGGACCGAGAGAATCACAGTAGAAATGGTTTTGGAGAAAAGCAAAGTCTTTTCGTTAGGCAAGTGCAATTAGTGTTTCTGAGGTGCAAAATTAAATGTTGCCTGATAAAAACATTCAAAACAATACAGTCCATCAATAATATCCAGAAAACACAAACACACAGGCTTTCACAATGTTTCGGATTGAGTTAGCCAAAACTCAACAGTATATTTCTGTTTCATCGAATCATATCCGGACAAACTGGTGTGGAATTCGTATGCAATGGATTGAGAAAACCACAGTAAAAATGACTTTGGAGAAGAGCAAAGTCTTTTCGTTAGGCAAGTGCATAAAATGTCATCAATACAAACAGAAATATCATGTTTATTTGTCACAGTTCCTCTAGCTTTCTCCCTAGAAATACGAATGTGTAGAGCTGGTGTCTCCATGTGGAACCAATTACTGTATCCAAGCTTAAAATAAAATGTTCTCCGATAAAAAACATTCAAAACAATAAAGTCCGTTGATAATATCCAGAAAACACACACACTGAGGCTGTATTAATAGCTGGGATTGAGTTAGCCAAAACAAATCCGGATACTTTTTCACTTTCATTAAGGTCATATCCGGACAAAGTGGTGTGTAATTTCTATGCAATGCACTGAGAAAATCACAGTAAAAATGGTTTTGGAGAAAAGCAAAGTCTTTTCCTTAGGCAAGTGCATGAAATGTCATCTATACAAACAGATATATCATGTTTGTTTGCCGCAGTCCCAGTAGCTTTCTCCCTAGAAAATACGAATGTGTAGCGCTGGTGTCTCCATGTGGAACCAATTAGTGATTCCAAGCACAAAATTAAATGTTCCCTGATAAAAAACATTCAAAACAATAAAGTCCGTGGAAAATATCAGGAATACAAAAACACAGAGGCTGTAGCAATATCTGGCATTGAGTTAGCCAAAACACAACCGGATATTTCCGGTTTCATCCAGTCATATCTGGACAAACTGGTGTGGAATTTGTATGCAATGGACCGAGAAAATCACAGTAAAAATGGTTGTGGAGAAAAGCAAACTCTTTTCTTTAGGCAAGTCCATAAAATGTCATCTATACAAACAGAAATATCATGTTTGTTTGCCGAACTTCCTCTAGCTTTCTATCTAGAAAATACGAATGTGTGGAGCTGGTGTCCCCTTGATGAACCAATGAGTGTTTCAACGGTAGAAAATTAAATGTTCCCTGATAAAAAACATTCAAAACAATAAAGTCCATCGATAATATCAAGAAAACACAAACACAGAGGCTTTCACAATATTTCGGATTGAGTTAGCCAAAACACAACCGGATATTTCTTGTTTCATCCAGTCATATCCGGACAAACTGGTGTGGAATTCGTATGCAATGGAACGAGAAAATCACAGTAAAATGGTTTTGGAGAAAAGCAAAGTCTTTTCGTTAGGCAAGTGCATAAAATGTCATCTATACAAACAGAAATATCATGTTTGTTTGCCACAGTTCCTCTAGCTTTCTCCCTAGAAAATACGAATGTGTAGTGCTGGTGTCTCCATGTGGAACCAATTACCGATTCCAAGCACAAAATTAAATGTTCCCCGATAAAAAACATTCAAAACAATAAAGTCCGTGGATAATATCAGGAATACAAAAACACAGAGGCTGTAGCAATATCTGGGATTGAGTTAGCCAAAACACAACCGGATATTTCCGGTTTCATCCAGTCATATCTGGACAAACTGGTGTGGAATTCGTATGCAATGGACCGAGAGAATCACAGTAGAAATGGTTTTCGAGAAAAGCAAAGTCTTTTCGTTAGGCAAGTGCAATTAGTGTTTCTGAGGTGCAAAATTAAATGTTGCCTGATAAAAACATTCAAAACAATACAGCCCATCAATAATATCCAGAAAACACAAACACACAGGCTTTCACAATGTTTCGGATTGAGTTAGCCAAAACTCAACAGTATATTTCTGTTTCATCGAATCATATCCGGACAAACTGGTGTGGAATTCGTATGCAATGGATTGAGAAAACCACAGTAAAAATGATTTTGGAGAAGAGCAAAGTCTTTTCGTTAGGCAAGTGCATAAAATGTCATCAATACAAACAGAAATATCATGTTTATTTGTCACAGTTCCTCTAGCTTTCTCCCTAGAAATACGAATGTGTAGAGCTGGTGTCTCCATGTGGAACCAATTACTGTATCCAAGCTTAAAATAAAATGTTCTCCGATAAAAAACATTCAAAACAATAAAGTCCGTTGATTTTATCCAGAAAGCACACACACTGAGGCTGTATTAATAGCTGGGATTGAGTTAGCCAAAACAAATCCGGATACTTTTTCACTTTCATTAAGGTCATATCTGGACAAAGTGGTGTGTAATTTCTATGCAATGCACTGAGAAAATCACAGTAAAAATGGTTTTGGAGAAAAGCAAAGTCTTTTCGTTAGGCAAGTGCATGAAATGTCATCTATACAAACAGATATATCATGTTTGTTTGCCGCAGTCCCAGTAGCTTTCTCCCTAGAAAATACGAATGTGTAGCGCTGGTGTCTCCATGTGGAACCAATTAGTGATTCCAAGCACAAAATTAAATGTTCCCTGATAAAAAACATTCAAAACAATAAAGTCCGTGGAAAATATCAGGAATACAAAAACACAGAGGCTGTAGCAATATCTGGCATTGAGTTAGCCAAAACACAACCGGATATTTCTTGTTTCATCCAGTCATATCTGGACAAACTGGTGTGGAATTTGTATGCAATGGACCGAGAAAATCACAGTAAAAATGGCTGTGGAGAAAAGCAAACTCTTTTCTTTAGGCAAGTCCATAAAATGTCATCTATACAAACAGAAATATCATGTTTGTTTGCCGAACTTCCTCTAGCTTTCTATCTAGAAAATACGAATGTGTGGAGCTGGTGTCCCCTTGATGAACCAATGAGTGTTTCAACGGTAGAAAATTAAATGTTCCCTGATAAAAAAACATTCAAAACAATAAAGTCCATCGATAATATCAAGAAAACACAAACACAGAGGCTTTCACAATATTTTGGATTGAGTTAGCCAAAACACAACCGGATATTTCTTGTTTCATCCAGTCATATCCAGACAAACTGATGTGGAATTCGTATGCAATGGACCGAGAAAATCACAGTAAAATGGTTTTGGAGAAAAGCAAAGTCTTTTCGTTAGGCAAGTGCATAAAATGTCATCTATACAAACAGAAATATCATGTTTGTTTGCCACAGTTCCTCTAGCTTTCTCCCTAGAAAATAAGAATGTGTAGTGCTGGTGTCTCCATGTGGAACCATTTACCGATTCCAAGCACAAAATTAAATGTTCCCCGATAAAAAACATTCAAAACAATAAAGTCCGTGGATAATATCAGGAATACAAAAACACAGAGGCTGTAGCAATATCTGGGATTGAGTTAGCCAAAACACAACCGGATATTTCCGGTTTCATCCAGTCATATCTGGACAAACTGGTGTGGAATTCGTATGCAATGGACCGAGAGAATCACAGTAGAAATGGTTTTGGAGAAAAGCAAAGTCTTTTCGTTAGGCAAGTGCAATTAGTGTTTCTGAGGTGCAAAATTAAATGTTGCCTGATAAAAACATTCAAAACAATACAGTCCATCAATAATATCCAGAAAACACAAACACACAGGCTTTCACAATGTTTCGGATTGAGTTAGCCAAAACTCAACAGTATATTTCTGTTTCATCGAATCATATCCGGACAAACTGGTGTGGAATTCGTATGCAATGGATTGAGAAAACCACAGTAAAAATGACTTTGGAGAAGAGCAAAGTCTTTTCGTTAGGCAAGTGCATAAAATGTCATCAATACAAACAGAAATATCATGTTTATTTGTCACAGTTCCTCTAGCTTTCTCCCTAGAAATACGAATGTGTAGAGCTGGTGTCTCCATGTGGAACCAATTACTGTATCCAAGCTTAAAAAAAAATGTTCTCCGATAAAAAACATTCAAAACAATAAAGTCCGTTGATAATATCCAGAAAACACACACACTGAGGCTGTATTAATAGCTGGGATTGAGTTAGCCAAAACAAATCCGGATACTTTTTCACTTTCATTAAGGTCATATCCGGACAAAGTGGTGTGTAATTTCTATGCAATGCACTGAGAAAATCACAGTAAAAATGGTTTTGGAGAAAAGCAAAGTCTTTTCGTTAGGCAAGTGCATGAAATGTCATCTATACAAACAGATATATCATGTTTGTTTGCCGCAGTCCCAGTAGCTTTCTCCCTAGAAAATACGAATGTGTAGCGCTGGTGTCTCCATGTGCAACCAATTAGTGATTCCAAGCACAAAATTAAATGTTCCCTGATAAAAAACATTCAAAACAATAAAGTCCGTGGAAAATATCAGGAATACAAAAACACAGAGGCTGTAGCAATATCTGGGATTGAGTTAGCCAAAACACAACCGGATATTTCCGGTTTCATCCAGTCATATCTGGACAAACTGGTGTGGAATTTGTATGCAATGGACCGAGAAAATCACAGTAAAAATGGTTGTGGAGAAAAGCAAACTCTTTTCTTTAGGCAAGTCCATAAAATGTCATCTATACAAACAGAAATATCATGTTTGTTTGCCGAACTTCCTCTAGCTTTCTATCTAGAAAATACGAATGTGTGGAGCTGGTGTCCCCTTGATGAACCAATGAGTGTTTCAACGGTAGAAAATTAAATGTTCCCTGATAAAAAAACATTCAAAACAATAAAGTCCATCGATAATATCAAGAAAACACAAACACAGAGGCTTTCACAATATTTTGGATTGAGTTAGCCAAAACACAACCGGATATTTCTTGTTTCATCCAGTCATATCCGGACAAACTGGTGTGGAATTCGTATGCAATGGACCGAGAAAATCACAGTAAAATGGTTTTGGAGAAAAGCAAAGTCTTTTCGTTAGGCAAGTGCATAAAATGTCATCTATACAAACAGAAATATCATGTTTGTTTGCCACAGTTCCTCTAGCTTTCTCCCTAGAAAATACGAATGTGTAGTGCTGGTGTCTCCATGTGGAACCATTTACCGATTCCAAGCACAAAATTAAATGTTCCCCGATAAAAAACATTCAAAACAATAAAGTCCGTGGATAATATCAGGAATACAAAAACACAGAGGCTGTAGCAATATCTGGGATTGAGTTAGCCAAAACACAACCGGATATTTCCGGTCTCATCCAGTCATATCTGGACAAACTGGTGTGGAATTCGTATGCAATGGACCGAGAGAATCACAGTAGAAATGGTTTTGGAGAAAAGCAAAGTCTTTTCGTTAGGCAAGTGCAATTAGTGTTTCTGAGGTGCAAAATTAAATGTTGCCTGATAAAAACATTCAAAACAATACAGTCCATCAATAATATCCAGAAAACACAAACACACAGGCTTTCACAATGTTTCGGATTGAGTTAGCCAAAACTCAACAGTATATTTCTGTTTCATCGAATCATATCCGGACAAACTGGTGTGGAATTCGTATGCAATGGATTGAGAAAACCACAGTAAAAATGACTTTGGAGAAGAGCAAAGTCTTTTCGTTAGGCAAGTGCATAAAATGTCATCAATACAAACAGAAATATCATGTTTATTTGTCACAGTTCCTCTAGCTTTCTCCCTAGAAATACGAATGTGTAGAGCTGGTGTCTCCATGTGGAACCAATTACTGTATCCAAGCTTAAAATAAAATGTTCTCCGATAAAAAACATTCAAAACAATAAAGTCCGTTGATAATATCCAGAAAACACACACACTGAGGCTGTATTAATAGCTGGGATTGAGTTAGCCAAAACAAATCCGGATACTTTTTCACTTTCATTAAGGTCATATCCGGACAAAGTGGTGTGTAATTTCTATGCAATGCACTGAGAAAATCACAGTAAAAATGGTTTTGGAGAAAAGCAAAGTCTTTTCGTTAGGCAAGTGCATGAAATGTCATCTATACAAACAGATATATCATGTTTGTTTGCCGCTGTCCCAGTAGCTTTCTCCCTAGAAAATACGAATGTGTAGCGCTGGTGTCTCCATGTGCAACCAATTAGTGATTCCAAGCACAAAATTAAATGTTCCCTGATAAAAAACATTCAAAACAATAAAGTCCGTGGAAAATATCAGGAATACAAAAACACAGAGGCTGTAGCAATATCTGGCATTGAGTTAGCCAAAACACAACCGGATATTTCCGGTTTCATCCAGTCATATCTGGACAAACTGGTGTGGAATTTGTATGCAATGGACCGAGAAAATCACAGTAAAAATGGTTGTGGAGAAAAGCAAACTCTTTTCTTTAGGCAAGTCCATAAAATGTCATCTATACAAACAGAAATATCATGTTTGTTTGCCGAACTTCCTCTAGCTTTCTATCTAGAAAATACGAATGTGTGGAGCTGGTGTCCCCTTGATGAACCAATGAGTGTTTCAACGGTAGAAAATTAAATGTTCCCTGATAAAAAAACATTCAAAACAATAAAGTCCATCGATAATATCAAGAAAACACAAACACAGAGGCTTTCACAATATTTTGGATTGAGTTAGCCAAAACACAACCGGATATTTCTTGTTTCATCCAGTCATATCCGGACAAACTGGTGTGGAATTCGTATGCAATGGACCGAGAAAATCACAGTAAAATGGTTTTGGAGAAAAGCAAAGTCTTTTCGTTAGGCAAGTGCATAAAATGTCATCTATACAAACAGAAATATCATGTTTGTTTGCCACAGTTCCTCTAGCTTTCTCCCTAGAAAATACGAATGTGTAGTGCTGGTGTCTCCATGTGGAACCAATTACCGATTCCAAGCACAAAATTAAATGTTCCCCGATAAAAAACATTCAAAACAATAAAGTCCGTGGATAATATCAGGAATACAAAAACACAGAGGCTGTAGCAATATCTGGGATTGAGTTTGCCAAAACACAACCGGATATTTCCGGTTTCATCCAGTCATATCTGGACAAACTGGTGTGGAATTCGTATGCAATGGACCAAGAGAATCACAGTAGAAATGGTTTTGGAGAAAAGCAAAGTCTTTTCGTTAGGCAAGTGCAATTAGTGTTTCTGAGGTGCAAAATTAAATGTTGCCTGATAAAAACATTCAAAACAATACAGTCCATCAATAATATCCAGAAAACACAAACACACAGGCTTTCACAATGTTTCGGATTGAGTTAGCCAAAACTCAACAGTATATTTCTGTTTCATCGAATCATATCCGGACAAACTGGTGTGGAATTCGTATGCAATAGATTGAGAAAACCACAGTAAAAATGACTTTGGAGAAGAGCAAAGTCTTTTCGTTAGGCAAGTGCATAAAATGTCATCAATACAAACAGAAATATCATGTTTATTTGTCACAGTTCCTCTAGCTTTCTCCCTAGAAATACGAATGTGTAGAGCTGGTGTCTCCATGTGGAACCAATTACTGTATCCAAGCTTAAAATAAAATGTTCTCCGATTAAAAACATTCAAAACAATAAAGTCCGTTGATAATATCCAGAAAACACACACACTGAGGCTGTATTAATAGCTGGGATTGAGTTAGCCAAAACAAATCCGGATACTTTTTCACTTTCATTAAGGTCATATCCGGACAAAGTGGTGTGTAATTTCTATGCAATGCACTGAGAAAATCACAGTAAAAATGGTTTTGGAGAAAAGCAAAGTCTTTTCCTTAGGCAAGTGCATGAAATGTCATCTATACAAACAGATATATCATGTTTGTTTGCCGCAGTCCCAGTAGCTTTCTCCCTAGAAAATACGAATGTGTAGCGCTGGTGTCTCCATGTGCAACCAATTAGTGATTCCAAGCACAAAATTAAATGTTCCCTGATAAAAAACATTCAAAACAATAAAGTCCGTGGAAAATATCAGGAATACAAAAACACAGAGGCTGTAGCAATATCTGGCATTGAGTTAGCCAAAACACAACCGGATATTTCCGGTTTCATCCAGTCATATCTGGACAAACTGGTGTGGAATTTGTATGCAATGGACCGAGAAAATCACAGTAAAAATGGTTGTGGAGAAAAGCAAACTCTTTTCTTTAGGCAAGTCCATAAAATGTCATCTATACAAACAGAAATATCATGTTTGTTTGCCGAACTTCCTCTAGCTTTCTATCTAGAAAATACGAATGTGTGGAGCTGGTGTCCCCTTGATGAACCAATGAGTGTTTCAACGGTAGAAAATTAAATGTTCCCTGATAAAAAAACATTCAAAACAATAAAGTCCATCGATAATATCAAGAAAACACAAACACAGAGGCTTTCACAATATTTTGGATTGAGTTAGCCAAAACACAACCGGATATTTCTTGTTTCATCCAGTCATATCCGGACAAACTGGTGTGGAATTCGTATGCAATGGACCGAGAAAATCACAGTAAAATGGTTTTGGAGAAAAGCAAAGTCTTTTCGTTAGGCAAGTGCATAAAATGTCATCTATACAAACAGAAATATCATGTTTGTTTGCCACAGTTCCTCTAGCTTTCTCCCTAGAAAATACGAATGTGTAGTGCTGGTGTCTCCATGTGGAACCAATTACCGATTCCAAGCACAAAATTAAATGTTCCCCGATAAAAAACATTCAAAACAATAAAGTCCGTGGATAATATCAGGAATACAAAAACACAGAGGCTGTAGCAATATCTGGGATTGAGTTTGCCAAAACACAACCGGATATTTCCGGTTTCATCCAGTCATATCTGGACAAACTGGTGTGGAATTCGTATGCAATGGACCAAGAGAATCACAGTAGAAATGGTTTTGGAGAAAAGCAAAGTCTTTTCGTTAGGCAAGTGCAATTAGTGTTTCTGAGGTGCAAAATTAAATGTTGCCTGATAAAAACATTCAAAAACAATACAGTCCATCAATAATATCCAGAAAACACAAACACACATGCTTTCACAATGTTTCGGATTGAGTTAGCCAAAACTCAACAGTATATTTCTGTTTCATCGAATCATATCCGGACAAACTGGTGTGGAATTCGTATGCAATGGATTGAGAAAACCACAGTAAAAATGACTTTGGAGAAGAGCAAAGTCTTTTCGTTAGGCAAGTGCATAAAATGTCATCAATACAAACAGAAATATCATGTTTATTTGTCACAGTTCCTCTAGCTTTCTCCCTAGAAATACGAATGTGTAGAGCTGGTGTCTCCATGTGGAACCAATTACTGTATCCAAGCTTAAAATAAAATGTTCTCCGATAAAAAACATTCAAAACAATAAAGTCCGTTGATAATATCCAGAAAACACACACACTGAGGCTGTATTAATAGCTGGGATTGAGTTAGCCAAAACAAATCCGGATACTTTTTCACTTTCATTAAGGTCATATCCGGACAAAGTGGTGTGTAATTTCTATGCAATGCACTGAGAAAATCACAGTAAAAATGGTTTTGGAGAAAAGCAAAGTCTTTTCGTTAGGCAAGTGCATGAAATGTCATCTATACAAACAGATATATCATGTTTGTTTGCCGCAGTCCCAGTAGCTTTCTCCCTAGAAAATACGAATGTGTAGCGCTGGTGTCTCCATGTGGAACCAATTAGTGATTCCAAGCACAAAATTAAATGTTCCCTGATAAAAAACATTCAAAACAATAAAGTCCGTGGAAAATATCAGGAATACAAAAACACAGAGGCTGTAGCAATATCTGGCATTGAGTTAGCCAAAACACAACCGGATATTTCCGGTTTCATCCAGTCATATCTGGACAAACTGGTGTGGAATTTGTATGCAATGGACCGAGAAAATCACAGTAAAAATGGTTGTGGAGAAAAGCAAACTCTTTTCTTTAGGCAAGTCCATAAAATGTCATCTATACAAACAGAAATATCATGTTTGTTTGCCGAACTTCCTCTAGCTTTCTATCTAGAAAATACGAATGTGTGGAGCTGGTGTCCCCTTGATGAACCAATGAGTGTTTCAACGGTAGAAAATTAAATGTTCCCTGATAAAAAAACATTCAAAACAATAAAGTCCATCGATAATATCAAGAAAACACAAACACAGAGGCTTTCACAATATTTTGGATTGAGTTAGCCAAAACACAACCGGATATTTCTTGTTTCATCCAGTCATATCCAGACAAACTGATGTGGAATTCGTATGCAATGGACCGAGAAAATCACAGTAAAATGGTTTTGGAGAAAAGCAAAGTCTTTTCGTTAGGCAAGTGCATAAAATGTCATCTATACAAACAGAAATATCATGTTTGTTTGCCACAGTTCCTCTAGCTTTCTCCCTAGAAAATACGAATGTGTAGTGCTGGTGTCTCCATGTGGAACCAATTACCGATTCCAAGCACAAAATTAAATGTTCCCCGATAAAAAACATTCAAAACAATAAAGTCCGTGGATAATATCAGGAATACAAAAACACAGAGGCTGTAGCAATATCTGGGATTGAGTTAGCCAAAACACAACCGGATATTTCCGGTTTCATCCAGTCATATCTGGACAAACTGGTGTGGAATTCGTATGCAATGGACCGAGAGAACCACAGTAGAAATGGTTTTGGAGAAAAGCAAAGTCTTTTCGTTAGGCAAGTGCAATTAGTGTTTCTGAGGTGCAAAATTAAATGTTGCCTGATAAAAACATTCAAAACAATACAGTCCATCAATAATATCCAGAAAACACAAACACACAGGCTTTCACAATGTTTCGGATTGAGTTAGCCAAAACTCAACAGTATATTTCTGTTTCATCGAATCATATCCGGACAAACTGGTGTGGAATTCGTATGCAATGGATTGAGAAAACCACAGTAAAAATGATTTTGGAGAAGAGCAAAGTCTTTTCGTTAGGCAAGTGCATAAAATGTCATCAATACAAACAGAAATATCATGTTTATTTGTCACAGTTCCTCTAGCTTTCTCCCTAGAAATACGAATGTGTAGAGCTGGTGTCTCCATGTGGAAACAATTACTGTATCCAAGCTTAAAATAAAATGTTCTCCGATAAAAAACATTCAAAACAATAAAGTCCGTTGATTTTATCCAGAAAGCACACACACTGAGGCTGTATTAATAGCTGGGATTGAGTTAGCCAAAACAAATCCGGATACTTTTTCACTTTCATTAAGGTCATATCCGGACAAAGTGGTGTGTAATTTCTATGCAATGCACTGAGAAAAATCACAGTAAAAATGGTTTTGGAGAAAAGCAAAGTCTTTTTGTTAGGCAAGTGCATGAAATGTCATCTATACAAACAGATATATCATGTTTGTTTGCCGCAGTCCCAGTAGCTTTCTCCCTAGAAAATACGAATGTGTAGCGCTGGTGTCTCCATGTGCAACCAATTAGTGATTCCAAGCACAAAATTAAATGTTCCCTGATAAAAAACATTCAAAACAATAAAGTCCGTGGAAAATATCAGGAATACAAAAACACAGAGGCTGTAGCAATATCTGGCATTGAGTTAGCCAAAACACAACCGGATATTTCCGGTTTCATCCAGTCATATCTGGACAAACTGGTGTGGAATTTGTATGCAATGGACCGAGAAAATCACAGTAAAAATGGTTGTGGAGAAAAGCAAACTCTTTTCTTTAGGCAAGTCCATAAAATGTCATCTATACAAACAGAAATATCATGTTTGTTTGCCGAACTTCCTCTAGCTTTCTATCTAGAAAATACGAATGTGTGGAGCTGGTGTCCCCTTGATGAACCAATGAGTGTTTCAACGGTAGAAAATTAAATGTTCCCTGATAAAAAAACATTCAAAACAATAAAGTCCATCGATAATATCAAGAAAACACAAACACAGAGGCTTTCACAATATTTTGGATTGAGTTAGCCAAAACACAACCGGATATTTCTTGTTTCATCCAGTCATATCCGGACAAACTGGTGTGGAATTCGTATGCAATGGACCGAGAAAATCACAGTAAAATGGTTTTGGAGAAAAGCAAAGTCTTTTCGTTAGGCAAGTGCATAAAATGTCATCTATACAAACAGAAATATCATGTTTGTTTGCCACAGTTCCTCTAGCTTTCTCCCTAGAAAATATGAATGTGTAGTGCTGGTGTCTCCATGTGGAACCAATTACCGATTCCAAGCACAAAATTAAATGTTCCCCGATAAAAAACATTCAAAACAATAAAGTCCGTGGATAATATCAGGAATACAAAAACACAGAGGCTGTAGCAATATCTGGGATTGAGTTAGCCAAAACACAACCGGATATTTCCGGTTTCATCCAGTCATATCTGGACAAACTGGTGTGGAATTCGTATGCAATGGACCGAGAGAATCACAGTAGAAATGGTTTTGGAGAAAAGCAAAGTCTTTTCGTTAGGCAAGTGCAATTAGTGTTTCTGAGGTGCAAAATTAAATGTTGCCTGATAAAAACATTCAAAACAATACAGTCCATCAATAATATCCAGAAAACACAAACACACAGGCTTTCACAATGTTTCGGATTGAGTTAGCCAAAACTCAACAGCATATTTCTGTTTCATCGAATCATATCCGGACAAACTGGTGTGGAATTCGTATGCAATGGATTGAGAAAACCACAGTAAAAATGACTTTGGAGAAGAGCAAAGTCTTTTCGTTAGGCAAGTGCATAAAATGTCATCAATACAAACAGAAATATCATGTTTATTTGTCACAGTTCCTCTAGCTTTCTCCCTAGAAATACGAATGTGTAGAGCTGGTGTCTCCATGTGGAACCAATTACTGTATCCAAGCTTAAAATAAAATGTTCTCCGATAAAAAACATTCAAAACAATAAAGTCCGTTGATAATATCCAGAAAACACACACACTGAGGCTGTATTAATAGCTGGGATTGAGTTAGCCAAAACAAATCCGGATACTTTTTCACTTTCATTAAGGTCATATCCGGACAAAGTGGTGTGTAATTTCTATGCAATGCACTGAGAAAATCACAGTAAAAATGGTTTTGGAGAAAAGCAAAGTCTTTTCGTTAGGCAAGTGCATGAAATGTCATCTATACAAACACATATATCATGTTTGTTTGCCGCAGTCCCAGTAGCTTTCTCCCTAGAAAATACGAATGTGTAGTGCTGGTGTCTCCATGTGCAACCAATTACTGATTCCAAGCACAAAATTAAATGTTCCCTGATAAAAAACATTCAAAACAATAAAGTCCGTGGAAAATATCAGGAATACAAAAACACAGAGGCTGTAGCAATATCTGGCATTGAGTTAGCCAAAACACAACCGGATATTTCCGGTTTCATCCAGTCATATCTGGACAAACTGGTGTGGAATTTGTATGCAATGGACCGAGAAAATCACAGTAAAAATGGTTGTGGAGAAAAGCAAACTCTTTTCTTTAGGCAAGTCCATAAAATGTCATCTATACAAACAGAAATATCATGTTTGTTTGCCGAACTTCCTCTAGCTTTCTATCTAGAAAATACGAATGTGTGGAGCTGGTGTCCCCTTGATGAACCAATGAGTGTTTCAACGGTAGAAAATTAAATGTTCCCTGATAAAAAAACATTCAAAACAATAAAGTCCATCGATAATATCAAGAAAACACAAACACAGAGGCTTTCACAATATTTTGGATTGAGTTAGCCAAAACACAACCGGATATTTCTTGTTTCATCCAGTCATATCCGGACAAACTGGTGTGGAATTCGTATGCAATGGACCGAGAAAATCACAGTAAAATGGTTTTGGAGAAAAGCAAAGTCTTTTTGTTAGGCAAGTGCATAAAATGTCATCTATACAAACAGAAATATCATGTTTGTTTGCCACAGTTCCTCTAGCTTTCTCCCTAGAAAATACGAATGTGTAGTGCTGGTGTCTCCATGTGGAACCAATTACCGATTCCAAGCACAAAATTAAATGTTCCCCGATAAAAAACATTCAAAACAATAAAGTCCGTGGATAATATCAGGAATACAAAAACACAGAGGCTGTAGCAATATCTGGGATTGAGTTAGCCAAAACACAACCGGATATTTCCGGTTTCATCCAGTCATATCTGGACAAACTGATGTGGAATTCGTATGCAATGGACCGAGAGAATCACAGTAGAAATGGTTTTGGAGAAAAGCAAAGTCTTTTCGTTAGGCAAGTGCAATTAGTGTTTCTGAGGTGCAAAATTAAATGTTGCCTGATAAAAACATTCAAAACAATACAGTCCGTCAATAATATCCAGAAAACACAAACACACATGCTTTCACAATGTTTCGGATTGAGTTAGCCAAAACTCAACAGTATATTTCTGTTTCATCGAATCATATCCGGACAAACTGGTGTGGAATTCGTATGCAATGGATTGAGAAAACCACAGTAAAAATGACTTTGGAGAAGAGCAAAGTCTTTTCGTTAGGCAAGTGCATAAAATGTCATCAATACAAACAGAAATATCATGTTTATTTGTCACAGTTCCTCTAGCTTTCTCCCTAGAAATACGAATGTGTAGAGCTGGTGTCTCCATGTGGAACCAATTACTGTATCCAAGCTTAAAATAAAATGTTCTCCGATAAAAAACATTCAAAACAATAAAGTCCGTTGATAATATCCAGAAAACACACACACTGAGGCTGTATTAATAGCTGGGATTGAGTTAGCCAAAACAAATCCGGATACTTTTTCACTTTCATTAAGGTCATATCCGGACAAAGTGGTGTGTAATTTCTATGCAATGCACTGAGAAAATCACAGTAAAAATGGTTTTGGAGAAAAGCAAAGTCTTTTCGTTAGGCAAGTGCATGAAATGTCATCTATACAAACAGAAATATCATGTTTGTTTGCCCCAGTCCCAGTAGCTTTCTCCCTAGAAAATACGAATGTGTAGCGCTGGTGTCTCCATGTGCAACCAATTAGTGATTCCAAGCACAAAATTAAATGTTCCCTGATAAAAAACATTCAAAACAATAAAGTCCGTGGAAAATATCAGGAATACAAAAACACAGAGGCTGTAGCAATATCTGGCATTGAGTTAGCCAAAACACAACCGGATATTTCCGGTTTCATCCAGTCATATCTGGACAAACTGGTGTGGAATTTGTATGCAATGGACCGAGAAAATCACAGTAAAAATGGTTGTGGAGAAAAGCAAACTCTTTTCTTTAGGCAAGTCCATAAAATGTCATCTATACAAACAGAAATATCATGTTTGTTTGCCGAACTTCCTCTAGCTTTCTATCTAGAAAATACGAATGTGTGGAGCTGGTGTCCCCTTGATGAACCAATGAGTGTTTCAACGGTAGAAAATTAAATGTTCCCTGATAAAAAAACATTCAAAACAATAAAGTCCATCGATAATATCAAGAAAACACAAACACAGAGGCTTTCACAATATTTTGGATTGAGTTAGCCAAAACACAACCGGATATTTCTTGTTTCATCCAGTCATATCCGGACAAACTGGTGTGGAATTCGTATGCAATGGACCGAGAAAATCACAGTAAAATGGTTTTGGAGAAAAGCAAAGTCTTTTCGTTAGGCAAGTGCATAAAATGTCATCTATACAAACAGAAATATCATGTTTGTTTGCCACAGTTCCTCTAGCTTTCTCCCTAGAAAATACGAATGTGTAGTGCTGGTGTCTCCATGTGGAACCAATTACCGATTCCAAGCACAAAATTAAATGTTCCCCGATAAAAAACATTCAAAACAATAAAGTCCGTGGATAATATCAGGAAAACAAAAACACAGAGGCTGTAGCAATATCTGGGATTGAGTTTGCCAAAACACAACCGGATATTTCCGGTTTCATCCAGTCATATCTGGACAAACTGGTGTGGAATTCGTATGCAAAGGACTGAGAGAATCACAGTAGAAATGGTTTTGGAGAAAAGCAAAGTCTTTTCGTTAGGCAAGTGCAATTAGTGTTTCTGAGGTGCAAAATTAAATGTTGCCTGATAAAAACATTCAAAACAATACAGTCCATCAATAATATACAGAAAACACAAACACACATGCTTTCACAATGTTTCAGATTGAGTTAGCCAAAACTCAACAGTATATTTCTGTTTCATCGAATCATATCCGGACAAACTGGTGTGGAATTTGTATGCAATGGATTGAGAAAACCACAGTAAAAATGATTTTGGAGAAGAGCAAAGTCTTTTCGTTAGGCAAGTGCATAAAATGTCATCAATACAAACAGAAATATCATGTTTATTTCTCACAGTTCCTCTAGCTTTCTCCCTAGAAATACGAATGTGTAGAGCTGGTGTCTCCATGTGGAAACAATTACTGTATCCAAGCTTAAAATAAAATGTTCTCCGATAAAAAACATTCAAAACAATAAAGTCCGTTGATTTTATCCAGAAAGCACACACACTGAGGCTGTA
The DNA here is from genome assembly GCF_033115175.1 of Lepus europaeus. Classification (NCBI taxonomy): domain Eukaryota; kingdom Metazoa; phylum Chordata; class Mammalia; order Lagomorpha; family Leporidae; genus Lepus; species Lepus europaeus. Next base: position 2,022,530 of record NW_026909158.1, on the reverse strand, counting down.
TTAATAGCTGGGATTGAGTTAGCCAAAACAAATCCGGATACTTTTTCACTTTCATTAAGGTCATATCCGGACAAAGTGGTGTGTAATTTCTATGCAATGCACTGAGAAAATCACAGTAAAAATGGTTTTGGAGAAAAGCAAAGTCTTTTCGTTAGGCAAGTGCATGAAATGTCATCTATACAAACAGATATATCATGTTTGTTTGCCGCAGTCCCAGTAGCTTTCTCCCTAGAAAATACGAATGTGTAGCGCTGGTGTCTCCATGTGGAACCAATTAGTGATTCCAAGCACAAAATTAAATGTTCCCTGATAAAAAACATTCAAAACAATAAAGTCCGTGGAAAATATCAGGAATACAAAAACACAGAGGCTGTAGCAATATCTGGCATTGAGTTAGCCAAAACACAACCGGATATTTCCGGTTTCATCCAGTCATATCTGGACAAACTGGTGTGGAATTTGTATGCAATGGACCGAGAAAATCACAGTAAAAATGGTTGTGGAGAAAAGCAAACTCTTTTCTTTAGGCAAGTCCATAAAATGTCATCTATACAAACAGAAATATCATGTTTGTTTGCCGAACTTCCTCTAGCTTTCTATCTAGAAAATACGAATGTGTGGAGCTGGTGTCCCCTTGATGAACCAATGAGTGTTTCAACGGTAGAAAATTAAATGTTCCCTGATAAAAAAACATTCAAAACAATAAAGTCCATCGATAATATCAAGAAAACACAAACACAGAGGCTTTCACAATATTTTGGATTGAGTTAGCCAAAACACAACCGGATATTTCTTGTTTCATCCAGTCATATCCGGACAAACTGGTGTGGAATTCGTATGCAATGGACCGAGAAAATCACAGTAAAATGGTTTTGGAGAAAAGCAAAGTCTTTTCGTTAGGCAAGTGCATAAAATGTCATCTATACAAACAGAAATATCATGTTTGTTTGCCACAGTTCCTCTAGCTTTCTCCCTAGAAAATACGAATGTGTAGTGCTGGTGTCTCCATGTGGAACCAATTACCGATTCCAAGCACAAAATTAAATGTTCCCCGATAAAAAACATTCAAAACAATAAAGTCCGTGGATAATATCAGGAATACAAAAACACAGAGGCTGTAGCAATATCTGGGATTGAGTTTGCCAAAACACAACCGGATATTTCCGGTTTCATCCAGTCATATCTGGACAAACTGGTGTGGAATTCGTATGCAATGGACCGAGAGAATCACAGTAGAAATGGTTTTGGAGAAAAGCAAAGTCTTTTCGTTAGGCAAGTGCAATTAGTGTTTCTGAGGTGCAAAATTAAATGTTGCCTGATAAAAACATTCAAAACAATACAGTCCATCAATAATATCCAGAAAACACAAACACACATGCTTTCACAATGTTTCGGATTGAGTTAGCCAAAACTCAACAGTATATTTCTGTTTCATCGAATCATATCCGGACAAACTGGTGTGGAATTCGTATGCAATGGATTGAGAAAACCACAGTAAAAATGACTTTGGAGAAGAGCAAAGTCTTTTCGTTAGGCAAGTGCATAAAATGTCATCAATACAAACAGAAATATCATGTTTATTTGTCACAGTTCCTCTAGCTTTCTCCCTAGAAATACGAATGTGTAGAGCTGGTGTCTCCATGTGGAACCAATTACTGTATCCAAGCTTAAAATAAAATGTTCTCCGATAAAAAACATTCAAAACAATAAAGTCCGTTGATAATATCCAGAAAACACACACACTGAGGCTGTATTAATAGCTGGGATTGAGTTAGCCAAAACAAATCCGGATACTTTTTCACTTTCATTAAGGTCATATCCGGACAAAGTGGTGTGTAATTTCTATGCAATGCACTGAGAAAATCACAGTAAAAATGGTTTTGGAGAAAAGCAAAGTCTTTTCGTTAGGCAAGTGCATGAAATGTCATCTATACAAACAGATATATCATGTTTGTTTGCCGCAGTCCCAGTAGCTTTCTCCCTAGAAAATACGAATGTGTAGCGCTGGTGTCTCCATGTGCAACCAATTAGTGATTCCAAGCACAAAATTAAATGTTCCCTGATAAAAAACATTCAAAACAATAAAGTCCGTGGAAAATATCAGGAATACAAAAACACAGAGGCTGTAGCAATATCTGGCATTGAGTTAGCCAAAACACAACCGGATATTTCCGGTTTCATCCAGTCATATCTGGACAAACTGGTGTGGAATTTGTATGCAATGGACCGAGAAAATCACAGTAAAAATGGTTGTGGAGAAAAGCAAACTCTTTTCTTTAGGCAAGTCCATAAAATGTCATCTATACAAACAGAAATATCATGTTTGTTTGCCGAACTTCCTCTAGCTTTCTATCTAGAAAATACGAATGTGTGGAGCTGGTGTCCCCTTGATGAACCAATGAGTGTTTCAACGGTAGAAAATTAAATGTTCCCTGATAAAAAAACATTCAAAACAATAAAGTCCATCGATAATATCAAGAAAACACAAACACAGAGGCTTTCACAATATTTTGGATTGAGTTAGCCAAAACACAACCGGATATTTCTTGTTTCATCCAGTCATATCCGGACAAACTGGTGTGGAATTCGTATGCAATGGACCGAGAAAATCACAGTAAAATGGTTTTGGAGAAAAGCAAAGTCTTTTCGTTAGGCAAGTGCATAAAATGTCATCTATACAAACAGAAATATCATGTTTGTTTGCCACAGTTCCTCTAGCTTTCTCCCTAGAAAATACGAATGTGTAGTGCTGGTGTCTCCATGTGGAACCAATTACCGATTCCAAGCACAAAATTAAATGTTCCCCGATAAAAAACATTCAAAACAATAAAGTCCGTGGATAATATCAGGAATACAAAAACACAGAGGCTGTAGCAATATCTGGGATTGAGTTAGCCAAAACACAACCGGATATTTCCGGTTTCATCCAGTCATATCTGGACAAACTGATGTGGAATTCGTATGCAATGGACCGAGAGAATCACAGTAGAAATGGTTTTGGAGAAAAGCAAAGTCTTTTCGTTAGGCAAGTGCAATTAGTGTTTCTGAGGTGCAAAATTAAATGTTGCCTGATAAAAACATTCAAAACAATACAGTCCGTCAATAATATCCAGAAAACACAAACACACATGCTTTCACAATGTTTCGGATTGAGTTAGCCAAAACTCAACAGTATATTTCTGTTTCATCGAATCATATCCGGACAAACTGGTGTGGAATTCGTATGCAATGGATTGAGAAAACCACAGTAAAAATGACTTTGGAGAAGAGCAAAGTCTTTTCGTTAGGCAAGTGCATAAAATGTCATCAATACAAACAGAAATATCATGTTTATTTGTCACAGTTCCTCTAGCTTTCTCCCTAGAAATACGAATGTGTAGAGCTGGTGTCTCCATGTGGAACCAATTACTGTATCCAAGCTTAAAATAAAATGTTCTCCGATAAAAAACATTCAAAACAATAAAGTCCGTTGATAATATCCAGAAAACACACACACTGAGGCTGTATTAATAGCTGGGATTGAGTTAGCCAAAACAAATCCGGATACTTTTTCACTTTCATTAAGGTCATATCCGGACAAAGTGGTGTGTAATTTCTATGCAATGCACTGAGAAAATCACAGTAAAAATGGTTTTGGAGAAAAGCAAAGTCTTTTCGTTAGGCAAGTGCATGAAATGTCATCTATACAAACAGAAATATCATGTTTGTTTGCCCCAGTCCCAGTAGCTTTCTCCCTAGAAAATACGAATGTGTAGCGCTGGTGTCTCCATGTGCAACCAATTAGTGATTCCAAGCACAAAATTAAATGTTCCCTGATAAAAAACATTCAAAACAATAAAGTCCGTGGAAAATATCAGGAATACAAAAACACAGAGGCTGTAGCAATATCTGGCATTGAGTTAGCCAAAACACAACCGGATATTTCCGGTTTCATCCAGTCATATCTGGACAAACTGGTGTGGAATTTGTATGCAATGGACCGAGAAAATCACAGTAAAAATGGTTGTGGAGAAAAGCAAACTCTTTTCTTTAGGCAAGTCCATAAAATGTCATCTATACAAACAGAAATATCATGTTTGTTTGCCGAACTTCCTCTAGCTTTCTATCTAGAAAATACGAATGTGTGGAGCTGGTGTCCCCTTGATGAACCAATGAGTGTTTCAACGGTAGAAAATTAAATGTTCCCTGATAAAAAAACATTCAAAACAATAAAGTCCATCGATAATATCAAGAAAACACAAACACAGAGGCTTTCACAATATTTTGGATTGAGTTAGCCAAAACACAACCGGATATTTCTTGTTTCATCCAGTCATATCCGGACAAACTGGTGTGGAATTCGTATGCAATGGACCGAGAAAATCACAGTAAAATGGTTTTGGAGAAAAGCAAAGTCTTTTCGTTAGGCAAGTGCATAAAATGTCATCTATACAAACAGAAATATCATGTTTGTTTGCCACAGTTCCTCTAGCTTTCTCCCTAGAAAATACGAATGTGTAGTGCTGGTGTCTCCATGTGGAACCAATTACCGATTCCAAGCACAAAATTAAATGTTCCCCGATAAAAAACATTCAAAACAATAAAGTCCGTGGATAATATCAGGAAAACAAAAACACAGAGGCTGTAGCAATATCTGGGATTGAGTTTGCCAAAACACAACCGGATATTTCCGGTTTCATCCAGTCATATCTGGACAAACTGGTGTGGAATTCGTATGCAAAGGACTGAGAGAATCACAGTAGAAATGGTTTTGGAGAAAAGCAAAGTCTTTTCGTTAGGCAAGTGCAATTAGTGTTTCTGAGGTGCAAAATTAAATGTTGCCTGATAAAAACATTCAAAACAATACAGTCCATCAATAATATACAGAAAACACAAACACACATGCTTTCACAATGTTTCGGATTGAGTTAGCCAAAACTCAACAGTATATTTCTGTTTCATCGAATCATATCCGGACAAACTGGTGTGGAATTTGTATGCAATGGATTGAGAAAACCACAGTAAAAATGATTTTGGAGAAGAGCAAAGTCTTTTCGTTAGGCAAGTGCATAAAATGTCATCAATACAAACAGAAATATCATGTTTATTTCTCACAGTTCCTCTAGCTTTCTCCCTAGAAATACGAATGTGTAGAGCTGGTGTCTCCATGTGGAAACAATTACTGTATCCAAGCTTAAAATAAAATGTTCTCCGATAAAAAACATTCAAAACAATAAAGTCCGTTGATTTTATCCAGAAAGCACACACACTGAGGCTGTATTAATAGCTGGGATTGAGTTAGCCAAAACAAATCCGGATACTTTTTCACTTTCATTAAGGTCATATCCGGACAAAGTGGTGTGTAATTTCTATGCAATGCACTGAGAAAATCACAGTAAAAATGGTTTTGGAGAAAAGCAAAGTCTTTTCGTTAGGCAAGTGCATGAAATGTCATCTATACAAACAGATATATCATGTTTGTTTGCCGCAGTCCCAGTAGCTTTCTCCCTAGAAAATACGAATGTGTAGCGCTGGTGTCTCCATGTGGAACCAATTAGTGATTCCAAGCACAAAATTAAATGTTCCCTGATAAAAAACATTCAAAACAATAAAGTCCGTGGAAAATATCAGGAATACAAAAACACAGAGGCTGTAGCAATATCTGGCATTGAGTTAGCCAAAACACAACCGGATATTTCCGGTTTCATCCAGTCATATCTGGACAAACTGGTGTGGAATTTGTATGCAATGGACCGAGAAAATCACAGTAAAAATGGTTGTGGAGAAAAGCAAACTCTTTTCTTTAGGCAAGTCCATAAAATGTCATCTATACAAACAGAAATATCATGTTTGTTTGCCGAACTTCCTCTAGCTTTCTATCTAGAAAATACGAATGTGTGGAGCTGGTGTCCCCTTGATGAACCAATGAGTGTTTCAACGGTAGAAAATTAAATGTTCCCTGATAAAAAAACATTCAAAACAATAAAGTCCATCGATAATATCAAGAAAACACAAACACAGAGGCTTTCACAATATTTTGGATTGAGTTAGCCAAAACACAACCGGATATTTCTTGTTTCATCCAGTCATATCCGGACAAACTGGTGTGGAATTCGTATGCAATGGACCGAGAAAATCACAGTAAAATGGTTTTGGAGAAAAGCAAAGTCTTTTCGTTAGGCAAGTGCATAAAATGTCATCTATACAAACAGAAATATCATGTTTGTTTGCCACAGTTCCTCTAGCTTTCTCCCTAGAAAATATGAATGTGTAGTGCTGGTGTCTCCATGTGGAACCAATTACCGATTCCAAGCACAAAATTAAATGTTCCCCGATAAAAAACATTCAAAACAATAAAGTCCGTGGATAATATCAGGAATACAAAAACACAGAGGCTGTAGCAATATCTGGGATTGAGTTTGCCAAAACACAACCGGATATTTCCGGTTTCATCCAGTCATATCTGGACAAACTGGTGTGGAATTCGTATGCAATGGACCGAGAGAATCACAGTAGAAATGGTTTTGGAGAAAAGCAAAGTCTTTTCGTTAGGCAAGTGCAATTAGTGTTTCTGAGGTGCAAAATTAAATGTTGCCTGATAAAAACATTCAAAACAATACAGTCCATCAATAATATCCAGAAAACACAAACACACATGCTTTCACAATGTTTCGGATTGAGTTAGCCAAAACTCAACAGTATATTTCTGTTTCATCGAATCATATCCGGACAAACTGGTGTGGAATTCGTATGCAATGGATTGAGAAAACCACAGTAAAAATGACTTTGGAGAAGAGCAAAGTCTTTTCGTTAGGCAAGTGCATAAAATGTCATCAATACAAACAGAAATATCATGTTTATTTGTCACAGTTCCTCTAGCTTTCTCCCTAGAAATACGAATGTGTAGAGCTGGTGTCTCCATGTGGAACCAATTACTGTATCCAAGCTTAAAATAAAATGTTCTCCGATAAAAAACATTCAAAACAATAAAGTCCGTTGATAATATCCAGAAAACACACACACTGAGGCTGTATTAATAGCTGGGATTGAGTTAGCCAAAACAAATCCGGATACTTTTTCACTTTCATTAAGGTCATATCCGGACAAAGTGGTGTGTAATTTCTATGCAATGCACTGAGAAAATCACAGTAAAAATGGTTTTGGAGAAAAGCAAAGTCTTTTCGTTAGGCAAGTGCATGAAATGTCATCTATACAAACAGATATATCATGTTTGTTTGCCGCAGTCCCAGTAGCTTTCTCCCTAGAAAATACGAATGTGTAGCGCTGGTGTCTCCATGTGCAACCAATTAGTGATTCCAAGCACAAAATTAAATGTTCCCTGATAAAAAACATTCAAAACAATAAAGTCCGTGGAAAATATCAGGAATACAAAAACACAGAGGCTGTAGCAATATCTGGCATTGAGTTAGCCAAAACACAACCGGATATTTCCGGTTTCATCCAGTCATATCTGGACAAACTGGTGTGGAATTTGTATGCAATGGACCGAGAAAATCACAGTAAAAATGGTTGTGGAGAAAAGCAAACTCTTTTCTTTAGGCAAGTCCATAAAATGTCATCTATACAAACAGAAATATCATGTTTGTTTGCCGAACTTCCTCTAGCTTTCTATCTACAAAATACGAATGTGTGGAGCTGGTGTCCCCTTGATGAACCAATGAGTGTTTCAACGGTAGAAAATTAAATGTTCCCTGATAAAAAAACATTCAAAACAATAAAGTCCATCGATAATATCAAGAAAACACAAACACAGAGGCTTTCACAATATTTTGGATTGAGTTAGCCAAAACACAACCGGATATTTCTTGTTTCATCCAGTCATATCCGGACAAACTGGTGTGGAATTCGTATGCAATGGACCGAGAAAATCACAGTAAAATGGTTTTGGAGAAAAGCAAAGTCTTTTCGTTAGGCAAGTGCATAAAATGTCATCTATACAAACAGAAATATCATGTTTGTTTGCCACAGTTCCTCTAGCTTTCTCCCTAGAAAATACGAATGTGTAGTGCTGGTGTCTCCATGTGGAACCAATTACCGATTCCAAGCACAAAATTAAATGTTCCCCGATAAAAAACATTCAAAACAATAAAGTCCGTGGATAATATCAGGAATACAAAAACACAGAGGCTGTAGCAATATCTGGGATTGAGTTTGCCAAAACACAACCGGATATTTCCGGTTTCATCCAGTCATATCTGGACAAACTGGTGTGGAATTCGTATGCAATGGACCGAGAGAATCACAGTAGAAATGGTTTTGGAGAAAAGCAAAGTCTTTTCGTTAGGCAAGTGCAATTAGTGTTTCTGAGGTGCAAAATTAAATGTTGCCTGATAAAAACATTCAAAACAATACAGTCCATCAATAATATCCAGAAAACACAAACACACATGCTTTCACAATGTTTCGGATTGAGTTAGCCAAAACTCAACAGTATATTTCTGTTTCATCGAATCATATCCGGACAAACTGGTGTGGAATTCGTATGCAATGGATTGAGAAAACCACAGTAAAAATGACTTTGGAGAAGAGCAAAGTCTTTTCGTTAGGCAAGTGCATAAAATGTCATCAATACAAACAGAAATATCATGTTTATTTGTCACAGTTCCTCTAGCTTTCTCCCTAGAAATACGAATGTGTAGAGCTGGTGTCTCCATGTGGAACCAATTACTGTATCCAAGCTTAAAATAAAATGTTCTCCGATAAAAAACATTCAAAACAATAAAGTCCGTTGATTTTATCCAGAAAGCACACACACTGAGGCTGTATTAATAGCTGGGATTGAGTTAGCCAAAACAAATCCGGATACTTTTTCACTTTCATTAAGGTCATATCCGGACAAAGTGGTGTGTAATTTCTATGCAATGCACTGAGAAAATCACAGTAAAAATGGTTTTGGAGAAAAGCAAAGTCTTTTCGTTAGGCAAGTGCATGAAATGTCATCTATACAAACAGATATATCATGTTTGTTTGCCGCAGTCCCAGTAGCTTTCTCCCTAGAAAATACGAATGTGTAGCGCTGGTGTCTCCATGTGCAACCAATTAGTGATTCCAAGCACAAAATTAAATGTTCCCTGATAAAAAACATTCAAAACAATAAAGTCCGTGGAAAATATCAGGAATACAAAAACACAGAGGCTGTAGCAATATCTGGCATTGAGTTAGCCAAAACACAACCGGATATTTCCGGTTTCATCCAGTCATATCTGGACAAACTGGTGTGGAATTTGTATGCAATGGACCGAGAAAATCACAGTAAAAATGGTTGTGGAGAAAAGCAAACTCTTTTCTTTAGGCAAGTCCATAAAATGTCATCTATACAAACAGAAATATCATGTTTGTTTGCCGAACTTCCTCTAGCTTTCTATCTACAAAATACGAATGTGTGGAGCTGGTGTCCCCTTGATGAACCAATGAGTGTTTCAACGGTAGAAAATTAAATGTTCCCTGATAAAAAAACATTCAAAACAATAAAGTCCATCGATAATATCAAGAAAACACAAACACAGAGGCTTTCACAATATTTTGGATTGAGTTAGCCAAAACACAACCGGATATTTCTTGTTTCATCCAGTCATATCCGGACAAACTGGTGTGGAATTCGTATGCAATGGACCGAGAAAATCACAGTAAAATGGTTTTGGAGAAAAGCAAAGTCTTTTCGTTAGGCAAGTGCATAAAATGTCATCTATACAAACAGAAATATCATGTTTGTTTGCCACAGTTCCTCTAGCTTTCTCCCTAGAAAATACGAATGTGTAGTGCTGGTGTCTCCATGTGGAACCAATTACCGATTCCAAGCACAAAATTAAATGTTCCCCGATAAAAAACATTCAAAACAATAAAGTCCGTGGATAATATCAGGAATACAAAAACACAGAGGCTGTAGCAATATCTGGGATTGAGTTTGCCAAAACACAACCGGATATTTCCGGTTTCATCCAGTCATATCTGGACAAACTGGTGTGGAATTCGTATGCAATGGACCGAGAGAATCACAGTAGAAATGGTTTTGGAGAAAAGCAAAGTCTTTTCGTTAGGCAAGTGCAATTAGTGTTTCTGAGGTGCAAAATTAAATGTTGCCTGATAAAAACATTCAAAACAATACAGTCCATCAATAATATCCAGAAAACACAAACACACATGCTTTCACAATGTTTCGGATTGAGTTAGCCAAAACTCAACAGTATATTTCTGTTTCATCGAATCATATCCGGACAAACTGGTGTGGAATTCGTATGCAATGGATTGAGAAAACCACAGTAAAAATGACTTTGGAGAAGAGCAAAGTCTTTTCGTTAGGCAAGTGCATAAAATGTCATCAATACAAACAGAAATATCATGTTTATTTGTCACAGTTCCTCTAGCTTTCTCCCTAGAAATACGAATGTGTAGAGCTGGTGTCTCCATGTGGAACCAATTACTGTATCCAAGCTTAAAATAAAATGTTCTCCGATAAAAAACATTCAAAACAATAAAGTCCGTTGATAATATCCAGAAAACACACACACTGAGGCTGTATTAATAGCTGGGATTGAGTTAGCCAAAACAAATCCGGATACTTTTTCACTTTCATTAAGGTCATATCCGGACAAAGTGGTGTGTAATTTCTATGCAATGCACTGAGAAAATCACAGTAAAAATGGTTTTGGAGAAAAGCAAAGTCTTTTCGTTAGGCAAGTGCATGAAATGTCATCTATACAAACAGATATATCATGTTTGTTTGCCGCAGTCCCAGTAGCTTTCTCCCTAGAAAATACGAATGTGTAGCGCTGGTGTCTCCATGTGCAACCAATTAGTGATTCCAAGCACAAAATTAAATGTTCCCTGATAAAAAACATTCAAAACAATAAAGTCCGTGGAAAATATCAGGAATACAAAAACACAGAGGCTGTAGCAATATCTGGCATTGAGTTAGCCAAAACACAACCGGATATTTCCGGTTTCATCCAGTCATATCTGGACAAACTGGTGTGGAATTTGTATGCAATGGACCGAGAAAATCACAGTAAAAATGGTTGTGGAGAAAAGCAAACTCTTTTCTTTAGGCAAGTCCATAAAATGTCATCTATACAAACAGAAATATCATGTTTGTTTGCCGAACTTCCTCTAGCTTTCTATCTAGAAAATACGAATGTGTGGAGCTGGTGTCCCCTTGATGAACCAATGAGTGTTTCAACGGTAGAAAATTAAATGTTCCCTGATAAAAAAACATTCAAAACAATAAAGTCCATCGATAATATCAAGAAAACACAAACACAGAGGCTTTCACAATATTTTGGATTGAGTTAGCCAAAACACAACCGGATATTTCTTGTTTCATCCAGTCATATCCGGACAAACTGGTGTGGAATTCGTATGCAATGGACCGAGAAAATCACAGTAAAATGGTTTTGGAGAAAAGCAAAGTCTTTTCGTTAGGCAAGTGCATAAAATGTCATCTATACAAACAGAAATATCATGTTTGTTTGCCACAGTTCCTCTAGCTTTCTCCCTAGAAAATACGAATGTGTAGTGCTGGTGTCTCCATGTGGAACCAATTACCGATTCCAAGCACAAAATTAAATGTTCCCCGATAAAAAACATTCAAAACAATAAAGTCCGTGGATAATATCAGGAATACAAAAACACAGAGGCTGTAGCAATATCTGGGATTGAGTTTGCCAAAACACAACCGGATATTTCCGGTTTCATCCAGTCATATCTGGACAAACTGGTGTGGAATTCGTATGCAATGGACCGAGAGAATCACAGTAGAAATGGTTTTGGAGAAAAGCAAAGTCTTTTCGTTAGGCAAGTGCAATTAGTGTTTCTGAGGTGCAAAATTAAATGTTGCCTGATAAAAACATTCAAAACAATACAGTCCATCAATAATATCCAGAAAACACAAACACACAGGCTTTCACAATGTTTCGGATTGAGTTAGCCAAAACTCAACAGTATATTTCTGTTTCATCGAATCATATCCGGACAAACTGGTGTGGAATTCGTATGCAATGGATTGAGAAAACCACAGTAAAAATGACTTTGGAGAAGAGCAAAGTCTTTTCGTTAGGCAAGTGCATAAAATGTCATCAATACAAACAGAAATATCATGTTTATTTGTCACAGTTCCTCTAGCTTTCTCCCTAGAAATACGAATGTGTAGAGCTGGTGTCTCCATGTGGAACCAATTACTGTATCCAAGCTTAAAATAAAATGTTCTCCGATAAAAAACATTCAAAACAATAAAGTCCGTTGATAATATCCAGAAAACACACACACTGAGGCTGTATTAATAGCTGGGATTGAGTTAGCCAAAACAAATCCGGATACTTTTTCACTTTCATTAAGGTCATATCCGGACAAAGTGGTGTGTAATTTCTATGCAATGCACTGAGAAAATCACAGTAAAAATGGTTTTGGAGAAAAGCAAAGTCTTTTCGTTAGGCAAGTGCATGAAATGTCATCTATACAAACAGATATATCATGTTTGTTTGCCGCAGTCCCAGTAGCTTTCTCCCTAGAAAATACGAACGTGTAGCGCTGGTGTCTCCATGTGGAACCAATTAGTGATTCCAAGCACAAAATTAAATGTTCCCTGATAAAAAACATTCAAAACAATAAAGTCCGTGGAAAATATCAGGAATACAAAAACACAGAGGCTGTAGCAATATCTGGCATTGAGTTAGCCAAAACACAACCGGATATTTCCAGTTTCATCCAGTCATATCTGGACAAACTGGTGTGGAATTTGTATGCAATGGACCGAGAAAATCACAGTAAAAATGGTTGTGGAGAAAAGCAAACTCTTTTCTTTAGGCAAGTCCATAAAATGTCATCTATACAAACAGAAATATCATGTTTGTTTGCCGAACTTCCTCTAGCTTTCTATCTAGAAAATACGAATGTGTGGAGCTGGTGTCCCCTTGATGAACCAATGAGTGTTTCAACGGTAGAAAATTAAATGTTCCCTGATAAAAAAACATTCAAAACAATAAAGTCCATCGATAATATCAAGAAAACACAAACACAGAGGCTTTCACAATATTTTGGATTGAGTTAGCCAAAACACAACCGGATATTTCTTGTTTCATCCAGTCATATCCGGACAAACTGGTGTGGAATTCGTATGCAATGGACCGAGAAAATCACAGTAAAATGGTTTTGGAGAAAAGCAAAGTCTTTTCGTTAGGCAAGTGCATAAAATGTCATCTATACAAACAGAAATATCATGTTTGTTTGCCACAGTTCCTCTAGCTTTCTCCCTAGAAAATACGAATGTGTAGTGCTGGTGTCTCCATGTGGAACCAATTACTGATTCCAAGCACAAAATTAAATGTTCCCCGATAAAAAACATTCAAAACAATAAAGTCCGTGGATAATATCAGGAATACAAAAACACAGAGGCTGTAGCAATATCTGGGATTGAGTTTGCCAAAACACAACCGGATATTTCCGGTTTCATCCAGTCATATCTGGACAAACTGGTGTGGAATTCGTATGCAATGGACCGAGAGAATCACAGTAGAAATGGTTTTGGAGAAAAGCAAAGTCTTTTCGTTAGGCAAGTGCAATTAGTGTTTCTGAGGTGCAAAATTAAATGTTGCCTGATAAAAACATTCAAAACAATACAGTCCATCAATAATATCCAGAAAACACAAACACACATGCTTTCACAATGTTTCGGATTGAGTTAGCCAAAACTCAACAGTATATTTCTGTTTCATCGAATCATATCTGGACAAACTGGTGTGGAATTCGTATGCAATGGATTGAGAAAACCACAGTAAAAATGACTTTGGAGAAGAGCAAAGTCTTTTCGTTAGGCAAGTGCATAAAATGTCATCAATACAAACAGAAATATCATGTTTATTTGTCACAGTTCCTCTAGCTTTCTCCCTAGAAATACGAATGTGTAGAGCTGGTGTCTCCATGTGGAACCAATTACTGTATCCAAGCTTAAAATAAAATGTTCTCCGATAAAAAACATTCAAAACAATAAAGTCCGTTGATAATATCCAGAAAACACACACACTGAGGCTGTATTAATAGCTGGGATTGAGTTAGCCAAAACAAATCCGGATACTTTTTCACTTTCATTAAGGTCATATCCGGACAAAGTGGTGTGTAATTTCTATGCAATGCACTGAGAAAATCACAGTAAAAATGGTTTTGGAGAAAAGCAAAGTCTTTTCGTTAGGCAAGTGCATGAAATGTCATCTATACAAACAGATATATCATGTTTGTTTGCCGCAGTCCCAGTAGCTTTCTCCCTAGAAAATACGAATGTGTAGCGCTGGTGTCTCCATGTGGAACCAATTAGTGATTCCAAGCACAAAATTAAATGTTCCCTGATAAAAAACATTCAAAACAATAAAGTCCGTGGAAAATATCAGGAATACAAAAACACAGAGGCTGTAGCAATATCTGGCATTGAGTTAGCCAAAACACAACCGGATATTTCCGGTTTCATCCAGTCATATCTGGACAAACTGGTGTGGAATTTGTATGCAATGGACTGAGAAAATCACAGTAAAAATGGTTGTGGAGAAAAGCAAACTCTTTTCTTTAGGCAAGTCCATAAAATGTCATCTATACAAACAGAAATATCATGTTTGTTTGCGGAACTTCCTCTAGCTTTCTATCTAGAAAATACGAATGTGTGGAGCTGGTGTCCCCTTGATGAACCAATGAGTGTTTCAACGGTAGAAAATTAAATGTTCCCTGATAAAAAAACATTCAAAACAATAAAGTCCATCGATAATATCAAGAAAACACAAACACAGAGGCTTTCACAATATTTTGGATTGAGTTAGCCAAAACACAACCGGATATTTCTTGTTTCATCCAGTCATATCCGGACAAACTGGTGTGGAATTCGTATGCAATGGACCGAGAAAATCACAGTAAAATGGTTTTGGAGAAAAGCAAAGTCTTTTCGTTAGGCAAGTGCATAAAATGTCATCTATACAAACAGAAATATCATGTTTGTTTGCCACAGTTCCTCTAGCTTTCTCCCTAGAAAATACGAATGTGTAGTGCTGGTGTCTCCATGTGGAACCAATTACCGATTCCAAGCACAAAATTAAATGTTCCCCGATAAAAAACATTCAAAACAATAAAGTCCGTGGATAATATCAGGAATACAAAAACACAGAGGCTGTAGCAATATCTGGGATTGAGTTTGCCAAAACACAACCGGATATTTCCGGTTTCATCCAGTCATATCTGGACAAACTGGTGTGGAATTCGTATGCAATGGACCGAGAGAATCACAGTAGAAATGGTTTTGGAGAAAAGCAAAGTCTTTTCGTTAGGCAAGTGCAATTAGTGTTTCTGAGGTGCAAAATTAAATGTTGCCTGATAAAAACATTCAAAACAATACAGTCCATCAATAATATCCAGAAAACACAAACACACATGCTTTCACAATGTTTCGGATTGAGTTAGCCAAAACTCAACAGTATATTTCTGTTTCATCGAATCATATCCGGACAAACTGGTGTGGAATTCGTATGCAATGGATTGAGAAAACCACAGTAAAAATGACTTTGGAGAAGAGCAAAGTCTTTTCGTTAGGCAAGTGCATAAAATGTCATCAATACAAACAGAAATATCATGTTTATTTGTCACAGTTCCTCTAGCTTTCTCCCTAGAAATACGAATGTGTAGAGCTGGTGTCTCCATGTGGAACCAATTACTGTATCCAAGCTTAAAATAAAATGTTCTCCGATAAAAAACATTCAAAACAATAAAGTCCATTGATAATATCCAGAAAACACACACACTGAGGCTGTATTAATAGCTGGGATTGAGTTAGCCAAAACAAATCCGGATACTTTTTCACTTTCATTAAGGTCATATCCGGACAAAGTGGTGTGTAATTTCTATGCAATGCACTGAGAAAATCACAGTAAAAATGGTTTTGGAGAAAAGCAAAGTCTTTTCGTTAGGCAAGTGCATGAAATGTCATCTATACAAACAGATATATCATGTTTGTTTGCCGCAGTCCCAGTAGCTTTCTCCCTAGAAAATACGAATGTGTAGCGCTGGTGTCTCCATGTGGAACCAATTAGTGATTCCAAGCACAAAATTAAATGTTCCCTGATAAAAAACATTCAAAACAATAAAGTCCGTGGAAAATATCAGGAATACAAAAACACAGAGGCTGTAGCAATATCTGGCATTGAGTTAGCCAAAACACAACCGGATATTTCCGGTTTCATCCAGTCATATCTGGACAAACTGGTGTGGAATTTGTATGCAATGGACCGAGAAAATCACAGTAAAAATGGTTGTGGAGAAAAGCAAACTCTTTTCTTTAGGCAAGTCCATAAAATGTCATCTATACAAACAGAAATATCATGTTTGTTTGCCGAACTTCCTCTAGCTTTCTATCTAGAAAATACGAATGTGTGGAGCTGGTGTCCCCTTGATGAACCAATGAGTGTTTCAACGGTAGAAAATTAAATGTTCCCTGATAAAAAAACATTCAAAACAATAAAGTCCATCGATAATATCAAGAAAACACAAACACAGAGGCTTTCACAATATTTTGGATTGAGTTAGCCAAAACACAACCGGATATTTCTTGTTTCATCCAGTCATATCCGGACAAACTGGTGTGGAATTCGTATGCAATGGACCGAGAAAATCACAGTAAAATGGTTTTGGAGAAAAGCAAAGTCTTTTCGTTAGGCAAGTGCATAAAATGTCATCTATACAAACAGAAATATCATGTTTGTTTGCCACAGTTCCTCTAGCTTTCTCCCTAGAAAATACGAATGTGTAGTGCTGGTGTCTCCATGTGGAACCAATTACCGATTCCAAGCACAAAATTAAATGTTCCCCGATAAAAAACATTCAAAACAATAAAGTCCGTGGATAATATCAGGAATACAAAAACACAGAGGCTGTAGCAATATCTGGGATTGAGTTAGCCAAAACACAACCGGATATTTCCGGTTTCATCCAGTCATATCTGGACAAACTGGTGTGGAATTCGTATGCAATGGACCGAGAGAATCACAGTAGAAATGGTTTTGGAGAAAAGCAAAGTCTTTTCGTTAGGCAAGTGCAATTAGTGTTTCTGAGGTGCAAAATTAAATGTTGCCTGATAAAAACATTCAAAACAATACAGTCCATCAATAATATCCAGAAAACACAAACACACAGGCTTTCACAATGTTTCGGATTGAGTTAGCCAAAACTCAACAGTATATTTCTGTTTCATCGAATCATATCCGGACAAACTGGTGTGGAATTCGTATGCAATGGATTGAGAAAACCACAGTAAAAATGACTTTGGAGAAGAGCAAAGTCTTTTCGTTAGGCAAGTGCATAAAATGTCATCAATACAAACAGAAATATCATGTTTATTTGTCACAGTTCCTCTAGCTTTCTCCCTAGAAATACGAATGTGTAGAGCTGGTGTCTCCATGTGGAACCAATTACTGTATCCAAGCTTAAAATAAAATGTTCTCCGATAAAAAACATTCAAAACAATAAAGTCCGTTGATAATATCCAGAAAACACACACACTGAGGCTGTATTAATAGCTGGGATTGAGTTAGCCAAAACAAATCCGGATACTTTTTCACTTTCATTAAGGTCATATCCGGACAAAGTGGTGTGTAATTTCTATGCAATGCACTGAGAAAATCACAGTAAAAATGGTTTTGGAGAAAAGCAAAGTCTTTTCGTTAGGCAAGTGCATGAAATGTCATCTATACAAACAGATATATCATGTTTGTTTGCCGCAGTCCCAGTAGCTTTCTCCCTAGAAAATACGAATGTGTAGCGCTGGTGTCTCCATGTGCAACCAATTAGTGATTCCAAGCACAAAATTAAATGTTCCCTGATAAAAAACATTCAAAACAATAAAGTCCGTGGAAAATATCAGGAATACAAAAACACAGAGGCTGTAGCAATATCTGGCATTGAGTTAGCCAAAACACAACCGGATATTTCCGGTTTCATCCAGTCATATCTGGACAAACTGGTGTGGAATTTGTATGCAATGGACCGAGAAAATCACAGTAAAAATGGTTGTGGAGAAAAGCAAACTCTTTTCTTTAGGCAAGTCCATAAAATGTCATCTATACAAACAGAAATATCATGTTTGTTTGCCGAACTTCCTCTAGCTTTCTATCTAGAAAATACGAATGTGTGGAGCTGGTGTCCCCTTGATGAACCAATGAGTGTTTCAACGGTAGAAAATTAAATGTTCCCTGATAAAAAAACATTCAAAACAATAAAGTCCATCGATAATATCAAGAAAACACAAACACAGAGGCTTTCACAATATTTTGGATTGAGTTAGCCAAAACACAACCGGATATTTCTTGTTTCATCCAGTCATATCCGGACAAACTGGTGTGGAATTCGTATGCAATGGACCGAGAAAATCACAGTAAAATGGTTTTGGAGAAAAGCAAAGTCTTTTCGTTAGGCAAGTGCATAAAATGTCATCTATACAAACAGAAATATCATGTTTGTTTGCCACAGTTCCTCTAGCTTTCTCCCTAGAAAATACGAATGTGTAGTGCTGGTGTCTCCATGTGGAACCAATTACCGATTCCAAGCACAAAATTAAATGTTCCCCGATAAAAAACATTCAAAACAATAAAGTCCGTGGATAATATCAGGAATACAAAAACACAGAGGCTGTAGCAATATCTGGCATTGAGTTAGCCAAAACACAACCGGATATTTCCGGTTTCATCCAGTCATATCTGGACAAACTGGTGTGGAATTCGTATGCAATGGACCGAGAGAATCACAGTAGAAATGGTTTTGGAGAAAAGCAAAGTCTTTTCGTTAGGCAAGTGCAATTAGTGTTTCTGAGGTGCAAAATTAAATGTTGCCTGATAAAAACATTCAAAACAATACAGTCCATCAATAATATCCAGAAAACACAAACACACAGGCTTTCACAATGTTTCGGATTGAGTTAGCCAAAACTCAACAGTATATTTCTGTTTCATCGAATCATATCCGGACAAACTGGTGTGGAATTCGTATGCAATGGATTGAGAAAACCACAGTAAAAATGACTTTGGAGAAGAGCAAAGTCTTTTCGTTAGGCAAGTGCATAAAATGTCATCAATACAAACAGAAATATCATGTTTATTTGTCACAGTTCCTCTAGCTTTCTCCCTAGAAATACGAATGTGTAGAGCTGGTGTCTCCATGTGGAACCAATTACTGTATCCAAGCTTAAAATAAAATGTTCTCCGATAAAAAACATTCAAAACAATAAAGTCCGTTGATAATATCCAGAAAACACACACACTGAGGCTGTATTAATAGCTGGGATTGAGTTAGCCAAAACAAATCCGGATACTTTTTCACTTTCATTAAGGTCATATCCGGACAAAGTGGTGTGTAATTTCTATGCAATGCACTGAGAAAATCACAGTAAAAATGGTTTTGGAGAAAAGCAAAGTCTTTTCGTTAGGCAAGTGCATGAAATGTCATCTATACAAACAGATATATCATGTTTGTTTGCCGCAGTCCCAGTAGCTTTCTCCCTAGAAAATACGAATGTGTAGCGCTGGTGTCTCCATGTGCAACCAATTAGTGATTCCAAGCACAAAATTAAATGTTCCCTGATAAAAAACATTCAAAACAATAAAGTCCGTGGAAAATATCAGGAATACAAAAACACAGAGGCTGTAGCAATATCTGGCATTGAGTTAGCCAAAACACAACCGGATATTTCCGGTTTCATCCAGTCATATCTGGACAAACTGGTGTGGAATTTGTATGCAATGGACCGAGAAAATCACAGTAAAAATGGTTGTGGAGAAAAGCAAACTCTTTTCTTTAGGCAAGTCCATAAAATGTCATCTATACAAACAGAAATATCATGTTTGTTTGCCGAACTTCCTCTAGCTTTCTATCTAGAAAATACGAATGTGTGGAGCTGGTGTCCCCTTGATGAACCAATGAGTGTTTCAACGGTAGAAAATTAAATGTTCCCTGATAAAAAAACATTCAAAACAATAAAGTCCATCGATAATATCAAGAAAACACAAACACAGAGGCTTTCACAATATTTTGGATTGAGTTAGCCAAAACACAACCGGATATTTCTTGTTTCATCCAGTCATATCCGGACAAACTGGTGTGGAATTCGTATGCAATGGACCGAGAAAATCACAGTAAAATGGTTTTGGAGAAAAGCAAAGTCTTTTCGTTAGGCAAGTGCATAAAATGTCATCTATACAAACAGAAATATCATGTTTGTTTGCCACAGTTCCTCTAGCTTTCTCCCTAGAAAATACGAATGTGTAGTGCTGGTGTCTCCATGTGGAACCAATTACCGATTCCAAGCACAAAATTAAATGTTCCCCGATAAAAAACATTCAAAACAATAAAGTCCGTGGATAATATCAGGAATACAAAAACACAGAGGCTGTAGCAATATCTGGCATTGAGTTAGCCAAAACACAACCGGATATTTCCGGTTTCATCCAGTCATATCTGGACAAACTGGTGTGGAATTCGTATGCAATGGACCGAGAGAATCACAGTAGAAATGGTTTTGGAGAAAAGCAAAGTCTTTTCGTTAGGCAAGTGCAATTAGTGTTTCTGAGGTGCAAAATTAAATGTTGCCTGATAAAAACATTCAAAACAATACAGTCCATCAATAATATCCAGAAAACACAAACACACAGGCTTTCACAATGTTTCGGATTGAGTTAGCCAAAACTCAACAGTATATTTCTGTTTCATCGAATCATATCCGGACAAACTGGTGTGGAATTCGTATGCAATGGATTGAGAAAACCACAGTAAAAATGACTTTGGAGAAGAGCAAAGTCTTTTCGTTAGGCAAGTGCATAAAATGTCATCAATACAAACAGAAATATCATGTTTATTTGTCACAGTTCCTCTAGCTTTCTCCCTAGAAATACGAATGTGTAGAGCTGGTGTCTCCATGTGGAACCAATTACTGTATCCAAGCTTAAAATAAAATGTTCTCCGATAAAAAACATTCAAAACAATAAAGTCCGTGGATAATATCCAGAAAACACACACACTGAGGCTGTATTAATAGCTGGGATTGAGTTAGCCAAAACAAATCCGGATACTTTTTCACTTTCATTAAGGTCATATCCGGACAAAGTGGTGTGTAATTTCTATGCAATGCACTGAGAAAATCACAGTAAAAATGGTTTTGGAGAAAAGCAAAGTCTTTTCGTTAGGCAAGTGCATGAAATGTCATCTATACAAACAGATATATCATGTTTGTTTGCCGCAGTCCCAGTAGCTTTCTCCCTAGAAAATACGAATGTGTAGCGCTGGTGTCTCCATGTGCAACCAATTAGTGATTCCAAGCACAAAATTAAATGTTCCCTGATAAAAAACATTCAAAACAATAAAGTCCGTGGAAAATATCAGGAATACAAAAACACAGAGGCTGTAGCAATATCTGGCATTGAGTTAGCCAAAACACAACCGGAAATTTCCGGTTTCATCCAGTCATATCTGGACAAACTGGTGTGGAATTTGTATGCAATGGACCGAGAAAATCACAGTAAAAATGGTTGTGGAGAAAAGCAAACTCTTTTCTTTAGGCAAGTCCATAAAATGTCATCTATACAAACAGAAATATCATGTTTGTTTGCGGAACTTCCTCTAGCTTTCTATCTAGAAAATACGAATGTGTGGAGCTGGTGTCCCCTTGATGAACCAATGAGTGTTTCAACGGTAGAAAATTAAATGTTCCCTGATAAAAAAACATTCAAAACAATAAAGTCCATCGATAATATCAAGAAAACAAACACAGAGGCTTTCACAATATTTTGGATTGAGTTAGCCAAAACACAACCGGATATTTCTTGTTTCATCCAGTCATATCCGGACAAACTGGTGTGGAATTCGTATGCAATGGACCGAGAAAATCACAGTAAAATGGTTTTGGAAAAAAACAAAGTCTTTTCGTTAGGCAAGTGCATAAAATGTCATCTATACAAACAGAAATATCATGTTTGTTTGCCACAGTTCCTCTAGCTTTCTCCCTAGAAAATACGAATGTGTAGTGCTGGTGTCTCCATGTGGAACCAATTACCGATTCCAAGCACAAAATTAAATGTTCCCCGATAAAAAACATTCAAAACAATAAAGTCCGTGGATAATATCAGGAATACAAAAACACAGAGGCTGTAGCAATATCTGGGATTGAGTTTGCCAAAACACAACCGGATATTTCCGGTTTCATCCAGTCATATCTGGACAAACTGGTGTGGAATTCGTATGCAATGGACCGAGAGAATCACAGTAGAAATGGTTTTGGAGAAAAGCAAAGTCTTTTCGTTAGGCAAGTGCAATTAGTGTTTCTGAGGTGCAAAATTAAATGTTGCCTGATAAAAACATTCAAAACAATACCGTCCATCAATAATATCCAGAAAACACAAACACACAGGCTTTCACAATGTTTCGGATTGAGTTAGTAAAACTCAACAGCATATTTCTGTTTCATCGAATCATATCCGGACAAACTGGTGTGGAATTCGTATGCAATGGATTGAGAAAACCACAGTAAAAATGATTTTGGAGAAGAGCAAAGTCTTTTCGTTAGGCAAGTGCATAAAATGTCATCAATACAAACAGAAATATCATGTTTATTTGTCACAGTTCCTCTAGCTTTCTCCCTAGAAATACGAATGTGTAGAGCTGGTGTCTCCATGTGGAACCAATTACTGTATCCAAGCTTAAAATAAAATGTTCTCCGATAAAAAACATTCAAAACAATAAAGTCCGTGGATAATATCCAGAAAACACACACACTGAGGCTGTATTAATAGCTGGGATTGAGTTAGCCAAAACAAATCCGGATACTTTTTCACTTTCATTAAGGTCATATCCGGACAAAGTGGTGTGTAATTTCTATGCAATGCACTGAGAAAATCACAGTAAAAATGGTTTTGGAGAAAAGCAAAGTCTTTTCGTTAGGCAAGTGCATGAAATGTCATCTATACAAACAGATATATCATGTTTGTTTGCCGCAGTCCCAGTAGCTTTCTCCCTAGAAAATACGAATGTGTAGCGCTGGTGTCTCCATGTGCAACCAATTAGTGATTCCAAGCACAAAATTAAATGTTCCCTGATAAAAAACATTCAAAACAATAAAGTCCGTGGAAAATATCAGGAATACAAAAACACAGAGGCTGTAGCAATATCTGGCATTGAGTTAGCCAAAACACAACCGGATATTTCCGGTTTCATCCAGTCATATCTGGACAAACTGGTGTGGAATTTGTATGCAATGGACCGAGAAAATCACAGTAAAAATGGTTGTGGAGAAAAGCAAACTCTTTTCTTTAGGCAAGTCCATAAAATGTCATCTATACAAACAGAAATATCATGTTTGTTTGCCGAACTTCCTCTAGCTTTCTATCTAGAAAATACGAATGTGTGGAGCTGGTGTCCCCTTGATGAACCAATGAGTGTTTCAACGGTAGAAAATTAAATGTTCCCTGATAAAAAAACATTCAAAACAATAAAGTCCATCGATAATATCAAGAAAACACAAACACAGAGGCTTTCACAATATTTTGGATTGAGTTAGCCAAAACACAACCGGATATTTCTTGTTTCATCCAGTCATATCCGGACAAACTGGTGTGGAATTCGTATGCAATGGACCGAGAAAATCACAGTAAAATGGTTTTGGAGAAAAGCAAAGTCTTTTCGTTAGGCAAGTGCATAAAATGTCATCTATACAAACAGAAATATCATGTTTGTTTGCCACAGTTCCTCTAGCTTTCTCCCTAGAAAATACGAATGTGTAGTGCTGGTGTCTCCATGTGGAACCAATTACCGATTCCAAGCACAAAATTAAATGTTCCCCGATAAAAAACATTCAAAACAATAAAGTCCGTGGATAATATCAGGAATACAAAAACACAGAGGCTGTAGCAATATCTGGGATTGAGTTAGCCAAAACACAACCGGATATTTCCGGTTTCATCCAGTCATATCTGGACAAACTGGTGTGGAATTCGTATGCAATGGACCGAGAGAATCACAGTAGAAATGGTTTTGGAGAAAAGCAAAGTCTTTTCGTTAGGCAAGTGCAATTAGTGTTTCTGAGGTGCAAAATTAAATGTTGCCTGATAAAAACATTCAAAACAATACAGTCCATCAATAATATCCAGAAAACACAAACACACAGGCTTTCACAATGTTTCGGATTGAGTTAGCCAAAACTCAACAGTATATTTCTGTTTCATCGAATCATATCCGGACAAACTGGTGTGGAATTCGTATGCAATGGATTGAGAAAACCACAGTAAAAATGACTTTGGAGAAGAGCAAAGTCTTTTCGTTAGGCAAGTGCATAAAATGTCATCAATACAAACAGAAATATCATGTTTATTTGTCACAGTTCCTCTAGCTTTCTCCCTAGAAATACGAATGTGTAGAGCTGGTGTCTCCATGTGGAACCAATTACTGTATCCAAGCTTAAAATAAAATGTTCTCCGATAAAAAACATTCAAAACAATAAAGTCCGTGGATAATATCCAGAAAACACACACACTGAGGCTGTATTAATAGCTGGGATTGAGTTAGCCAAAACAAATCCGGATACTTTTTCACTTTCATTAAGGTCATATCCGGACAAAGTGGTGTGTAATTTCTATGCAATGCACTGAGAAAATCACAGTAAAAATGGTTTTGGAGAAAAGCAAAGTCTTTTCGTTAGGCAAGTGCATGAAATGTCATCTATACAAACAGATATATCATGTTTGTTTGCCGCAGTCCCAGTAGCTTTCTCCCTAGAAAATACGAATGTGTAGCGCTGGTGTCTCCATGTGCAACCAATTAGTGATTCCAAGCACAAAATTAAATGTTCCCTGATAAAAAACATTCAAAACAATAAAGTCCGTGGAAAATATCAGGAATACAAAAACACAGAGGCTGTAGCAATATCTGGCATTGAGTTAGCCAAAACACAACCGGATATTTCCGGTTTCATCCAGTCATATCTGGACAAACTGGTGTGGAATTTGTATGCAATGGACCGAGAAAATCACAGTAAAAATGGTTGTGGAGAAAAGCAAACTCTTTTCTTTAGGCAAGTCCATAAAATGTCATCTATACAAACAGAAATATCATGTTTGTTTGCCGAACTTCCTCTAGCTTTCTATCTAGAAAATACGAATGTGTGGAGCTGGTGTCCCCTTGATGAACCAATGAGTGTTTCAACGGTAGAAAATTAAATGTTCCCTGATAAAAAAACATTCAAAACAATAAAGTCCATCGATAATATCAAGAAAACACAAACACAGAGGCTTTCACAATATTTTGGATTGAGTTAGCCAAAACACAACCGGATATTTCTTGTTTCATCCAGTCATATCCGGACAAACTGGTGTGGAATTCGTATGCAATGGACCGAGAAAATCACAGTAAAATGGTTTTGGAGAAAAGCAAAGTCTTTTCGTTAGGCAAGTGCATAAAATGTCATCTATACAAACAGAAATATCATGTTTGTTTGCCACAGTTCCTCTAGCTTTCTCCCTAGAAAATACGAATGTGTAGTGCTGGTGTCTCCATGTGGAACCAATTACCGATTCCAAGCACAAAATTAAATGTTCCCCGATAAAAAACATTCAAAACAATAAAGTCCGTGGATAATATCAGGAATACAAAAACACAGAGGCTGTAGCAATATCTGGGATTGAGTTAGCCAAAACACAACCGGATATTTCCGGTTTCATCCAGTCATATCTGGACAAACTGGTGTGGAATTCGTATGCAATGGACCGAGAGAATCACAGTAGAAATGGTTTTGGAGAAAAGCAAAGTCTTTTCGTTAGGCAAGTGCATGAAATGTCATCTATACAAACAGATATATCATGTTTGTTTGCCGCAGTCCCAGTAGCTTTCTCCCTAGAAAATACGAATGTGTAGCGCTGGTGTCTCCATGTGCAACCAATTAGTGATTCCAAGCACAAAATTAAATGTTCCCTGATAAAAAACATTCAAAACAATAAAGTCCGTGGAAAATATCAGGAATACAAAAACACAGAGGCTGTAGCAATATCTGGCATTGAGTTAGCCAAAACACAACCGGAAATTTCCGGTTTCATCCAGTCATATCTGGACAAACTGGTGTGGAATTTGTATGCAATGGACCGAGAAAATCACAGTAAAAATGGTTGTGGAGAAAAGCAAACTCTTTTCTTTAGGCAAGTCCATAAAATGTCATCTATACAAACAGAAATATCATGTTTGTTTGCGGAACTTCCTCTAGCTTTCTATCTAGAAAATACGAATGTGTGGAGCTGGTGTCCCCTTGATGAACCAATGAGTGTTTCAACGGTAGAAAATTAAATGTTCCCTGATAAAAAAACATTCAAAACAATAAAGTCCATCGATAATATCAAGAAAACAAACACAGAGGCTTTCACAATATTTTGGATTGAGTTAGCCAAAACACAACCGGATATTTCTTGTTTCATCCAGTCATATCCGGACAAACTGGTGTGGAATTCGTATGCAATGGACCGAGAAAATCACAGTAAAATGGTTTTGGAAAAAAACAAAGTCTTTTCGTTAGGCAAGTGCATAAAATGTCATCTATACAAACAGAAATATCATGTTTGTTTGCCACAGTTCCTCTAGCTTTCTCCCTAGAAAATACGAATGTGTAGTGCTGGTGTCTCCATGTGGAACCAATTACCGATTCCAAGCACAAAATTAAATGTTCCCCGATAAAAAACATTCAAAACAATAAAGTCCGTGGATAATATCAGGAATACAAAAACACAGAGGCTGTAGCAATATCTGGGATTGAGTTTGCCAAAACACAACCGGATATTTCCGGTTTCATCCAGTCATATCTGGACAAACTGGTGTGGAATTCGTATGCAATGGACCGAGAGAATCACAGTAGAAATGGTTTTGGAGAAAAGCAAAGTCTTTTCGTTAGGCAAGTGCAATTAGTGTTTCTGAGGTGCAAAATTAAATGTTGCCTGATAAAAACATTCAAAACAATACCGTCCATCAATAATATCCAGAAAACACAAACACACAGGCTTTCACAATGTTTCGGATTGAGTTAGTAAAACTCAACAGCATATTTCTGTTTCATCGAATCATATCCGGACAAACTGGTGTGGAATTCGTATGCAATGGATTGAGAAAACCACAGTAAAAATGATTTTGGAGAAGAGCAAAGTCTTTTCGTTAGGCAAGTGCATAAAATGTCATCAATACAAACAGAAATATCATGTTTATTTGTCACAGTTCCTCTAGCTTTCTCCCTAGAAATACGAATGTGTAGAGCTGGTGTCTCCATGTGGAACCAATTACTGTATCCAAGCTTAAAATAAAATATTCTCCGATAAAAAACATTCAAAACAATAAAGTCCGTGGATAATATCCAGAAAACACACACACTGAGGCTGTATTAATAGCTGGGATTGAGTTAGCCAAAACAAATCCGGATACTTTTTCACTTTCATTAAGGTCATATCCGGACAAAGTGGTGTGTAATTTCTATGCAATGCACTGAGAAAATCACAGTAAAAATGGTTTTGGAGAAAAGCAAAGTCTTTTCGTTAGGCAAGTGCATGAAATGTCATCTATACAAACAGATATATCATGTTTGTTTGCCGCAGTCCCAGTAGCTTTCTCCCTAGAAAATACGAATGTGTAGCGCTGGTGTCTCCATGTGCAACCAATTAGTGATTCCAAGCACAAAATTAAATGTTCCCTGATAAAAAACATTCAAAACAATAAAGTCCGTGGAAAATATCAGGAATACAAAAACACAGAGGCTGTAGCAATATCTGGCATTGAGTTAGCCAAAACACAACCGGATATTTCCGGTTTCATCCAGTCATATCTGGACAAACTGGTGTGGAATTTGTATGCAATGGACCGAGAAAATCACAGTAAAAATGGTTGTGGAGAAAAGCAAACTCTTTTCTTTAGGCAAGTCCATAAAATGTCATCTATACAAACAGAAATATCATGTTTGTTTGCCGAACTTCCTCTAGCTTTCTATCTAGAAAATACGAATGTGTGGAGCTGGTGTCCCCTTGATGAACCAATGAGTGTTTCAACGGTAGAAAATTAAATGTTCCCTGATAAAAAAACATTCAAAACAATAAAGTCCATCGATAATATCAAGAAAACACAAACACAGAGGCTTTCACAATATTTTGGATTGAGTTAGCCAAAACACAACCGGATATTTCTTGTTTCATCCAGTCATATCCGGACAAACTGGTGTGGAATTCGTATGCAATGGACCGAGAAAATCACAGTAAAATGGTTTTGGAGAAAAGCAAAGTCTTTTCGTTAGGCAAGTGCATAAAATGTCATCTATACAAACAGAAATATCATGTTTGTTTGCCACAGTTCCTCTAGCTTTCTCCCTAGAAAATACGAATGTGTAGTGCTGGTGTCTCCATGTGGAACCAATTACCGATTCCAAGCACAAAATTAAATGTTCCCCGATAAAAAACATTCAAAACAATAAAGTCCGTGGATAATATCAGGAATACAAAAACACAGAGGCTGTAGCAATATCTGGGATTGAGTTTGCCAAAACACAACCGGATATTTCCGGTTTCATCCAGTCATATCTGGACAAACTGGTGTGGAATTCGTATGCAATGGACCGAGAGAATCACAGTAGAAATGGTTTTGGAGAAAAGCAAAGTCTTTTCGTTAGGCAAGTGCAATTAGTGTTTCTGAGGTGCAAAATTAAATGTTGCCTGATAAAAACATTCAAAACAATACCGTCCATCAATAATATCCAGAAAACACAAACACACAGGCTTTCACAATGTTTCGGATTGAGTTAGTAAAACTCAACAGCATATTTCTGTTTCATCGAATCATATCCGGACAAACTGGTGTGGAATTCGTATGCAATGGATTGAGAAAACCACAGTAAAAATGATTTTGGAGAAGAGCAAAGTCTTTTCGTTAGGCAAGTGCATAAAATGTCATCAATACAAACAGAAATATCATGTTTATTTGTCACAGTTCCTCTAGCTTTCTCCCTAGAAATACGAATGTGTAGAGCTGGTGTCTCCATGTGGAACCAATTACTGTATCCAAGCTTAAAATAAAATGTTCTCCGATAAAAAACATTCAAAACAATAAAGTCCGTGGATAATATCCAGAAAACACACACACTGAGGCTGTATTAATAGCTGGGATTGAGTTAGCCAAAACAAATCCGGATACTTTTTCACTTTCATTAAGGTCATATCCGGACAAAGTGGTGTGTAATTTCTATGCAATGCACTGAGAAAATCACAGTAAAAATGGTTTTGGAGAAAAGCAAAGTCTTTTCGTTAGGCAAGTGCATGAAATGTCATCTATACAAACAGATATATCATGTTTGTTTGCCGCAGTCCCAGTAGCTTTCTCCCTAGAAAATACGAATGTGTAGCGCTGGTGTCTCCATGTGCAACCAATTAGTGATTCCAAGCACAAAATTAAATGTTCCCTGATAAAAAACATTCAAAACAATAAAGTCCGTGGAAAATATCAGGAATACAAAAACACAGAGGCTGTAGCAATATCTGGCATTGAGTTAGCCAAAACACAACCGGATATTTCCGGTTTCATCCAGTCATATCTGGACAAACTGGTGTGGAATTTGTATGCAATGGACCGAGAAAATCACAGTAAAAATGGTTGTGGAGAAAAGCAAACTCTTTTCTTTAGGCAAGTCCATAAAATGTCATCTATACAAACAGAAATATCATGTTTGTTTGCCGAACTTCCTCTAGCTTTCTATCTAGAAAATACGAATGTGTGGAGCTGGTGTCCCCTTGATGAACCAATGAGTGTTTCAACGGTAGAAAATTAAATGTTCCCTGATAAAAAAACATTCAAAACAATAAAGTCCATCGATAATATCAAGAAAACACAAACACAGAGGCTTTCACAATATTTTGGATTGAGTTAGCCAAAACACAACCGGATATTTCTTGTTTCATCCAGTCATATCCGGACAAACTGGTGTGGAATTCGTATGCAATGGACCGAGAAAATCACAGTAAAATGGTTTTGGAGAAAAGCAAAGTCTTTTCGTTAGGCAAGTGCATAAAATGTCATCTATACAAACAGAAATATCATGTTTGTTTGCCACAGTTCCTCTAGCTTTCTCCCTAGAAAATACGAATGTGTAGTGCTGGTGTCTCCATGTGGAACCAATTACCGATTCCAAGCACAAAATTAAATGTTCCCCGATAAAAAACATTCAAAACAATAAAGTCCGTGGATAATATCAGGAATACAAAAACACAGAGGCTGTAGCAATATCTGGGATTGAGTTAGCCAAAACACAACCGGATATTTCCGGTTTCATCCAGTCATATCTGGACAAACTGGTGTGGAATTCGTATGCAATGGACCGAGAGAATCACAGTAGAAATGGTTTTGGAGAAAAGCAAAGTCTTTTCGTTAGGCAAGTGCATGAAATGTCATCTATACAAACAGATATATCATGTTTGTTTGCCGCAGTCCCAGTAGCTTTCTCCCTAGAAAATACGAAAGTGTAGCGCTGGTGTCTCCATGTGCAACCAATTAGTGATTCCAAGCACAAAATTAAATGTTCCCTGATAAAAAACATTCAAAACAATAAAGTCCGTGGAAAATATCAGGAATACAAAAACACAGAGGCTGTAGCAATATCTGGCATTGAGTTAGCCAAAACACAACCGGATATTTCCGGTTTCATCCAGTCATATCTGGACAAACTGGTGTGGAATTTGTATGCAATGGACCGAGAAAATCACAGTAAAAATGGTTGTGGAGAAAAGCAAACTCTTTTCTTTAGGCAAGTCCATAAAATGTCATCTATACAAACAGAAATATCATGTTTGTTTGCCGAACTTCCTCTAGCTTTCTATCTAGAAAATACGAATGTGTGGAGCTGGTGTCCCCTTGATGAACCAATGAGTGTTTCAACGGTAGAAAATTAAATGTTCCCTGATAAAAAAACATTCAAAACAATAAAGTCCATCGATAATATCAAGAAAACACAAACACAGAGGCTTTCACAATATTTTGGATTGAGTTAGCCAAAACACAACCGGATATTTCTTGTTTCATCCAGTCATATCCGGACAAACTGGTGTGGAATTCGTATGCAATGGACCGAGAAAATCACAGTAAAATGGTTTTGGAGAAAAGCAAAGTCTTTTCGTTAGGCAAGTGCATAAAATGTCATCTATACAAACAGAAATGTCATGTTTGTTTGCCACAGTTCCTCTAGCTTTCTCCCTAGAAAATACGAATGTGTAGCGCTGGTGTCTTCATGTGGAACCAATTAGTGATTCCAAGCACAAAATTAAATGTTCCCCGATAAAAAACATTCAAAACAATAAAGTCCGTGGATAATATCAGGAATACAAAAACACAGAGGCTGTAGCAATATCTGGGATTGAGTTTGCCAAAACACAACCGGATATTTCCGGTTTCATCCAGTCATATCTGGACAAACTGGTGTGGAATTCGTATGCAATGGACCGAGAGAATCACAGTAGAAATGGTTTTGGAGAAAAGCAAAGTCTTTTCGTTAGGCAAGTGCAATTAGTGTTTCTGAGGTGCAAAATTAAATGTTGCCTGATAAAAACATTCAAAACAATACCGTCCATCAATAATATCCAGAAAACACAAACACACAGGCTTTCACAATGTTTCGGATTGAGTTAGCCAAAACTCAACAGCATATTTCTGTTTCATCGAATCATATCCGGACAAACTGGTGTGGAATTCGTATGCAATGGATTGAGAAAACCACAGTAAAAATGATTTTGGAGAAGAGCAAAGTCTTTTCGTTAGGCAAGTGCATAAAATGTCATCAATACAAACAGAAATATCATGTTTATTTGTCACAGTTCCTCTAGCTTTCTCCCTAGAAATACGAATGTGTAGAGCTGGTGTCTCCATGTGGAACCAATTACTGTATCCAAGCTTAAAATAAAATGTTCTCCGATAAAAAACATTCAAAACAATAAAGTCCGTTGATAATATCCAGAAAACACACACACTGAGGCTGTATTAATAGCTGGGATTGAGTTAGCCAAAACAAATCCGGATACTTTTTCACTTTCATTAAGGTCATATCCGGACAAAGTGGTGTGTAATTTCTATGCAATGCACTGAGAAAATCACAGTAAAAATGGTTTTGGAGAAAAGCAAAGTCTTTTCGTTAGGCAAGTGCATGAAATGTCATCTATACAAACAGATATATCATGTTTGTTTGCCGCAGTCCCAGTAGCTTTCTCCCTAGAAAATACGAATGTGTAGCGCTGGTGTCTCCATGTGCAACCAATTAGTGATTCCAAGCACAAAATTAAATGTTCCCTGATAAAAAACATTCAAAACAATAAAGTCCGTGGAAAATATCAGGAATACAAAAACACAGAGGCTGTAGCAATATCTGGCATTGAGTTAGCCAAAACACAACCGGATATTTCCGGTTTCATCCAGTCATATCTGGACAAACTGGTGTGGAATTTGTATGCAATGGACCGAGAAAATCACAGTAAAAATGGTTGTGGAGAAAAGCAAACTCTTTTCTTTAGGCAAGTCCATAAAATGTCATCTATACAAACAGAAATATCATGTTTGTTTGCCGAACTTCCTCTAGCTTTCTATCTAGAAAATACGAATGTGTGGAGCTGGTGTCCCCTTGATGAACCAATGAGTGTTTCAACGGTAGAAAATTAAATGTTCCCTGATAAAAAAACATTCAAAACAATAAAGTCCATCGATAATATCAAGAAAACACAAACACAGAGGCTTTCACAATATTTTGGATTGAGTTAGCCAAAACACAACCGGATATTTCTTGTTTCATCCAGTCATATCCGGACAAACTGGTGTGGAATTCGTATGCAATGGACCGAGAAAATCACAGTAAAATGGTTTTGGAGAAAAGCAAAGTCTTTTCGTTAGGCAAGTGCATAAAATGTCATCTATACAAACAGAAATATCATGTTTGTTTGCCACAGTTCCTCTAGCTTTCTCCCTAGAAAATACGAATGTGTAGTGCTGGTGTCTCCATGTGGAACCAATTACCGATTCCAAGCACAAAATTAAATGTTCCCCGATAAAAAACATTCAAAACAATAAAGTCCGTGGATAATATCAGGAATACAAAAACACAGAGGCTGTAGCAATATCTGGGATTGAGTTTGCCAAAACACAACCGGATATTTCCGGTTTCATCCAGTCATATCTGGACAAACTGGTGTGGAATTCGTATGCAATGGACCGAGAGAATCACAGTAGAAATGGTTTTGGAGAAAAGCAAAGTCTTTTCGTTAGGCAAGTGCAATTAGTGTTTCTGAGGTGCAAAATTAAATGTTGCCTGATAAAAACATTCAAAACAATACCGTCCATCAATAATATCCAGAAAACACAAACACACAGGCTTTCACAATGTTTCGGATTGAGTTAGTAAAACTCAACAGCATATTTCTGTTTCATCGAATCATATCCGGACAAACTGGTGTGGAATTCGTATGCAATGGATTGAGAAAACCACAGTAAAAATGATTTTGGAGAAGAGCAAAGTCTTTTCGTTAGGCAAGTGCATAAAATGTCATCAATACAAACAGAAATATCATGTTTATTTGTCACAGTTCCTCTAGCTTTCTCCCTAGAAATACGAATGTGTAGAGCTGGTGTCTCCATGTGGAACCAATTACTGTATCCAAGCTTAAAATAAAATGTTCTCCGATAAAAAACATTCAAAACAATAAAGTCCGTGGATAATATCCAGAAAACACACACACTGAGGCTGTATTAATAGCTGGGATTGAGTTAGCCAAAACAAATCCGGATACTTTTTCACTTTCATTAAGGTCATATCCGGACAAAGTGGTGTGTAATTTCTATGCAATGCACTGAGAAAATCACAGTAAAAATGGTTTTGGAGAAAAGCAAACTCTTTTCGTTAGGCAAGTGCATGAAATGTCATCTATACAAACAGATATATCATGTTTGTTTGCCGCAGTCCCAGTAGCTTTCTCCCTAGAAAATACGAATGTGTAGCGCTGGTGTCTCCATGTGGAACCAATTAGTGATTCCAAGCACAAAATTAAATGTTCCCTGATAAAAAACATTCAAAACAATAAAGTCCGTGGAAAATATCAGGAATACAAAAACACAGAGGCTGTAGCAATATCTGGCATTGAGTTAGCCAAAACACAACCGGATATTTCCGGTTTCATCCAGTCATATCTGGACAAACTGGTGTGGAATTTGTATGCAATGGACCGAGAAAATCACAGTAAAAATGGTTGTGGAGAAAAGCAAACTCTTTTCTTTAGGCAAGTCCATAAAATGTCATCTATACAAACAGAAATATCATGTTTGTTTGCCGAACTTCCTCTAGCTTTCTATCTAGAAAATACGAATGTGTGGAGCTGGTGTCCCCTTGATGAACCAATGAGTGTTTCAACGGTAGAAAATTAAATGTTCCCTGATAAAAAACATTCAAAACAATAAAGTCCATCGATAATATCAAGAAAACACAAACACAGAGGCTTTCACAATATTTTGGATTGAGTTAGCCAAAACACAACCGGATATTTCTTGTTTCATCCAGTCATATCCGGACAAACTGGTGTGGAATTCGTATGCAATGGACCGAGAAAATCACAGTAAAATGGTTTTGGAGAAAAGCAAAGTCTTTTCGTTAGGCAAGTGCATAAAATGTCATCTATACAAACAGAAATATCATGTTTGTTTGCCACAGTTCCTCTAGCTTTCTCCCTAGAAAATACGAATGTGTAGTGCTGGTGTCTCCATGTGGAACCAATTACCGATTCCAAGCACAAAATTAAATGTTCCCCGATAAAAAACATTCAAAACAATAAAGTCCGTGGATAATATCAGGAATACAAAAACACAGAGGCTGTAGCAATATCTGGGATTGAGTTAGCCAAAACACAACCGGATATTTCCGGTTTCATCCAGTCATATCTGGACAAACTGGTGTGGAATTCGTATGCAATGGACCGAGAGAATCACAGTAGAAATGGTTTTGGAGAAAAGCAAAGTCTTTTCGTTAGGCAAGTGCAATTAGTGTTTCTGAGGTGCAAAATTAAATGTTGCCTGATAAAAACATTCAAAACAATACCGTCCATCAATAATATCCAGAAAACACAAACACACAGGCTTTCACAATGTTTCGGATTGAGTTAGCCAAAACTCAACAGCATATTTCTGTTTCATCGAATCATATCCGGACAAACTGGTGTGGAATTCGTATGCAATGGATTGAGAAAACCACAGTAAAAATGATTTTGGAGAAGAGCAAAGTCTTTTCGTTAGGCAAGTGCATAAAATGTCATCAATACAAACAGAAATATCATGTTTATTTGTCACAGTTCCTCTAGCTTTCTCCCTAGAAATACGAATGTGTAGAGCTGGTGTCTCCATGTGGAACCAATTACTGTATCCAAGCTTAAAATAAAATGTTCTCCGATAAAAAACATTCAAAACAATAAAGTCCGTTGATAATATCCAGAAAACACACACACTGAGGCTGTATTAATAGCTGGGATTGAGTTAGCCAAAAGAAATCCGGATACTTTTTCACTTTCATTAAGGTCATATCCGGACAAAGTGGTGTGTAATTTCTATGCAATGCACTGAGAAAATCACAGTAAAAATGGTTTTGGAGAAAAGCAAAGTCTTTTCGTTAGGCAAGTGCATGAAATGTCATCTATACAAACAGATATATCATGTTTGTTTGCCGCAGTCCCAGTAGCTTTCTCCCTAGAAAATACGAATGTGTAGCGCTGGTGTCTCCATGTGGAACCAATTAGTGATTCCAAGCACAAAATTAAATGTTCCCTGATAAAAAACATTCAAAACAATAAAGTCCGTGGAAAATATCAGGAATACAAAAACACAGAGGCTGTAGCAATATCTGGCATTGAGTTAGCCAAAACACAACCGGATATTTCCGGTTTCATCCAGTCATATCTGGACAAACTGGTGTGGAATTTGTATGCAATGGACCGAGAAAATCACAGTAAAAATGGTTGTGGAGAAAAGCAAACTCTTTTCTTTAGGCAAGTCCATAAAATGTCATCTATACAAACAGAAATATCATGTTTGTTTGCCGAACTTCCTCTAGCTTTCTATCTAGAAAATACGAATGTGTGGAGCTGGTGTCCCCTTGATGAACCAATGAGTGTTTCAACGGTAGAAAATTAAATGTTCCCTGATAAAAAAACATTCAAAACAATAAAGTCCATCGATAATATCAAGAAAACACAAACACAGAGGCTTTCACAATATTTTGGATTGAGTTAGCCAAAACACAACCGGATATTTCTTGTTTCATCCAGTCATATCCGGACAAACTGGTGTGGAATTCGTATGCAATGGACCGAGAAAATCACAGTAAAATGGTTTTGGAGAAAAGCAAAGTCTTTTCGTTAGGCAAGTGCATAAAATGTCATCTATACAAACAGAAATATCATGTTTGTTTGCCACAGTTCCTCTAGCTTTCTCCCTAGAAAATACGAATGTGTAGTGCTGGTGTCTCCATGTGGAACCAATTACCGATTCCAAGCACAAAATTAAATGTTCCCCGATAAAAAACATTCAAAACAATAAAGTCCGTGGATAATATCAGGAATACAAAAACACAGAGGCTGTAGCAATATCTGGGATTGAGTTAGCCAAAACACAACCGGATATTTCCGGTTTCATCCAGTCATATCTGGACAAACTGGTGTGGAATTCGTATGCAATGGACCGAGAGAATCACAGTAGAAATGGTTTTGGAGAAAAGCAAAGTCTTTTCGTTAGGCAAGTGCAATTAGTGTTTCTGAGGTGCAAAATTAAATGTTGCCTGATAAAAACATTCAAAACAATACAGTCCATCAATAATATCCAGAAAACACAAACACACAGGCTTTCACAATGTTTCGGATTGAGTTAGCCAAAACTCAACAGTATATTTCTGTTTCATCGAATCATATCCGGACAAACTGGTGTGGAATTCGTATGCAATGGATTGAGAAAACCACAGTAAAAATGATTTTGGAGAAGAGCAAAGTCTTTTCGTTAGGCAAGTGCATAAAATGTCATCAATACAAACAGAAATATCATGTTTATTTGTCACAGTTCCTCTAGCTTTCTCCCTAGAAATACGAATGTGTAGAGCTGGTGTCTCCATGTGGAACCAATTACTGTATCCAAGCTTAAAATAAAATGTTCTCCGATAAAAAACATTCAAAACAATAAAGTCCGTTGATAATATCCAGAAAACACACACACTGAGGCTGTATTAATAGCTGGGATTGAGTTAGCCAAAACAAATCCGGATACTTTTTCACTTTCATTAAGGTCATATCCGGACAAAGTGGTGTGTAATTTCTATGCAATGCACTGAGAAAATCACAGTAAAAATGGTTTTGGAGAAAAGCAAAGTCTTTTCGTTAGGCAAGTGCATGAAATGTCATCTATACAAACAGATATATCATGTTTGTTTGCCGCAGTCCCAGTAGCTTTCTCCCTAGAAAATACGAATGTGTAGCGCTGGTGTCTCCATGTGGAACCAATTACCGATTCCAAGCACAAAATTAAATGTTCCCCGATAAAAAACATTCAAAACAATAAAGTCCGTGGAAAATATCAGGAATACAAAAACACAGAGGCTGTAGCAATATCTGGCATTGAGTTAGCCAAAACACAACCGGATATTTCCGGTTTCATCCAGTCATATCTGGACAAACTGGTGTGGAATTTGTATGCAATGGACCGAGAAAATCACAGTAAAAATGGTTGTGGAGAAAAGCAAACTCTTTTCTTTAGGCAAGTCCATAAAATGTCATCTATACAAACAGAAATATCATGTTTGTTTGCCGAACTTCCTCTAGCTTTCTATCTAGAAAATACGAATGTGTGGAGCTGGTGTCCCCTTGATGAACCAATGAGTGTTTCAACGGTAGAAAATTAAATGTTCCCTGATAAAAAAACATTCAAAACAATAAAGTCCATCGATAATATCAAGAAAACACAAACACAGAGGCTTTCACAATATTTTGGATTGAGTTAGCCAAAACACAACCGGATATTTCTTGTTTCATCCAGTCATATCCGGACAAACTGGTGTGGAATTCGTATGCAATGGACCGAGAAAATCACAGTAAAATGGTTTTGGAGAAAAGCAAAGTCTTTTCGTTAGGCAAGTGCATAAAATGTCATCTATACAAACAGAAATATCATGTTTGTTTGCCACAGTTCCTCTAGCTTTCTCCCTAGAAAATACGAATGTGTAGTGCTGGTGTCTCCATGTGGAACCAATTACCGATTCCAAGCACAAAATTAAATGTTCCCCGATAAAAAACATTCAAAACAATAAAGTCCGTGGATAATATCAGGAATACAAAAACACAGAGGCTGTAGCAATATCTGGGATTGAGTTAGCCAAAACACAACCGGATATTTCCGGTTTCATCCAGTCATATCTGGACAAACTGGTGTGGAATTCGTATGCAATGGACCGAGAGAATCACAGTAGAAATGGTTTTGGAGAAAAGCAAAGTCTTTTCGTTAGGCAAGTGCAATTAGTGTTTCTGAGGTGCAAAATTAAATGTTGCCTGATAAAAACATTCAAAACAATACAGTCCATCAATAATATCCAGAAAACACAAACACACAGGCTTTCACAATGTTTCGGATTGAGTTAGCCAAAACTCAACAGTATATTTCTGTTTCATCGAATCATATCCGGACAAACTGGTGTGGAATTCGTATGCAATGGATTGAGAAAACCACAGTAAAAATGACTTTGGAGAAGAGCAAAGTCTTTTCGTTAGGCAAGTGCATAAAATGTCATCAATACAAACAGAAATATCATGTTTATTTGTCACAGTTCCTCTAGCTTTCTCCCTAGAAATACGAATGTGTAGAGCTGGTGTCTCCATGTGGAACCAATTACTGTATCCAAGCTTAAAATAAAATGTTCTCCGATAAAAAACATTCAAAACAATAAAGTCCGTTGATAATATCCAGAAAACACACACACTGAGGCTGTATTAATAGCTGGGATTGAGTTAGCCAAAACAAATCCGGATACTTTTTCACTTTCATTAAGGTCATATCCGGACAAAGTGGTGTGTAATTTCTATGCAATGCACTGAGAAAATCACAGTAAAAATGGTTTTGGAGAAAAGCAAAGTCTTTTCGTTAGGCAAGTGCATGAAATGTCATCTATACAAACAGATATATCATGTTTGTTTGCCGCAGTCCCAGTAGCTTTCTCCCTAGAAAATACGAATGTGTAGCGCTGGTGTCTCCATGTGGAACCAATTAGTGATTCCAAGCACAAAATTAAATGTTCCCTGATAAAAAACATTCAAAACAATAAAGTCCGTGGAAAATATCAGGAATACAAAAACACAGAGGCTGTAGCAATATCTGGCATTGAGTTAGCCAAAACACAACCGGATATTTCCGGTTTCATCCAGTCATATCTGGACAAACTGGTGTGGAATTTGTATGCAATGGACCGAGAAAATCACAGTAAAAATGGTTGTGGAGAAAAGCAAACTCTTTTCTTTAGGCAAGTGCATAAAATGTCATCTATACAAACAGAAATATCATGTTTGTTTGCCGAACTTCCTCTAGCTTTCTATCTAGAAAATACGAATGTGTGGAGCTGGTGTCCCCTTGATGAACCAATGAGTGTTTCAACGGTAGAAAATTAAATGTTCCCTGATAAAAAAACATTCAAAACAATAAAGTCCATCGATAATATCAAGAAAACACAAACACAGAGGCTTTCACAATATTTTGGATTGAGTTAGCCAAAACACAACCGGATATTTCTTGTTTCATCCAGTCATATCCGGACAAACTGGTGTGGAATTCGTATGCAATGGACCGAGAAAATCACAGTAAAATGGTTTTGGAGAAAAGCAAAGTCTTTTCGTTAGGCAAGTGCATAAAATGTCATCTATACAAACAGAAATATCATGTTTGTTTGCCACAGTACCTCTAGCTTTCTCCCTAGAAAATACGAATGTGTAGTGCTGGTGTCTCCATGTGGAACCAATTACCGATTCCAAGCACAAAATTAAATGTTCCCCGATAAAAAACATTCAAAACAATAAAGTCCGTGGATAATATCAGGAATACAAAAACACAGAGGCTGTAGCAATATCTGGGATTGAGTTTGCCAAAACACAACCGGATATTTCCGGTTTCATCCAGTCATATCTGGACAAACTGGTGTGGAATTCGTATGCAATGGACCGAGAGAATCACAGTAGAAATGGTTTTGGAGAAAAGCAAAGTCTTTTCGTTAGGCAAGTGCAATTAGTGTTTCTGAGGTGCAAAATTAAATGTTGCCTGATAAAAACATTCAAAACAATACCGTCCATCAATAATATCCAGAAAACACAAACACACAGGCTTTCACAATGTTTCGGATTGAGTTAGTAAAACTCAACAGCATATTTCTGTTTCATCGAATCATATCCGGACAAACTGGTGTGGAATTCGTATGCAATGGATTGAGAAAACCACAGTAAAAATGATTTTGGAGAAGAGCAAAGTCTTTTCGTTAGGCAAGTGCATAAAATGTCATCAATACAAACAGAAATATCATGTTTATTTGTCACAGTTCCTCTAGCTTTCTCCCTAGAAATACGAATGTGTAGAGCTGGTGTCTCCATGTGGAACCAATTACTGTATCCAAGCTTAAAATAAAATGTTCTCCGATAAAAAACATTCAAAACAATAAAGTCCGTGGATAATATCCAGAAAACACACACACTGAGGCTGTATTAATAGCTGGGATTGAGTTAGCCAAAACAAATCCGGATACTTTTTCACTTTCATTAAGGTCATATCCGGACAAAGTGGTGTGTAATTTCTATGCAATGCACTGAGAAAATCACAGTAAAAATGGTTTTGGAGAAAAGCAAAATCTTTTCGTTAGGCAAGTGCATGAAATGTCATCTATACAAACAGATATATCATGTTTGTTTGCCGCAGTCCCAGTAGCTTTCTCCCTAGAAAATACGAATGTGTAGCGCTGGTGTCTCCATGTGGAACCAATTAGTGATTCCAAGCACAAAATTAAATGTTCCCTGATAAAAAACATTCAAAACAATAAAGTCCGTGGAAAATATCAGGAATACATAAACACAGAGGCTGTAGCAATATCTGGCATTGAGTTAGCCAAAACACAACCGGATATTTCCGGTTTCATCCAGTCATATCTGGACAAACTGGTGTGGAATTTGTATGCAATGGACCGAGAAAATCACAGTAAAAATGGTTGTGGAGAAAAGCAAACTCTTTTCTTTAGGCAAGTCCATAAAATGTCATCTATACAAACAGAAATATCATGTTTGTTTGCCGAACTTCCTCTAGCTTTCTATCTAGAAAATACGAATGTGTGGAGCTGGTGTCCCCTTGATGAACCAATGAGTGTTTCAACGGTAGAAAATTAAATGTTCCCTGATAAA
This sequence comes from Lepus europaeus, assembly GCF_033115175.1. NCBI lineage: Eukaryota > Metazoa > Chordata > Mammalia > Lagomorpha > Leporidae > Lepus > Lepus europaeus. The sequence continues at coordinate 1,981,053 of NW_026909158.1, read as the reverse complement.
AAACATTCAAAACAATAAAGTCCATCGATAATATCAAGAAAACACAAACACAGAGGCTTTCACAATATTTTGGATTGAGTTAGCCAAAACACAACCGGATATTTCTTGTTTCATCCAGTCATATCCGGACAAACTGGTGTGGAATTCGTATGCAATGGACCGAGAAAATCACAGTAAAATGGTTTTGGAGAAAAGCAAAGTCTTTTCGTTAGGCAAGTGCATAAAATGTCATCTATACAAACAGAAATATCATGTTTGTTTGCCACAGTTCCTCTAGCTTTCTCCCTAGAAAATACGAATGTGTAGTGCTGGTGTCTCCATGTGGAACCAATTACCGATTCCAAGCACAAAATTAAATGTTCCCCGATAAAAAACATTCAAAACAATAAAGTCCGTGGATAATATCAGGAATACAAAAACACAGAGGCTGTAGCAATATCTGGGATTGAGTTTGCCAAAACGCAACCGGATATTTCCGGTTTCATCCAGTCATATCTGGACAAACTGGTGTGGAATTCGTATGCAATGGACCGAGAGAATCACAGTAGAAATGGTTTTGGAGAAAAGCAAAGTCTTTTCGTTAGGCAAGTGCAATTAGTGTTTCTGAGGTGCAAAATTAAATGTTGCCTGATAAAAACATTCAAAACAATACCGTCCATCAATAATATCCAGAAAACACAAACACACAGGCTTTCACAATGTTTCGGATTGAGTTAGCCAAAACTCAACAGCATATTTCTGTTTCATCGAATCATATCCGGACAAACTGGTGTGGAATTCGTATGCAATGGATTGAGAAAACCACAGTAAAAATGATTTTGGAGAAGAGCAAAGTCTTTTCGTTAGGCAAGTGCATAAAATGTCATCAATACAAACAGAAATATCATGTTTATTTGTCACAGTTCCTCTAGCTTTCTCCCTAGAAATACGAATGTGTAGAGCTGGTGTCTCCATGTGGAACCAATTACTGTATCCAAGCTTAAAATAAAATGTTCTCCGATAAAAAACATTCAAAACAATAAAGTCCGTGGATAATATCCAGAAAACACACACACTGAGGCTGTATTAATAGCTGGGATTGAGTTAGCCACAACAAATCCGGATACTTTTTCACTTTCATTAAGGTCATATCCGGACAAAGTGGTGTGTAATTTCTATGCAATGCACTGAGAAAATCACAGTAAAAATGGTTTTGGAGAAAAGCAAAGTCTTTTCGTTAGGCAAGTGCATGAAATGTCATCTATACAAACAGATATATCATGTTTGTTTGCCGCAGTCCCAGTAGCTTTCTCCCTAGAAAATACGAATGTGTAGCGCTGGTGTCTCCATGTGGAACCAATTAGTGATTCCAAGCACAAAATTAAATGTTCCCTGATAAAAAACATTCAAAACAATAAAGTCCGTGGAAAATATCAGGAATACAAAAACACAGAGGCTGTAGCAATATCTGGCATTGAGTTAGCCAAAACACAACCGGATATTTCCGGTTTCATCCAGTCATATCTGGACAAACTGGTGTGGAATTTGTATGCAATGGACCGAGAAAATCACAGTAAAAATGGTTGTGGAGAAAAGCAAACTCTTTTCTTTAGGCAAGTCCATAAAATGTCATCTATACAAACAGAAATATCATGTTTGTTTGCCGAACTTCCTCTAGCTTTCTATCTAGAAAATACGAATGTGTGGAGCTGGTGTCCCCTTGATGAACCAATGAGTGTTTCAACGGTAGAAAATTAAATGTTCCCTGATAAAAAAACATTCAAAACAATAAAGTCCATCGATAATATCAAGAAAACACAAACACAGAGGCTTTCACAATATTTTGGATTGAGTTAGCCAAAACACAACCGGATATTTCTTGTTTCATCCAGTCATATCCGGACAAACTGGTGTGGAATTCGTATGCAATGGACCGAGAAAATCACAGTAAAATGGTTTTGGAGAAAAGCAAAGTCTTTTCGTTAGGCAAGTGCATAAAATGTCATCTATACAAACAGAAATATCATGTTTGTTTGCCACAGTTCCTCTAGCTTTCTCCCTAGAAAATACGAATGTGTAGTGCTGGTGTCTCCATGTGGAACCAATTACCGATTCCAAGCACAAAATTAAATGTTCCCCGATAAAAAACATTCAAAACAATAAAGTCCGTGGATAATATCAGGAATACAAAAACACAGAGGCTGTAGCAATATCTGGGATTGAGTTAGCCAAAACACAACCGGATATTTCCGGTTTCATCCAGTCATATCTGGACAAACTGGTGTGGAATTCGTATGCAATGGACCGAGAGAATCACAGTAGAAATGGTTTTGGAGAAAAGCAAAGTCTTTTCGTTAGGCAAGTGCAATTAGTGTTTCTGAGGTGCAAAATTAAATGTTGCCTGATAAAAACATTCAAAACAATACCGTCCATCAATAATATCCAGAAAACACAAACACACAGGCTTTCACAATGTTTCGGATTGAGTTAGCCAAAACTCAACAGTATATTTCTGTTTCATCGAATCATATCCGGACAAACTGGTGTGGAATTCGTATGCAATGGATTGAGAAAACCACAGTAAAAATGACTTTGGAGAAGAGCAAAGTCTTTTCGTTAGGCAAGTGCATAAAATGTCATCAATACAAACAGAAATATCATGTTTATTTGTCACAGTTCCTCTAGCTTTCTCCCTAGAAATACGAATGTGTAGAGCTGGTGTCTCCATGTGGAACCAATTACTGTATCCAAGCTTAAAATAAAATGTTCTCCGATAAAAAACATTCAAAACAATAAAGTCCGTTGATAATATCCAGAAAACACACACACTGAGGCTGTATTAATAGCTGGGATTGAGTTAGCCAAAACAAATCCGGATACTTTTTCACTTTCATTAAGGTCATATCCGGACAAAGTGGTGTGTAATTTCTATGCAATGCACTGAGAAAATCACAGTAAAAATGGTTTTGGAGAAAAGCAAAGTCTTTTCGTTAGGCAAGTGCATGAAATGTCATCTATACAAACACATATATCATGTTTGTTTGCCACAGTCCCAGTAGCTTTCTCCCTAGAAAATACGAATGTGTAGCGCTGGTGTCTCCATGTGGAACCAATTAGTGATTCCAAGCACAAAATTAAATGTTCCCTGATAAAAAACATTCAAAACAATAAAGTCCGTGGAAAATATCAGGAATACAAAAACACAGAGGCTGTAGCAATATCTGGCATTGAGTTAGCCAAAACACAACCGGATATTTCCGGTTTCATCCAGTCATATCTGGACAAACTGGTGTGGAATTTGTATGCAATGGACCGAGAAAATCACAGTAAAAATGGTTGTGGAGAAAAGCAAACTCTTTTCTTTAGGCAAGTCCATAAAATGTCATCTATACAAACAGAAATATCATGTTTGTTTGCCGAACTTCCTCTAGCTTTCTATCTAGAAAATACGAATGTGTGGAGCTGGTGTCCCCTTGATGAACCAATGAGTGTTTCAACGGTAGAAAATTAAATGTTCCCTGATAAAAAACATTCAAAACAATAAAGTCCATCGATAATATCAAGAAAACACAAACACAGAGGCTTTCACAATATTTTGGATTGAGTTAGCCAAAACACAACCGGATATTTCTTGTTTCATCCAGTCATATCCGGACAAACTGGTGTGGAATTCGTATGCAATGGACCGAGAAAATCACAGTAAAATGGTTTTGGAGAAAAGCAAAGTCTTTTCGTTAGGCAAGTGCATAAAATGTCATCTATACAAACAGAAATATCATGTTTGTTTGCCACAGTTCCTCTAGCTTTCTCCCTAGAAAATACGAATGTGTAGTGCTGGTGTCTCCATGTGGAACCAATTACCGATTCCAAGCACAAAATTAAATGTTCCCCGATAAAAAACATTCAAAACAATAAAGTCCGTGGATAATATCAGGAATACAAAAACACAGAGGCTGTAGCAATATCTGGGATTGAGTTAGCCAAAACACAACCGGATATTTCCGGTTTCATCCAGTCATATCTGGACAAACTGGTGTGGAATTCGTATGCAATGGACCGAGAGAATCACAGTAGAAATGGTTTTGGAGAAAAGCAAAGTCTTTTCGTTAGGCAAGTGCAATTAGTGTTTCTGAGGTGCAAAATTAAATGTTGCCTGATAAAAACATTCAAAACAATACCGTCCATCAATAATATCCAGAAAACACAAACACACAGGCTTTCACAATGTTTCGGATTGAGTTAGCCAAAACTCAACAGTATATTTCTGTTTCATCGAATCATATCCGGACAAACTGGTGTGGAATTCGTATGCAATGGATTGAGAAAACCACAGTAAAAATGACTTTGGAGAAGAGCAAAGTCTTTTCGTTAGGCAAGTGCATAAAATGTCATCAATACAAACAGAAATATCATGTTTATTTGTCACAGTTCCTCTAGCTTTCTCCCTAGAAATACGAATGTGTAGAGCTGGTGTCTCCATGTGGAACCAATTACTGTATCCAAGCTTAAAATAAAATGTTCTCCGATAAAAAACATTCAAAACAATAAAGTCCGTTGATAATATCCAGAAAACACACACACTGAGGCTGTATTAATAGCTGGGATTGAGTTAGCCAAAACAAATCCGGATACTTTTTCACTTTCATTAAGGTCATATCCGGACAAAGTGGTGTGTAATTTCTATGCAATGCACTGAGAAAATCACAGTAAAAATGGTTTTGGAGAAAAGCAAAGTCTTTTCGTTAGGCAAGTGCATGAAATGTCATCTATACAAACACATATATCATGTTTGTTTGCCACAGTCCCAGTAGCTTTCTCCCTAGAAAATACGAATGTGTAGCGCTGGTGTCTCCATGTGGAACCAATTAGTGATTCCAAGCACAAAATTAAATGTTCCCTGATAAAAAACATTCAAAACAATAAAGTCCGTGGAAAATATCAGGAATACAAAAACACAGAGGCTGTAGCAATATCTGGCATTGAGTTAGCCAAAACACAACCGGATATTTCCGGTTTCATCCAGTCATATCTGGACAAACTGGTGTGGAATTTGTATGCAATGGACCGAGAAAATCACAGTAAAAATGGTTGTGGAGAAAAGCAAACTCTTTTCTTTAGGCAAGTCCATAAAATGTCATCTATACAAACAGAAATATCATGTTTGTTTGCCGAACTTCCTCTAGCTTTCTATCTAGAAAATACGAATGTGTGGAGCTGGTGTCCCCTTGATGAACCAATGAGTGTTTCAACGGTAGAAAATTAAATGTTCCCTGATAAAAAACATTCAAAACAATAAAGTCCATCGATAATATCAAGAAAACACAAACACAGAGGCTTTCACAATATTTTGGATTGAGTTAGCCAAAACACAACCGGATATTTCTTGTTTCATCCAGTCATATCCGGACAAACTGGTGTGGAATTCGTATGCAATGGACCGAGAAAATCACAGTAAAATGGTTTTGGAGAAAAGCAAAGTCTTTTCGTTAGGCAAGTGCATAAAATGTCATCTATACAAACAGAAATATCATGTTTGTTTGCCACAGTTCCTCTAGCTTTCTCCCTAGAAAATACGAATGTGTAGTGCTGGTGTCTCCATGTGGAACCAATTACCGATTCCAAGCACAAAATTAAATGTTCCCCGATAAAAAACATTCAAAACAATAAAGTCCGTGGATAATATCAGGAATACAAAAACACAGAGGCTGTAGCAATATCTGGGATTGAGTTAGCCAAAACACAACCGGATATTTCCGGTTTCATCCAGTCATATCTGGACAAACTGGTGTGGAATTCGTATGCAATGGACCGAGAGAATCACAGTAGAAATGGTTTTGGAGAAAAGCAAAGTCTTTTCGTTAGGCAAGTGCAATTAGTGTTTCTGAGGTGCAAAATTAAATGTTGCCTGATAAAAACATTCAAAACAATACCGTCCATCAATAATATCCAGAAAACACAAACACACAGGCTTTCACAATGTTTCGGATTGAGTTAGCCAAAACTCAACAGTATATTTCTGTTTCATCGAATCATATCCGGACAAACTGGTGTGGAATTCGTATGCAATGGATTGAGAAAACCACAGTAAAAATGACTTTGGAGAAGAGCAAAGTCTTTTCGTTAGGCAAGTGCATAAAATGTCATCAATACAAACAGAAATATCATGTTTATTTGTCACAGTTCCTCTAGCTTTCTCCCTAGAAATACGAATGTGTAGAGCTGGTGTCTCCATGTGGAACCAATTACTGTATCCAAGCTTAAAATAAAATGTTCTCCGATAAAAAACATTCAAAACAATAAAGTCCGTTGATAATATCCAGAAAACACACACACTGAGGCTGTATTAATAGCTGGGATTGAGTTAGCCAAAACAAATCCGGATACTTTTTCACTTTCATTAAGGTCATATCCGGACAAAGTGGTGTGTAATTTCTATGCAATGCACTGAGAAAATCACAGTAAAAATGGTTTTGGAGAAAAGCAAAGTCTTTTCGTTAGGCAAGTGCATGAAATGTCATCTATACAAACACATATATCATGTTTGTTTGCCACAGTCCCAGTAGCTTTCTCCCTAGAAAATACGAATGTGTAGCGCTGGTGTCTCCATGTGGAACCAATTAGTGATTCCAAGCACAAAATTAAATGTTCCCTGATAAAAAACATTCAAAACAATAAAGTCCGTGGAAAATATCAGGAATACAAAAACACAGAGGCTGTAGCAATATCTGGCATTGAGTTAGCCAAAACACAACCGGATATTTCCGGTTTCATCCAGTCATATCTGGACAAACTGGTGTGGAATTTGTATGCAATGGACCGAGAAAATCACAGTAAAAATGGTTGTGGAGAAAAGCAAACTCTTTTCTTTAGGCAAGTCCATAAAATGTCATCTATACAAACAGAAATATCATGTTTGTTTGCCGAACTTCCTCTAGCTTTCTATCTAGAAAATACGAATGTGTGGAGCTGGTGTCCCCTTGATGAACCAATGAGTGTTTCAACGGTAGAAAATTAAATGTTCCCTGATAAAAAACATTCAAAACAATAAAGTCCATCGATAATATCAAGAAAACACAAACACAGAGGCTTTCACAATATTTTGGATTGAGTTAGCCAAAACACAACCGGATATTTCTTGTTTCATCCAGTCATATCCGGACAAACTGGTGTGGAATTCGTATGCAATGGACCGAGAAAATCACAGTAAAATGGTTTTGGAGAAAAGCAAAGTCTTTTCGTTAGGCAAGTGCATAAAATGTCATCTATACAAACAGAAATATCATGTTTGTTTGCCACAGTTCCTCTAGCTTTCTCCCTAGAAAATACGAATGTGTAGTGCTGGTGTCTCCATGTGGAACCAATTACCGATTCCAAGCACAAAATTAAATGTTCCCCGATAAAAAACATTCAAAACAATAAAGTCCGTGGATAATATCAGGAATACAAAAACACAGAGGCTGTAGCAATATCTGGGATTGAGTTAGCCAAAACACAACCGGATATTTCCGGTTTCATCCAGTCATATCTGGACAAACTGGTGTGGAATTCGTATGCAATGGACCGAGAGAATCACAGTAGAAATGGTTTTGGAGAAAAGCAAAGTCTTTTCGTTAGGCAAGTGCAATTAGTGTTTCTGAGGTGCAAAATTAAATGTTGCCTGATAAAAACATTCAAAACAATACCGTCCATCAATAATATCCAGAAAACACAAACACACAGGCTTTCACAATGTTTCGGATTGAGTTAGCCAAAACTCAACAGTATATTTCTGTTTCATCGAATCATATCCGGACAAACTGGTGTGGAATTCGTATGCAATGGATTGAGAAAACCACAGTAAAAATGACTTTGGAGAAGAGCAAAGTCTTTTCGTTAGGCAAGTGCATAAAATGTCATCAATACAAACAGAAATATCATGTTTATTTGTCACAGTTCCTCTAGCTTTCTCCCTAGAAATACGAATGTGTAGAGCTGGTGTCTCCATGTGGAACCAATTACTGTATCCAAGCTTAAAATAAAATGTTCTCCGATAAAAAACATTCAAAACAATAAAGTCCGTTGATAATATCCAGAAAACACACACACTGAGGCTGTATTAATAGCTGGGATTGAGTTAGCCAAAACAAATCCGGATACTTTTTCACTTTCATTAAGGTCATATCCGGACAAAGTGGTGTGTAATTTCTATGCAATGCACTGAGAAAATCACAGTAAAAATGGTTTTGGAGAAAAGCAAAGTCTTTTCGTTAGGCAAGTGCATGAAATGTCATCTATACAAACACATATATCATGTTTGTTTGCCACAGTCCCAGTAGCTTTCTCCCTAGAAAATACGAATGTGTAGCGCTGGTGTCTCCATGTGGAACCAATTAGTGATTCCAAGCACAAAATTAAATGTTCCCTGATAAAAAACATTCAAAACAATAAAGTCCGTGGAAAATATCAGGAATACAAAAACACAGAGGCTGTAGCAATATCTGGCATTGAGTTAGCCAAAACACAACCGGATATTTCCGGTTTCATCCAGTCATATCTGGACAAACTGGTGTGGAATTTGTATGCAATGGACCGAGAAAATCACAGTAAAAATGGTTGTGGAGAAAAGCAAACTCTTTTCTTTAGGCAAGTCCATAAAATGTCATCTATACAAACAGAAATATCATGTTTGTTTGCCGAACTTCCTCTAGCTTTCTATCTAGAAAATACGAATGTGTGGAGCTGGTGTCCCCTTGATGAACCAATGAGTGTTTCAACGGTAGAAAATTAAATGTTCCCTGATAAAAAACATTCAAAACAATAAAGTCCATCGATAATATCAAGAAAACACAAACACAGAGGCTTTCACAATATTTTGGATTGAGTTAGCCAAAACACAACCGGATATTTCTTGTTTCATCCAGTCATATCCGGACAAACTGGTGTGGAATTCGTATGCAATGGACCGAGAAAATCACAGTAAAATGGTTTTGGAGAAAAGCAAAGTCTTTTCGTTAGGCAAGTGCATAAAATGTCATCTATACAAACAGAAATATCATGTTTGTTTGCCACAGTTCCTCTAGCTTTCTCCCTAGAAAATACGAATGTGTAGTGCTGGTGTCTCCATGTGGAACCAATTACCGATTCCAAGCACAAAATTAAATGTTCCCCGATAAAAAACATTCAAAACAATAAAGTCCGTGGATAATATCAGGAATACAAAAACACAGAGGCTGTAGCAATATCTGGGATTGAGTTAGCCAAAACACAACCGGATATTTCCGGTTTCATCCAGTCATATCTGGACAAACTGGTGTGGAATTCGTATGCAATGGACCGAGAGAATCACAGTAGAAATGGTTTTGGAGAAAAGCAAAGTCTTTTCGTTAGGCAAGTGCAATTAGTGTTTCTGAGGTGCAAAATTAAATGTTGCCTGATAAAAACATTCAAAACAATACCGTCCATCAATAATATCCAGAAAACACAAACACACAGGCTTTCACAATGTTTCGGATTGAGTTAGCCAAAACTCAACAGTATATTTCTGTTTCATCGAATCATATCCGGACAAACTGGTGTGGAATTCGTATGCAATGGATTGAGAAAACCACAGTAAAAATGACTTTGGAGAAGAGCAAAGTCTTTTCGTTAGGCAAGTGCATAAAATGTCATCAATACAAACAGAAATATCATGTTTATTTGTCACAGTTCCTCTAGCTTTCTCCCTAGAAATACGAATGTGTAGAGCTGGTGTCTCCATGTGGAACCAATTACTGTATCCAAGCTTAAAATAAAATGTTCTCCGATAAAAAACATTCAAAACAATAAAGTCCGTTGATAATATCCAGAAAACACACACACTGAGGCTGTATTAATAGCTGGGATTGAGTTAGCCAAAACAAATCCGGATACTTTTTCACTTTCATTAAGGTCATATCCGGACAAAGTGGTGTGTAATTTCTATGCAATGCACTGAGAAAATCACAGTAAAAATGGTTTTGGAGAAAAGCAAAGTCTTTTCGTTAGGCAAGTGCATGAAATGTCATCTATACAAACACATATATCATGTTTGTTTGCCACAGTCCCAGTAGCTTTCTCCCTAGAAAATACGAATGTGTAGCGCTGGTGTCTCCATGTGGAACCAATTAGTGATTCCAAGCACAAAATTAAATGTTCCCTGATAAAAAACATTCAAAACAATAAAGTCCGTGGAAAATATCAGGAATACAAAAACACAGAGGCTGTAGCAATATCTGGCATTGAGTTAGCCAAAACACAACCGGATATTTCCGGTTTCATCCAGTCATATCTGGACAAACTGGTGTGGAATTTGTATGCAATGGACCGAGAAAATCACAGTAAAAATGGTTGTGGAGAAAAGCAAACTCTTTTCTTTAGGCAAGTCCATAAAATGTCATCTATACAAACAGAAATATCATGTTTGTTTGCCGAACTTCCTCTAGCTTTCTATCTAGAAAATACGAATGTGTGGAGCTGGTGTCCCCTTGATGAACCAATGAGTGTTTCAACGGTAGAAAATTAAATGTTCCCTGATAAAAAACATTCAAAACAATAAAGTCCATCGATAATATCAAGAAAACACAAACACAGAGGCTTTCACAATATTTTGGATTGAGTTAGCCAAAACACAACCGGATATTTCTTGTTTCATCCAGTCATATCCGGACAAACTGGTGTGGAATTCGTATGCAATGGACCGAGAAAATCACAGTAAAATGGTTTTGGAGAAAAGCAAAGTCTTTTCGTTAGGCAAGTGCATAAAATGTCATCTATACAAACAGAAATATCATGTTTGTTTGCCACAGTTCCTCTAGCTTTCTCCCTAGAAAATACGAATGTGTAGTGCTGGTGTCTCCATGTGGAACCAATTACCGATTCCAAGCACAAAATTAAATGTTCCCCGATAAAAAACATTCAAAACAATAAAGTCCGTGGATAATATCAGGAATACAAAAACACAGAGGCTGTAGCAATATCTGGGATTGAGTTAGCCAAAACACAACCGGATATTTCCGGTTTCATCCAGTCATATCTGGACAAACTGGTGTGGAATTCGTATGCAATGGACCGAGAGAATCACAGTAGAAATGGTTTTGGAGAAAAGCAAAGTCTTTTCGTTAGGCAAGTGCAATTAGTGTTTCTGAGGTGCAAAATTAAATGTTGCCTGATAAAAACATTCAAAACAATACCGTCCATCAATAATATCCAGAAAACACAAACACACAGGCTTTCACAATGTTTCGGATTGAGTTAGCCAAAACTCAACAGCATATTTCTGTTTCATCGAATCATATCCGGACAAACTGGTGTGGAATTCGTATGCAATGGATTGAGAAAACCACAGTAAAAATGATTTTGGAGAAGAGCAAAGTCTTTTCGTTAGGCAAGTGCATAAAATGTCATCAATACAAACAGAAATATCATGTTTATTTGTCACAGTTCCTCTAGCTTTCTCCCTAGAAATACGAATGTGTAGAGCTGGTGTCTCCATGTGGAACCAATTACTGTATCCAAGCTTAAAATAAAATGTTCTCCGATAAAAAACATTCAAAACAATAAAGTCCGTGGATAATATCCAGAAAACACACACACTGAGGCTGTATTAATAGCTGGGATTGAGTTAGCCAAAACAAATCCGGATACTTTTTCACTTTCATTAAGGTCATATCCGGACAAAGTGGTGTGTAATTTCTATGCAATGCACTGAGAAAATCACAGTAAAAATGGTTTTGGAGAAAAGCAAAGTCTTTTCGTTAGGCAAGTGCATGAAATGTCATCTATACAAACAGATATATCATGTTTGTTTGCCGCAGTCCCAGTAGCTTTCTCCCTAGAAAATACGAATGTGTAGCGCTGGTGTCTCCATGTGGAACCAATTAGTGATTCCAAGCACAAAATTAAATGTTCCCTGATAAAAAACATTCAAAACAATAAAGTCCGTGGAAAATATCAGGAATACAAAAACACAGAGGCTGTAGCAATATCTGGCATTGAGTTAGCCAAAACACAACCGGATATTTCCGGTTTCATCCAGTCATATCTGGACAAACTGGTGTGGAATTTGTATGCAATGGACCGAGAAAATCACAGTAAAAATGGTTGTGGAGAAAAGCAAACTCTTTTCTTTAGGCAAGTCCATAAAATGTCATCTATACAAACAGAAATATCATGTTTGTTTGCCGAACTTCCTCTAGCTTTCTATCTAGAAAATACGAATGTGTGGAGCTGGTGTCCCCTTGATGAACCAATGAGTGTTTCAACGGTAGAAAATTAAATGTTCCCTGATAAAAAAACATTCAAAACAATAAAGTCCATCGATAATATCAAGAAAACACAAACACAGAGGCTTTCACAATATTTTGGATTGAGTTAGCCAAAACACAACCGGATATTTCTTGTTTCATCCAGTCATATCCGGACAAACTGGTGTGGAATTCGTATGCAATGGACCGAGAAAATCACAGTAAAATGGTTTTGGAGAAAAGCAAAGTCTTTTCGTTAGGCAAGTGCATAAAATGTCATCTATACAAACAGAAATATCATGTTTGTTTGCCACAGTTCCTCTAGCTTTCTCCCTAGAAAATACGAATGTGTAGTGCTGGTGTCTCCATGTGGAACCAATTACCGATTCCAAGCACAAAATTAAATGTTCCCCGATAAAAAACATTCAAAACAATAAAGTCCGTGGATAATATCAGGAATACAAAAACACAGAGGCTGTAGCAATATCTGGGATTGAGTTAGCCAAAACACAACCGGATATTTCCGGTTTCATCCAGTCATATCTGGACAAACTGGTGTGGAATTCGTATGCAATGGACCGAGAGAATCACAGTAGAAATGGTTTTGGAGAAAAGCAAAGTCTTTTCGTTAGGCAAGTGCAATTAGTGTTTCTGAGGTGCAAAATTAAATGTTGCCTGATAAAAACATTCAAAACAATACAGTCCATCAATAATATCCAGAAAACACAAACACACAGGCTTTCACAATGTTTCGGATTGAGTTAGCCAAAACTCAACAGTATATTTCTGTTTCATCGAATCATATCCGGACAAACTGGTGTGGAATTCGTATGCAATGGATTGAGAAAACCACAGTAAAAATGACTTTGGAGAAGAGCAAAGTCTTTTCGTTAGGCAAGTGCATAAAATGTCATCAATACAAACAGAAATATCATGTTTATTTGTCACAGTTCCTCTAGCTTTCTCCCTAGAAATACGAATGTGTAGAGCTGGTGTCTCCATGTGGAACCAATTACTGTATCCAAGCTTAAAATAAAATGTTCTCCGATAAAAAACATTCAAAACAATAAAGTCCGTTGATAATATCCAGAAAACACACACACTGAGGCTGTATTAATAGCTGGGATTGAGTTAGCCAAAACAAATCCGGATACTTTTTCACTTTCATTAAGGTCATATCCGGACAAAGTGGTGTGTAATTTCTATGCAATGCACTGAGAAAATCACAGTAAAAATGGTTTTGGAGAAAAGCAAAGTCTTTTCGTTAGGCAAGTGCATGAAATGTCATCTATACAAACAGATATATCATGTTTGTTTGCCGCAGTCCCAGTAGCTTTCTCCCTAGAAAATACGAATGTGTAGCGCTGGTGTCTCCATGTGGAACCAATTAGTGATTCCAAGCACAAAATTAAATGTTCCCTGATAAAAAACATTCAAAACAATAAAGTCCGTGGAAAATATCAGGAATACAAAAACACAGAGGCTGTAGCAATATCTGGCATTGAGTTAGCCAAAACACAACCGGATATTTCTGGTTTCATCCAGTCATATCTGGACAAACTGGTGTGGAATTTGTATGCAATGGACCGAGAAAATCACAGTAAAAATGGTTGTGGAGAAAAGCAAACTCTTTTCTTTAGGCAAGTGCATAAAATGTCATCTATACAAACAGAAATATCATGTTTGTTTGCCGAACTTCCTCTAGCTTTCTATCTAGAAAATACGAATGTGTGGAGCTGGTGTCCCCTTGATGAACCAATGAGTGTTTCAACGGTAGAAAATTAAATGTTCCCTGATAAAAAAACATTCAAAACAATAAAGTCCATCGATAATATCAAGAAAACACAAACACAGAGGCTTTCACAATATTTTGGATTGAGTTAGCCAAAACACAACCGGATATTTCTTGTTTCATCCAGTCATATCCGGACAAACTGGTGTGGAACTCGTATGCAATGGACCGAGAAAATCACAGTAAAATGGTTTTGGAGAAAAGCAAAGTCTTTTCGTTAGGCAAGTGCATAAAATGTCATCTATACAAACAGAAATATCATGTTTGTTTGCCACAGTTCCTCTAGCTTTCTCCCTAGAAAATACGAATGTGTAGTGCTGGTGTCTCCATGTGGAACCAATTACCGATTCCAAGCACAAAATTAAATGTTCCCCGATAAAAAAAATTCAAAACAATAAAGTCCGTGGATAATATCAGGAATACAAAAACACAGAGGCTGTAGCAATATCTGGGATTGAGTTAGCCAAAACACAACCGGATATTTCCGGTTTCATCCAGTCATATCTGGACAAACTGGTGTGGAATTCGTATGCAATGGACCGAGAGAATCACAGTAGAAATGGTTTTGGAGAAAAGCAAAGTCTTTTCGTTAGGCAAGTGCAATTAGTGTTTCTGAGGTGCAAAATTAAATGTTGCCTGATAAAAACATTCAAAACAATACAGTCCATCAATAATATCCAGAAAACACAAACACACAGGCTTTCACAATGTTTCGGATTGAGTTAGCCAAAACTCAACAGTATATTTCTGTTTCATCGAATCATATCCAGACAAACTGGTGTGGAATTCGTATGCAATGGATTGAGAAAACCACAGTAAAAATGACTTTGGAGAAGAGCAAAGTCTTTTCGTTAGGCAAGTGCATAAAATGTCATCAATACAAACAGAAATATCATGTTTATTTGTCACAGTTCCTCTAGCTTTCTCCCTAGAAATACGAATGTGTAGAGCTGGTGTCTCCATGTGGAACCAATTACTGTATCCAAGCTTAAAATAAAATGTTCTCCGATAAAAAACATTCAAAACAATAAAGTCCGTTGATAATATCCAGAAAACACACACACTGAGGCTGTATTAATAGCTGGGATTGAGTTAGCCACAACAAATCCGGATACTTTTTCACTTTCATTAAGGTCATATCCGGACAAAGTGGTGTGTAATTTCTATGCAATGCACTGAGAAAATCACAGTAAAAATGGTTTTGGAGAAAAGCAAAGTCTTTTCGTTAGGCAAGTGCATGAAATGTCATCTATACAAACAGATATATCATGTTTGTTTGCCGCAGTCCCAGTAGCTTTCTCCCTAGAAAATACGAATGTGTAGCGCTGGTGTCTCCATGTGGAACCAATTAGTGATTCCAAGCACAAAATTAAATGTTCCCTGATAAAAAACATTCAAAACAATAAAGTCCGTGGAAAATATCAGGAATACAAAAACACAGAGGCTGTAGCAATATCTGGCATTGAGTTAGCCAAAACACAACCGGATATTTCCGGTTTCATCCAGTCATATCTGGACAAACTGGTGTGGAATTTGTATGCAATGGACCGAGAAAATCACAGTAAAAATGGTTGTGGAGAAAAGCAAACTCTTTTCTTTAGGCAAGTCCATAAAATGTCATCTATACAAACAGAAATATCATGTTTGTTTGCCGAACTTCCTCTAGCTTTCTATCTAGAAAATACGAATGTGTGGAGCTGGTGTCCCCTTGATGAACCAATGAGTGTTTCAACGGTAGAAAATTAAATGTTCCCTGATAAAAAAACATTCAAAACAATAAAGTCCATCGATAATATCAAGAAAACACAAACACAGAGGCTTTCACAATATTTTGGATTGAGTTAGCCAAAACACAACCGGATATTTCTTGTTTCATCCAGTCATATCCGGACAAACTGGTGTGGAATTCGTATGCAATGGACCGAGAAAATCACAGTAAAATGGTTTTGGAGAAAAGCAAAGTCTTTTCGTTAGGCAAGTGCATAAAATGTCATCTATACAAACAGAAATATCATGTTTGTTTGCCACAGTTCCTCTAGCTTTCTCCCTAGAAAATACGAATGTGTAGTGCTGGTGTCTCCATGTGGAACCAATTACCGATTCCAAGCACAAAATTAAATGTTCCCCGATAAAAAACATTCAAAACAATAAAGTCCGTGGATAATATCAGGAATACAAAAACACAGAGGCTGTAGCAATATCTGGGATTGAGTTAGCCAAAACACAACCGGATATTTCCGGTTTCATCCAGTCATATCCGGACAAACTGGTGTGGAATTCGTATGCAATGGATTGAGAAAACCACAGTAAAAATGACTTTGGAGAAGAGCAAAGTCTTTTCGTTAGGCAAGTGCATAAAATGTCATCAATACAAACAGAAATATCATGTTTATTTGTCACAGTTCCTCTAGCTTTCTCCCTAGAAATACGAATGTGTAGAGCTTGTGTCTCCATGTGGAACCAATTACTGTATCCAAGCTTAAAATAAAATGTTCTCCGATAAAAAACATTCAAAACAATAAAGTCCGTTGATAATATCCAGAAAACACACACACTGAGGCTGTATTAATAGCTGGGATTGAGTTAGCCAAAACAAATCCGGATACTTTTTCACTTTCATTAAGGTCATATCCGGACAAAGTGGTGTGTAATTTCTATGCAATGCACTGAGAAAATCACAGTAAAAATGGTTTTGGAGAAAAGCAAAGTCTTTTCGTTAGGCAAGTGCATGAAATGTCATCTATACAAACAGATATATCATGTTTGTTTGCCGCAGTCCCAGTAGCTTTCTCCCTAGAAAATACGAATGTGTAGCGCTGGTGTCTCCATGTGGAACCAATTAGTGATTCCAAGCACAAAATTAAATGTTCCCTGATAAAAAACATTCAAAACAATAAAGTCCGTGGAAAATATCAGGAATACAAAAACACAGAGGCTGTAGCAATATCTGGCATTGAGTTAGCCAAAACACAACCGGATATTTCCGGTTTCATCCAGTCATATCTGGACAAACTGGTGTGGAATTTGTATGCAATGGACCGAGAAAATCACAGTAAAAATGGTTGTGGAGAAAAGCAAACTCTTTTCTTTAGGCAAGTCCATAAAATGTCATCTATACAAACAGAAATATCATGTTTGTTTGCCGAACTTCCTCTAGCTTTCTATCTAGAAAATACGAATGTGTGGAGCTGGTGTCCCCTTGATGAACCAATGAGTGTTTCAACGGTAGAAAATTAAATGTTCCCTGATAAAAAAACATTCAAAACAATAAAGTCCATCGATAATATCAAGAAAACACAAACACAGAGGCTTTCACAATATTTTGGATTGAGTTAGCCAAAACACAACCGGATATTTCTTGTTTCATCCAGTCATATCCGGACAAACTGGTGTGGAATTCGTATGCAATGGACCGAGAAAATCACAGTAAAATGGTTTTGGAGAAAAGCAAAGTCTTTTCGTTAGGCAAGTGCATAAAATGTCATCTATACAAACAGAAATATCATGTTTGTTTGCCACAGTTCCTCTAGCTTTCTCCCTAGAAAATACGAATGTGTAGTGCTGGTGTCTCCATGTGGAACCAATTACCGATTCCAAGCACAAAATTAAATGTTCCCCGATAAAAAACATTCAAAACAATAAAGTCCGTGGATAATATCAGGAATACAAAAACACAGAGGCTGTAGCAATATCTGGGATTGAGTTAGCCAAAACACAACCGGATATTTCCGGTTTCATCCAGTCATATCTGGACAAACTGGTGTGGAATTCGTATGCAATGGACCGAGAGAATCACAGTAGAAATGGTTTTGGAGAAAAGCAAAGTCTTTTCGTTAGGCAAGTGCAATTAGTGTTTCTGAGGTGCAAAATTAAATGTTGCCTGATAAAAACATTCAAAACAATACAGTCCATCAATAATATCCAGAAAACACAAACTCACAGGCTTTCACAATGTTTCAGATTGAGTTAGCCAAAACTCAACAGTATATTTCTGTTTCATCGAATCATATCCGGACAAACTGGTGTGGAATTCGTATGCAATGGATTGAGAAAACCACAGTAAAAATGACTTTGGAGAAGAGCAAAGTCTTTTCGTTAGGCAAGTGCATAAAATGTCATCAATACAAACAGAAATATCATGTTTATTTGTCACAGTTCCTCTAGCTTTCTCCCTAGAAATACGAATGTGTAGAGCTGGTGTCTCCATGTGGAACCAATTACTGTATCCAAGCTTAAAATAAAATGTTCTCCGATAAAAAACATTCAAAACAATAAAGTCCGTTGATAATATCCAGAAAACACACACACTGAGGCTGTATTAATAGCTGGGATTGAGTTAGCCAAAACAAATGCGGATACTTTTTCACTTTCATTAAGGTCATATCCGGACAAAGTGGTGTGTAATTTCTATGCAATGCACTGAGAAAATCACAGTAAAAATGGTTTTGGAGAAAAGCAAAGTCTTTTCGTTAGGCAAGTGCATGAAATGTCATCTATACAAACAGATATATCATGTTTGTTTGCCGCAGTCCCAGTAGCTTTCTCCCTAGAAAATACGAATGTGTAGCGCTGGTGTCTCCATGTGGAACCAATTAGTGATTCCAAGCACAAAATTAAATGTTCCCTGATAAAAAACATTCAAAACAATAAAGTCCGTGGAAAATATCAGGAATACAA
The DNA here is from genome assembly GCF_033115175.1 of Lepus europaeus. NCBI lineage: Eukaryota > Metazoa > Chordata > Mammalia > Lagomorpha > Leporidae > Lepus > Lepus europaeus. The sequence goes on along the minus strand of NW_026909158.1, from coordinate 1,962,366 downwards.
AAACACAGAGGCTGTAGCAATATCTGGCATTGAGTTAGCCAAAACACAACCGGATATTTCCGGTTTCATCCAGTCATATCTGGACAAACTGGTGTGGAATTTGTATGCAATGGACCGAGAAAATCACAGTAAAAATGGTTGTGGAGAAAAGCAAACTCTTTTCTTTAGGCAAGTCCATAAAATGTCATCTATACAAACAGAAATATCATGTTTGTTTGCCGAACTTCCTCTAGCTTTCTATCTAGAAAATACGAATGTGTGGAGCTGGTGTCCCCTTGATGAACCAATGAGTGTTTCAACGGTAGAAAATTAAATGTTCCCTGATAAAAAACATTCAAAACAATAAAGTCCATCGATAATATCAAGAAAACACAAACACAGAGGCTTTCACAATATTTTGGATTGAGTTAGCCAAAACACAACCGGATATTTCTTGTTTCATCCAGTCATATCCGGACAAACTGGTGTGGAATTCGTATGCAATGGACCGAGAAAATCACAGTAAAATGGTTTTGGAGAAAAGCAAAGTCTTTTCGTTAGGCAAGTGCATAAAATGTCATCTATACAAACAGAAATATCATGTTTGTTTGCCACAGTTCCTCTAGCTTTCTCCCTAGAAAATACGAATGTGTAGTGCTGGTGTCTCCATGTGGAACCAATTACCGATTCCAAGCACAAAATTAAATGTTCCCCGATAAAAAACATTCAAAACAATAAAGTCCGTGGATAATATCAGGAATACAAAAACACAGAGGCTGTAGCAATATCTGGGATTGAGTTAGCCAAAACACAACCGGATATTTCCGGTTTCATCCAGTCATATCTGGACAAACTGGTGTGGAATTCGTATGCAATGGACCGAGAGAATCACAGTAGAAATGGTTTTGGAGAAAAGCAAAGTCTTTTCGTTAGGCAAGTGCAATTAGTGTTTCTGAGGTGCAAAATTAAATGTTGCCTGATAAAAACATTCAAAACAATACAGTCCATCAATAATATCCAGAAAACACAAACACACAGGCTTTCACAATGTTTCGGATTGAGTTAGCCAAAACTCAACAGTATATTTCTGTTTCATCGAATCATATCCGGACAAACTGGTGTGGAATTCGTATGCAATGGATTGAGAAAACCACAGTAAAAATGACTTTGGAGAAGAGCAAAGTCTTTTCGTTAGGCAAGTGCATAAAATGTCATCAATACAAACAGAAATATCATGTTTATTTGTCACAGTTCCTCTAGCTTTCTCCCTAGAAATACGAATGTGTAGAGCTGGTGTCTCCATGTGGAACCAATTACTGTATCCAAGCTTAAAATAAAATGTTCTCCGATAAAAAACATTCAAAACAATAAAGTCCGTTGATAATATCCAGAAAACACACACACTGAGGCTGTATTAATAGCTGGGATTGAGTTAGCCAAAACAAATGCGGATACTTTTTCACTTTCATTAAGGTCATATCCGGACAAAGTGGTGTGTAATTTCTATGCAATGCACTGAGAAAATCACAGTAAAAATGGTTTTGGAGAAAAGCAAAGTCTTTTCGTTAGGCAAGTGCATGAAATGTCATCTATACAAACAGATATATCATGTTTGTTTGCCGCAGTCCCAGTAGCTTTCTCCCTAGAAAATACGAATGTGTAGCGCTGGTGTCTCCATGTGGAACCAATTAGTGATTCCAAGCACAAAATTAAATGTTCCCTGATAAAAAACATTCAAAACAATAAAGTCCGTGGAAAATATCAGGAATACAAAAACACAGAGGCTGTAGCAATATCTGGCATTGAGTTAGCCAAAACACAACCGGATATTTCCGGTTTCATCCAGTCATATCTGGACAAACTGGTGTGGAATTTGTATGCAATGGACCGAGAAAATCACAGTAAAAATGGTTGTGGAGAAAAGCAAACTCTTTTCTTTAGGCAAGTCCATAAAATGTCATCTATACAAACAGAAATATCATGTTTGTTTGCCGAACTTCCTCTAGCTTTCTATCTAGAAAATACGAATGTGTGGAGCTGGTGTCCCCTTGATGAACCAATGAGTGTTTCAACGGTAGAAAATTAAATGTTCCCTGATAAAAAACATTCAAAACAATAAAGTCCATCGATAATATCAAGAAAACACAAACACAGAGGCTTTCACAATATTTTGGATTGAGTTAGCCAAAACACAACCGGATATTTCTTGTTTCATCCAGTCATATCCGGACAAACTGGTGTGGAATTCGTATGCAATGGACCGAGAAAATCACAGTAAAATGGTTTTGGAGAAAAGCAAAGTCTTTTCGTTAGGCAAGTGCATAAAATGTCATCTATACAAACAGAAATATCATGTTTGTTTGCCACAGTTCCTCTAGCTTTCTCCCTAGAAAATACGAATGTGTAGTGCTGGTGTCTCCATGTGGAACCAATTACCGATTCCAAGCACAAAATTAAATGTTCCCCGATAAAAAACATTCAAAACAATAAAGTCCGTGGATAATATCAGGAATACAAAAACACAGAGGCTGTAGCAATATCTGGCATTGAGTTAGCCAAAACACAACCGGATATTTCCGGTTTCATCCAGTCATATCTGGACAAACTGGTGTGGAATTCGTATGCAATGGACCGAGAGAATCACAGTAGAAATGGTTTTGGAGAAAAGCAAAGTCTTTTCGTTAGGCAAGTGCAATTAGTGTTTCTGAGGTGCAAAATTAAATGTTGCCTGATAAAAACATTCAAAACAATACAGTCCATCAATAATATCCAGAAAACACAAACACACAGGCTTTCACAATGTTTCGGATTGAGTTAGCCAAAACTCAACAGTATATTTCTGTTTCATCGAATCATATCCAGACAAACTGGTGTGGAATTCGTATGCAATGGATTGAGAAAACCACAGTAAAAATGACTTTGGAGAAGAGCAAAGTCTTTTCGTTAGGCAAGTGCATAAAATGTCATCAATACAAACAGAAATATCATGTTTATTTGTCACAGTTCCTCTAGCTTTCTCCCTAGAAATACGAATGTGTAGAGCTGGTGTCTCCATGTGGAACCAATTACTGTATCCAAGCTTAAAATAAAATGTTCTCCGATAAAAAACATTCAAAACAATAAAGTCCGTTGATAATATCCAGAAAACACACACACTGAGGCTGTATTAATAGCTGGGATTGAGTTAGCCAAAACAAATCCGGATACTTTTTCACTTTCATTAAGGTCATATCCGGACAAAGTGGTGTGTAATTTCTATGCAATGCACTGAGAAAATCACAGTAAAAATGGTTTTGGAGAAAAGCAAAGTCTTTTCGTTAGGCAAGTGCATGAAATGTCATCTATACAAACAGATATATCATGTTTGTTTGCCGCAGTCCCAGTAGCTTTCTCCCTAGAAAATACGAATGTGTAGCGCTGGTGTCTCCATGTGGAACCAATTAGTGATTCCAAGCACAAAATTAAATGTTCCCTGATAAAAAACATTCAAAACAATAAAGTCCGTGGAAAATATCAGGAATACAAAAACACAGAGGCTGTAGCAATATCTGGCATTGAGTTAGCCAAAACACAACCGGATATTTCCGGTTTCATCCAGTCATATCTGGACAAACTGGTGTGGAATTTGTATGCAATGGACCGAGAAAATCACAGTAAAAATGGTTGTGGAGAAAAGCAAACTCTTTTCTTTAGGCAAGTCCATAAAATGTCATCTATACAAACAGAAATATCATGTTTGTTTGCCGAACTTCCTCTAGCTTTCTATCTAGAAAATACGAATGTGTGGAGCTGGTGTCCCCTTGATGAACCAATGAGTGTTTCAACGGTAGAAAATTAAATGTTCCCTGATAAAAAACATTCAAAACAATAAAGTCCATCGATAATATCAAGAAAACACAAACACAGAGGCTTTCACAATATTTTGGATTGAGTTAGCCAAAACACAACCGGATATTTCTTGTTTCATCCAGTCATATCCGGACAAACTGGTGTGGAATTCGTATGCAATGGACCGAGAAAATCACAGTAAAATGGTTTTGGAGAAAAGCAAAGTCTTTTCGTTAGGCAAGTGCATAAAATGTCATCTATACAAACAGAAATATCATGTTTGTTTGCCACAGTTCCTCTAGCTTTCTCCCTAGAAAATACGAATGTGTAGTGCTGGTGTCTCCATGTGGAACCAATTACCGATTCCAAGCACAAAATTAAATGTTCCCCGATAAAAAACATTCAAAACAATAAAGTCCGTGGATAATATCAGGAATACAAAAACACAGAGGCTGTAGCAATATCTGGCATTGAGTTAGCCAAAACACAACCGGATATTTCCGGTTTCATCCAGTCATATCTGGACAAACTGGTGTGGAATTCGTATGCAATGGACCGAGAGAATCACAGTAGAAATGGTTTTGGAGAAAAGCAAAGTCTTTTCGTTAGGCAAGTGCAATTAGTGTTTCTGAGGTGCAAAATTAAATGTTGCCTGATAAAAACATTCAAAACAATACAGTCCATCAATAATATCCAGAAAACACAAACACACAGGCTTTCACAATGTTTCGGATTGAGTTAGCCAAAACTCAACAGTATATTTCTGTTTCATCGAATCATATCCAGACAAACTGGTGTGGAATTCGTATGCAATGGATTGAGAAAACCACAGTAAAAATGACTTTGGAGAAGAGCAAAGTCTTTTCGTTAGGCAAGTGCATAAAATGTCATCAATACAAACAGAAATATCATGTTTATTTGTCACAGTTCCTCTAGCTTTCTCCCTAGAAATACGAATGTGTAGAGCTGGTGTCTCCATGTGGAACCAATTACTGTATCCAAGCTTAAAATAAAATGTTCTCCGATAAAAAACATTCAAAACAATAAAGTCCGTTGATAATATCCAGAAAACACACACACTGAGGCTCTATTAATAGCTGGGATTGAGTTAGCCACAACAAATCCGGATACTTTTTCACTTTCATTAAGGTCATATCCGGACAAAGTGGTGTGTAATTTCTATGCAATGCACTGAGAAAATCACAGTAAAAATGGTTTTGGAGAAAAGCAAAGTCTTTTCGTTAGGCAAGTGCATGAAATGTCATCTATACAAACAGATATATCATGTTTGTTTGCCGCAGTCCCAGTAGCTTTCTCCCTAGAAAATACGAATGTGTAGCGCTGGTGTCTCCATGTGGAACCAATTAGTGATTCCAAGCACAAAATTAAATGTTCCCTGATAAAAAACATTCAAAACAATAAAGTCCGTGGAAAATATCAGGAATACAAAAACACAGAGGCTGTAGCAATATCTGGCATTGAGTTAGCCAAAACACAACCGGATATTTCCGGTTTCATCCAGTCATATCTGGACAAACTGGTGTGGAATTTGTATGCAATGGACCGAGAAAATCACAGTAAAAATGGTTGTGGAGAAAAGCAAACTCTTTTCTTTAGGCAAGTCCATAAAATGTCATCTATACAAACAGAAATATCATGTTTGTTTGCCGAACTTCCTCTAGCTTTCTATCTAGAAAATACGAATGTGTGGAGCTGGTGTCCCCAGGATGAACCAATGAGTGTTTCAACGGTAGAAAATTAAATGTTCCCTGATAAAAAAACATTCAAAACAATAAAGTCCATCGATAATATCAAGAAAACACAAACACAGAGGCTTTCACAATATTTTGGATTGAGTTAGCCAAAACACAACCGGATATTTCTTGTTTCATCCAGTCATATCCGGACAAACTGGTGTGGAATTCGTATGCAATGGACCGAGAAAATCACAGTAAAATGGTTTTGGAGAAAAGCAAAGTCTTTTCGTTAGGCAAGTGCATAAAATGTCATCTATACAAACAGAAATATCATGTTTGTTTGCCACAGTTCCTCTAGCTTTCTCCCTAGAAAATACGAATGTGTAGTGCTGGTGTCTCCATGTGGAACCAATTACCGATTCCAAGCACAAAATTAAATGTTCCCCGATAAAAAACATTCAAAACAATAAAGTCCGTGGATAATATCAGGAATACAAAAACACAGAGGCTGTAGCAATATCTGGGATTGAGTTAGCCAAAACACAACCGGATATTTCCGGTTTCATCCAGTCATATCCGGACAAACTGGTGTGGAATTCGTATGCAATGGACCGAGAAAATCACAGTAAAAATGACTTTGGAGAAGAGCAAAGTCTTTTCGTTAGGCAAGTGCATAAAATGTCATCTATACAAACAGAAATATCATGTTTGTTTGCCACAGTTCCTCTAGCTTTCTCCCTAGAAAATACGAATGTGTAGTGCTGGTGTCTCCATGTGGAACCAATTACCGATTCCAAGCACAAAATTAAATGTTCCCCGATAAAAAACATTCAAAACAATAAAGTCCGTGGATAATATCAGGAATACAAAAACACAGAGGCTGTAGCAATATCTGGGATTGAGTTAGCCAAAACACAACCGGATATTTCCGGTTTCATCCAGTCATATCTGGACAAACTGGTGTGGAATTCGTATGCAATGGACCGAGAGAATCACAGTAGAAATGGTTTTGGAGAAAAGCAAAGTCTTTTCGTTAGGCAAGTGCAATTAGTGTTTCTGAGGTGCAAAATTAAATGTTGCCTGATAAAAACATTCAAAACAATACAGTCCATCAATAATATCCAGAAAACACAAACACACAGGCTTTCACAATGTTTCGGATTGAGTTAGCCAAAACTCAACAGCATATTTCTGTTTCATCGAATCATATCCGGACAAACTGGTGTGGAATTCGTATGCAATGGATTGAGAAAACCACAGTAAAAATGACTTTGGAGAAGAGCAAAGTCTTTTCGTTAGGCAAGTGCATAAAATGTCTTCAATACAAACAGAAATATCATGTTTATTTGTCACAGTTCCTCTAGCTTTCTCCCTAGAAATACGAATGTGTAGAGCTGGTGTCTCCATGTGGAACCAATTACTGTATCCAAGCTTAAAATAAAATGTTCTCCGATAAAAAACATTCAAAACAATAAAGTCCGTTGATAATATCCAGAAAACACACACACTGAGGCTGTATTAATAGCTGGGATTGAGTTAGCCAAAACAAATCCGGATACTTTTTCACTTTCATTAAGGTCATATCCGGACAAAGTGGTGTGTAATTTCTATGCAATGCACTGAGAAAATCACAGTAAAAATGGTTTTGGAGAAAAGCAAAGTCTTTTCGTTAGGCAAGTGCATGAAATGTCATCTATACAAACACATATATCATGTTTGTTTGCCGCAGTCCCAGTAGCTTTCTCCCTAGAAAATACGAATGTGTAGCGCTGGTGTCTCCATGTGCAACCAATTAGTGATTCCAAGCACAAAATTAAATGTTCCCTGATAAAAAACATTCAAAACAATAAAGTCCGTGGAAAATATCAGGAATACAAAAACACAGAGGCTGTAGCAATATCTGGCATTGAGTTAGCCAAAACACAACCGGATATTTCCGGTTTCATCCAGTCATATCTGGACAAACTGGTGTGGAATTTGTATGCAATGGACCGAGAAAATCACAGTAAAAATGGTTGTGGAGAAAAGCAAACTCTTTTCTTTAGGCAAGTCCATAAAATGTCATCTATACAAACAGAAATATCATGTTTGTTTGCCGAACTTCCTCTAGCTTTCTATCTAGAAAATACGAATGTGTGGAGCTGGTGTCCCCTTGATGAACCAATGAGTGTTTCAATGGTAGAAAATTAAATGTTCCCTGATAAAAAACATTCAAAACAATAAAGTCCATCGATAATATCAAGAAAACACAAACACAGAGGCTTTCACAATATTTTGGATTGAGTTAGCCAAAACACAACCGGATATTTCTTGTTTCATCCAGTCATATCCGGACAAACTGGTGTGGAATTCGTATGCAATGGACCGAGAAAATCACAGTAAAATGGTTTTGGAGAAAAGCAAAGTCTTTTCGTTAGGCAAGTGCATAAAATGTCATCTATACAAACAGAAATATCATGTTTGTTTGCCACAGTTCCTCTAGCTTTCTCCCTAGAAAATACGAATGTGTAGTGCTGGTGTCTCCATGTGGAACCAATTACCGATTCCAAGCACAAAATTAAATGTTCCCCGATAAAAAACATTCAAAACAATAAAGTCCGTGGATAATATCAGGAATACAAAAACACAGAGGCTGTAGCAATATCTGGGATTGAGTTAGCCAAAACACAACCGGATATTTCCGGTTTCATCCAGTCATATCTGGACAAACTGGTGTGGAATTCGTATGCAATGGACCGAGAGAATCACAGTAGAAATGGTTTTGGAGAAAAGCAAAGTCTTTTCGTTAGGCAAGTGCAATTAGTGTTTCTGAGGTGCAAAATTAAATGTTGCCTGATAAAAACATTCAAAACAATACAGTCCATCAATAATATCCAGAAAACACAAACACACAGGCTTTCACAATGTTTCGGATTGAGTTAGCCAAAACTCAACAGCATATTTCTGTTTCATCGAATCATATCCGGACAAACTGGTGTGGAATTCGTATGCAATGGATTGAGAAAACCACAGTAAAAATGACTTTGGAGAAGAGCAAAGTCTTTTCGTTAGGCAAGTGCATAAAATGTCTTCAATACAAACAGAAATATCATGTTTATTTGTCACAGTTCCTCTAGCTTTCTCCCTAGAAATACGAATGTGTAGAGCTGGTGTCTCCATGTGGAACCAATTACTGTATCCAAGCTTAAAATAAAATGTTCTCCGATAAAAAACATTCAAAACAATAAAGTCCGTTGATAATATCCAGAAAACACACACACTGAGGCTGTATTAATAGCTGGGATTGAGTTAGCCAAAACAAATCCGGATACTTTTTCACTTTCATTAAGGTCATATCCGGACAAAGTGGTGTGTAATTTCTATGCAATGCACTGAGAAAATCACAGTAAAAATGGTTTTGGAGAAAAGCAAAGTCTTTTCGTTAGGCAAGTGCATGAAATGTCATCTATACAAACAGATATATCATGTTTGTTTGCCGCAGTCCCAGTAGCTTTCTCCCTAGAAAATACGAATGTGTAGCGCTGGTGTCTCCATGTGCAACCAATTAGTGATTCCAAGCACAAAATTAAATGTTCCCTGATAAAAAACATTCAAAACAATAAAGTCCGTGGAAAATATCAGGAATACAAAAACACAGAGGCTGTAGCAATATCTGGCATTGAGTTAGCCAAAACACAACCGGATATTTCCGGTTTCATCCAGTCATATCTGGACAAACTGGTGTGGAATTTGTATGCAATGGACCGAGAAAATCACAGTAAAAATGGTTGTGGAGAAAAGCAAACTCTTTTCTTTAGGCAAGTCCATAAAATGTCATCTATACAAACAGAAATATCATGTTTGTTTGCCGAACTTCCTCTAGCTTTCTATCTAGAAAATACGAATGTGTGGAGCTGGTGTCCCCTTGATGAACCAATGAGTGTTTCAACGGTAGAAAATTAAATGTTCCCTGATAAAAAACATTCAAAACAATAAAGTCCATCGATAATATCAAGAAAACACAAACACAGAGGCTTTCACAATATTTTGGATTGAGTTAGCCAAAACACAACCGGATATTTCTTGTTTCATCCAGTCATATCCGGACAAACTGGTGTGGAATTCGTATGCAATGGACCGAGAAAATCACAGTAAAATGGTTTTGGAGAAAAGCAAAGTCTTTTCGTTAGGCAAGTGCATAAAATGTCATCTATACAAACAGAAATATCATGTTTGTTTGCCACAGTTCCTCTAGCTTTCTCCCTAGAAAATACGAATGTGTAGTGCTGGTGTCTCCATGTGGAACCAATTACCGATTCCAAGCACAAAATTAAAAGTTCCCCGATAAAAAACATTCAAAACAATAAAGTCCGTGGATAATATCAGGAATACAAAAACACAGAGGCTGTAGCAATATCTGGGATTGAGTTAGCCAAAACACAACCGGATATTTCCGGTTTCATCCAGTCATATCTGGACAAACTGGTGTGGAATTCGTATGCAATGGACCGAGAGAATCACAGTAGAAATGGTTTTGGAGAAAAGCAAAGTCTTTTCGTTAGGCAAGTGCAATTAGTGTTTCTGAGGTGCAAAATTAAATGTTGCCTGATAAAAACATTCAAAACAATACAGTCCATCAATAATATCCAGAAAACACAAACACACAGGCTTTCACAATGTTTCGGATTGAGTTAGCCAAAACTCAACAGCATATTTCTGTTTCATCGAATCATATCCGGACAAACTGGTGTGGAATTCGTATGCAATGGATTGAGAAAACCACAGTAAAAATGACTTTGGAGAAGAGCAAAGTCTTTTCGTTAGGCAAGTGCATAAAATGTCTTCAATACAAACAGAAATATCATGTTTATTTGTCACAGTTCCTCTAGCTTTCTCCCTAGAAATACGAATGTGTAGAGCTGGTGTCTCCATGTGGAACCAATTACTGTATCCAAGCTTAAAATAAAATGTTCTCCGATAAAAAACATTCAAAACAATAAAGTCCGTTGATAATATCCAGAAAACACACACACTGAGGCTGTATTAATAGCTGGGATTGAGTTAGCCAAAACAAATCCGGATACTTTTTCACTTTCATTAAGGTCATATCCGGACAAAGTGGTGTGTAATTTCTATGCAATGCACTGAGAAAATCACAGTAAAAATGGTTTTGGAGAAAAGCAAAGTCTTTTCGTTAGGCAAGTGCATGAAATGTCATCTATACAAACAGATATATCATGTTTGTTTGCCGCAGTCCCAGTAGCTTTCTCCCTAGAAAATACGAATGTGTAGCGCTGGTGTCTCCATGTGCAACCAATTAGTGATTCCAAGCACAAAATTAAATGTTCCCTGATAAAAAACATTCAAAACAATAAAGTCCGTGGAAAATATCAGGAATACAAAAACACAGAGGCTGTAGCAATATCTGGCATTGAGTTAGCCAAAACACAACCGGATATTTCCGGTTTCATCCAGTCATATCTGGACAAACTGGTGTGGAATTTGTATGCAATGGACCGAGAAAATCACAGTAAAAATGGTTGTGGAGAAAAGCAAACTCTTTTCTTTAGGCAAGTCCATAAAATGTCATCTATACAAACAGAAATATCATGTTTGTTTGCCGAACTTCCTCTAGCTTTCTATCTAGAAAATACGAATGTGTGGAGCTGGTGTCCCCTTGATGAACCAATGAGTGTTTCAACGGTAGAAAATTAAATGTTCCCTGATAAAAAACATTCAAAACAATAAAGTCCATCGATAATATCAAGAAAACACAAACACAGAGGCTTTCACAATATTTTGGATTGAGTTAGCCAAAACACAACCGGATATTTCTTGTTTCATCCAGTCATATCCGGACAAACTGGTGTGGAATTCGTATGCAATGGACCGAGAAAATCACAGTAAAATGGTTTTGGAGAAAAGCAAAGTCTTTTCGTTAGGCAAGTGCATAAAATGTCATCTATACAAACAGAAATATCATGTTTGTTTGCCACAGTTCCTCTAGCTTTCTCCCTAGAAAATACGAATGTGTAGTGCTGGTGTCTCCATGTGGAACCAATTACCGATTCCAAGCACAAAATTAAATGTTCCCCGATAAAAAACATTCAAAACAATAAAGTCCGTGGATAATATCAGGAATACAAAAACACAGAGGCTGTAGCAATATCTGGGATTGAGTTAGCCAAAACACAACCGGATATTTCCGGTTTCATCCAGTCATATCTGGACAAACTGGTGTGGAATTCGTATGCAATGGACCGAGAGAATCACAGTAGAAATGGTTTTGGAGAAAAGCAAAGTCTTTTCGTTAGGCAAGTGCAATTAGTGTTTCTGAGGTGCAAAATTAAATGTTGCCTGATAAAAACATTCAAAACAATACAGTCCATCAATAATATCCAGAAAACACAAACACACAGGCTTTCACAATGTTTCGGATTGAGTTAGCCAAAACTCAACAGTATATTTCTGTTTCATCGAATCATATCCGGACAAACTGGTGTGGAATTCGTATGCAATGGATTGAGAAAACCACAGTAAAAATGACTTTGGAGAAGAGCAAAGTCTTTTCGTTAGGCAAGTGCATAAAATGTCATCAATACAAACAGAAATATCATGTTTATTTGTCACAGTTCCTCTAGCTTTCTCCCTAGAAATACGAATGTGTAGAGCTGGTGTCTCCATGTGGAACCAATTACTGTATCCAAGCTTAAAATAAAATGTTCTCCGATAAAAAACATTCAAAACAATAAAGTCCGTTGATAATATCCAGAAAACACACACACTGAGGCTGTATTAATAGCTGGGATTGAGTTAGCCAAAACAAATCCGGATACTTTTTCACTTTCATTAAGGTCATATCCGGACAAAGTGGTGTGTAATTTCTATGCAATGCACTGAGAAAATCACAGTAAAAATGGTTTTGGAGAAAAGCAAAGTCTTTTCGTTAGGCAAGTGCATGAAATGTCATCTATACAAACAGATATATCATGTTTGTTTGCCGCAGTCCCAGTAGCTTTCTCCCTAGAAAATACGAATGTGTAGCGCTGGTGTCTCCATGTGCAACCAATTAGTGATTCCAAGCACAAAATTAAATGTTCCCTGATAAAAAAACATTCAAAACAATAAAGTCCGTGGAAAATATCAGGAATACAAAAACACAGAGGCTGTAGCAATATCTGGCATTGAGTTAGCCAAAACACAACCGGATATTTCCGGTTTCATCCAGTCATATCTGGACAAACTGGTGTGGAATTTGTATGCAATGGACCGAGAAAATCACAGTAAAAATGGTTGTGGAGAAAAGCAAACTCTTTTCTTTAGGCAAGTCCATAAAATGTCATCTATACAAACAGAAATATCATGTTTGTTTGCCGAACTTCCTCTAGCTTTCTATCTAGAAAATACGAATGTGTGGAGCTGGTGTCCCCTTGATGAACCAATGAGTTTTTTAACGGTAGAAAATTAAATGTTCCCTGATAAAAAAACATTCAAAACAATAAAGTCCATCGATAATATCAAGAAAACACAAACACAGAGGCTTTCACAATATTTTGGATTGAGTTAGCCAAAACACAACCGGATATTTCTTGTTTCATCCAGTCATATCCGGACAAACTGGTGTGGAATTCGTATGCAATGGACCGAGAAAATCACAGTAAAATGGTTTTGGAGAAAAGCAAAGTCTTTTCGTTAGGCAAGTGCATAAAATGTCATCTATACAAACAGAAATATCATGTTTGTTTGCCACAGTTCCTCTAGCTTTCTCCCTAGAAAATACGAATGTGTAGTGCTGGTGTCTCCATGTGGAACCAATTACCGATTCCAAGCACAAAATTAAATGTTCCCCGATAAAAAACATTCAAAACAATAAAGTCCGTGGATAATATCAGGAATACAAAAACACAGAGGCTGTAGCAATATCTGGGATTGAGTTAGCCAAAACACAACCGGATATATCCGGTTTCATCCAGTCATATCCGGACAAACTGGTGTGGAATTCGTATGCAATGGATTGAGAAAACCACAGTAAAAATGACTTTGGAGAAGAACAAAGTCTTTTCGTTAGGCAAGTGCATAAAATGTCATCAATACAAACAGAAATATCATGTTTATTTGTCACAGTTCCTCTAGCTTTCTCCCTAGAAATACGAATGTGTAGAGCTGGTGTCTCCATGTGGAACCAATTACTGTATCCAAGCTTAAAATAAAATGTTCTCCGATAAAAAACATTCAAAACAATAAAGTCCGTGGATAATATCCAGAAAACACACACACTGAGGCTGTATTAATAGCTGGGATTGAGTTAGCCAAAACAAATCCGGATACTTTTTCACTTTCATTAAGGTCATATCCGGACAAAGTGGTGTGTAATTTCTATGCAATGCACTGAGAAAATCACAGTAAAAATGGTTTTGGAGAAAAGCAAAGTCTTTTCGTTAGGCAAGTGCATGAAATGTCATCTATACAAACAGATATATCATGTTTGTTTGCCGCAGTCCCAGTAGCTTTCTCCCTAGAAAATACGAATGTGTAGCGCTGGTGTCTCCATGTGCAACCAATTAGTGATTCCAAGCACAAAATTAAATGTTCCCTGATAAAAAACATTCAAAACAATAAAGTCCGTGGAAAATATCAGGAATACAAAAACACAGAGGCTGTAGCAATATCTGGCATTGAGTTAGCCAAAACACAACCGGATATTTCCGGTTTCATCCAGTCATATCTGGACAAACTGGTGTGGAATTTGTATGCAATGGACCGAGAAAATCACAGTAAAAATGGTTGTGGAGAAAAGCAAACTCTTTTCTTTAGGCAAGTCCATAAAATGTCATCTATACAAACAGAAATATCATGTTTGTTTGCCGAACTTCCTCTAGCTTTCTATCTAGAAAATACGAATGTGTGGAGCTGGTGTCCCCTTGATGAACCAATGAGTGTTTCAACGGTAGAAAATTAAATGTTCCCTGATAAAAAACATTCAAAACAATAAAGTCCATCGATAATATCAAGAAAACACAAACACAGAGGCTTTCACAATATTTTGGATTGAGTTAGCCAAAACACAACCGGATATTTCTTGTTTCATCCAGTCATATCCGGACAAACTGGTGTGGAATTCGTATGCAATGGACCGAGAAAATCACAGTAAAATGGTTTTGGAGAAAAGCAAAGTCTTTTCGTTAGGCAAGTGCATAAAATGTCATCTATACAAACAGAAATATCATGTTTGTTTGCCACAGTTCCTCTAGCTTTCTCCCTAGAAAATACGAATGTGTAGTGCTGGTGTCTCCATGTGGAACCAATTACCGATTCCAAGCACAAAATTAAATGTTCCCCGATAAAAAACATTCAAAACAATAAAGTCCGTGGATAATATCAGGAATACAAAAACACAGAGGCTGTAGCAATATCTGGGATTGAGTTTGCCAAAACACAACCGGATATTTCCGGTTTCATCCAGTCATATCTGGACAAACTGGTGTGGAATTCGTATGCAATGGACCGAGAGAATCACAGTAGAAATGGTTTTGGAGAAAAGCAAAGTCTTTTCGTTAGGCAAGTGCAATTAGTGTTTCTGAGGTGCAAAATTAAATGTTGCCTGATAAAAACATTCAAAACAATACAGTCCATCAATAATATCCAGAAAACACAAACTCACAGGCTTTCACAATGTTTCGGATTGAGTTAGCCAAAACTCAACAGTATATTTCTGTTTCATCGAATCATATCCGGACAAACTGGTGTGGAATTCGTATGCAATGGATTGAGAAAACCACAGTAAAAATGACTTTGGAGAAGAGCAAAGTCTTTTCGTTAGGCAAGTGCATAAAATGTCATCAATACAAACAGAAATATCATGTTTATTTGTCACAGTTCCTCTAGCTTTCTCCCTAGAAATACGAATGTGTAGAGCTGGTGTCTCCATGTGGAACCAATTACTGTATCCAAGCTTAAAATAAAATGTTCTCCGATAAAAAACATTCAAAACAATAAAGTCCGTTGATAATATCCAGAAAACACACACACTGAGGCTCTATTAATAGCTGGGATTGAGTTAGCCAAAACAAATCCGGATACTTTTTTACTTTCATTAAGGTCATATCTGGAAAAAGTGGTGTGTAATTTCTATGCAATGCACTGAGAAAATCACAGTAAAAATGGTTTTGGAGAAAAGCAAAGTCTTTTCGTTAGGCAAGTGCATGAAATGTCATCTATACAAACAGATATATCATGTTTGTTTGCCGCAGTCCCAGTAGCTTTCTCCCTAGAAAATACGAATGTGTAGCGCTGGTGTCTCCATGTGCAACCAATTAGTGATTCCAAGCACAAAATTAAATGTTCCCTGATAAAAAACATTCAAAACAATAAAGTCCGTGGAAAATATCAGGAATACAAAAACACAGAGGCTGTAGCAATATCTGGCATTGAGTTAGCCAAAACACAACCGGATATTTCCGGTTTCATCCAGTCATATCTGGACAAACTGGTGTGGAATTTGTATGCAATGGACCGAGAAAATCACAGTAAAAATGGTTGTGGAGAAAAGCAAACTCTTTTCTTTAGGCAAGTCCATAAAATGTCATCTATACAAACAGAAATATCATGTTTGTTTGCCGAACTTCCTCTAGCTTTCTATCTAGAAAATACGAATGTGTGGAGCTGGTGTCCCCTTGATGAACCAATGAGTGTTTCAACGGTAGAAAATTAAATGTTCCCTGATAAAAAACATTCAAAACAATAAAGTCCATCGATAATATCAAGAAAACACAAACACAGAGGCTTTCACAATATTTTGGATTGAGTTAGCCAAAACACAACCGGATATTTCTTGTTTCATCCAGTCATATCCGGACAAACTGGTGTGGAATTCGTATGCAATGGACCGAGAAAATCACAGCAAAATGCTTTTGGAGAAAAGCAAAGTCTTTTCGTTAGGCAAGTGCATAAAATGTCATCTATACAAACAGAAATATCATGTTTGTTTGCCACAGTTCCTCTAGCTTTCTCCCTAGAAAATACGAATGTGTAGTGCTGGTGTCTCCATGTGGAACCAATTACCGATTCCAAGCACAAAATTAAATGTTCCCCGATAAAAAACATTCAAAACAATAAAGTCCGTGGATAATATCAGGAATACAAAAACACAGAGGCTGTAGCAATATCTGGGATTGAGTTAGCCAAAACACAACCGGATATATCCGGTTTCATCCAGTCATATCCGGACAAACTGGTGTGGAATTCGTATGCAATGGATTGAGAAAACCACAGTAAAAATGACTTTGGAGAAGAACAAAGTCTTTTCGTTAGGCAAGTGCATAAAATGTCATCAATACAAACAGAAATATCATGTTTATTTGTCACAGTTCCTCTAGCTTTCTCCCTAGAAATACGAATGTGTAGAGCTGGTGTCTCCATGTGGAACCAATTACTGTATCCAAGCTTAAAAAAAAATGTTCTCCGATAAAAAACATTCAAAACAATAAAGTCCGTGGATAATATCCAGAAAACACACACACTGAGGCTGTATTAATAGCTGGGATTGAGTTAGCCAAAACAAATCCGGATACTTTTTCACTTTCATTAAGGTCATATCCGGACAAAGTGGTGTGTAATTTCTATGCAATGCACTGAGAAAATCACAGTAAAAATGGTTTTGGAGAAAAGCAAAGTCTTTTCGTTAGGCAAGTGCATGAAATGTCATCTATACAAACAGATATATCATGTTTGTTTGCCGCAGTCCCAGTAGCTTTCTCCCTAGAAAATACGAATGTGTAGCGCTGGTGTCTCCATGTGCAACCAATTAGTGATTCCAAGCACAAAATTAAATGTTCCCTGATAAAAAACATTCAAAACAATAAAGTCCGTGGAAAATATCAGGAATACAAAAACACAGAGGCTGTAGCAATATCTGGCATTGAGTTAGCCAAAACACAACCGGATATTTCCGGTTTCATCCAGTCATATCTGGACAAACTGGTGTGGAATTTGTATGCAATGGACCGAGAAAATCACAGTAAAAATGGTTGTGGAGAAAAGCAAACTCTTTTCTTTAGGCAAGTCCATAAAATGTCATCTATACAAACAGAAATATCATGTTTGTTTGCCGAACTTCCTCTAGCTTTCTATCTAGAAAATACGAATGTGTGGAGCTGGTGTCCCCTTGATGAACCAATGAGTGTTTCAACGGTAGAAAATTAAATGTTCCCTGATAAAAAACATTCAAAACAATAAAGTCCATCGATAATATCAAGAAAACACAAACACAGAGGCTTTCACAATATTTTGGATTGAGTTAGCCAAAACACAACCGGATATTTCTTGTTTCATCCAGTCATATCCGGACAAACTGGTGTGGAATTCGTATGCAATGGACCGAGAAAATCACAGTAAAATGGTTTTGGAGAAAAGCAAAGTCTTTTCGTTAGGCAAGTGCATAAAATGTCATCTATACAAACAGAAATATCATGTTTGTTTGCCACAGTTCCTCTAGCTTTCTCCCTAGAAAATACGAATGTGTAGTGCTGGTGTCTCCATGTGGAACCAATTACCGATTCCAAGCACAAAATTAAATGTTCCCCGATAAAAAACATTCAAAACAATAAAGTCCGTGGATAATATCAGGAATACAAAAACACAGAGGCTGTAGCAATATCTGGGATTGAGTTTGCCAAAACACAACCGGATATTTCCGGTTTCATCCAGTCATATCTGGACAAACTGGTGTGGAATTCGTATGCAATGGACCGAGAGAATCACAGTAGAAATGGTTTTGGAGAAAAGCAAAGTCTTTTCGTTAGGCAAGTGCAATTAGTGTTTCTGAGGTGCAAAATTAAATGTTGCCTGATAAAAACATTCAAAACAATACAGTCCATCAATAATATCCAGAAAACACAAACTCACAGGCTTTCACAATGTTTCGGATTGAGTTAGCCAAAACTCAACAGTATATTTCTGTTTCATCGAATCATATCCGGACAAACTGGTGTGGAATTCGTATGCAATGGATTGAGAAAACCACAGTAAAAATGACTTTGGAGAAGAGCAAAGTCTTTTCGTTAGGCAAGTGCATAAAATGTCATCAATACAAACAGAAATATCATGTTTATTTGTCACAGTTCCTCTAGCTTTCTCCCTAGAAATACGAATGTGTAGAGCTGGTGTCTCCATGTGGAACCAATTACTGTATCCAAGCTTAAAATAAAATGTTCTCCGATAAAAAACATTCAAAACAATAAAGTCCGTTGATAATATCCAGAAAACACACACACTGAGGCTCTATTAATAGCTGGGATTGAGTTAGCCAAAACAAATCCGGATACTTTTTTACTTTCATTAAGGTCATATCTGGAAAAAGTGGTGTGTAATTTCTATGCAATGCACTGAGAAAATCACAGTAAAAATGGTTTTGGAGAAAAGCAAAGTCTTTTCGTTAGGCAAGTGCATGAAATGTCATCTATACAAACAGATATATCATGTTTGTTTGCCGCAGTCCCAGTAGCTTTCTCCCTAGAAAATACGAATGTGTAGCGCTGGTGTCTCCATGTGCAACCAATTAGTGATTCCAAGCACAAAATTAAATGTTCCCTGATAAAAAACATTCAAAACAATAAAGTCCGTGGAAAATATCAGGAATACAAAAACACAGAGGCTGTAGCAATATCTGGCATTGAGTTAGCCAAAACACAACCGGATATTTCCGGTTTCATCCAGTCATATCTGGACAAACTGGTGTGGAATTTGTATGCAATGGACCGAGAAAATCACAGTAAAAATGGTTGTGGAGAAAAGCAAACTCTTTTCTTTAGGCAAGTCCATAAAATGTCATCTATACAAACAGAAATATCATGTTTGTTTGCCGAACTTCCTCTAGCTTTCTATCTAGAAAATACGAATGTGTGGAGCTGGTGTCCCCTTGATGAACCAATGAGTGTTTCAACGGTAGAAAATTAAATGTTCCCTGATAAAAAACATTCAAAACAATAAAGTCCATCGATAATATCAAGAAAACACAAACACAGAGGCTTTCACAATATTTTGGATTGAGTTAGCCAAAACACAACCGGATATTTCTTGTTTCATCCAGTCATATCCGGACAAACTGGTGTGGAATTCGTATGCAATGGACCGAGAAAATCACAGCAAAATGCTTTTGGAGAAAAGCAAAGTCTTTTCGTTAGGCAAGTGCATAAAATGTCATCTATACAAACAGAAATATCATGTTTGTTTGCCACAGTTCCTCTAGCTTTCTCCCTAGAAAATACGAATGTGTAGTGCTGGTGTCTCCATGTGGAACCAATTACCGATTCCAAGCACAAAATTAAATGTTCCCCGATAAAAAACATTCAAAACAATAAAGTCCGTGGATAATATCAGGAATACAAAAACACAGAGGCTGTAGCAATATCTGGCATTGAGTTAGCCAAAACACAACCGGATATTTCCGGTTTCATCCAGTCATATCTGGACAAACTGGTGTGGAATTCGTATGCAATGGACCGAGAGAATCACAGTAGAAATGGTTTTGGAGAAAAGCAAAGTCTTTTCGTTAGGCAAGTGCAATTAGTGTTTCTGAGGTGCAAAATTAAATGTTCCCTGATAAAAAACATTCAAAACAATAAAGTCCATCGATAATATCAAGAAAACACAAACACAGAGGCTTTCACAATATTTTGGATTGAGTTAGCCAAAACTCAACAGTATATTTCTGTTTCATCGAATCATATCCGGACAAACTGGTGTGGAATTCGTATGCAATGGATTGAGAAAACCACAGTAAAAATGACTTTGGAGAAGAGCAAAGTCTTTTCGTTAGGCAAGTGCATAAAATGTCTTCAATACAAACAGAAATATCATGTTTATTTGTCACAGTTCCTCTAGCTTTCTCCCTAGAAATACGAATGTGTAGAGCTGGTGTCTCCATGTGGAACCAATTACTGTATCCAAGCTTAAAATAAAATGTTCTCCGATAAAAAACATTCAAAACAATAAAGTCCGTTGATAATATCCAGAAAACACACACACTGAGGCTGTATTAATAGCTGGGATTGAGTTAGCCAAAACAAATCCGGATACTTTTTCACTTTCATTAAGGTCATATCCGGACAAAGTGGTGTGTAATTTCTATGCAATGCACTGAGAAAATCACAGTAAAAATGGTTTTGGAGAAAAGCAAAGTCTTTTCCTTAGGCAAGTGCATGAAATGTCATCTATACAAACAGATATATCATGTTTGTTTGCCGCAGTCCCAGTAGCTTTCTCCCTAGAAAATATGAATGTGTAGCGCTGGTGTCTCCATGTGCAACCAATTAGTGATTCCAAGCACAAAATTAAATGTTCCCTGATAAAAAACATTCAAAACAATAAAGTCCGTGGAAAATATCAGGAATACAAAAACACAGAGGCTGTAGCAATATCTGGCATTGAGTTAGCCAAAACACAACCGGATATTTCCGGTTTCATCCAGTCATATCTGGACAAACTGGTGTGGAATTTGTATGCAATGGACCGAGAAAATCACAGTAAAAATGGTTGTGGAGAAAAGCAAACTCTTTTCTTTAGGCAAGTCCATAAAATGTCATCTATACAAACAGAAATATCATGTTTGTTTGCCGAACTTCCTCTAGCTTTCTATCTAGAAAATACGAATGTGTGGAGCTGGTGTCCCCTTGATGAACCAATGAGTGTTTCAACGGTAGAAAATTAAATGTTCCCTGATAAAAAAACATTCAAAACAATAAAGTCCATCGATAATATCAAGAAAACACAAACACAGAGGCTTTCACAATATTTTGGATTGAGTTAGCCAAAACACAACCAGATATTTCTTGTTTCATCCAGTCATATCCGGACAAACTGGTGTGGAATTCGTATGCAATGGACCGAGAAAATCACAGTAAAATGGTTTTGGAGAAAAGCAAAGTCTTTTCGTTAGGCAAGTGCATAAAATGTCATCTATACAAACAGAAATATCATGTTTGTTTGCCACAGTCCCAGTAGCTTTCTCCCTAGAAAATACGAATGTGTAGCACTGGTGTCTCCATGTGGAACCAATTACCGATTCCAAGCACAAAATTAAATGTTCCCCGATAAAAAACATTCAAAACAATAAAGTCCGTGGATAATATCAGGAATACAAAAACACAGAGGCTGTAGCAATATCTGGGATTGAGTTGGCCAAAACACAACCGGATATTTCCGGTTTCATCCAGTCATATCTGGACAAACTGGTGTGGAATTCGTATGCAATGGACCGAGAGAATCACAGTAGAAATGGTTTTGGAGAAAAGCAAAGTCTTTTCGTTAGGCAAGTGCAATTAGTGTTTCTGAGGTGCAAAATTAAATGTTGCCTGATAAAAACATTCAAAACAATACAGTCCATCAATAATATCCAGAAAACACAAACACACAGGCTTTCACAATGTTTCGGATTGAGTCAGCCAAAACTCAACAGTATATTTCTGTTTCATCGAATCATATCCGGACAAACTGGTGTGGAATTCGTATGCAATGGATTGAGAAAACCACAGTAAAAATGACTTTGGAGAAGAGCAAAGTCTTTTCGTTAGGCAAGTGCATAAAATGTCATCAATACAAACAGAAATATCATGAATATTTTTCACAGTTCCTCTAGCTTTCTCCCTAGAAATACGAATGTGTAGAGCTGGTGTCTCCATGTGGAACCAATTACTGTATCCAAGCTTAAAAAAAATGTTCTCCGATAAAAAACATTCAAAACAATAAAGTCCGTGGATAATATCCAGAAAACACACACACTGAGGCTGTATTAATAGCTGGGATTGAGTTAGCCAAAACAAATCCCGATACTTTTTCACTTTCATTAAGGTCATATCCGGACAAAGTGGTGTGTAATTTCTATGCAATGCACTGAGAAAATCACAGTAAAAATGGTTTTGGAGAAAAGCAAAGTCTTTTCGTTAGGCAAGTGCATGAAATGTCATCTATACAAACAGATATATCATGTTTGTTTGCCGCAGTCCCAGTAGCTTTCTCCCTAGAAAATACGAATGTGTAGCGCTGGTGTCTCCATGTGCAACCAATTAGTGATTCCAAGCACAAAATTAAATGTTCCCTGATAAAAAACATTCAAAACAATAAAGTCCGTGGAAAATATCAGGAATACAAAAACACAGAGGCTGTAGCAATATCTGGCATTGAGTTAGCCAAAACACAACCGGATATTTCCGGTTTCATCCAGTCATATCTGGACAAACTGGTGTGGAATTTGTATGCAATGGACCGAGAAAATCACAGTAAAAATGGTTGTGGAGAAAAGCAAACTCTTTTCTTTAGGCAAGTCCATAAAATGTCATCTATACAAACAGAAATATCATGTTTGTTTGCCGAACTTCCTCTAGCTTTCTATCTAGAAAATACGAATGTGTGGAGCTGGTGTCCCCTTGATGAACCAATGAGTGTTTCAACGGTAGAAAATTAAATGTTCCCTGATAAAAAACATTCAAAACAATAAAGTCCATCGATAATATCAAGAAAACACAAACACAGAGGCTTTCACAATATTTTGGATTGAGTTAGCCAAAACACAACCGGATATTTCTTGTTTCATCCAGTCATATCCGGACAAACTGGTGTGGAATTCGTATGCAATGGACCGAGAAAATCACAGTAAAATGGTTTTGGAGAAAAGCAAAGTCTTTTCGTTAGGCAAGTGCATAAAATGTCATCTATACAAACAGAAATATCATGTTTGTTTGCCACAGTTCCTCTAGCTTTCTCCCTAGAAAATACGAATGTGTAGTGCTGGTGTCTCCATGTGGAACCAATTACCGATTCCAAGCACAAAATTAAATGTTCCCCGATAAAAAACATTCAAAACAATAAAGTCCGTGGATAATATCAGGAATACAAAAACACAGAGGCTGTAGCAATATCTGGGATTGAGTTAGCCAAAACACAACCGGATATTTCCGGTTTCATCCAGTCATATCTGGACAAACTGGTGTGGAATTCGTATGCAATGGACCGAGAGAATCACAGTAGAAATGGTTTTGGAGAAAAGCAAAGTCTTTTCGTTAGGCAAGTGCAATTAGTGTTTCTGAGGTGCAAAATTAAATGTTGCCTGATAAAAACATTCAAAACAATACAGTCCATCAATAATATCCAGAAAACACAAACACACAGGCTTTCACAATGTTTCGGATTGAGTTAGCCAAAACTCAACAGTATATTTCTGTTTCATCGAATCATATCCGGACAAACTGGTGTGGAATTCGTATGCAATGGATTGAGAAAACCACAGTAAAAATGACTTTGGAGAAGAGCAAAGTCTTTTCGTTAGGCAAGTGCATAAAATGTCTTCAATACAAACAGAAATATCATGTTTATTTGTCACAGTTCCTCTAGCTTTCTCCCTAGAAATACGAATGTGTAGAGCTGGTGTCTCCATGTGGAACCAATTACTGTATCCAAGCTTAAAATAAAATGTTCTCCGATAAAAAACATTCAAAACAATAAAGTCCGTTGATAATATCCAGAAAACACACACACTGAGGCTGTATTAATAGCTGGGATTGAGTTAGCCAAAACAAATCCGGATACTTTTTCACTTTCATTAAGGTCATATCTGGACAAAGTGGTGTGTAATTTCTATGCAATGCACTGAGAAAATCACAGTAAAAATGGTTTTGGAGAAAAGCAAAGTCTTTTCGTTAGGCAAGTGCATGAAATGTCATCTATACAAACACATATATCATGTTTGTTTGCCGCAGTCCCAGTAGCTTTCTCCCTAGAAAATACGAATGTGTAGCGCTGGTGTCTCCATGTGCAACCAATTAGTGATTCCCAGCACAAAATTAAATGTTCCCTGATAAAAAACATTCAAAACAATAAAGTCCGTGGAAAATATCAGGAATACAAAAACACAGAGGCTGTAGCAATATCTGGCATTGAGTTAGCCAAAACACAACCGGATATTTCCGGTTTCATCCAGTCATATCTGGACAAACTGGTGTGGAATTTGTACGCAATGGACCGAGAAAATCACAGTAAAAATGGTTGTGGAGAAAAGCAAACTCTTTTCTTTAGGCAAGTCCATAAAATGTCATCTATACAAACAGAAATATCATGTTTGTTTGCCGAACTTCCTCTAGCTTTCTATCTAGAAAATACGAATGTGTGGAGCTGGTGTCCCCTTGATGAACCAATGAGTGTTTCAACGGTAGAAAATTAAATGTTCCCTGATAAAAAAACATTCAAAACAATAAAGTCCATCGATAATATCAAGAAAACACAAACACAGAGGCTTTCACAATATTTTGGATTGAGTTAGCCAAAACACAACCGGATATTTCTTGTTTCATCCAGTCATATCCGGACAAACTGGTGTGGAATCCGTATGCAATGGACCGAGAAAATCACAGTAAAATGGTTTTGGAGAAAAGCAAAGTCTTTTCGTTAGGCAAGTGCATAAAATGTCATCTATACAAACAGAAATATCATGTTTGTTTGCCACAGTTCCTCTAGCTTTCTCCCTAGAAAATACGAATGTGTAGTGCTGGTGTCTCCATGTGGAACCAATTACCGATTCCAAGCACAAAATTAAATGTTCCCCGATAAAAAACATTCAAAACAATAAAGTCCGTGGATAATATCAGGAATACAAAAACACAGAGGCTGTAGCAATATCTGGCATTGAGTTAGCCAAAACACAACCGGATATTTCCGGTTTCATCCAGTCATATCTGGACAAACTGGTGTGGAATTCGTATGCAATGGACCGAGAGAATCACAGTAGAAATGGTTTTGGAGAAAAGCAAAGTCTTTTCGTTAGGCAAGTGCAATTAGTGTTTCTGAGGTGCAAAATTAAATGTTGCCTGATAAAAACATTCAAAACAATACAGTCCATCAATAATATCCAGAAAACACAAACACACAGGCTTTCACAATGTTTCGGATTGAGTTAGCCAAAACTCAACAGTATATTTCTGTTTCATCGAATCATATCCGGACAAACTGGTGTGGAATTCGTATGCAATGGATTGAGAAAACCACAGTAAAAATGACTTTGGAGAAGAGCAAAGTCTTTTCATTAGGCAAGTGCATAAAATGTCATCAATACAAACAGAAATATCATGTTTCTTTGTCACAGTTCCTCTAGCTTTCTCCCTAGAAATACGAATGTGTAGAGCTGGTGTCTCCATGTGGAACCAATTACTGTATCCAAGCTTAAAATAAAATGTTCTCTGATAAAAAACATTCAAAACAATAAAGTCCGTGGATAATATCCAGAAAACACACACACTGAGGCTGTATTAATAGCTGGGATTGAGTTAGCCAAAACAAATCCGGATACTTTTTCACTTTCATTAAGGTCATATCTGGACAAAGTGGTGTGTAATTTCTATGCAATGCACTGAGAAAATCACAGTAAAAATGGTTTTGGAGAAAAGCAAAGTCTTTTCGTTAGGCAAGTGCATGAAATGTCATCTATACAAACAGATATATCATGTTTGTTTGCCGCAGTCCCAGTAGCTTTCTCCCTAGAAAATACGAATGTGTAGCGCTGGTGTCTCCATGTGGAACCAATTAGTGATTCCAAGCACAAAATTAAATGTTCCCTGATAAAAAACATTCAAAACAATAAAGTCCGTGGAAAATATCAGGAATACAAAAACACAGAGGCTGTAGCAATATCTGGCATTGAGTTAGCCAAAACACAACCGGATATTTCCGGTTTCATCCAGTCATATCTGGACAAACTGGTGTGGAATTTGTATGCAATGGACCGAGAAAATCACAGTAAAAATGGTTGTGGAGAAAAGCAAACTCTTTTCTTTAGGCAAGTCCATAAAATGTCATCTATACAAACAGAAATATCATGTTTGTTTGCCGAACTTCCTCTAGCTTTCTATCTAGAAAATACGAATGTGTGGAGCTGGTGTCCCCTTGATGAACCAATGAGTGTTTCAACGGTAGAAAATTAAATGTTCCCTGATAAAAAAACATTCAAAACAATAAAGTCCATCGATAATATCAAGAAAACACAAACACAGAGGCTTTCACAATATTTTGGATTGAGTTAGCCAAAACACAACCGGATATTTCTTGTTTCATCCAGTCATATCCGGACAAACTGGTGTGGAATCCGTATGCAATGGACCGAGAAAATCACAGTAAAATGGTTTTGGAGAAAAGCAAAGTCTTTTCGTTAGGCAAGTGCATAAAATGTCATCTATACAAACAGAAATATCATGTTTGTTTGCCACAGTTCCTCTAGCTTTCTCCCTAGAAAATACGAATGTGTAGTGCTGGTGTCTCCATGTGGAACCAATTACCGATTCCAAGCACAAAATTAAATGTTCCCCGATAAAAAACATTCAAAACAATAAAGTCCGTGGATAATATCAGGAATACAAAAACACAGAGGCTGTAGCAATATCTGGCATTGAGTTAGCCAAAACACAACCGGATATTTCCGGTTTCATCCAGTCATATCTGGACAAACTGGTGTGGAATTCGTATGCAATGGACCGAGAGAATCACAGTAGAAATGGTTTTGGAGAAAAGCAAAGTCTTTTCGTTAGGCAAGTGCAATTAGTGTTTCTGAGGTGCAAAATTAAATGTTGCCTGATAAAAACATTCAAAACAATACAGTCCATCAATAATATCCAGAAAACACAAACACACAGGCTTTCACAATGTTTCGGATTGAGTTAGCCAAAACTCAACAGTATATTTCTGTTTCATCGAATCATATCCGGACAAACTGGTGT
The DNA here is from genome assembly GCF_033115175.1 of Lepus europaeus. NCBI lineage: Eukaryota > Metazoa > Chordata > Mammalia > Lagomorpha > Leporidae > Lepus > Lepus europaeus. The sequence goes on along the minus strand of NW_026909158.1, from coordinate 1,935,131 downwards.
GGAATTCGTATGCAATGGATTGAGAAAACCACAGTAAAAATGACTTTGGAGAAGAGCAAAGTCTTTTCGTTAGGCAAGTGCATAAAATGTCATCAATACAAACAGAAATATCATGTTTATTTGTCACAGTTCCTCTAGCTTTCTCCCTAGAAATACGAATGTGTAGAGCTGGTGTCTCCATGTGGAACCAATTACTGTATCCAAGCTTAAAATAAAATGTTCTCCGATAAAAAACATTCAAAACAATAAAGTCCGTGGATAATATCCAGAAAACACACACACTGAGGCTGTATTAATAGCTGGGATTGAGTTAGCCAAAACAAATCCGGATACTTTTTCACTTTCATTAAGGTCATATCCGGACAAAGTGGTGTGTAATTTCTATGCAATGCACTGAGAAAATCACAGTAAAAATGGTTTTGGAGAAAAGCAAAGTCTTTTCGTTAGGCAAGTGCATGAAATGTCATCTATACAAACAGATATATCATGTTTGTTTGCCGCAGTCCCAGTAGCTTTCTCCCTAGAAAATACGAATGTGTAGCGCTGGTGTCTCCATGTGGAACCAATTAGTGATTCCAAGCACAAAATTAAATGTTCCCTGATAAAAAACATTCAAAACAATAAAGTCCGTGGAAAATATCAGGAATACAAAAACACAGAGGCTGTAGCAATATCTGGCATTGAGTTAGCCAAAACACAACCGGATATTTCCGGTTTCATCCAGTCATATCTGGACAAACTGGTGTGGAATTTGTATGCAATGGACCGAGAAAATCACAGTAAAAATGGTTGTGGAGAAAAGCAAACTCTTTTCTTTAGGCAAGTCCATAAAATGTCATCTATACAAACAGAAATATCATGTTTGTTTGCCGAACTTCCTCTAGCTTTCTATCTAGAAAATACGAATGTGTGGAGCTGGTGTCCCCTTGATGAACCAATGAGTGTTTCAACGGTAGAAAATTAAATGTTCCCTGATAAAAAACATTCAAAACAATAAAGTCCATCGATAATATCAAGAAAACACAAACACAGAGGCTTTCACAATATTTTGGATTGAGTTAGCCAAAACACAACCGGATATTTCTTGTTTCATCCAGTCATATCCGGACAAACTGGTGTGGAATTCGTATGCAATGGACCGAGAAAATCACAGTAAAATGGTTTTGGAGAAAAGCAAAGTCTTTTCGTTAGGCAAGTGCATAAAATGTCATCTATACAAACAGAAATATCATGTTTGTTTGCCACAGTTCCTCTAGCTTTCTCCCTAGAAAATACGAATGTGTAGTGCTGGTGTCTCCATGTGGAACCAATTACCAATTCCAAGCACAAAATTAAATGTTCCCCGATAAAAAACATTCAAAACAATAAAGTCCGTGGATAATATCAGGAATACAAAAACACAGAGGCTGTAGCAATATCTGGGATTTAGTTAGCCAAAACACAACCGGATATTTCCGGTTTCATCCAGTCATATCTGGACAAACTGGTGTGGAATTCGTATGCAATGGACCGAGAGAATCACAGTAGAAATGGTTTTGGAGAAAAGCAAAGTCTTTTCGTTAGGCAAGTGCAATTAGTGTTTCTGAGGTGCAAAATTAAATGTTGCCTGATAAAAACATTCAAAACAATACAGTCCATCAATAATATCCAGAAAACACAAACACACAGGCTTTCACAATGTTTTGGATTGAGTTAGCCAAAACTCAACAGTATATTTCTGTTTCATCGAATCATATCCGGACAAACTGGTGTGGAATTCGTATGCAATGGATTGAGAAAATCACAGTAAAAATGATTTTGGAGAAGAGCAAAGTCTTTTCGTTAGGCAAGTGCATAAAATGTCATCAATACAATCAGAAATATCATGTTTATTTGTCACAGTTCCTCTGGCTTTCTCCCTAGAAATACGAATGTGTAGAGCTGGTGTCTCCATGTGGAACCAATTACTGTATCCAAGCTTAAAATAAAATGTTCTCCGATAAAAAACATTCAAAACAATAAAGTCCGTTGATAATATCCAGAAAACACACACACTGAGGCTGTATTAATAGCTGGGATTGAGTTAGCCAAAACAAATCCGGATACTTTTTCACTTTCATTAAGGTCATATCCGGACAAAGTGGTGTGTAATTTCTATGCAATGCACTGAGAAAATCACAGTAAAAATGGTTTTGGAGAAAAGCAAAGTCTTTTCGTTAGGCAAGTGCATGAAATGTCATCTATACAAACAGATATATCATGTTTGTTTGCCGCAGTCCCAGTAGCTTTCTCCCTAGAAAATACGAATGTGTAGCGCTGGTGTCTCCATGTGGAACCAATTAGTGATTCCAAGCACAAAATTAAATGTTCCCTGATAAAAAACATTCAAAACAATAAAGTCCGTGGAAAATATCAGGAATACAAAAACACAGAGGCTGTAGCAATATCTGGCATTGAGTTAGCCAAAACACAACCGGATATTTCCGGTTTCATCCAGTCATATCTGGACAAACTGGTGTGGAATTTGTATGCAATGGACCGAGAAAATCACAGTAAAAATGGTTGTGGAGAAAAGCAAACTCTTTTCTTTAGGCAAGTCCATAAAATGTCATCTATACAAACAGAAATATCATGTTTGTTTGCCGAACTTCCTCTAGCTTTCTATCTAGAAAATACGAATGTGTGGAGCTGGTGTCCCCTTGATGAACCAATGAGTGTTTCAACGGTAGAAAATTAAATGTTCCCTGATAAAAAACATTCAAAACAATAAAGTCCATCGATAATATCAAGAAAACACAAACACAGAGGCTTTCACAATATTTTGGATTGAGTTAGCCAAAACACAACCGGATATTTCTTGTTTCATCCAGTCATATCCGGACAAACTGGTGTGGAATTCGTATGCAATGGACCGAGAAAATCACAGTAAAATGGTTTTGGAGAAAAGCAAAGTCTTTTCGTTAGGCAAGTGCATAAAATGTCATCTATACAAACAGAAATATCATGTTTGTTTGCCACAGTTCCTCTAGCTTTCTCCCTAGAAAATACGAATGTGTAGTGCTGGTGTCTCCATGTGGAACCAATTACCGATTCCAAGCACAAAATTAAAAGTTCCCCGATAAAAAACATTCAAAACAATAAAGTCCGTGGATAATATCAGGAATACAAAAACACAGAGGCTGTAGCAATATCTGGGATTGAGTTAGCCAAAACACAACCGGATATTTCTTGTTTCATCCAGTCATATCTGGACAAACTGGTGTGGAATTCGTATGCAATGGACCGAGAGAATCACAGTAGAAATGGTTTTGGAGAAAAGCAAAGTCTTTTCGTTAGGCAAGTGCATAAAATGTCATCAATACAATCAGAAATATCATGTTTATTTGTCACAGTTCCTCTGGCTTTCTCCCTAGAAATACGAATGTGTAGAGCTGGTGTCTCCATGTGGAACCAATTACTGTATCCAAGCTTAAAATAAAATGTTCTCCGATAAAAAACATTCAAAACAATAAAGTCCATTGATAATATCCAGAAAACACACACACTGAGGCTGTATTAATAGCTGGGATTGAGTTAGCCAAAACAAATCCGGATACTTTTTCACTTTCATTAAGGTCATATCTGGACAAAGTGGTGTGTAATTTCTATGCAATGCACTGAGAAAATCACAGTAAAAATGGTTTTGGAGAAAAGCAAAGTCTTTTCGTTAGGCAAGTGCATGAAATGTCATCTATATAAACAGATATATCATGTTTGTTTGCCGCAGTCCCAGTAGCTTTCTCCCTACAAAATACGAATGTGTAGAGCTGGTGTCTCCATGTGGAACCAATTAGTGATTCCAAGCACAAAATTAAATGTTCCCTGATAAAAAACATTCAAAACAATAAAGTCCGTGGAAAATATCGGGAATACAAAAACACAGAGGCTGTAGCAATATCTGGCATTGAGTTAGCCAAAACACAACCGGATATTTCCGGTTTCATCCAGTCATATCTGGACAAACTGGTGTGGAATTTGTATGCAATGGACCGAGAAAATCACAGTAAAAATGGTTGTGGAGAAAAGCAAACTCTTTTCTTTAGGCAAGTCCATAAAATGTCATCTATACAAACAGAAATATCATGTTTGTTTGCCGAACTTCCTCTAGCTTTCTATCTAGAAAATACGAATGTGTGGAGCTGGTGTCCCCTTGATGAACCAATGAGTGTTTCAACGGTAGAAAATTAAATGTTCCCTGATAAAAAACATTCAAAACAATAAAGTCCATCGATAATATCAAGAAAACACAAACACAGAGGCTTTCACAATATTTTGGATTGAGTTAGCCAAAACACAACCGGATATTTCTTGTTTCATCCAGTCATATCCGGACAAACTGGTGTGGAATTCGTATGCAATGGACCGAGAAAATCACAGTAAAATGGTTTTGGAGAAAAGCAAAGTCTTTTCGTTAGGCAAGTGCATAAAATGTCATCTATACAAACAGAAATATCATGTTTGTTTGCCACAGTTCCTCTAGCTTTCTCCCTAGAAAATACGAATGTGTAGTGCTGGTGTCTCCATGTGGAACCAATTACCGATTCCAAGCACAAAATTAAATGTTCCCCGATAAAAAACATTCAAAACAATAAAGTCCGTGGATAATATCAGGAATACAAAAACACAGAGGCTGTAGCAATATCTGGGATTGAGTTAGCCAAAACACAACCGGATATTTCCGGTTTCATCCAGTCATATCTGGACAAACTGGTGTGGAATTCGTATGCAATGGACCGAGAGAATCACAGTAGAAATGGTTTTGGAGAAAAGCAAAGTCTTTTCGTTAGGCAAGTGCAATTAGTGTTTCTGAGGTGCAAAATTAAATGTTGCCTGATAAAAACATTCAAAACAATACAGTCCATCAATAATATCCAGAAAACACAAACACACAGGCTTTCACAATGTTTCGGATTGAGTTAGCCAAAACTCAACAGTATATTTCTGTTTCATCGAATCATATCCGGACAAACTGGTGTGGAATTCGTATGCAATGGATTGAGAAAATCACAGTAAAAATGATTTTGGAGAAGAGCAAAGTCTTTTCGTTAGGCAAGTGCATAAAATGCCATCAATACAAACAGAAATATCATGTTTATTTGTCACAGTTCCTCTGGCTTTCTCCCTAGAAATACGAATGTGTAGAGCTGGTGTCTCCATGTGGAACCAATTACTGCATCCAAGCTTAAAAAAAAATGTTCTCCGATAAAAAACATTCAAAACAATAAAGTCCGTTGATAATATCCAGAAAACACACACACTGAGGCTGTATTAATAGCTGGGATTGAGTTAGCCAAAACAAATCCGGATACTTTTTCACTTTCATTAAGGTCATATCCGGACAAAGTGGTGTGTAATTTCTATGCAATGCACTGAGAAAATCACAGTAAAAATGGTTTTGGAGAAAAGCAAAGTCTTTTCGTTAGGCAAGTGCATGAAATGTCATCTATACAAACAGATATATCATGTTTGTTTGCCGCAGTCCCAGTAGCTTTCTCCCTAGAAAATACGAATGTGTAGCGCTGGTGTCTCCATGTGGAACCAATTAGTGATTCCAAGCACAAAATTAAATGTTCCCTGATAAAAAACATTCAAAACAATAAAGTCCGTGGAAAATATCAGGAATACAAAAACACAGAGGCTGTAGCAATATCTGGCATTGAGTTAGCCAAAACACAACCGGATATTTCCGGTTTCATCCAGTCATATCTGGACAAACTGGTGTGGAATTTGTATGCAATGGACCGAGAAAATCACAGTAAAAATGGTTGTGGAGAAAAGCAAACTCTTTTCTTTAGGCAAGTCCATAAAATGTCATCTATACAAACAGAAATATCATGTTTGTTTGCCGAACTTCCTCTAGCTTTCTATCTAGAAAATACGAATGTGTGGAGCTGGTGTCCCCTTGATGAACCAATGAGTGTTTCAACGGTAGAAAATTAAATGTTCCCTGATAAAAAACATTCAAAACAATAAAGTCCATCGATAATATCAAGAAAACACAAACACAGAGGCTTTCACAATATTTTGGATTGAGTTAGCCAAAACACAACCGGATATTTCTTGTTTCATCCAGTCATATCCGGACAAACTGGTGTGGAATTCGTATGCAATGGACCGAGAAAATCACAGTAAAATGGTTTTGGAGAAAAGCAAAGTCTTTTCGTTAGGCAAGTGCATAAAATGTCATCTATACAAACAGAAATATCATGTTTGTTTGCCACAGTTCCTCTAGCTTTCTCCCTAGAAAATACGAATGTGTAGTGCTGGTGTCTCCATGTAGAACCAATTACCGATTCCAAGCACAAAATTAAATGTTCCCCGATAAAAAACATTCAAAACAATAAAGTCCGTGGATAATATCAGGAATACTAAAACACAGAGGCTGTAGCAATATCTGGGATTGAGTTAGCCAAAACACAACCGGATATTTCTGGTTTCATCCAGTCATATCTGGACAAACTGGTATGGAATTCGTATGCAATGGACCGAGAGAATCACAGTAGAAATGGTTTTGGAGAAAAGCAAAGTCTTTTCGTTAGGCAAGTGCAATTAGTGTTTCTGAGGTGCAAAATTAAATGTTGCCTGATAAAAACATTCAAAACAATACAGTCCATCAATAATATCCAGAAAACACAAACACACAGGCTTTCACAATGTTTCGGATTGAGTTAGCCAAAACTCAACAGTATATTTCTGTTTCATCGAATCATATCCGGACAAACTGGTGTGGAATTCGTATGCAATGGATTGAGAAAATCACAGTAAAAATGATTTTGGAGAAGAGCAAAGTCTTTTCGTTAGGCAAGTGCATAAAATGCCATCAATACAAACAGAAATATCATGTTTATTTGTCACAGTTCCTCTGGCTTTCTCCCTAGAAATACGAATGTGTAGAGCTGGTGTCTCCATGTGGAACCAATTACTGTATCCAAGCTTAAAAAAAAATGTTCTCCGATAAAAAACATTCAAAACAATAAAGTCCGTTGATAATATCCAGAAAACACACACACTGAGGCTGTATTAATAGCTGGGATTGAGTTAGCCAAAACAAATCCGGATACTTTTTCACTTTCATTAAGGTCATATCCGGACAAAGTGGTGTGTAATTTCTATGCAATGCACTGAGAAAATCACAGTAAAAATGGTTTTGGAGAAAAGCAAAGTCTTTTCCTTAGGCAAGTGCATGAAATGTCATCTATACAAACAGATATATCATGTTTGTTTGCCGCAGTCCCAGTAGCTTTCTCCCTAGAAAATACGAATGTGTAGCGCTGGTGTCTCCATGTGGAACCAATTAGTGATTCCAAGCACAAAATTAAATGTTCCCTGATAAAAAACATTCAAAACAATAAAGTCCGTGGAAAATATCAGGAATACAAAAACACAGAGGCTGTAGCAATATCTGGCATTGAGTTAGCCAAAACACAACCGGATATTTCCGGTTTCATCCAGTCATATCTGGACAAACTGGTGTGGAATTTGTATGCAATGGACCGAGAAAATCACAGTAAAAATGGTTGTGGAGAAAAGCAAACTCTTTTCTTTAGGCAAGTCCATAAAATGTCATCTATACAAACAGAAATATCATGTTTGTTTGCCGAACTTCCTCTAGCTTTCTATCTAGAAAATACGAATGTGTGGAGCTGGTGTCCCCTTGATGAACCAATGAGTGTTTCAACGGTAGAAAATTAAATGTTCCCTGATAAAAAACATTCAAAACAATAAAGTCCATCGATAATATCAAGAAAACACAAACACAGAGGCTTTCACAATATTTTGGATTGAGTTAGCCAAAACACAACCGGATATTTCTTGTTTCATCCAGTCATATCCGGACAAACTGGTGTGGAATTCGTATGCAATGGACCGAGAAAATCACAGTAAAATGGTTTTGGAGAAAAGCAAAGTCTTTTCGTTAGGCAAGTGCATAAAATGTCATCTATACAAACAGAAATATCATGTTTGTTTGCCACAGTTCCTCTAGCTTTCTCCCTAGAAAATACGAATGTGTAGTGCTGGTGTCTCCATGTGGAACCAATTACCGATTCCAAGCACAAAATTAAAAGTTCCCCGATAAAAAACATTCAAAACAATAAAGTCCGTGGATAATATCAGGAATACAAAAACACAGAGGCTGTAGCAATATCTGGGATTGAGTTAGCCAAAACACAACCGGATATTTCCGGTTTCATCCAGTCATATCTGGACAAACTGGTGTGGAATTCGTATGCAATGGACCGAGAGAATCACAGTAGAAATGGTTTTGGAGAAAAGCAAAGTCTTTTCGTTAGGCAAGTGCAATTAGTGTTTCTGAGGTGCAAAATTAAATGTTGCCTGATAAAAACATTCAAAACAATACAGTCCATCAATAATATCCAGAAAACACAAACACACAGGCTTTCACAATGTTTTGGATTGAGTTAGCCAAAACTCAACAGTATATTTCTGTTTCATCGAATCATATCCGGACAAACTGGTGTGGAATTCGTATGCAATGGATTGAGAAAATCACAGTAAAAATGATTTTGGAGAAGAGCAAAGTCTTTTCGTTAGGGAAGTGCATAAAATGCCATCAATACAAACAGAAATATCATGTTTATTTGTCACAGTTCCTCTGGCTTTCTCCCTAGAAATACGAATGTGTAGAGCTGGTGTCTCCATGTGGAACCAATTACTGTATCCAAGCTTAAAAAAAAATGTTCTCCGATAAAAAACATTCAAAACAATAAAGTCCGTTGATAATATCCAGAAAACACACACACTGAGGCTGTATTAATAGCTGGGATTGAGTTAGCCAAAACAAATCCGGATACTTTTTCACTTTCATTAAGGTCATATCCGGACAAAGTGGTGTGTAATTTCTATGCAATGCACTGAGAAAATCACAGTAAAAATGGTTTTGGAGAAAAGCAAAGTCTTTTCGTTAGGCAAGTGCATGAAATGTCATCTATACAAACAGATATATCATGTTTGTTTGCCGCAGTCCCAGTAGCTTTCTCCCTAGAAAATACGAATGTGTAGAGCTGGTGTCTCCATGTGGAACCAATTAGTGATTCCAAGCACAAAATTAAATGTTCCCTGATAAAAAACATTCAAAACAATAAAGTCCGTGGAAAATATCAGGAATACAAAAACACAGAGGCTGTAGCAATATCTGGCATTGAGTTAGCCAAAACACAACCGGATATTTCCGGTTTCATCCAGTCATATCTGGACAAACTGGTGTGGAATTTGTATGCAATGGACCGAGAAAATCACAGTAAAAATGGTTGTGGAGAAAAGCAAACTCTTTTCTTTAGGCAAGTCCATAAAATGTCATCTATACAAACAGAAATATCATGTTTGTTTGCCGAACTTCCTCTAGCTTTCTATCTAGAAAATACGAATGTGTGGAGCTGGTGTCCCCTTGATGAACCAATGAGTGTTTCAACGGTAGAAAATTAAATGTTCCCTGATAAAAAACATTCAAAACAATAAAGTCCATCGATAATATCAAGAAAACACAAACACAGAGGCTTTCACAATATTTTGGATTGAGTTAGCCAAAACACAACCGGATATTTCTTGTTTCATCCAGTCATATCCGGACAAACTGGTGTGGAATTCGTATGCAATGGACCGAGAAAATCACAGTAAAATGGTTTTGGAGAAAAGCAAAGTCTTTTCGTTAGGCAAGTGCATAAAATGTCATCTATACAAACAGAAATATCATGTTTGTTTGCCACAGTTCCTCTAGCTTTCTCCCTAGAAAATACGAATGTGTAGTGCTGGTGTCTCCATGTGGAACCAATTACCGATTCCAAGCACAAAATTAAATGTTCCCCGATAAAAAACATTCAAAACAATAAAGTCCGTGGATAATATCAGGAATACAAAAACACAGAGGCTGTAGCAATATCTGGGATTGAGTTAGCCAAAACACAACCGGATATTTCTGGTTTCATCCAGTCATATCTGGACAAACTGGTATGGAATTCGTATGCAATGGACCGAGAGAATCACAGTAGAAATGGTTTTGGAGAAAAGCAAAGTCTTTTCGTTAGGCAAGTGCAATTAGTGTTTCTGAGGTGCAAAATTAAATGTTGCCTGATAAAAACATTCAAAACAATACAGTCCATCAATAATATCCAGAAAACACAAACACACAGGCTTTCACAATGTTTCGGATTGAGTTAGCCAAAACTCAACAGTATATTTCTGTTTCATCGAATCATATCCGGACAAACTGGTGTGGAATTCGTATGCAATGGATTGAGAAAATCACAGTAAAAATGATTTTGGAGAAGAGCAAAGTCTTTTCGTTAGGGAAGTGCATAAAATGCCATCAATACAAACAGAAATATCATGTTTATTTGTCACAGTTCCTCTGGCTTTCTCCCTAGAAATACGAATGTGTAGAGCTGGTGTCTCCATGTGGAACCAATTACTGTATCCAAGCTTAAAAAAAAATGTTCTCCGATAAAAAACATTCAAAACAATAAAGTCCGTTGATAATATCCAGAAAACACACACACTGAGGCTGTATTAATAGCTGGGATTGAGTTAGCCAAAACAAATCCGGATACTTTTTCACTTTCATTAAGGTCATATCCGGACAAAGTGGTGTGTAATTTCTATGCAATGCACTGAGAAAATCACAGTAAAAATGGTTTTGGAGAAAAGCAAAGTCTTTTCGTTAGGTAAGTGCATGAAATGTCATCTATACAAACAGATATATCATGTTTGTTTGCCGCAGTCCCAGTAGCTTTCTCCCTAGAAAATACGAATGTGTAGCGCTGGTGTCTCCATGTGGAACCAATTAGTGATTCCAAGCACAAAATTAAATGTTCCCTGATAAAAACCATTCAAAACAATAAAGTCCGTGGAAAATATCAGGAATACAAAAACACAGAGGCTGTAGCAATATCTGGCATTGAGTTAGCCAAAACACAACCGGATATTTCCGGTTTCATCCAGTCATATCTGGACAAACTGGTGTGGAATTTGTATGCAATGGACCGAGAAAATCACAGTAAAAATGGTTGTGGAGAAAAGCAAACTCTTTTCTTTAGGCAAGTCCATAAAATGTCATCTATACAAACAGAAATATCATGTTTGTTTGCCGAACTTCCTCTAGCTTTCTATCTAGAAAATACGAATGTGTGGAGCTGGTGTCCCCTTGATGAACCAATGAGTGTTTCAACGGTAGAAAATTAAATGTTCCCTGATAAAAAACATTCAAAACAATAAAGTCCATCGATAATATCAAGAAAACACAAACACAGAGGCTTTCACAATATTTTGGATTGAGTTAGCCAAAACACAACCGGATATTTCTTGTTTCATCCAGTCATATCCGGACAAACTGGTGTGGAATTCGTATGCAATGGACCGAGAAAATCACAGTAAAATGGTTTTGGAGAAAAGCAAAGTCTTTTCGTTAGGCAAGTGCATAAAATGTCATCTATACAAACAGAAATATCATGTTTGTTTGCCACAGTTCCTCTAGCTTTCTCCCTAGAAAATACGAATGTGTAGTGCTGGTGTCTCCATGTAGAACCAATTACCGATTCCAAGCACAAAATTAAATGTTCCCCGATAAAAAACATTCAAAACAATAAAGTCCGTGGATAATATCAGGAATACTAAAACACAGAGGCTGTAGCAATATCTGGGATTGAGTTAGCCAAAACACAACCGGATATTTCTGGTTTCATCCAGTCATATCTGGACAAACTGGTATGGAATTCGTATGCAATGGACCGAGAGAATCACAGTAGAAATGGTTTTGGAGAAAAGCAAAGTCTTTTCGTTAGGCAAGTGCAATTAGTGTTTCTGAGGTGCAAAATTAAATGTTGCCTGATAAAAACATTCAAAACAATACAGTCCATCAATAATATCCAGAAAACACAAACACACAGGCTTTCACAATGTTTCGGATTGAGTTAGCCAAAACTCAACAGTATATTTCTGTTTCATCGAATCATATCCGGACAAACTGGTGTGGAATTCGTATGCAATGGATTGAGAAAATCACAGTAAAAATGATTTTGGAGAAGAGCAAAGTCTTTTCGTTAGGCAAGTGCATAAAATGCCATCAATACAAACAGAAATATCATGTTTATTTGTCACAGTTCCTCTGGCTTTCTCCCTAGAAATACGAATGTGTAGAGCTGGTGTCTCCATGTGGAACCAATTACTGTATCCAAGCTTAAAAAAAAATGTTCTCCGATAAAAAACATTCAAAACAATAAAGTCCGTTGATAATATCCAGAAAACACACACACTGAGGCTGTATTAATAGCTGGGATTGAGTTAGCCAAAACAAATCCGGATACTTTTTCACTTTCATTAAGGTCATATCCGGACAAAGTGGTGTGTAATTTCTATGCAATGCACTGAGAAAATCACAGTAAAAATGGTTTTGGAGAAAAGCAAAGTCTTTTCCTTAGGCAAGTGCATGAAATGTCATCTATACAAACAGATATATCATGTTTGTTTGCCGCAGTCCCAGTAGCTTTCTCCCTAGAAAATACGAATGTGTAGCGCTGGTGTCTCCATGTGGAACCAATTAGTGATTCCAAGCACAAAATTAAATGTTCCCTGATAAAAACCATTCAAAACAATAAAGTCCGTGGAAAATATCAGGAATACAAAAACACAGAGGCTGTAGCAATATCTGGCATTGAGTTAGCCAAAACACAACCGGATATTTCCGGTTTCATCCAGTCATATCTGGACAAACTGGTGTGGAATTTGTATGCAATGGACCGAGAAAATCACAGTAAAAATGGTTGTGGAGAAAAGCAAACTCTTTTCTTTAGGCAAGTCCATAAAATGTCATCTATACAAACAGAAATATCATGTTTGTTTGCCGAACTTCCTCTAGCTTTCTATCTAGAAAATACGAATGTGTGGAGCTGGTGTCCCCTTGATGAACCAATGAGTGTTTCAACGGTAGAAAATTAAATGTTCCCTGATAAAAAACATTCAAAACAATAAAGTCCATCGATAATATCAAGAAAACACAAACACAGAGGCTTTCACAATATTTTGGATTGAGTTAGCCAAAACACAACCGGATATTTCTTGTTTCATCCAGTCATATCCGGACAAACTGGTGTGGAATTCGTATGCAATGGACCGAGAAAATCACAGTAAAATGGTTTTGGAGAAAAGCAAAGTCTTTTCGTTAGGCAAGTGCATAAAATGTCATCTATACAAACAGAAATATCATGTTTGTTTGCCACAGTTCCTCTAGCTTTCTCCCTAGAAAATACGAATGTGTAGTCCTGGTGTCTCCATGTGGAACCAATTACCGATTCCAAGCACAAAATTAAAAGTTCCCCGATAAAAAACATTCAAAACAATAAAGTCCGTGGATAATATCAGGAATACAAAAACACAGAGGCTGTAGCAATATCTGGGATTGAGTTAGCCAAAACACAACCGGATATTTCCGGTTTCATCCAGTCATATCTGGACAAACTGGTGTGGAATTCGTATGCAATGGACCGAGAGAATCACAGTAGAAATGGTTTTGGAGAAAAGCAAAGTCTTTTCGTTAGGCAAGTGCAATTAGTGTTTCTGAGGTGCAAAATTAAATGTTGCCTGATAAAAACATTCAAAACAATACAGTCCATCAATAATATCCAGAAAACACAAACACACAGGCTTTCACAATGTTTTGGATTGAGTTAGCCAAAACTCAACAGTATATTTCTGTTTCATCGAATCATATCCGGACAAACTGGTGTGGAATTCGTATGCAATGGATTGAGAAAATCACAGTAAAAATGATTTTGGAGAAGAGCAAAGTCTTTTCGTTAGGCAAGTGCATAAAATGTCATCAATACAATCAGAAATATCATGTTTATTTGTCACAGTTCCTCTGGCTTTCTCCCTAGAAATACGAATGTGTAGAGCTGGTGTCTCCATGTGGAACCAATTACTGTATCCAAGCTTAAAATAAAATGTTCTCCGATAAAAAACATTCAAAACAATAAAGTCCGTTGATAATATCCAGAAAACACACACACTGAGGCTGTATTAATAGCTGGGATTGAGTTAGCCAAAACAAATCCGGATACTTTTTCACTTTCATTAAGGTCATATCCGGACAAAGTGGTGTGTAATTTCTATGCAATGCACTGAGAAAATCACAGTAAAAATGGTTTTGGAGAAAAGCAAAGTCTTTTCGTTAGGCAAGTGCATGAAATGTCATCTATATAAACAGATATATCATGTTTGTTTGCCGCAGTCCCAGTAGCTTTCTCCCTAGAAAATACGAATGTGTAGCGCTGGTGTCTCCATGTGGAACCAATTAGTGATTCCAAGCACAAAATTAAATGTTCCCTGATAAAAAACATTCAAAACAATAAAGTCCGTGGAAAATATCAGGAATACAAAAACACAGAGGCTGTAGCAATATCTGGCATTGAGTTAGCCAAAACACAACCGGATATTTCCGGTTTCATCCAGTCATATCTGGACAAACTGGTGTGGAATTTGTATGCAATGGACCGAGAAAATCACAGTAAAAATGGTTGTGGAGAAAAGCAAACTCTTTTCTTTAGGCAAGTCCATAAAATGTCATCTATACAAACAGAAATATCATGTTTGTTTGCCGAACTTCCTCTAGCTTTCTATCTAGAAAATACGAATGTGTGGAGCTGGTGTCCCCTTGATGAACCAATGAGTGTTTCAACGGTAGAAAATTAAATGTTCCCTGATAAAAAACATTCAAAACAATAAAGTCCATCGATAATATCAAGAAAACACAAACACAGAGGCTTTCACAATATTTTGGATTGAGTTAGCCAAAACACAACCGGATATTTCTTGTTTCATCCAGTCATATCCGGACAAACTGGTGTGGAATTCGTATGCAATGGACCGAGAAAATCACAGTAAAATGGTTTTGGAGAAAAGCAAAGTCTTTTCGTTAGGCAAGTGCATAAAATGTCATCTATACAAACAGAAATATCATGTTTGTTTGCCACAGTTCCTCTAGCTTTCTCCCTAGAAAATACGAATGTGTAGTGCTGGTGTCTCCATGTAGAACCAATTACCGATTCCAAGCACAAAATTAAATGTTCCCCGATAAAAAACATTCAAAACAATAAAGTCCGTGGATAATATCAGGAATACAAAAACACAGAGGCTGTAGCAATATCTGGGATTGAGTTAGCCAAAACACAACCGGATATTTCCGGTTTCATCCAGTCATATCTGGACAAACTGGTATGGAATTCGTATGCAATGGACCGAGAGAATCACAGTAGAAATGGTTTTGGAGAAAAGCAAAGTCTTTTCGTTAGGCAAGTGCAATTAGTGTTTCTGAGGTGCAAAATTAAATGTTGCCTGATAAAAACATTCAAAACAATACAGCCCATCAATAATATCCAGAAAACACAAACACACAGGCTTTCACAATGTTTCGGATTGAGTTAGCCAAAACTCAACAGTATATTTCTGTTTCATCGAATCATATCCGGACAAACTGGTGTGGAATTCGTATGCAATGGATTGAGAAAATCACAGTAAAAATGATTTTGGAGAAGAGCAAAGTCTTTTCGTTAGGCAAGTGCATAAAATGCCATCAATACAAACAGAAATATCATGTTTATTTGTCACAGTTCCTCTAGCTTTCTCCCTAGAAATACGAATGTGTAGAGCTGGTGTCTCCATGTGGAACCAATTACTGTATCCAAGCTTAAAATAAAATGTTCTCCGATAAAAAACATTCAAAACAATAAAGTCCGTGGATAATATCCAGAAAACACACACACTGAGGCTGTATTAATAGCTGGGATTGAGTTAGCCAAAACAAATCCGGATACTTTTTCACTTTCATTAAGGTCATATCCGGACAAAGTGGTGTGTAATTTCTATGCAATGCACTGAGAAAATCACAGTAAAAATGGTTTTGGAGAAAAGCAAAGTCTTTTCGTTAGGCAAGTGCATGAAATGTCATCTATACAAACAGATATATCATGTTTGTTTGCCGCAGTCCCAGTAGCTTTCTCCCTAGAAAATACGAATGTGTAGCGCTGGTGTCTCCATGTGGAACCAATTAGTGATTCCAAGCACAAAATTAAATGTTCCCTGATAAAAAACATTCAAAACAATAAAGTCCGTGGAAAATATCAGGAATACAAAAACACAGAGGCTGTAGCAATATCTGGCATTGAGTTAGCCAAAACACAACCGGATATTTCCGGTTTCATCCAGTCATATCTGGACAAACTGGTGTGGAATTTGTACGCAATGGACCGAGAAAATCACAGTAAAAATGGTTGTGGAGAAAAGCAAACTCTTTTCTTTAGGCAAGTCCATAAAATGTCATCTATACAAACAGAAATATCATGTTTGTTTGCCGAACTTCCTCTAGCTTTCTATCTAGAAAATACGAATGTGTGGAGCTGGTGTCCCCTTGATGAACCAATGAGTGTTTCAACGGTAGAAAATTAAATGTTCCCTGATAAAAAACATTCAAAACAATAAAGTCCATCGATAATATCAAGAAAACACAAACACAGAGGCTTTCACAATATTTTGGATTGAGTTAGCCAAAACACAACCGGATATTTCTTGTTTCATCCAGTCATATCCGGACAAACTGGTGTGGAATTCGTATGCAATGGACCGAGAAAATCACAGTAAAATGGTTTTGGAGAAAAGCAAAGTCTTTTCGTTAGGCAAGTGCATAAAATGTCATCTATACAAACAGAAATATCATGTTTGTTTGCCACAGTTCCTCTAGCTTTCTCCCTAGAAAATACGAATGTGTAGTGCTGGTGTCTCCATGTAGAACCAATTACCGATTCCAAGCACAAAATTAAATGTTCCCCGATAAAAAACATTCAAAACAATAAAGTCCGTGGATAATATCAGGAATACAAAAACACAGAGGCTGTAGCAATATCTGGGATTGAGTTAGCCAAAACACAACCGGATATTTCCGGTTTCATCCAGTCATATCTGGACAAACTGGTATGGAATTCGTATGCAATGGACCGAGAGAATCACAGTAGAAATGGTTTTGGAGAAAAGCAAAGTCTTTTCGTTAGGCAAGTGCAATTAGTGTTTCTGAGGTGCAAAATTAAATGTTGCCTGATAAAAACATTCAAAACAATACAGCCCATCAATAATATCCAGAAAACACAAACACACAGGCTTTCACAATGTTTCGGATTGAGTTAGCCAAAACTCAACAGTATATTTCTGTTTCATCGAATCATATCCGGACAAACTGGTGTGGAATTCGTATGCAATGGATTGAGAAAATCACAGTAAAAATGATTTTGGAGAAGAGCAAAGTCTTTTCGTTAGGCAAGTGCATAAAATGCCATCAATACAAACAGAAATATCATGTTTATTTGTCACAGTTCCTCTAGCTTTCTCCCTAGAAATACGAAGGTGTAGAGCTGGTGTCTCCATGTGGAACCAATTACTGTATCCAAGCTTAAAATAAAATGTTCTCCGATAAAAAACATTCAAAACAATAAAGTCCGTGGATAATATCCAGAAAACACACACACTGAGGCTGTATTAATAGCTGGGATTGAGTTAGCCAAAACAAATCCGGATACTTTTTCACTTTCATTAAGGTCATATCCGGACAAAGTGGTGTGTAATTTCTATGCAATGCACTGAGAAAATCACAGTAAAAATGGTTTTGGAGAAAAGCAAAGTCTTTTCGTTAGGCAAGTGCATGAAATGTCATCTATACAAACAGATATATCATGTTTGTTTGCCGCAGTCCCAGTAGCTTTCTCCCTAGAAAATACGAATGTGTAGCGCTGGTGTCTCCATGTGGAACCAATTAGTGATTCCAAGCACAAAATTAAATGTTCCCTGATAAAAAACATTCAAAACAATAAAGTCCGTGGAAAATATCAGGAATACAAAAACACAGAGGCTGTAGCAATATCTGGCATTGAGTTAGCCAAAACACAACCGGATATTTCCGGTTTCATCCAGTCATATCTGGACAAACTGGTGTGGAATTTGTACGCAATGGACCGAGAAAATCACAGTAAAAATGGTTGTGGAGAAAAGCAAACTCTTTTCTTTAGGCAAGTCCATAAAATGTCATCTATACAAACAGAAATATCATGTTTGTTTGCCGAACTTCCTCTAGCTTTCTATCTAGAAAATACGAATGTGTGGAGCTGGTGTCCCCTTGATGAACCAATGAGTGTTTCAACGGTAGAAAATTAAATGTTCCCTGATAAAAAACATTCAAAACAATAAAGTCCATCGATAATATCAAGAAAACACAAACACAGAGGCTTTCACAATATTTTGGATTGAGTTAGCCAAAACACAACCGGATATTTCTTGTTTCATCCAGTCATATCCGGACAAACTGGTGTGGAATTCGTATGCAATGGACCGAGAAAATCACAGTAAAATGGTTTTGGAGAAAAGCAAAGTCTTTTCGTTAGGCAAGTGCATAAAATGTCATCTATACAAACAGAAATATCATGTTTGTTTGCCACAGTTCCTCTAGCTTTCTCCCTAGAAAATACGAATGTGTAGTGCTGGTGTCTCCATGTGGAACCAATTACCGATTCCAAGCACAAAATTAAATGTTCCCCGATAAAAAACATTCAAAACAATAAAGTCCGTGGATAATATCAGGAATACAAAAACACAGAGGCTGTAGCAATATCTGGGATTGAGTTAGCCAAAACACAACCGGATATTTCCGGTTTCATCCAGTCATATCTGGACAAACTGGTGTGGAATTCGTATGCAATGGACCGAGAGAATCACAGTAGAAATGGTTTTGGAGAAAAGCAAAGTCTTTTCGTTAGGCAAGTGCAATTAGTGTTTCTGAGGTGCAAAATTAAATGTTGCCTGATAAAAACATTCAAAACAATACAGCCCATCAATAATATCCAGAAAACACAAACACACAGGCTTTCACAATGTTTCGGATTGAGTTAGCCAAAACTCAACAGTATATTTCTGTTTCATCGAATCATATCCGGACAAACTGGTGTGGAATTCGTATGCAATGGATTGAGAAAACCACAGTAAAAATGACTTTGGAGAAGAGCAAAGTCTTTTCGTTAGGCAAGTGCATAAAATGTCATCAATACAAACAGAAATATCATGTTTATTTGTCACAGTTCCTCTAGCTTTCTCCCTAGAAATACGAATGTGTAGAGCTGGTGTCTCCATGTGGAACCAATTACTGTATCCAAGCTTAAAATAAAATGTTCTCCGATAAAAAACATTCAAAACAATAAAGTCCATTGATAATATCCAGAAAACACACACACTGAGGCTGTATTAAAAGCTGGGATTGAGTTAGCCAAAACAAATCCGGATACTTTTTCACTTTCATTAAGGTCATATCCGGACAAAGTGGTGTGTAATTTCTATGCAATGCACTGAGAAAATCACAGTAAAAATGGTTTTGGAGAAAAGCAAAGTCTTTTCGTTAGGCAAGTGCATGAAATGTCATCTATACAAACAGATATATCATGTTTGTTTGCCGCAGTCCCAGTAGCTTTCTCCCTAGAAAATACGAATGTGTAGCGCTGGTGTCTCCATGTGGAACCAATTAGTGATTCCAAGCACAAAATTAAATGTTCCCTGATAAAAACCATTCAAAACAATAAAGTCCGTGGAAAATATCAGGAATACAAAAACAGAGAGGCTGTAGCAATATCTGGCATTGAGTTAGCCAAAACACAACCGGATATTTCCGGTTTCATCCAGTCATATCTGGACAAACTGGTGTGGAATTTGTACGCAATGGACCGAGAAAATCACAGTAAAAATGGTTGTGGAGAAAAGCAAACTCTTTTCTTTAGGCAAGTCCATAAAATGTCATCTATACAAACAGAAATATCATGTTTGTTTGCCGAACTTCCTCTAGCTTTCTATCTAGAAAATACGAATGTGTGGAGCTGGTGTCCCCTTGATGAACCAATGAGTGTTTCAACGGTAGAAAATTAAATGTTCCCTGATAAAAAACATTCAAAACAATAAAGTCCATCGATAATATCAAGAAAACACAAACACAGAGGCTTTCACAATATTTTGGATTGAGTTAGCCAAAACACAACCGGATATTTCTTGTTTCATCCAGTCATATCCGGACAAACTGGTGTGGAATTCGTATGCAATGGACCGAGAAAATCACAGTAAAATGGTTTTGGAGAAAAGCAAAGTCTTTTCGTTAGGCAAGTGCATAAAATGTCATCTATACAAACAGAAATATCATGTTTGTTTGCCACAGTTCCTCTAGCTTTCTCCCTAGAAAATACGAATGTGTAGTGCTGGTGTCTCCATGTGGAACCAATTACCGATTCCAAGCACAAAATTAAATGTTCCCCGATAAAAAACATTCAAAACAATAAAGTCCGTGGATAATATCAGGAATACAAAAACACAGAGGCTGTAGCAATATCTGGGATTGAGTTAGCCAAAACACAACCGGATATTTCCGGTTTCATCCAGTCATATCTGGACAAACTGGTGTGGAATTCGTATGCAATGGACCGAGAGAATCACAGTAGAAATGGTTTTGGAGAAAAGCAAAGTCTTTTCGTTAGGCAAGTGCAATTAGTGTTTCTGAGGTGCAAAATTAAATGTTGCCTGATAAAAACATTCAAAACAATACAGCCCATCAATAATATCCAGAAAACACAAACACACAGGCTTTCACAATGTTTCGGATTGAGTTAGCCAAAACTCAACAGTATATTTCTGTTTCATCGAATCATATCCGGACAAACTGGTGTGGAATTCGTATGCAATGGATTGAGAAAACCACAGTAAAAATGACTTTGGAGAAGAGCAAAGTCTTTTCGTTAGGCAAGTGCATAAAATGTCATCAATACAAACAGAAATATCATGTTTATTTGTCACAGTTCCTCTAGCTTTCTCCCTAGAAATACGAATGTGTAGAGCTGGTGTCTCCATGTGGAACCAATTACTGTATCCAAGCTTAAAATAAAATGTTCTCCGATAAAAAACATTCAAAACAATAAAGTCCATTGATAATATCCAGAAAACACACACACTGAGGCTGTATTAAAAGCTGGGATTGAGTTAGCCAAAACAAATCCGGATACTTTTTCACTTTCATTAAGGTCATATCCGGACAAAGTGGTGTGTAATTTCTATGCAATGCACTGAGAAAATCACAGTAAAAATGGTTTTGGAGAAAAGCAAAGTCTTTTCGTTAGGCAAGTGCATGAAATGTCATCTATACAAACAGATATATCATGTTTGTTTGCCGCAGTCCCAGTAGCTTTCTCCCTAGAAAATACGAATGTGTAGCGCTGGTGTCTCCATGTGGAACCAATTAGTGATTCCAAGCACAAAATTAAATGTTCCCTGATAAAAACCATTCAAAACAATAAAGTCCGTGGAAAATATCAGGAATACAAAAACAGAGAGGCTGTAGCAATATCTGGCATTGAGTTAGCCAAAACACAACCGGATATTTCCGGTTTCATCCAGTCATATCTGGACAAACTGGTGTGGAATTTGTATGCAATGGACCGAGAAAATCACAGTAAAAATGGTTGTGGAGAAAAGCAAACTCTTTTCTTTAGGCAAGTCCATAAAATGTCATCTATACAAACAGAAATATCATGTTTGTTTGCCGAACTTCCTCTAGCTTTCTATCTAGAAAATACGAATGTGTGGAGCTGGTGTCCCCTTGATGAACCAATGAGTGTTTCAACGGTAGAAAATTAAATGTTCCCTGATAAAAAACATTCAAAACAATAAAGTCCATCGATAATATCAAGAAAACACAAACACAGAGGCTTTCACAATATTTTGGATTGAGTTAGCCAAAACACAACCGGATATTTCTTGTTTCATCCAGTCATATCCGGACAAACTGGTGTGGAATTCGTATGCAATGGACCGAGAAAATCACAGTAAAATGGTTTTGGAGAAAAGCAAAGTCTTTTCGTTAGGCAAGTGCATAAAATGTCATCTATACAAACAGAAATATCATGTTTGTTTGCCACAGTTCCTCTAGCTTTCTCCCTAGAAAATACGAATGTGTAGTGCTGGTGTCTCCATGTGGAACCAATTACCGATTCCAAGCACAAAATTAAATGTTCCCCGATAAAAAACATTCAAAACAATAAAGTCCGTGGATAATATCAGGAATACAAAAACACAGAGGCTGTAGCAATATCTGGGATTGAGTTAGCCAAAACACAACCGGATATTTCCGGTTTCATCCAGTCATATCTGGACAAACTGGTGTGGAATTCGTATGCAATGGACCGAGAGAATCACAGTAGAAATGGTTTTGGAGAAAAGCAAAGTCTTTTCGTTAGGCAAGTGCAATTAGTGTTTCTGAGGTGCAAAATTAAATGTTGCCTGATAAAAACATTCAAAACAATACAGTCCATCAATAATATCCAGAAAACACAAACACACAGGCTTTCACAATGTTTCGGATTGAGTTAGCCAAAACTCAACAGTATATTTCTGTTTCATTAAGTCATATCCGGACAAACTGGTGTGGAATTCGTATGCAATGGATTGAGAAAACCACAGTAAAAATGACTTTGGAGAAGAGCAAAGTCTTTTCGTTAGGCAAGTGCATAAAATGTCATCAATACAAACAGAAATATCATGTTTATTTGTCACAGTTCCTCTAGCTTTCTCCCTAGAAATACGAATGTGTAGAGCTGGTGTCTCCATGTGGAACCAATTACTGTATCCAAGCTTAAAATAAAATGTTCTCCGATAAAAAACATTCAAAACAATAAAGTCCGTTGATAATATCCAGAAAACACACACACTGAGGCTGTATTAATAGCTGGGATTGAGTTAGCCAAAACAAATCCGGATACTTTTTCACTTTCATTAAGGTCATATCCGGACAAAGTGGTGTGTAATTTCTATGCAATGCACTGAGAAAATCACAGTAAAAATGGTTTTGGAGAAAAGCAAAGTCTTTTCGTTAGGCAAGTGCATGAAATGTCATCTATACAAACAGATATATCATGTTTGTTTGCCGCAGTCCCAGTAGCTTTCTCCCTAGAAAATACGAATGTGTAGCGCTGGTGTCTCCATGTGGAACCAATTAGTGATTCCAAGCACAAAATTAAATGTTCCCTGATAAAAACCATTCAAAACAATAAAGTCCGTGGAAAATATCAGGAATACAAAAACACAGAGGCTGTAGCAATATCTGGCATTGAGTTAGCCAAAACACAACCGGATATTTCCGGTTTCATCCAGTCATATCTGGACAAACTGGTGTGGAATTTGTATGCAATGGACCGAGAAAATCACAGTAAAAATGGTTGTGGAGAAAAGCAAACTCTTTTCTTTAGGCAAGTCCATAAAATGTCATCTATACAAACAGAAATATCATGTTTGTTTGCCGAACTTCCTCTAGCTTTCTATCTAGAAAATACGAATGTGTGGAGCTGGTGTCCCCTTGATGAACCAATGAGTGTTTCAACGGTAGAAAATTAAATGTTCCCTGATAAAAAACATTCAAAACAATAAAGTCCATCGATAATATCAAGAAAACACAAACACAGAGGCTTTCACAATATTTTGGATTGAGTTAGCCAAAACACAACCGGATATTTCTTGTTTCATTCAGTCATATCCGGACAAACTGGTGTGGAATTCGTATGCAATGGACCGAGAAAATCACAGTAAAATGGTTTTGGAGAAAAGCAAAGTCTTTTCGTTAGGCAAGTGCATAAAATGTCATCAATACAAACAGAAATATCATGTTTGTTTGCCACAGTTCCTCTAGCTTTCTCCCTAGAAAATACGAATGTGTAGTGCTGGTGTCTCCATGTGGAACCAATTACCGATTCCAAGCACAAAATTAAATGTTCCCCGATAAAAAACATTCAAAACAATAAAGTCCGTGGATAATATCAGGAATACAAAAACACAGAGGCTGTAGCAATATCTGGGATTGAGTTAGCCAAAACACAACCGGATATTTCCGGTTTCATCCAGTCATATCTGGACAAACTGGTGTGGAATTCGTATGCAATGGACCGAGAGAATCACAGTAGAAATGGTTTTGGAGAAAAGCAAAGTCTTTTCGTTAGGCAAGTGCAATTAATGTTTCTGAGGTGCAAAATTAAATGTTGCCTGATAAAAACATTCAAAACAATACAGTCCATCAATAATATCCAGAAAACACAAACACACAGGCTTTCACAATGTTTCGGATTGAGTTAGCCAAAACTCAACAGTATATTTCTGTTTCATTAAGTCATATCCGGACAAACTGGTGTGGAATTCGTATGCAATGGATTGAGAAAACCACAGTAAAAATGACTTTGGAGAAGAGCAAAGTCTTTTCGTTAGGCAAGTGCATAAAATGTCATCAATACAAACAGAAATATCATGTTTCTTTGTCACAGTTCCTCTAGCTTTCTCCCTAGAAATACGAATGTGTAGAGCTGGTGTCTCCATGTGGAACCAATTACTGTATCCAAGCTTAAAATAAAATGTTCTCCGATAAAAAACATTCAAAACAATAAAGTCCGTTGATAATATCCAGAAAACACACACACTGAGGCTGTATTAATAGCTGGGATTGAGTTAGCCAAAACAAATCCGGATACTTTTTCACTTTCATTAAGGTCATATCCGGACAAAGTGGTGTGTAATTTCTATGCAATGCACTGAGAAAATCACAGTAAAAATGGTTTTGGAGAAAAGCAAAGTCTTTTCGTTAGGCAAGTGCATGAAATGTCATCTATACAAACAGATATATCATGTTTGTTTGCCGCAGTCCCAGTAGCTTTCTCCCTAGAAAATACGAATGTGTAGCGCTGGTGTCTCCATGTGGAACCAATTAGTGATTCCAAGCACAAAATTAAATGTTCCCTGATAAAAACCATTCAAAACAATAAAGTCCGTGGAAAATATCAGGAATACAAAAACACAGAGGCTGTAGCAATATCTGGGATTGAGTTAGCCAAAACACAACCGGATATTTCCGGTTTCATCCAGTCATATCTGGACAAACTGGTGTGGAATTTGTATGCAATGGACCGAGAAAATCACAGTAAAAATGGTTGTGGAGAAAAGCAAACTCTTTTCTTTAGGCAAGTCCATAAAATGTCATCTATACAAACAGAAATATCATGTTTGTTTGCCGAACTTCCTCTAGCTTTCTATCTAGAAAATACGAATGTGTGGAGCTGGTGTCCCCTTGATGAACCAATGAGTGTTTCAACGGTAGAAAATTAAATGTTCCCTGATAAAAAACATTCAAAACAATAAAGTCCATCGATAATATCAAGAAAACACAAACACAGAGGCTTTCACAATATTTTGGATTGAGTTAGCCAAAACACAACCGGATATTTCTTGTTTCATCCAGTCATATCCGGACAAACTGGTGTGGAATTCGTATGCAATGGACCGAGAAAATCACAGTAAAATGGTTTTGGAGAAAAGCAAAGTCTTTTCGTTAGGCAAGTGCATAAAATGTCATCTATACAAACAGAAATATCATGTTTGTTTGCCACAGTTCCTCTAGCTTTCTCCCTAGAAAATACGAATGTGTAGTGCTGGTGTCTCCATGTGGAACCAATTACCGATTCCAAGCACAAAATTAAATGTTCCCCGATAAAAAACATTCAAAACAATAAAGTCCGTGGATAATATCAGGAATACAAAAACACAGAGGCTGTAGCAATATCTGGGATTGAGTTAGCCAAAACACAACCGGATATTTCCGGTTTCATCCAGTCATATCTGGACAAACTGGTGTGGAATTCGTATGCAATGGACCGAGAGAATCACAGTAGAAATGGTTTTGGAGAAAAGCAAAGTCTTTTCGTTAGGCAAGTGCAATTAGTGTTTCTGAGGTGCAAAATTAAATGTTGCCTGATAAAAACATTCAAAACAATACAGTCCATCAATAATATCCAGAAAACACAAACACACAGGCTTTCACAATGTTTCGGATTGAGTTAGCCAAAACTCAACAGTATATTTCTGTTTCATTAAGTCATATCCGGACAAACTGGTGTGGAATTCGTATGCAATGGATTGAGAAAACCACAGTAAAAATGACTTTGGAGAAGAGCAAAGTCTTTTCGTTAGGCAAGTGCATAAAATGTCATCAATACAAACAGAAATATCATGTTTCTTTGTCACAGTTCCTCTAGCTTTCTCCCTAGAAATACGAATGTGTAGAGCTGGTGTCTCCATGTGGAACCAATTACTGTATCCAAGCTTAAAATAAAATGTTCTCCGATAAAAAACATTCAAAACAATAAAGTCCGTTGATAATATCCAGAAAACACACACACTGAGGCTGTATTAATAGCTGGGATTGAGTTAGCCAAAACAAATCCGGATACTTTTTCACTTTCATTAAGGTCATATCCGGACAAAGTGGTGTGTAATTTCTATGCAATGCACTGAGAAAATCACAGTAAAAATGGTTTTGGAGAAAAGCAAAGTCTTTTCGTTAGGCAAGTGCATGAAATGTCATCTATACAAACAGATATATCATGTTTGTTTGCCGCAGTCCCAGTAGCTTTCTCCCTAGAAAATACGAATGTGTAGCGCTGGTGTCTCCATGTGGAACCAATTAGTGATTCCAAGCACAAAATTAAATGTTCCCTGATAAAAAACATTCAAAACAATAAAGTCCGTGGAAAATATCAGGAATACAAAAACACAGAGGCTGTAGCAATATCTGGCATTGAGTTAGCCAAAACACAACCGGATATTTCCGGTTTCATCCAGTCATATCTGGACAAACTGGTGTGGAATTTGTACGCAATGGACCGAGAAAATCACAGTAAAAATGGTTGTGGAGAAAAGCAAACTCTTTTCTTTAGGCAAGTCCATAAAATGTCATCTATACAAACAGAAATATCATGTTTGTTTGCCGAACTTCCTCTAGCTTTCTATCTAGAAAATACGAATGTGTGGAGCTGGTGTCCCCTTGATGAACCAATGAGTGTTTCAACGGTAGAAAATTAAATGTTCCCTGATAAAAAACATTCAAAACAATAAAGTCCATCGATAATATCAAGAAAACACAAACACAGAGGCTTTCACAATATTTTGGATTGAGTTAGCCAAAACACAACCGGATATTTCTTGTTTCATCCAGTCATATCCGGACAAACTGGTGTGGAATTCGTATGCAATGGACCGAGAAAATCACAGTAAAATGGTTTTGGAGAAAAGCAAAGTCTTTTCGTTAGGCAAGTGCATAAAATGTCATCTATACAAACAGAAATATCATGTTTGTTTGCCACAGTTCCTCTAGCTTTCTCCCTAGAAAATACGAATGTGTAGTGCTGGTGTCTCCATGTGGAACCAATTACCGATTCCAAGCACAAAATTAAATGTTCCCCGATAAAAAACATTCAAAACAATAAAGTCCGTGGATAATATCAGGAATACAAAAACACAGAGGCTGTAGCAATATCTGGGATTGAGTTAGCCAAAACACAACCGGATATTTCCGGTTTCATCCAGTCATATCTGGACAAACTGGTGTGGAATTCGTATGCAATGGACCGAGAGAATCACAGTAGAAATGGTTTTGGAGAAAAGCAAAGTCTTTTGTTAGGCAAGTGCAATTAGTGTTTCTGAGGTGCAAAATTAAATGTTGCCTGATAAAAACATTCAAAACAATACAGTCCATCAATAATATCCAGAAAACACAAACACACAGGCTTTCACAATGTTTCGGATTGAGTTAGCCAAAACTCAACAGTATATTTCTGTTTCATCGAATCATATCCGGACAAACTGGTGTGGAATTCGTATGCAATGGATTGAGAAAACCACAGTAAAAATGACTTTGGAGAAGAGCAAAGTCTTTTCGTTAGGCAAGTGCATAAAATGTCATCAATACAAACAGAAATATCATGTTTCTTTGTCACAGTTCCTCTAGCTTTCTCCCTAGAAATACGAATGTGTAGAGCTGGTGTCTCCATGTGGAACCAATTACTGTATCCAAGCTTAAAATAAAATGTTCTCCGATAAAAAACATTCAAAACAATAAAGTCCGTTGATAATATCCAGAAAACACACACACTGAGGCTGTATTAATAGCTGGGATTGAGTTAGCCAAAACAAATCCGGATACTTTTTCACTTTCATTAAGGTCATATCCGGACAAAGTGGTGTGTAATTTCTATGCAATGCACTGAGAAAATCACAGTAAAAATGGTTTTGGAGAAAAGCAAAGTCTTTTCGTTAGGCAAGTGCATGAAATGTCATCTATACAAACAGATATATCATGTTTGTTTGCCGCAGTCCCAGTAGCTTTCTCCCTAGAAAATACGAATGTGTAGCGCTGGTGTCTCCATGTGGAACCAATTAGTGATTCCAAGCACAAAATTAAATGTTCCCTGATAAAAAACATTCAAAACAATAAAGTCCGTGGAAAATATCAGGAATACAAAAACACAGAGGCTGTAGCAATATCTGGCATTGAGTTAGCCAAAACACAACTGGATATTTCCGGTTTCATCCAGTCATATCTGGACAAACTGGTGTGGAATTTGTATGCAATGGACCGAGAAAATCACAGTAAAAATGGTTGTGGAGAAAAGCAAACTCTTTTCTTTAGGCAAGTCCATAAAATGTCATCTATACAAACAGAAATATCATGTTTGTTTGCCGAACTTCCTCTAGCTTTCTATCTAGAAAATACGAATGTGTGGAGCTGGTGTCCCCTTGATGAACCAATGAGTGTTTCAACGGTAGAAAATTAAATGTTCCCTGATAAAAAACATTCAAAACAATAAAGTCCATCGATAATATCAAGAAAACACAAACACAGAGGCTTTCACAATATTTTGGATTGAGTTAGCCAAAACACAACCGGATATTTCTTGTTTCATCCAGTCATATTCGGACAAACTGGTGTGGAATTCGTATGCAATGGACCGAGAAAATCACAGTAAAATGGTTTTGGAGAAAAGCAAAGTCTTTTCGTTAGGCAAGTGCATAAAATGTCATCTATACAAACAGAAATATCATGTTTGTTTGCCACAGTTCCTCTAGCTTTCTCCCTAGAAAATACGAATGTGTAGTGCTGGTGTCTCCATGTGGAACCAATTACCGATTCCAAGCACAAAATTAAATGTTCCCCGATAAAAAACATTCAAAACAATAAAGTCCGTGGATAATATCAGGAATACAAAAACACAGAGGCTGTAGCAATATCTGGGATTGAGTTAGCCAAAACACAACCGGATATTTCCGGTTTCATCCAGTCATATCTGGACAAACTGGTGTGGAATTCGTATGCAATGGACCGAGAGAATCACAGTAGAAATGGTTTTGGAGAAAAGCAAAGTCTTTTCGTTAGGCAAGTGCAATTAGTGTTTCTGAGGTGCAAAATTAAATGTTGCCTGATAAAAACATTCAAAACAATACAGTCCATCAATAATATCCAGAAAACACAAACACACAGGCTTTCACAATGTTTCGGATTGAGTTAGCCAAAACTCAACAGTATATTTCTGTTTCATTAAGTCATATCCGGACAAACTGGTGTGGAATTCGTATGCAATGGATTGAGAAAACCACAGTAAAAATGACTTTGGAGAAGAGCAAAGTCTTTTCGTTAGGCAAGTGCATAAAATGTCATCAATACAAACAGAAATATCATGTTTATTTGTCACAGTTCCTCTAGCTTTCTCCCTAGAAATACGAATGTGTAGAGCTGGTGTCTCCATGTGGAACCAATTACTGTATCCAAGCTTAAAATAAAATGTTCTCCGATAAAAAACATTCAAAACAATAAAGTCCGTTGATAATATCCAGAAAACACACACACTGAGGCTGTATTAATAGCTGGGATTGAGTTAGCCAAAACAAATCCGGATACTTTTTCACTTTCATTAAGGTCATATCCGGACAAAGTGGTGTGTAATTTCTATGCAATGCACTGAGAAAATCACAGTAAAAATGGTTTTGGAGAAAAGCAAAGTCTTTTCGTTAGGCAAGTGCATGAAATGTCATCTATACAAACAGATATATCATGTTTGTTTGCCGCAGTCCCAGTAGCTTTCTCCCTAGAAAATACGAATGTGTAGCGCTGGTGTCTCCATGTGGAACCAATTAGTGATTCCAAGCACAAAATTAAATGTTCCCTGATAAAAAACATTCAAAACAATAAAGTCCGTGGAAAATATCAGGAATACAAAAACACAGAGGCTGTAGCAATATCTGGCATTGAGTTAGCCAAAACACAACCGGATATTTCCGGTTTCATCCAGTCATATCTGGACAAACTGGTGTGGAATTTGTATGCAATGGACCGAGAAAATCACAGTAAAAATGGTTGTGGAGAAAAGCAAACTCTTTTCTTTAGGCAAGTCCATAAAATGTCATCTATACAAACAGAAATATCATGTTTGTTTGCCGAACTTCCTCTAGCTTTCTATCTAGAAAATACGAATGTGTGGAGCTGGTGTCCCCTTGATGAACCAATGAGTGTTTCAACGGTAGAAAATTAAATGTTCCCTGATAAAAAACATTCAAAACAATAAAGTCCATCGATAATATCAAGAAAACACAAACACAGAGGCTTTCACAATATTTTGGATTGAGTTAGCCAAAACACAACCGGATATTTCTTGTTTCATCCAGTCATATCCGGACAAACTGGTGTGGAATTCGTATGCAATGGACCGAGAAAATCACAGTAAAATGGTTTTGGAGAAAAGCAAAGTCTTTTCGTTAGGCAAGTGCATAAAATGTCATCTATACAAACAGAAATATCATGTTTGTTTGCCACAGTTCCTCTAGCTTTCTCCCTAGAAAATACGAATGTGTAGTGCTGGTGTCTCCATGTGGAACCAATTACCGATTCCAAGCACAAAATTAAATGTTCCCCGATAAAAAACATTCAAAACAATAAAGTCCGTGGATAATATCAGGAATACAAAAACACAGAGGCTGTAGCAATATCTGGCATTGAGTTAGCCAAAACACAACCGGATATTTCCGGTTTCATCCAGTCATATCTGGACAAACTGGTGTGGAATTCGTATGCAATGGACCGAGAGAATCACAGTAGAAATGGTTTTGGAGAAAAGCAAAGTCTTTTCGTTAGGCAAGTGCAATTAGTGTTTCTGAGGTGCAAAATTAAATGTTGCCTGATAAAAACATTCAAAACAATACAGTCTATCAATAATATCCAGAAAACACAAACACACAGGCTTTCACAATGTTTCGGATTGAGTTAGCCAAAACTCAACAGTATATTTCTGTTTCATCGAATCATATCCGGACAAACTGGTGTGGAATTCGTATGCAATGGATTGAGAAAACCACAGTAAAAATGACTTTGGAGAAGAGCAAAGTCTTTTCGTTAGGCAAGTGCATAAAATGTCATCAATACAAACAGAAATATCATGTTTATTTGTCACAGTTCCTCTAGCTTTCTCCCTAGAAATACGAATGTGTAGAGCTGGTGTCTCCATGTGGAACCAATTACTGTATCCAAGCTTAAAATAAAATGTTCTCCGATAAAAAACATTCAAAACAATAAAGTCTGTTGATAATATCCAGAAAACACACACACTGAGGCTGTATTAATAGCTGGGATTGAGTTAGCCAAAACAAATCCGGATACTTTTTCACTTTCATTAAGGTCATATCCGGACAAAGTGGTGTGTAATTTCTATGCAATGCACTGAGAAAATCACAGTAAAAATGGTTTTGGAGAAAAGCAAAGTCTTTCCGTTAGGCAAGTGCATGAAATGTCATCTATACAAACAGATATATCATGTTTGTTTGCCGCAGTCCCAGTAGCTTTCTCCCTAGAAAATATGAATGTGTAGCGCTGGTGTCTCCATGTGGAACCAATTAGTGATTCCAAGCACAAAATTAAATGTTCCCTGATAAAAACCATTCAAAACAATAAAGTCCGTGGAAAATATCAGGAATACAAAAACACAGAGGCTGTAGCAATATCTGGCATTGAGTTAGCCAAAACACAACCGGATATTTCCGGTTTCATCCAGTCATATCTGGACAAACTGGTGTGGAATTTGTACGCAATGGACCGAGAAAATCACAGTAAAAATGGTTGTGGAGAAAAGCAAACTCTTTTCTTTAGGCAAGTCCATAAAATGTCATCTATACAAACAGAAATATCATGTTTGTTTGCCGAACTTCCTCTAGCTTTCTATCTAGAAAATACGAATGTGTGGAGCTGGTGTCCCCTTGATGAACCAATGAGTGTTTCAACGGTAGAAAATTAAATGTTCCCTGATAAAAAACATTCAAAACAATAAAGTCCATCGATAATATCAAGAAAACACAAACACAGAGGCTTTCACAATATTTTGGATTGAGTTAGCCAAAACACAACCGGATATTTCTTGTTTCATCCAGTCATATCCGGACAAACTGGTGTGGAATTCGTATGCAATGGATTGAGAAAACCACAGTAAAAATGACTTTGGAGAAGAGCAAAGTCTTTTCGTTAGGCAAGTGCATAAAATGTCATCAATACAAACAGAAATATCATGTTTATTTGTCACAGTTCCTCTAGCTTTCTCCCTAGAAATACGAATGTGTAGAGCTGGTGTCTCCATGTGGAACCAATTACTGTATCCAAGCTTAAAATAAAATGTTCTCCGATAAAAAACATTCAAAACAATAAAGTCCGTTGATAATATCCAGAAAACACACACACTGAGGCTGTATTAATAGCTGGGATTGAGTTAGCCAAAACAAATCCGGATACTTTTTCACTTTCATTAAGGTCATATCCGGACAAAGTGGTGTGTAATTTCTATGCAATGCACTGAGAAAATCACAGTAAAAATGGTTTTGGAGAAAAGCAAAGTCTTTTCGTTAGGCAAGTGCATGAAATGTCATCTATACAAACAGATATATCATGTTTGTTTGCCGCAGTCCCAGTAGCTTTCTCCCTAGAAAATACGAATGTGTAGCGCTGGTGTCTCCATGTGGAACCAATTAGTGATTCCAAGCACAAAATTAAATGTTCCCTGATAAAAAACATTCAAAACAATAAAGTCCGTGGAAAATATCAGGAATACAAAAACACAGAGGCTGTAGCAATATCTGGCATTGAGTTAGCCAAAACACAACCGGATATTTCCGGTTTCATCCAGTCATATCTGGACAAACTGGTGTGGAATTTGTACGCAATGGACCGAGAAAATCACAGTAAAAATGGTTGTGGAGAAAAGCAAACTCTTTTCTTTAGGCAAGTCCATAAAATGTCATCTATACAAACAGAAATATCATGTTTGTTTGCCGAACTTCCTCTAGCTTTCTATCTAGAAAATACGAATGTGTGGAGCTGGTGTCCCCTTGATGAACCAATGAGTGTTTCAACGGTAGAAAATTAAATGTTCCCTGATAAAAAACATTCAAAACAATAAAGTCCATCGATAATATCAAGAAAACACAAACACAGAGGCTTTCACAATATTTTGGATTGAGTTAGCCAAAACACAACCGGATATTTCTTGTTTCATCCAGTCATATCCGGACAAACTGGTGTGGAATTCGTATGCAATGGACCGAGAAAATCACAGTAAAATGGTTTTGGAGAAAAGCAAAGTCTTTTCGTTAGGCAAGTGCATAAAATGTCATCTATACAAACAGAAATATCATGTTTGTTTGCCACAGTTCCTCTAGCTTTCTCCCTAGAAAATACGAATGTGTAGTGCTGGTGTCTCCATGTGGAACCAATTACCGATTCCAAGCACAAAATTAAATGTTCCCCGATAAAAAACATTCAAAACAATAAAGTCCGTGGATAATATCAGGAATACAAAAACACAGAGGCTGTAGCAATATCTGGCATTGAGTTAGCCAAAACACAACCGGATATTTCCGGTTTCATCCAGTCATATCTGGACAAACTGGTGTGGAATTCGTATGCAATGGACCGAGAGAATCACAGTAGAAATGGTTTTGGAGAAAAGCAAAGTCTTTTCGTTAGGCAAGTGCAATTAGTGTTTCTGAGGTGCAAAATTAAATGTTGCCTGATAAAAACATTCAAAACAATACAGTCCATCAATAATATCCAGAAAACCCAAACACACAGGCTTTCACAATGTTTCGGATTGAGTTAGCCAAAACTCAACAGTATATTTCTGTTTCATTAAGTCATATCCGGACAAACTGGTGTGGAATTCGTATGCAATGGATTGAGAAAACCACAGTAAAAATGACTTTGGAGAAGAGCAAAGTCTTTTCGTTAGGCAAGTGCATAAAATGTCATCAATACAAACAGAAATATCATGTTTATTTGTCACAGTTCCTCTAGCTTTCTCCCTAGAAATACGAATGTGTAGAGCTGGTGTCTCCATGTGGAACCAATTACTGTATCCAAGCTTAAAATAAAATGTTCTCCGATAAAAAACATTCAAAACAATAAAGTCCGTGGATAATATCCAGAAAACACACACACTGAGGCTGTATTAATAGCTGGGATTGAGTTAGCCAAAACAAATCCGGATACTTTTTCACTTTCATTAAGGTCATATCCGGACAAAGTGGTGTGTAATTTCTATGCAATGCACTGAGAAAATCACAGTAAAAATGGTTTTGGAGAAAAGCAAAGTCTTTTCGTTAGGCAAGTGCATGAAATGTCATCTATACAAACAGATATATCATGTTTGTTTGCCGCAGTCCCAGTAGCTTTCTCCCTAGAAAATACGAATGTGTAGCGCTGGTGTCTCCATGTGGAACCAATTAGTGATTCCAAGCACAAAATTAAATGTTCCCTGATAAAAAACATTCAAAACAATAAAGTCCGTGGAAAATATCAGGAATACAAAAACACAGAGGCTGTAGCAATATCTGGCATTGAGTTAGCCAAAACACAACCGGATATTTCCGGTTTCATCCAGTCATATCTGGACAAACTGGTGTGGAATTTGTATGCAATGGACCGAGAAAATCACAGTAAAAATGGTTGTGGAGAAAAGCAAACTCTTTTCTTTAGGCAAGTCCATAAAATGTCATCTATACAAACAGAAATATCATGTTTGTTTGCCGAACTTCCTCTAGCTTTCTATCTAGAAAATACGAATGTGTGGAGCTGGTGTCCCCTTGATGAACCAATGAGTGTTTCAACGGTAGAAAATTAAATGTTCCCTGATAAAAAACATTCAAAACAATAAAGTCCATCGATAATATCAAGAAAACACAAACACAGAGGCTTTCACAATATTTTGGATTGAGTTAGCCAAAACACAACCGGATATTTCTTGTTTCATCCAGTCATATCCGGACAAACTGGTGTGGAATTCGTATGCAATGGACCGAGAAAATCACAGTAAAATGGTTTTGGAGAAAAGCAAAGTCTTTTCGTTAGGCAAGTGCATAAAATGTCATCTATACAAACAGAAATATCATGTTTGTTTGCCACAGTTCCTCTAGCTTTCTCCCTAGAAAATACGAATGTGTAGTGCTGGTGTCTCCATGTGGAACCAATTACCGATTCCAAGCACAAAATTAAATGTTCCCCGATAAAAAACATTCAAAACAATAAAGTCCGTGGATAATATCAGGAATACAAAAACACAGAGGCTGTAGCAATATCTGGGATTGAGTTAGCCAAAACACAACCGGATATTTCCGGTTTCATCCAGTCATATCTGGACAAACTGGTGTGGAATTCGTATGCAATGGACCGAGAGAATCACAGTAGAAATGGTTTTGGAGAAAAGCAAAGTCTTTTCGTTAGGCAAGTGCAATTAGTGTTTCTGAGGTGCAAAATTAAATGTTGCCTGATAAAAACATTCAAAACAATACAGTCCATCAATAATATCCAGAAAACACAAACACACAGGCTTTCACAATGTTTCGGATTGAGTTAGCCAAAACTCAACAGTATATTTCTGTTTCATTAAGTCATATCCGGACAAACTGGTGTGGAATTCGTATGCAATGGATTGAGAAAACCACAGTAAAAATGACTTTGGAGAAGAGCAAAGTCTTTTCGTTAGGCAAGTGCATAAAATGTCATCAATACAAACAGAAATATCATGTTTATTTGTCACAGTTCCTCTAGCTTTCTCCCTAGAAATACGAATGTGTAGAGCTGGTGTCTCCATGTGGAACCAATTACTGTATCCAAGCTTAAAATAAAATGTTCTCCGATAAAAAACATTCAAAACAATAAAGTCCGTGGATAATATCCAGAAAACACACACACTGAGGCTGTATTAATAGCTGGGATTGAGTTAGCCAAAACAAATCCGGATACTTTTTCACTTTCATTAAGGTCATATCCGGACAAAGTGGTGTGTAATTTCTATGCAATGCACTGAGAAAATCACAGTAAAAATGGTTTTGGAGAAAAGCAAAGTCTTTTCCTTAGGCAAGTGCATGAAATGTCATCTATACAAACAGATATATCATGTTTGTTTGCCGCAGTCCCAGTAGCTTTCTCCCTAGAAAATACGAATGTGTAGCGCTGGTGTCTCCATGTGGAACCAATTAGTGATTCCAAGCACAAAATTAAATGTTCCCTGATAAAAACCATTCAAAACAATAAAGTCCGTGGAAAATATCAGGAATACAAAAACACAGAGGCTGTAGCAATATCTGGCATTGAGTTAGCCAAAACACAACCGGATATTTCCGGTTTCATCCAGTCATATCTGGACAAACTGGTGTGGAATTTGTATGCAATGGACCGAGAAAATCACAGTAAAAATGGTTGTGGAGAAAAGCAAACTCTTTTCTTTAGGCAAGTCCATAAAATGTCATCTATACAAACAGAAATATCATGTTTGTTTGCCGAACTTCCTCTAGCTTTCTATCTAGAAAATACGAATGTGTGGAGCTGGTGTCCCCTTGATGAACCAATGAGTGTTTCAACGGTAGAAAATTAAATGTTCCCTGATAAAAAACATTCAAAACAATAAAGTCCATCGATAATATCAAGAAAACACAAACACAGAGGCTTTCACAATATTTTGGATTGAGTTAGCCAAAACACAACCGGATATTTCTTGTTTCATCCAGTCATATCCGGACAAACTGGTGTGGAATTCGTATGCAATGGACTGAGAAAATCACAGTAAAATGGTTTTGGAGAAAAGCAAAGTCTTTTCGTTAGGCAAGTGCATAAAATGTCATCTATACAAACAGAAATATCATGTTTGTTTGCCACAGTTCCTCTAGCTTTCTCCCTAGAAAATACGAATGTGTAGTGCTGGTGTCTCCATGTGGAACCAATTACCGATTCCAAGCACAAAATTAAAAGTTCCCCGATAAAAAACATTCAAAACAATAAAGTCCGTGGATAATATCAGGAATACAAAAACACAGAGGCTGTAGCAATATCTGGGATTGAGTTAGCCAAAACACAACCGGATATTTCCGGTTTCATCCAGTCATATCTGGACAAACTGGTGTGGAATTCGTATGCAATGGACCGAGAGAATCACAGTAGAAATGGTTTTGGAGAAAAGCAAAGTCTTTTCGTTAGGCAAGTGCAATTAGTGTTTCTGAGGTGCAAAATTAAATGTTGCCTGATAAAAACATTCAAAACAATACAGTCCATCAATAATATCCAGAAAACACAAACACACAGGCTTTCACAATGTTTCGGATTGAGTTAGCCAAAACTCAACAGTACATTTCTGTTTCATTAAGTCATATCCGGACAAACTGGTGTGGAATTCGTATGCAATGGATTGAGAAAACCACAGTAAAAATGACTTTGGAGAAGAGCAAAGTCTTTTCGTTAGGCAAGTGCATAAAATGTCATCAATACAAACAGAAATATCATGTTTATTTGTCACAGTTCCTCTAGCTTTCTCCCTAGAAATACGAATGTGTAGAGCTGGTGTCTCCATGTGGAACCAATTACTGTATCCAAGCTTAAAATAAAATGTTCTCCGATAAAAAACATTCAAAACAATAAAGTCCGTGGATAATATCCAGAAAACACACACACTGAGGCTGTATTAATAGCTGGGATTGAGTTAGCCAAAACAAATCCGGATACTTTTTCACTTTCATTAAGGTCATATCCGGACAAAGTGGTGTGTAATTTCTATGCAATGCACTGAGAAAATCACAGTAAAAATGGTTTTGGAGAAAAGCAAAGTCTTTTCGTTAGGCAAGTGCATGAAATGTCATCTATACAAACAGATATATCATGTTTGTTTGCCGCAGTCCCAGTAGCTTTCTCCCTAGAAAATACGAATGTGTAGCGCTGGTGTCTCCATGTGGAACCAATTAGTGATTCCAAGCACAAAATTAAATGTTCCCTGATAAAAAACATTCAAAACAATAAAGTCCGTGGAAAATATCAGGAATACAAAAACACAGAGGCTGTAGCAATATCTGGCATTGAGTTAGCCAAAACACAACCGGATATTTCCGGTTTCATCCAGTCATATCTGGACAAACTGGTGTGGAATTTGTATGC
This sequence comes from Lepus europaeus, assembly GCF_033115175.1. Taxonomy (NCBI): domain Eukaryota; kingdom Metazoa; phylum Chordata; class Mammalia; order Lagomorpha; family Leporidae; genus Lepus; species Lepus europaeus. Next base: position 1,896,724 of record NW_026909158.1, on the reverse strand, counting down.
AATGGACCGAGAAAATCACAGTAAAAATGGTTGTGGAGAAAAGCAAACTCTTTTCTTTAGGCAAGTCCATAAAATGTCATCTATACAAACAGAAATATCATGTTTGTTTGCCGAACTTCCTCTAGCTTTCTATCTAGAAAATACGAATGTGTGGAGCTGGTGTCCCCTTGATGAACCAATGAGTGTTTCAACGGTAGAAAATTAAATGTTCCCTGATAAAAAACATTCAAAACAATAAAGTCCATCGATAATATCAAGAAAACACAAACACAGAGGCTTTCACAATATTTTGGATTGAGTTAGCCAAAACACAACCGGATATTTCTTGTTTCATTCAGTCATATCCGGACAAACTGGTGTGGAATTCGTATGCAATGGACCGAGAAAATCACAGTAAAATGGTTTTGGAGAAAAGCAAAGTCTTTTCGTTAGGCAAGTGCATAAAATGTCATCTATACAAACAGAAATATCATGTTTGTTTGCCACAGTTCCTCTAGCTTTCTCCCTAGAAAATACGAATGTGTAGTGCTGGGGTCTCCATGTGGAACCAATTACCGATTCCAAGCACAAAATTAAATGTTCCCCGATAAAAAACATTCAAAACAATAAAGTCCGTGGATAATATCAGGAATACAAAAACACAGAGGCTGTAGCAATATCTGGCATTGAGTTACCCAAACACAACCGGATATTTCCGGTTTCATCCAGTCATATCTGGACAAACTGGTGTGGAATTCGTATGCAATGGACCGAGAGAATCACAGTAGAAATGGTTTTGGAGAAAAGCAAAGTCTTTTCGTTAGGCAAGTGCAATTAGTGTTTCTGAGGTGCAAAATTAAATGTTGCCTGATAAAAACATTCAAAACAATACAGTCCATCAATAATATCCAGAAAACACAAACACACAGGCTTTCACAATGTTTCGGATTGAGTTAGCCAAAACTCAACAGTATATTTCTGTTTCATCGAATCATATCCGGACAAACTGGTGTGGAATTCGTATGCAATGGATTGAGAAAACCACAGTAAAAATGACTTTGGAGAAGAGCAAAGTCTTTTCGTTAGGCAAGTGCATAAAATGTCATCAATACAAACAGAAATATCATGTTTATTTGTCACAGTTCCTCTAGCTTTCTCCCTAGAAATACGAATGTGTAGAGCTGGTGTCTCCATGTGGAACCAATTACTGTATCCAAGCTTAAAATAAAATGTTCTCCGATAAAAAACATTCAAAACAATAAAGTCCGTGGATAATATCCAGAAAACACACACACTGAGGCTGTATTAATAGCTGGGATTGAGTTAGCCAAAACAAATCCGGATACTTTTTCACTTTCATTAAGGTCATATCCGGACAAAGTGGTGTGTAATTTCTATGCAATGCACTGAGAAAATCACAGTAAAAATGGTTTTGGAGAAAAGCAAAGTCTTTTCGTTAGGCAAGTGCATGAAATGTCATCTATACAAACAGATATATCATGTTTGTTTGCCGCAGTCCCAGTAGCTTTCTCCCTAGAAAATACGAATGTGTAGCGCTGGTGTCTCCATGTGGAACCAATTAGTGATTCCAAGCACAAAATTAAATGTTCCCTGATAAAAACCATTCAAAACAATAAAGTCCGTGGAAAATATCAGGAATACAAAAACACAGAGGCTGTAGCAATATCTGGCATTGAGTTAGCCAAAACACAACCGGATATTTCCGGTTTCATCCAGTCATATCTGGACAAACTGGTGTGGAATTTGTATGCAATGGACCGAGAAAATCACAGTAAAAATGGTTGTGGAGAAAAGCAAACTCTTTTCTTTAGGCAAGTCCATAAAATGTCATCTATACAAACAGAAATATCATGTTTGTTTGCCGAACTTCCTCTAGCTTTCTATCTAGAAAATACGAATGTGTGGAGCTGGTGTCCCCTTGATGAACCAATGAGTGTTTCAACGGTAGAAAATTAAATGTTCCCTGATAAAAAACATTCAAAACAATAAAGTCCATCGATAATATCAAGAAAACACAAACACAGAGGCTTTCACAATATTTTGGATTGAGTTAGCCAAAACACAACCGGATATTTCTTGTTTCATCCAGTCATATCCGGACAAACTGGTGTGGAATTCGTATGCAATGGACCGAGAAAATCACAGTAAAATGGTTTTGGAGAAAAGCAAAGTCTTTTCGTTAGGCAAGTGCATAAAATGTCATCTATACAAACAGAAATATCATGTTTGTTTGCCACAGTTCCTCTAGCTTTCTCCCTAGAAAATACGAATGTGTAGTGCTGGTGTCTCCATGTGGAACCAATTACCGATTCCAAGCACAAAATTAAATGTTCCCCGATAAAAAACATTCAAAACAATAAAGTCCGTGGATAATATCAGGAATACAAAAACACAGAGGCTGTAGCAATATCTGGGATTGAGTTAGCCAAAACACAACCGGATATTTCCGGTTTCATCCAGTCATATCTGGACAAACTGGTGTGGAATTCGTATGCAATGGACCGAGAGAATCACAGTAGAAATGGTTTTGGAGAAAAGCAAAGTCTTTTCGTTAGGCAAGTGCAATTAGTGTTTCTGAGGTGCAAAATTAAATGTTGCCTGATAAAAACATTCAAAACAATACAGTCCATCAATAATATCCAGAAAACACAAACACACAGGCTTTCACAATGTTTCGGATTGAGTTAGCCAAAACTCAACAGTATATTTCTGTTTCATTAAGTCATATCCGGACAAACTGGTGTGGAATTCGTATGCAATGGATTGAGAAAACCACAGTAAAAATGACTTTGGAGAAGAGCAAAGTCTTTTCGTTAGGCAAGTGCATAAAATGTCATCAATACAAACAGAAATATCATGTTTATTTGTCACAGTTCCTCTAGCTTTCTCCCTAGAAATACGAATGTGTAGAGCTGGTGTCTCCATGTGGAACCAATTACTGTATCCAAGCTTAAAATAAAATGTTCTCCGATAAAAAACATTCAAAACAATAAAGTCCGTTGATAATATCCAGAAAACACACACACTGAGGCTGTATTAATAGCTGGGATTGAGTTAGCCAAAACAAATCCGGATACTTTTTCACTTTCATTAAGGTCATATCCGGACAAAGTGGTGTGTAATTTCTATGCAATGCACTGAGAAAATCACAGTAAAAATGGTTTTGGAGAAAAGCAAAGTCTTTTCGTTAGGCAAGTGCATGAAATGTCATCTATACAAACAGATATATCATGTTTGTTTGCCGCAGTCCCAGTAGCTTTCTCCCTAGAAAATACGAATGTGTAGCACTGGTGTCTCCATGTGGAACCAATTAGTGATTCCAAGCACAAAATTAAATGTTCCCTGATAAAAAACATTCAAAACAATAAAGTCCGTGGAAAATATCAGGAATACAAAAACACAGAGGCTGTAGCAATATCTGGCATTGAGTTAGCCAAAACACAACCGGATATTTCCGGTTTCATCCAGTCATATCTGGACAAACTGGTGTGGAATTTGTATGCAATGGACCGAGAAAATCACAGTAAAAATGGTTGTGGAGAAAAGCAAACTCTTTTCTTTAGGCAAGTCCATAAAATGTCATCTATACAAACAGAAATATCATGTTTGTTTGCCGAACTTCCTCTAGCTTTCTATCTAGAAAATACGAATGTGTGGAGCTGGTGTCCCCTTGATGAACCAATGAGTGTTTCAACGGTAGAAAATTAAATGTTCCCTGATAAAAAACATTCAAAACAATAAAGTCCATCGATAATATCAAGAAAACACAAACACAGAGGCTTTCACAATATTTTGGATTGAGTTAGCCAAAACACAACCGGATATTTCTTGTTTCATTCAGTCATATCCGGACAAACTGGTGTGGAATTCGTATGCAATGGACCGAGAAAATCACAGTAGAAATGGTTGTGGAGAAAAGCAAACTCTTTTCTTTAGGCAAGTCCATAAAATGTCATCTATACAAACAGAAATATCATGTTTGTTTGCCGAACTTCCTCTAGCTTTCTATCTAGAAAATACGAATGTGTGGAGCTGGTGTCCCCTTGATGAACCAATGAGTGTTTCAACGGTAGAAAATTAAATGTTCCCTGATAAAAAACATTCAAAACAATAAAGTCCATCGATAATATCAAGAAAACACAAACACAGAGGCTTTCACAATATTTTGGATTGAGTTAGCCAAAACACAACCGGATATTTCTTGTTTCATCCAGTCATATCCGGACAAACTGGTGTGGAATTCGTATGCAATGGACCGAGAAAATCACAGTAAAATGGTTTTGGAGAAAAGCAAAGTCTTTTCGTTAGGCAAGTGCATAAAATGTCATCTATACAAACAGAAATATCATGTTTGTTTGCCACAGTTCCTCTAGCTTTCTCCCTAGAAAATACGAATGTGTAGTGCTGGTGTCTCCATGTGGAACCAATTACCGATTCCAAGCACAAAATTAAATGTTCCCCGATAAAAAACATTCAAAACAATAAAGTCCGTGGATAATATCAGGAATACAAAAACACATTGGCTGTAGCAATATCTGGGATTGAGTTAGCCAAAACACAACCGGATATTTCCGGTTTCATCCAGTCATATCTGGACAAACTGGTGTGGAATTCGTATGCAATGGACCGAGAGAATCACAGTAGAAATGGTTTTGGAGAAAAGCAAAGTCTTTTCGTTAGGCAAGTGCAATTAGTGTTTCTGAGGTGCAAAATTAAATGTTGCCTGATAAAAACATTCAAAACAATACAGTCCATCAATAATATCCAGAAAACACAAACACACAGGCTTTCACAATGTTTCGGATTGAGTTAGCCAAAACTCAACAGTATATTTCTGTTTCATCCAGTCATATCCGGACAAACTGGTGTGGAATTCGTATGCATTGGATTGAGAAAACCACAGTAAAAATGACTTTGGAGAAGAGCAAAGTCTTTTCGTTAGGCAAGTGCATAAAATGTCATCAATACAAACAGAAATATCATGTTTCTTTGTCACAGTTCCTCTAGCTTTCTCCCTAGAAATACGAATGTGTAGAGCTGGTGTCTCCATGTGGAACCAATTACTGTATCCAAGCTTAAAATAAAATGTTCTCCGATAAAAAACATTCAAAACAATAAAGTCCGTTGATAATATCCAGAAAACACACACACTGAGGCTGTATTAATAGCTGGGATTTAGTTAGCCAAAACAAATCCGGATACTTTTTCACTTTCATTAAGGTCATATCCGGACAAAGTGGTGTGTAATTTCTATGCAATGCACTGAGAAAATCACAGTAAAAATGGTTTTGGAGAAAAGCAAAGTCTTTTCGTTAGGCAAGTGCATGAAATGTCATCTATACAAACAGATATATCATGTTTGTTTGCCGCAGTCCCAGTAGCTTTCTCCCTAGAAAATACGAATGTGTAGCGCTGGTGTCTCCATGTGGAACCAATTAGTGATTCCAAGCACAAAATTAAATGTTCCCTGATAAAAAACATTCAAAACAATAAAGTCCGTGGAAAATATCAGGAATACAAAAACACAGAGGCTGTAGCAATATCTGGCATTGAGTTAGCCAAAACACAACCGGATATTTCCGGTTTCATCCAGTCATATCTGGACAAACTGGTGTGGAATTTGTATGCAATGGACCGAGAAAATCACAGTAAAAATGGTTGTGGAGAAAAGCAAACTCTTTTCTTTAGGCAAGTCCATAAAATGTCATCTATACAAACAGAAATATCATGTTTGTTTGCCGAACTTCCTCTAGCTTTCTATCTAGAAAATACGAATGTGTGGAGCTGGTGTCCCCTTGATGAACCAATGAGTGTTTCAACGGTAGAAAATTAAATGTTCCCTGATAAAAAACATTCAAAACAATAAAGTCCATCGATAATATCAAGAAAACACAAACACAGAGGCTTTCACAATATTTTGGATAGAGTTAGCCAAAACACAACCGGATATTTCTTGTTTCATCCAGTCATATCCGGACAAACTGGTGTGGAATTCGTATGCAATGGACCGAGAAAATCACAGTAGAAATGGTTGTGGAGAAAAGCAAACTCTTTTCTTTAGGCAAGTCCATAAAATGTCATCTATACAAACAGAAATATCATGTTTGTTTGCCGAACTTCCTCTAGCTTTCTATCTAGAAAATACGAATGTGTGGAGCTGGTGTCCCCTTGATGAACCAATGAGTGTTTCAACGGTAGAAAATTAAATGTTCCCTGATAAAAAACATTCAAAACAATAAAGTCCATCGATAATATCAAGAAAACACAAACACAGAGGCTTTCACAATATTTTGGATTGAGTTAGCCAAAACACAACCGGATATTTCTTGTTTCATCCAGTCATATCCGGACAAACTGGTGTGGAATTCGTATGCAATGGACCGAGAAAATCACAGTAAAATGGTTTTGGAGAAAAGCAAAGTCTTTTCGTTAGGCAAGTGCATAAAATGTCATCTATACAAACAGAAATATCATGTTTGTTTGCCACAGTTCCTCTAGCTTTCTCCCTAGAAAATACGAATGTGTAGTGCTTGTGTCTCCATGTGGAACCAATTACCGATTCCAAGCACAAAATTAAATGTTCCCCGATAAAAAACATTCAAAACAATAAAGTCCGTGGATAATATCAGGAATACAAAAACACAGAGGCTGTAGCAATATCTGGGATTGAGTTAGCCAAAACACAACCGGATATTTCCGGTTTCATCCAGTCATATCTGGACAAACTGGTGTGGAATTCGTATGCAATGGACCGAGAGAATCACAGTAGAAATGGTTTTGGAGAAAAGCAAAGTCTTTTCGTTAGGCAAGTGCAATTAGTGTTTCTGAGGTGCAAAATTAAATGTTGCCTGATAAAAACATTCAAAACAATACAGTCCATCAATAATATCCAGAAAACACAAACACACAGGCTTTCACAATGTTTCGGATTGAGTTAGCCAAAACTCAACAGTATATTTCTGTTTCATCCAGTCATATCCGGACAAACTGGTGTGGAATTCGTATGCAATGGATTGAGAAAACCACAGTAAAAATGACTTTGGAGAAGAGCAAAGTCTTTTCGTTAGGCAAGTGCATAAAATGTCATCAATACAAACAGAAATATCATGTTTCTTTGTCACAGTTCCTCTAGCTTTCTCCCTAGAAATACGAATGTGTAGAGCTGGTGTCTCCATGTGGAACCAATTACTGTATCCAAGCTTAAAATAAAATGTTCTCCGATAAAAAACATTCAAAACAATAAAGTCCGTTGATAATATCCAGAAAACACACACACTGAGGCTGTATTAATAGCTGGGATTTAGTTAGCCAAAACAAATCCGGATACTTTTTCACTTTCATTAAGGTCATATCCGGACAAAGTGGTGTGTAATTTCTATGCAATGCACTGAGAAAATCACAGTAAAAATGGTTTTGGAGAAAAGCAAAGTCTTTTCGTTAGGCAAGTGCATGAAATGTCATCTATACAAACAGATATATCATGTTTGTTTGCCGCAGTCCCAGTAGCTTTCTCCCTAGAAAATACGAATGTGTAGCGCTGGTGTCTCCATGTGGAACCAATTAGTGATTCCAAGCACAAAATTAAATGTTCCCTGATAAAAAACATTCAAAACAATAAAGTCCGTGGAAAATATCAGGAATACAAAAACACAGAGGCTGTAGCAATATCTGGCATTGAGTTAGCCAAAACACAACCGGATATTTCCGGTTTCATCCAGTCATATCTGGACAAACTGGTGTGGAATTTGTATGCAATGGACCGAGAAAATCACAGTAAAAATGGTTGTGGAGAAAAGCAAACTCTTTTCTTTAGGCAAGTCCATAAAATGTCATCTATACAAACAGAAATATCATGTTTGTTTGCCGAACTTCCTCTAGCTTTCTATCTAGAAAATACGAATGTGTGGAGCTGGTGTCCCCTTGATGAACCAATGAGTGTTTCAACGGTAGAAAATTAAATGTTCCCTGATAAAAAACATTCAAAACAATAAAGTCCATCGATAATATCAAGAAAACACAAACACAGAGGCTTTCACAATATTTTGGATTGAGTTAGCCAAAACACAACCGGATATTTCTTGTTTCATCCAGTCATATCCGGACAAACTGGTGTGGAATTCGTATGCAATGGACCGAGAAAATCACAGTAAAATGGTTTTGGAGAAAAGCAAAGTCTTTTCGTTAGGCAAGTGCATAAAATGTCATCTATACAAACAGAAATATCATGTTTGTTTGCCACAGTTCCTCTAGCTTTCTCCCTAGAAAATACGAATGTGTAGTGCTGGTGTCTCCATGTGGAACCAATTACCGATTCCAAGCACAAAATTAAATGTTCCCCGATAAAAAACATTCAAAACAATAAAGTCCGTGGATAATATCAGGAATACAAAAACACAGAGGCTGTAGCAATATCTGGGATTGAGTTAGCCAAAACACAACCGGATATTTCCGGTTTCATCCAGTCATATCTGGACAAACTGGTGTGGAATTCGTATGCAATGGACCGAGAGAATCACAGTAGAAATGGTTTTGGAGAAAAGCAAAGTCTTTTCGTTAGGCAAGTGCAATTAGTGTTTCTGAGGTGCAAAATTAAATGTTGCCTGATAAAAACATTCAAAACAATACAGTCCATCAATAATATCCAGAAAACACAAACACACAGGCTTTCACAATGTTTCGGATTGAGTTAGCCAAAACTCAACAGTATATTTCTGTTTCATCCAGTCATATCCGGACAAACTGGTGTGGAATTCGTATGCAATGGATTGAGAAAACCACAGTAAAAATGACTTTGGAGAAGAGCAAAGTCTTTTCGTTAGGCAAGTGCATAAAATGTCATCAATACAAACAGAAATATCATGTTTCTTTGTCACAGTTCCTCTAGCTTTCTCCCTAGAAATACGAATGTGTAGAGCTGGTGTCTCCATGTGGAACCAATTACTGTATCCAAGCTTAAAATAAAATGTTCTCCGATAAAAAACATTCAAAACAATAAAGTCCGTTGATAATATCCAGAAAACACACACACTGAGGCTGTATTAATAGCTGGGATTGAGTTAGCCAAAACAAATCCGGATACTTTTTCACTTTCATTAAGGTCATATCCGGACAAAGTGGTGTGTAATTTCTATGCAATGCACTGAGAAAATCACAGTAAAAATGGTTTTGGAGAAAAGCAAAGTCTTTTCGTTAGGCAAGTGCATGAAATGTCATCTATACAAACAGATATATCATGTTTGTTTGCCGCAGTCCCAGTAGCTTTCTCCCTAGAAAATACGAATGTGTAGCGCTGGTGTCTCCATGTGGAACCAATTAGTGATTCCAAGCACAAAATTAAATGTTCCCTGATAAAAAACATTCAAAACAATAAAGTCCGTGGAAAATATCAGGAATACAAAAACACAGAGGCTGTAGCAATATCTGGCATTGAGTTAGCCAAAACACAACCGGATATTTCCGGTTTCATCCAGTCATATCTGGACAAACTGGTGTGGAATTTGTATGCAATGGACCGAGAAAATCACAGTAAAAATGGTTGTGGAGAAAAGCAAACTCTTTTCTTTAGGCAAGTCCATAAAATGTCATCTATACAAACAGAAATATCATGTTTGTTTGCCGAACTTCCTCTAGCTTTCTATCTAGAAAATACGAATGTGTGGAGCTGGTGTCCCCTTGATGAACCAATGAGTGTTTCAACGGTAGAAAATTAAATGTTCCCTGATAAAAAACATTCAAAACAATAAAGTCCATCGATAATATCAAGAAAACACAAACACAGAGGCTTTCACAATATTTTGGATTGAGTTAGCCAAAACACAACCGGATATTTCTTGTTTCATCCAGTCATATCCGGACAAACTGGTGTGGAATTCGTATGCAATGGACCGAGAAAATCACAGTAAAATGGTTTTGGAGAAAAGCAAAGTCTTTTCGTTAGGCAAGTGCATAAAATGTCATCTATACAAACAGAAATATCATGTTTGTTTGCCACAGTTCCTCTAGCTTTCTCCCTAGAAAATACGAATGTGTAGTGCTGGTGTCTCCATGTGGAACCAATTACCGATTCCAAGCACAAAATTAAATGTTCCCCGATAAAAAACATTCAAAACAATAAAGTCCGTGGATAATATCAGGAATACAAAAACACAGAGGCTGTAGCAATATCTGGGATTGAGTTAGCCAAAACACAACCGGATATTTCCGGTTTCATCCAGTCATATCTGGACAAACTGGTGTGGAATTCGTATGCAATGGACCGAGAGAATCACAGTAGAAATGGTTTTGGAGAAAAGCAAAGTCTTTTCGTTAGGCAAGTGCAATTAGTGTTTCTGAGGTGCAAAATTAAATGTTGCCTGATAAAAACATTCAAAACAATACAGTCCATCAATAATATCCAGAAAACACAAACACACAGGCTTTCACAATGTTTCGGATTGAGTTAGCCAAAACTCAACAGTATATTTCTGTTTCATCCAGTCATATCCGGACAAACTGGTGTGGAATTCGTATGCAATGGATTGAGAAAACCACAGTAAAAATGACTTTGGAGAAGAGCAAAGTCTTTTCGTTAGGCAAGTGCATAAAATGTCATCAATACAAACAGAAATATCATGTTTCTTTGTCACAGTTCCTCTAGCTTTCTCCCTAGAAATACGAATGTGTAGAGCTGGTGTCTCCATGTGGAACCAATTACTGTATCCAAGCTTAAAATAAAATGTTCTCCGATAAAAAACATTCAAAACAATAAAGTCCGTTGATAATATCCAGAAAACACACACACTGAGGCTGTATTAATAGCTGGGATTGAGTTAGCCAAAACAAATCCGGATACTTTTTCACTTTCATTAAGGTCATATCCGGACAAAGTGGTGTGTAATTTCTATGCAATGCACTGAGAAAATCACAGTAAAAATGGTTTTGGAGAAAAGCAAAGTCTTTTCGTTAGGCAAGTGCATGAAATGTCATCTATACAAACAGATATATCATGTTTGTTTGCCGCAGTCCCAGTAGCTTTCTCCCTAGAAAATACGAATGTGTAGCGCTGGTGTCTCCATGTGGAACCAATTAGTGATTCCAAGCACAAAATTAAATGTTCCCTGATAAAAAACATTCAAAACAATAAAGTCCGTGGAAAATATCAGGAATACAAAAACACAGAGGCTGTAGCAATATCTGGCATTGAGTTAGCCAAAACACAACCGGATATTTCCGGTTTCATCCAGTCATATCTGGACAAACTGGTGTGGAATTTGTACGCAATGGACCGAGAAAATCACAGTAAAAATGGTTGTGGAGAAAAGCAAACTCTTTTCTTTAGGCAAGTCCATAAAATGTCATCTATACAAACAGAAATATCATGTTTGTTTGCCGAACTTCCTCTAGCTTTCTATCTAGAAAATACGAATGTGTGGAGCTGGTGCCCCCTTGATGAACCAATGAGTGTTTCAACGGTAGAAAATTAAATGTTCCCTGATAAAAAACATTCAAAACAATAAAGTCCATCGATAATATCAAGAAAACACAAACACAGAGGCTTTCACAATATTTTGGATTGAGTTAGCCAAAACACAACCGGATATTTCTTGTTTCATCCAGTCATATCCGGACAAACTGGTGTGGAATTCGTATGCAATGGACCGAGAAAATCACAGTAAAATGGTTTTGGAGAAAAGCAAAGTCTTTTCGTTAGGCAAGTGCATAAAATGTCATCTATACAAACAGAAATATCATGTTTGTTTGCCACAGTTCCTCTAGCTTTCTCCCTAGAAAATACGAATGTGTAGTGCTGGTGTCTCCATGTGGAACCAATTACCGATTCCAAGCACAAAATTAAATGTTCCCCGATAAAAAACATTCAAAACAATAAAGTCCGTGGATAATATCAGGAATACAAAAACACAGAGGCTGTAGCAATATCTGGGATTGAGTTAGCCAAAACACAACCGGATATTTCCGGTTTCATCCAGTCATATCTGGACAAACTGGTGTGGAATTCGTATGCAATGGACCGAGAGAATCACAGTAGAAATGGTTTTGGAGAAAAGCAAAGTCTTTTCGTTAGGCAAGTGCAATTAGTGTTTCTGAGGTGCAAAATTAAATGTTGCCTGATAAAAACATTCAAAACAATACAGTCCATCAATAATATCCAGAAAACTCAAACACACAGGCTTTCACAATGTTTCGGATTGAGTTAGCCAAAACTCAACAGTACATTTTTGTTTCATTAAGTCATATCCGGACAAACTGGTGTGGAATTCGTATGCAATGGATTGAGAAAACCACAGTAAAAATGACTTTGGAGAAGAGCAAAGTCTTTTCGTTAGGCAAGTGCATAAAATGTCATCAATACAAACAGAAATATCATGTTTATTTGTCACAGTTCCTCTAGCTTTCTCCCTAGAAATACGAATGTGTAGAGCTGGTGTCTCCATGTGGAACCAATTACTGTATCCAAGCTTAAAATAAAATGTTCTCCGATAAAAAACATTCAAAACAATAAAGTCCGTTGATAATATCCAGAAAACACACACACTGAGGCTGTATTAATAGCTGGGATTGAGTTAGCCAAAACAAATCCGGATACTTTTTCACTTTCATTAAGGTCATATCCGGACAAAGTGGTGTGTAATTTCTATGCAATGCACTGAGAAAATCACAGTAAAAATGGTTTTGGAGAAAAGCAAAGTCTTTTCGTTAGGCAAGTGCATGAAATGTCATCTATACAAACAGATATATCATGTTTGTTTGCCGCAGTCCCAGTAGCTTTCTCCCTAGAAAATACGAATGTGTAGCGCTGGTGTCTCCATGTGGAACCAATTAGTGATTCCAAGCACAAAATTAAATGTTCCCTGATAAAAAACATTCAAAACAATAAAGTCCGTGGAAAATATCAGGAATACAAAAACACAGAGGCTGTAGCAATATCTGGCATTGAGTTAGCCAAAACACAACCGGATATTTCCGGTTTCATCCAGTCATATCTGGACAAACTGGTGTGGAATTTGTATGCAATGGACCGAGAAAATCACAGTAAAAATGGTTGTGGAGAAAAGCAAACTCTTTTCTTTAGGCAAGTCCATAAAATGTCATCTATACAAACAGAAATATCATGTTTGTTTGCCGAACTTCCTCTAGCTTTCTATCTAGAAAATACGAATGTGTGGAGCTGGTGTCCCCTTGATGAACCAATGAGTGTTTCAACGGTAGAAAATTAAATGTTCCCTGATAAAAAACATTCAAAACAATAAAGTCCATCGATAATATCAAGAAAACACAAACACAGAGGCTTTCACAATATTTTGGATTGAGTTAGCCAAAACACAACCGGATATTTCTTGTTTCATTCAGTCATATCCGGACAAACTGGTGTGGAATTCGTATGCAATGGACCGAGAAAATCACAGTAAAATGGTTTTGGAGAAAAGCAAAGTCTTTTTGTTAGGCAAGTGCATGAAATGTCATCTATACAAACAGAAATATCATGTTTGTTTGCCACAGTTCCTCTAGCTTTCTCCCTAGAAAATACGAATGTGTAGTGCTGGTGTCTCCATGTGGAACCAATTACCGATTCCAAGCACAAAATTAAATGTTCCCCGATAAAAAACATTCAAAACAATAAAGTCCGTGGATAATATCAGGAATACAAAAACACAGAGGCTGTAGCAATATCTGGGATTGAGTTAGCCAAAACACAACCGGATATGTCCGGTTTCATCCAGTCATATCTGGACAAACTGGTGTGGAATTCGTATGCAATGGACCGAGAGAATCACAGTAGAAATGGTTTTGGAGAAAAGCAAAGTCTTTTCGTTAGGCAAGTGCAATTAGTGTTTCTGAGGTGCAAAATTAAATGTTGCCTGATAAAAACATTCAAAACAATACAGTCCATCAATAATATCCAGAAAACACAAACACACAGGCTTTCACAATGTTTCGGATTGAGTTAGCCAAAACTCAACAGTATATTTATGTTTCATCGAATCATATCCGGACAAACTGGTGTGGAATTCGTATGCAATGGATTGAGAAAACCACAGTAAAAATGACTTTGGAGAAGAGCAAAGTCTTTTCGTTAGGCAAGTGCATAAAATGTCATCAATACAAACAGAAATATCATGTTTCTTTGTCACAGTTCCTCTAGCTTTCTCCCTAGAAATACGAATGTGTAGAGCTGGTGTCTCCATGTGGAACCAATTACTGTATCCAAGCTTAAAATAAAATGTTCTCCGATAAAAAACATTCAAAACAATAAAGTCCGTTGATAATATCCAGAAAACACACACACTGAGGCTGTATTAATAGCTGGGATTGAGTTAGCCAAAACAAATCCGGATACTTTTTCACTTTCATTAAGGTCATATCCGGACAAAGTGGTGTGTAATTTCTATGCAATGCACTGAGAAAATCACAGTAAAAATGGTTTTGGAGAAAAGCAAAGTCTTTTCGTTAGGCAAGTGCATGAAATGTCATCTATACAAACACATATATCATGTTTGTTTGCCGCAGTCCCAGTAGCTTTCTCCCTAGAAAATACGAATGTGTAGCGCTGGTGTCTCCATGTGCAACCAATTAGTGATTCCAAGCACAAAATTAAATGTTCCCTGATAAAAAACATTCAAAACAATAAAGTCCGTGGAAAATATCAGGAATACAAAAACACAGAGGCTGTAGCAATATCTGGCATTGAGTTAGCCAAAACACAACCGGATATTTCCGGTTTCATCCAGTCATATCTGGACAAACTGGTGTGGAATTTGTATGCAATGGACCGAGAAAATCACAGTAAAAATGGTTGTGGAGAAAAGCAAACTCTTTTCTTTAGGCAAGTCCATAAAATGTCATCTATACAAACAGAAATATCATGTTTTTTTGCCGAACTTCCTCTAGCTTTCTATCTAGAAAATACGAATGTGTGGAGCTGGTGTCCCCTTGATGAACCAATGAGTGTTTCAACGGTAGAAAATTAAATGTTCCCTGATAAAAAACATTCAAAACAATAAAGTCCATCGATAATATCAAGAAAACACAAACACAGAGGCTATCACAATATTTCGGATTGAGTTAGCCAAAACACAACCGGATATTTCTTGTTTCATCCAGTCATATCCGGACAAACTGGTGTGGAATTCGTATGCAATGGATTGAGAAAACCACAGTAAAAATGACTTTGGAGAAGAGCAAAGTCTTTTCGTTAGGCAAGTGCATAAAATGTCATCAATACAAACAGAAATATCATGTTTCTTTGTCACAGTTCCTCTAGCTTTCTCCCTAGAAATACGAATGTGTAGAGCTGGTGTCTCCATGTGGAACCAATTACTGTATCCAAGCTTAAAATAAAATGTTCTCCGATAAAAAACATTCAAAACAATAAAGTCCGTTGATAATATCCAGAAAACACACACACTGAGGCTGTATTAATAGCTGGGATTGAGTTAGCCAAAACAAATCCGGATACTTTTTCACTTTCATTAAGGTCATATCCGGACAAAGTGGTGTGTAATTTCTATGCAATGCACTGAGAAAATCACAGTAAAAATGGTTTTGGAGAAAAGCAAAGTCTTTTCGTTAGGCAAGTGCATGAAATGTCATCTATACAAACAGATATATCATGTTTGTTTGCCGCAGTCCCAGTAGCTTTCTCCCTAGAAAATACGAATGTGTAGCGCTGGTGTCTCCATGTGGAACCAATTAGTGATTCCAAGCACAAAATTAAATGTTCCCTGATAAAAAACATTCAAAACAATAAAGTCCGTGGAAAATATCAGGAATACAAAAACACAGAGGCTGTAGCAATATCTGGCATTGAGTTAGCCAAAACACAACCGGATATTTCCGGTTTCATCCAGTCATATCTGGACAAACTGGTGTGGAATTTGTATGCAATGGACCGAGAAAATCACAGTAAAAATGGTTGTGGAGAAAAGCAAACTCTTTTCTTTAGGCAAGTCCATAAAATGTCATCTATACAAACAGAAATATCATGTTTGTTTGCCGAACTTCCTCTAGCTTTCTATCTAGAAAATACGAATGTGTGGAGCTGGTGTCCCCTTGATGAACCAATGAGTGTTTCAACGGTAGAAAATTAAATGTTCCCTGATAAAAAACATTCAAAACAATAAAGTCCATCGATAATATCAAGAAAACACAAACACAGAGGCTTTCACAATATTTTGGATTGAGTTAGCCAAAACACAACCGGATATTTCTTGTTTCATTCAGTCATATCCGGACAAACTGGTGTGGAATTCGTATGCAATGGACCGAGAAAATCACAGTAAAATGGTTTTGGAGAAAAGCAAAGTCTTTTTGTTAGGCAAGTGCATGAAATGTCATCTATACAAACAGAAATATCATGTTTGTTTGCCACAGTTCCTCTAGCTTTCTCCCTAGAAAATACGAATGTGTAGTGCTGGTGTCTCCATGTGGAACCAATTACCGATTCCAAGCACAAAATTAAATGTTCCCCGATAAAAAACATTCAAAACAATAAAGTCCGTGGATAATATCAGGAATACAAAAACACAGAGGCTGTAGCAATATCTGGGATTGAGTTAGCCAAAACACAACCGGATATGTCCGGTTTCATCCAGTCATATCTGGACAAACTGGTGTGGAATTCGTATGCAATGGACCGAGAGAATCACAGTAGAAATGGTTTTGGAGAAAAGCAAAGTCTTTTCGTTAGGCAAGTGCAATTAGTGTTTCTGAGGTGCAAAATTAAATGTTGCCTGATAAAAACATTCAAAACAATACAGTCCATCAATAATATCCAGAAAACACAAACACACAGGCTTTCACAATGTTTCGGATTGAGTTAGCCAAAACTCAACAGTATATTTATGTTTCATCGAATCATATCCGGACAAACTGGTGTGGAATTCGTATGCAATGGATTGAGAAAACCACAGTAAAAATGACTTTGGAGAAGAGCAAAGTCTTTTCGTTAGGCAAGTGCATAAAATGTCATCAATACAAACAGAAATATCATGTTTCTTTGTCACAGTTCCTCTAGCTTTCTCCCTAGAAATACGAATGTGTAGAGCTGGTGTCTCCATGTGGAACCAATTACTGTATCCAAGCTTAAAATAAAATGTTCTCCGATAAAAAACATTCAAAACAATAAAGTCCGTTGATAATATCCAGAAAACACACACACTGAGGCTGTATTAATAGCTGGGATTGAGTTAGCCAAAACAAATCCGGATACTTTTTCACTTTCATTAAGGTCATATCCGGACAAAGTGGTGTGTAATTTCTATGCAATGCACTGAGAAAATCACAGTAAAAATGGTTTTGGAGAAAAGCAAAGTCTTTTCGTTAGGCAAGTGCATGAAATGTCATCTATACAAACACATATATCATGTTTGTTTGCCGCAGTCCCAGTAGCTTTCTCCCTAGAAAATACGAATGTGTAGCGCTGGTGTCTCCATGTGCAACCAATTAGTGATTCCAAGCACAAAATTAAATGTTCCCTGATAAAAAACATTCAAAACAATAAAGTCCGTGGAAAATATCAGGAATACAAAAACACAGAGGCTGTAGCAATATCTGGCATTGAGTTAGCCAAAACACAACCGGATATTTCCGGTTTCATCCAGTCATATCTGGACAAACTGGTGTGGAATTTGTATGCAATGGACCGAGAAAATCACAGTAAAAATGGTTGTGGAGAAAAGCAAACTCTTTTCTTTAGGCAAGTCCATAAAATGTCATCTATACAAACAGAAATATCATGTTTTTTTGCCGAACTTCCTCTAGCTTTCTATCTAGAAAATACGAATGTGTGGAGCTGGTGTCCCCTTGATGAACCAATGAGTGTTTCAACGGTAGAAAATTAAATGTTCCCTGATAAAAAACATTCAAAACAATAAAGTCCATCGATAATATCAAGAAAACACAAACACAGAGGCTATCACAATATTTCGGATTGAGTTAGCCAAAACACAACCGGATATTTCTTGTTTCATCCAGTCATATCCGGACAAACTGGTGTGGAATTCGTATGCAATGGATTGAGAAAACCACAGTAAAAATGACTTTGGAGAAGAGCAAAGTCTTTTCGTTAGGCAAGTGCATAAAATGTCATCAATACAAACAGAAATATCATGTTTCTTTGTCACAGTTCCTCTAGCTTTCTCCCTAGAAATACGAATGTGTAGAGCTGGTGTCTCCATGTGGAACCAATTACTGTATCCAAGCTTAAAATAAAATGTTCTCCGATAAAAAACATTCAAAACAATAAAGTCCGTTGATAATATCCAGAAAACACACACACTGAGGCTGTATTAATAGCTGGGATTGAGTTAGCCAAAACAAATCCGGATACTTTTTCACTTTCATTAAGGTCATATCCGGACAAAGTGGTGTGTAATTTCTATGCAATGCACTGAGAAAATCACAGTAAAAATGGTTTTGGAGAAAAGCAAAGTCTTTTCGTTAGGCAAGTGCATGAAATGTCATCTATACAAACAGATATATCATGTTTGTTTGCCGCAGTCCCAGTAGCTTTCTCCCTAGAAAATACGAATGTGTAGCGCTGGTGTCTCCATGTGGAACCAATTAGTGATTCCAAGCACAAAATTAAATGTTCCCTGATAAAAAACATTCAAAACAATAAAGTCCGTGGAAAATATCAGGAATACAAAAACACAGAGGCTGTAGCAATATCTGGCATTGAGTTAGCCAAAACACAACCGGATATTTCCGGTTTCATCCAGTCATATCTGGACAAACTGGTGTGGAATTTGTACGCAATGGACCGAGAAAATCACAGTAAAAATGGTTGTGGAGAAAAGCAAACTCTTTTCTTTAGGCAAGTCCATAAAATGTCATCTATACAAACAGAAATATCATGTTTGTTTGCCGAACTTCCTCTAGCTTTCTATCTAGAAAATACGAATGTGTGGAGCTGGTGTCCCCTTGATGAACCAATGAGTGTTTCAACGGTAGAAAATTAAATGTTCCCTGATAAAAAACATTCAAAACAATAAAGTCCATCGATAATATCAAGAAAACACAAACACAGAGGCTTTCACAATATTTTGGATTGAGTTAGCCAAAACACAACCGGATATTTCTTGTTTCATCCAGTCATATCCGGACAAACTGGTGTGGAATTCGTATGCAATGGACCGAGAAAATCACAGTAAAATGGTTTTGGAGAAAAGCAAAGTCTTTTCGTTAGGCAAGTGCATAAAATGTCATCTATACAAACAGAAATATCATGTTTGTTTGCCACAGTTCCTCTAGCTTTCTCCCTAGAAAATACGAATGTGTAGTGCTGGTGTCTCCATGTGGAACCAATTACCGATTCCAAGCACAAAATTAAATGTTCCCCGATAAAAAACATTCAAAACAATAAAGTCCGTGGATAATATCAGGAATACAAAAACACAGAGGCTGTAGCAATATCTGGGATTGAGTTAGCCAAAACACAACCGGATATTTCCGGTTTCATCCAGTCATATCTGGACAAACTGGTGTGGAATTCGTATGCAATGGACCGAGAGAATCACAGTAGAAATGGTTTTGGAGAAAAGCAAAGTCTTTTCGTTAGGCAAGTGCAATTAGTGTTTCTGAGGTGCAAAATTAAATGTTGCCTGATAAAAACATTCAAAACAATACAGTCCATCAATAATATCCAGAAAACTCAAACACACAGGCTTTCACAATGTTTCGGATTGAGTTAGCCAAAACTCAACAGTACATTTTTGTTTCATTAAGTCATATCCGGACAAACTGGTGTGGAATTCGTATGCAATGGATTGAGAAAACCACAGTAAAAATGACTTTGGAGAAGAGCAAAGTCTTTTCGTTAGGCAAGTGCATAAAATGTCATCAATACAAACAGAAATATCATGTTTATTTGTCACAGTTCCTCTAGCTTTCTCCCTAGAAATACGAATGTGTAGAGCTGGTGTCTCCATGTGGAACCAATTACTGTATCCAAGCTTAAAATAAAATGTTCTCCGATAAAAAACATTCAAAACAATAAAGTCCGTTGATAATATCCAGAAAACACACACACTGAGGCTGTATTAATAGCTGGGATTGAGTTAGCCAAAACAAATCCGGATACTTTTTCACTTTCATTAAGGTCATATCCGGACAAAGTGGTGTGTAATTTCTATGCAATGCACTGAGAAAATCACAGTAAAAATGGTTTTGGAGAAAAGCAAAGTCTTTTCGTTAGGCAAGTGCATGAAATGTCATCTATACAAACAGATATATCATGTTTGTTTGCCGCAGTCCCAGTAGCTTTCTCCCTAGAAAATACGAATGTGTAGCGCTGGTGTCTCCATGTGGAACCAATTAGTGATTCCAAGCACAAAATTAAATGTTCCCTGATAAAAAACATTCAAAACAATAAAGTCCGTGGAAAATATCAGGAATACAAAAACACAGAGGCTGTAGCAATATCTGGCATTGAGTTAGCCAAAACACAACCGGATATTTCCGGTTTCATCCAGTCATATCTGGACAAACTGGTGTGGAATTTGTATGCAATGGACCGAGAAAATCACAGTAAAAATGGTTGTGGAGAAAAGCAAACTCTTTTCTTTAGGCAAGTCCATAAAATGTCATCTATACAAACAGAAATATCATGTTTGTTTGCCGAACTTCCTCTAGCTTTCTATCTAGAAAATACGAATGTGTGGAGCTGGTGTCCCCTTGATGAACCAATGAGTGTTTCAACGGTAGAAAATTAAATGTTCCCTGATAAAAAACATTCAAAACAATAAAGTCCATCGATAATATCAAGAAAACACAAACACAGAGGCTTTCACAATATTTTGGATTGAGTTAGCCAAAACACAACCGGATATTTCTTGTTTCATTCAGTCATATCCGGACAAACTGGTGTGGAATTCGTATGCAATGGACCGAGAAAATCACAGTAAAATGGTTTTGGAGAAAAGCAAAGTCTTTTCGTTAGGCAAGTGCATGAAATGTCATCTATACAAACAGAAATATCATGTTTGTTTGCCACAGTTCCTCTAGCTTTCTCCCTAGAAAATACGAATGTGTAGTGCTGGTGTCTCCATGTGGAACCAATTACCGATTCCAAGCACAAAATTAAATGTTCCCCGATAAAAAACATTCAAAACAATAAAGTCCGTGGATAATATCAGGAATACAAAAACACAGAGGCTGTAGCAATATCTGGGATTGAGTTAGCCAAAACACAACCGGATATTTCCGGTTTCATCCAGTCATATCTGGACAAACTGGTGTGGAATTCGTATGCAATGGACCGAGAGAATCACAGTAGAAATGGTTTTGGAGAAAAGCAAAGTCTTTTCGTTAGGCAAGTGCAATTAGTGTTTCTGAGGTGCAAAATTAAATGTTGCCTGATAAAAACATTCAAAACAATACAGTCCATCAATAATATCCAGAAAACACAAACACACAGGCTTTCACAATGTTTCGGATTGAGTTAGCCAAAACTCAACAGTATATTTCTGTTTCATCGAATCATATCCGGACAAACTGGTGTGGAATTCGTATGCAATGGATTGAGAAAACCACAGTAAAAATGACTTTGGAGAAGAGCAAAGTCTTTTCGTTAGGCAAGTGCATAAAATGTCATCAATACAAACAGAAATATCATGTTTATTTGTCACAGTTCCTCTAGCTTTCTCCCTAGAAATACGAATGTGTAGAGCTGGTGTCTCCATGTGGAACCAATTACTGTATCCAAGCTTAAAATAAAATGTTCTCCGATAAAAAACATTCAAAACAATAAAGTCCGTGGATAATATCCAGAAAACACACACACTGAGGCTGTATTAATAGCTGGGATTGAGTTAGCCAAAACAAATCCGGATACTTTTTCACTTTCATTAAGGTCATATCCGGACAAAGTGGTGTGTAATTTCTATGCAATGCACTGAGAAAATCACAGTAAAAATGGTTTTGGAGAAAAGCAAAGTCTTTTCGTTAGGCAAGTGCATGAAATGTCATCTATACAAACACATATATCATGTTTGTTTGCCGCAGTCCCAGTAGCTTTCTCCCTAGAAAATACGAATGTGTAGCGCTGGTGTCTCCATGTGGAACCAATTAGTGATTCCAAGCACAAAATTAAATGTTCCCTGATAAAAAACATTCAAAACAATAAAGTCCGTGGAAAATATCAGGAATACAAAAACACAGAGGCTGTAGCAATATCTGGCATTGAGTTAGCCAAAACACAACCGGATATTTCCGGTTTCATCCAGTCATATCTGGACAAACTGGTGTGGAATTTGTATGCAATGGACCGAGAAAATCACAGTAAAAATGGTTGTGGAGAAAAGCAAACTCTTTTCTTTAGGCAAGTCCATAAAATGTCATCTATACAAACAGAAATATCATGTTTTTTTGCCGAACTTCCTCTAGCTTTCTATCTAGAAAATACGAATGTGTGGAGCTGGTGTCCCCTTGATGAACCAATGAGTGTTTCAACGGTAGAAAATTAAATGTTCCCTGATAAAAAACATTCAAAACAATAAAGTCCATCGATAATATCAAGAAAACACAAACACAGAGGCTATCACAATATTTCGGATTGAGTTAGCCAAAACACAACCGGATATTTCTTGTTTCATCCAGTCATATCCGGACAAACTGGTGTGGAATTCGTATGCAATGGACCGAGAAAATCACAGTAAAATGGTTTTGGAGAAAAGCAAAGTCTTTTCGTTACGCAAGTGCAATTAGTGTTTCTGAGGTGCAAAATTAAATGTTGCCTGATAAAAACATTCAAAACAATACAGTCCATCAATAATATCCAGAAAACTCAAACACACAGGCTTTCACAATGTTTCGGATTGAGTTAGCCAAAACTCAACAGTACATTTTTGTTTCATTAAGTCATATCCGGACAAACTGGTGTGGAATTCGTATGCAATGGATTGAGAAAACCACAGTAAAAATGACTTTGGAGAAGAGCAAAGTCTTTTCGTTAGGCAAGTGCATAAAATGTCATCAATACAAACAGAAATATCATGTTTATTTGTCACAGTTCCTCTAGCTTTCTCCCTAGAAATACGAATGTGTAGAGCTGGTGTCTCCATGTGGAACCAATTACTGTATCCAAGCTTAAAATAAAATGTTCTCCGATAAAAAACATTCAAAACAATAAAGTCCGTTGATAATATCCAGAAAACACACACACTGAGGCTGTATTAATAGCTGGGATTGAGTTAGCCAAAACAAATCCGGATACTTTTTCACTTTCATTAAGGTCATATCCGGACAAAGTGGTGTGTAATTTCTATGCAATGCACTGAGAAAATCACAGTAAAAATGGTTTTGGAGAAAAGCAAAGTCTTTTCGTTAGGCAAGTGCATGAAATGTCATCTATACAAACAGATATATCATGTTTGTTTGCCGCAGTCCCAGTAGCTTTCTCCCTAGAAAATACGAATGTGTAGCGCTGGTGTCTCCATGTGGAACCAATTAGTGATTCCAAGCACAAAATTAAATGTTCCCTGATAAAAACCATTCAAAACAATAAAGTCCGTGGAAAATATCAGGAATACAAAAACACAGAGGCTGTAGCAATATCTGGCATTGAGTTAGCCAAAACACAACCGGATATTTCCGGTTTCATCCAGTCATATCTGGACAAACTGGTGTGGAATTTGTATGCAATGGACCGAGAAAATCACAGTAAAAATGGTTGTGGAGAAAAGCAAACTCTTTTCTTTAGGCAAGTCCATAAAATGTCATCTATACAAACAGAAATATCATGTTTGTTTGCCGAACTTCCTCTAGCTTTCTATCTAGAAAATACGAATGTGTGGAGCTGGTGTCCCCTTGATGAACCAATGAGTGTTTCAACGGTAGAAAATTAAATGTTCCCTGATAAAAAACATTCAAAACAATAAAGTCCATCGATAATATCAAGAAAACACAAACACAGAGGCTTTCACAATATTTTGGATTGAGTTAGCCAAAACACAACCGGATATTTCTTGTTTCATTCAGTCATATCCGGACAAACTGGTGTGGAATTCGTATGCAATGGACCGAGAAAATCACAGTAAAATGGTTTTGGAGAAAAGCAAAGTCTTTTCGTTAGGCAAGTGCATGAAATGTCATCTATACAAACAGAAATATCATGTTTGTTTGCCACAATTCCTCTAGCTTTCTCCCTAGAAAATGCGAATGTGTAGTGCTGGTGTCTCCATGTGGAACCAATTACCGATTCCAAGCACAAAATTAAATGTTCCCCGATAAAAAACATTCAAAACAATAAAGTCCGTGGATAATATCAGGAATACAAAAACACAGAGGCTGTAGCAATATCTGGGATTGAGTTAGCCAAAACACAACCGGATATTTCCGGTTTCATCCAGTCATATCTGGACAAACTGGTGTGGAATTCGTATGCAATGGACCGAGAGAATCACAGTAGAAATGGTTTTGGAGAAAAGCAAAGTCTTTTCGTTAGGCAAGTGCAATTAGTGTTTCTGAGGTGCAAAATTAAATGTTGCCTGATAAAAACATTCAAAACAATACAGTCCATCAATAATATCCAGAAAACACAAACACACAGGCTTTCACAATGTTTCGGATTGAGTTAGCCAAAACTCAACAGTATATTTCTGTTTCATCCAGTCATATCCGGACAAACTGGTGTGGAATTCGTATGCAATGGATTGAGAAAACCACAGTAAAAATGACTTTGGAGAAGAGCAAAGTCTTTTCGTTAGGCAAGTGCATAAAATGTCATCAATACAAACAGAAATATCATGTTTCTTTGTCACAGTTCCTCTAGCTTTCTCCCTAGAAATACGAATGTGTAGAGCTGGTGTCTCCATGTGGAACCAATTACTGTATCCAAGCTTAAAATAAAATGTTCTCCGATAAAAAACATTCAAAACAATAAAGTCCGTTGATAATATCCAGAAAACACACACACTGAGGCTGTATTAATAGCTGGGATTGAGTTAGCCAAAACAAATCCGGATACTTTTTCACTTTCATTAAGGTCATATCCGGACAAAGTGGTGTGTAATTTCTATGCAATGCACTGAGAAAATCACAGTGAAAATGGTTTTGGAGAAAAGCAAAGTCTTTTCGTTAGGCAAGTGCATGAAATGTCATCTATACAAACACATATATCATGTTTGTTTGCCGCAGTCCCAGTAGCTTTCTCCCTAGAAAATACGAATGTGTAGCGCTGGTGTCTCCATGTGGAACCAATTAGTGATTCCAAGCACAAAATTAAATGTTCCCTGATAAAAAACATTCAAAACAATAAAGTCCGTGGAAAATATCAGGAATACAAAAACACAGAGGCTGTAGCAATATCTGGCATTGAGTTAGCCAAAACACAACCGGATATTTCCGGTTTCATCCAGTCATATCTGGACAAACTGGTGTGGAATTTGTATGCAATGGACCGAGAAAATCACAGTAAAAATGGTTGTGGAGAAAAGCAAACTCTTTTCTTTAGGCAAGTCCATAAAATGTCATCTATACAAACAGAAATATCATGTTTGTTTGCCGAACTTCCTCTAGCTTTCTATCTAGAAAATACGAATGTGTGGAGCTGGTGTCCCCTTGATGAACCAATGAGTGTTTCAACGGTAGAAAATTAAATGTTCCCTGATAAAAAACATTCAAAACAATAAAGTCCATCGATAATATCAAGAAAACACAAACACAGAGGCTTTCACAATATTTTGGATTGAGTTAGCCAAAACACAACCGGATATTTCTTGTTTCATCCAGTCATATCCGGACAAACTGGTGTGGAATTCGTATGCAATGGACCGAGAAAATCACAGTAAAATGGTTTTGGAGAAAAGCAAAGTCTTTTCGTTAGGCAAGTGCATAAAATGTCATCTATACAAACAGAAATATCATGTTTGTTTGCCACAGTTCCTCTAGCTTTCTCCCTAGAAAATACGAATGTGTAGTGCTGGTGTCTCCATGTGGAACCAATTACCGATTCCAAGCACAAAATTAAATGTTCCCCGATAAAAAACATTCAAAACAATAAAGTCCGTGGATAATATCAGGAATACAAAAACACAGAGGCTGTAGCAATATCTGGGATTGAGTTAGCCAAAACACAACCGGATATTTCCGGTTTCATCCAGTCATATCTGGACAAACTGGTGTGGAATTCGTATGCAATGGACCGAGAGAATCACAGTAGAAATGGTTTTGGAGAAAAGCAAAGTCTTTTCGTTAGGCAAGTGCAATTAGTGTTTCTGAGGTGCAAAATTAAATGTTGCCTGATAAAAACATTCAAAACAATACAGTCCATCAATAATATCCAGAAAACACAAACACACAGGCTTTCACAATGTTTCGGATTGAGTTAGCCAAAACTCAACAGCATATTTCTGTTTCATCGAATCATATCCGGACAAACTGGTGTGGAATTCGTATGCAATGGATTGAGAAAACCACAGTAAAAATGACTTTGGAGAAGAGCAAAGTCTTTTCGTTAGGCAAGTGCATAAAATGTCATCAATACAAACAGAAATATCATGTTTATTTGTCACAGTTCCTCTAGCTTTCTCCCTAGAAATACGAATGTGTAGAGCTGGTGTCTCCATGTGGAACCAATTACTGTATCCAAGCTTAAAATAAAATGTTCTCCGATAAAAAACATTCAAAACAATAAAGTCCGTTGATAATATCCAGAAAACACACACACTGAGGCTGTATTAATAGCTGGGATTGAGTTAGCCAAAACAAATCCGGATACTTTTTCACTTTCATTAAGGTCATATCCGGACAAAGTGGTGTGTAATTTCTATGCAATGCACTGAGAAAATCACAGTAAAAATGGTTTTGGAGAAAAGCAAAGTCTTTTCGTTAGGCAAGTGCATGAAATGTCATCTATACAAACAGATATATCATGTTTGTTTGCCGCAGTCCCAGTAGCTTTCTCCCTAGAAAATACGAATGTGTAGCGCTGGTGTCTCCATGTGGAACCAATTAGTGATTCCAAGCACAAAATTAAATGTTCCCTGATAAAAAACATTCAAAACAATAAAGTCCGTGGAAAATATCAGGAATACAAAAACACAGAGGCTGTAGCAATATCTGGCATTGAGTTAGCCAAAACACAACCGGATATTTCCGGTTTCATCCAGTCATATCTGGACAAACTGGTGTGGAATTTGTATGCAATGGACCGAGAAAATCACAGTAAAAATGGTTGTGGAGAAAAGCAAACTCTTTTCTTTAGGCAAGTCCATAAAATGTCATCTATACAAACAGAAATATCATGTTTGTTTGCCGAACTTCCTCTAGCTTTCTATCTAGAAAATACGAATGTGTGGAGCTGGTGTCCCCTTGATGAACCAATGAGTGTTTCAACGGTAGAAAATTAAATGTTCCCTGATAAAAAACATTCAAAACAATAAAGTCCATCGATAATATCAAGAAAACACAAACACAGAGGCTTTCACAATATTTTGGATTGAGTTAGCCAAAACACAACCGGATATTTCTTGTTTCATCCAGTCATATCCGGACAAACTGGTGTGGAATTCGTATGCAATGGACCGAGAAAATCACAGTAAAATGGTTTTGGAGAAAAGCAAAGTCTTTTCGTTAGGCAAGTGCATAAAATGTCATCTATACAAACAGAAATATCATGTTTGTTTGCCACAGTTCCTCTAGCTTTCTCCCTAGAAAATACGAATGTGTAGTGCTGGTGTCTCCATGTGGAACCAATTACCGATTCCAAGCACAAAATTAAATGTTCCCCGATAAAAAACATTCAAAACAATAAAGTCCGTGGATAATATCAGGAATACAAAAACACAGAGGCTGTAGCAATATCTGGGATTGAGTTAGCCAAAACACAACCGGATATTTCCGGTTTCATCCAGTCATATCTGGACAAACTGGTGTGGAATTCGTATGCAATGGACCGAGAGAATCACAGTAGAAATGGTTTTGGAGAAAAGCAAAGTCTTTTCGTTAGGCAAGTGCAATTAGTGTTTCTGAGGTGCAAAATTAAATGTTGCCTGATAAAAACATTCAAAACAATACAGTCCATCAATAATATCCAGAAAACACAAACACACAGGCTTTCACAATGTTTCGGATTGAGTTAGCCAAAACTCAACAGTATATTTCTGTTTCATCGAATCATATCCGGACAAACTGGTGTGGAATTCGTATGCAATGGATTGAGAAAACCACAGTAAAAATGACTTTGGAGAAGAGCAAAGTCTTTTCGTTAGGCAAGTGCATAAAATGTCATCAATACAAACAGAAATATCATGTTTATTTGTCACAGTTCCTCTAGCTTTCTCCCTAGAAATACGAATGTGTAGAGCTGGTGTCTCCATGTGGAACCAATTACTGTATCCAAGCTTAAAATAAAATGTTCTCCGATAAAAAACATTCAAAACAATAAAGTCCGTTGATAATATCCAGAAAACACACACACTGAGGCTGTATTAATAGCTGGGATTGAGTTAGCCAAAACAAATCCGGATACTTTTTCACTTTCATTAAGGTCATATCCGGACAAAGTGGTGTGTAATTTCTATGCAATGCACTGAGAAAATCACAGTAAAAATGGTTTTGGAGAAAAGCAAAGTCTTTTCGTTAGGCAAGTGCATGAAATGTCATCTATACAAACACATATATCATGTTTGTTTGCCGCAGTCCCAGTAGCTTTCTCCCTAGAAAATACGAATGTGTAGCGCTGGTGTCTCCATGTGCAACCAATTAGTGATTCCAAGCACAAAATTAAATGTTCCCTGATAAAAAACATTCAAAACAATAAAGTCCGTGGATAATATCAGGAATACAAAAACACAGAGGCTGTAGCAATATCTGGCATTGAGTTAGCCAAAACACAACCGGATATTTCCGGTTTCATCCAGTCATATCTGGACAAACTGGTGTGGAATTTGTATGCAATGGACCGAGAAAATCACAGTAAAAATGGTTGTGGAGAAAAGCAAACTCTTTTCTTTAGGCAAGTCCATAAAATGTCATCTATACAAACAGAAATATCATGTTTGTTTGCCGAACTTCCTCTAGCTTTCTATCTAGAAAATACGAATGTGTGGAGCTGGTGTCCCCTTGATGAACCAATGAGTGTTTCAACGGTAGAAAATTAAATGTTCCCTGATAAAAAACATTCAAAACAATAAAGTCCATCGATAATATCAAGAAAACACAAACACAGAGGCTATCACAATATTTCGGATTGAGTTAGCCAAAACACAACCGGATATTTCTTGTTTCATCCAGTCATATCCGGACAAACTGGTGTGGAATTCGTATGCAATGGACCGAGAAAATCACAGTAAAATGGTTTTGGAGAAAAGCAAAGTCTTTTCGTTAGGCAAGTGCATAAAATGTCATCTATACAAACAGAAATATCATGTTTGTTTGCCACAGTTCCTCTAGCTTTCTCCCTAGAAAATACGAATGTGTAGTGCTGGTGTCTCCATGTGGAACCAATTACCGATTCCAAGCACAAAATTAAATGTTCCCCGATAAAAAACATTCAAAACAATAAAGTCCGTGGATAATATCAGGAATACAAAAACACAGAGGCTGTAGCAATATCTGGGATTGAGTTAGCCAAAACACAACCGGATATTTCCGGTTTCATCCAGTCATATCTGGACAAACTGGTGTGGAATTCGTATGCAATGGACCGAGAGAATCACAGTAGAAATGGTTTTGGAGAAAAGCAAAGTCTTTTCGTTAGGCAAGTGCAATTAGTGTTTCTGAGGTGCAAAATTAAATGTTGCCTGATAAAAACATTCAAAACAATACAGTCCATCAATAATATCCAGAAAACACAAACACACAGGCTTTCACAATGTTTCGGATTGAGTTAGCCAAAACTCAACAGTATATTTCTGTTTCATCGAATCATATCCGGACAAACTGGTGTGGAATTCGTATGCAATGGATTGAGAAAACCACAGTAAAAATGACTTTGGAGAAGAGCAAAGTCTTTTCGTTAGGCAAGTGCATAAAATGTCATCAATACAAACAGAAATATCATGTTTATTTGTCACAGTTCCTCTAGCTTTCTCCCTAGAAATACGAATGTGTAGAGCTGGTGTCTCCATGTGGAACCAATTACTGTATCCAAGCTTAAAATAAAATGTTCTCCGATAAAAAACATTCAAAACAATAAAGTCCGTTGATAATATCCAGAAAACACACACACTGAGGCTGTATTAATAGCTGGGATTGAGTTAGCCAAAACAAATCCGGATACTTTTTCACTTTCATTAAGGTCATATCCGGACAAAGTGGTGTGTAATTTCTATGCAATGCACTGAGAAAATCACAGTAAAAATGGTTTTGGAGAAAAGCAAAGTCTTTTCGTTAGGCAATTGCATGAAATGTCATCTATACAAACACATATATCATGTTTGTTTGCCGCAGTCCCAGTAGCTTTCTCCCTAGAAAATACGAATGTGTAGCGCTGGTATCTCCATGTGGAACCAATTAGTGATTCCAAGCACAAAATTAAATGTTCCCTGATAAAAAACATTCAAAACAATAAAGTCCGTGGAAAATATCAGGAATACAAAAACACAGAGGCTGTAGCAATATCTGGCATTGAGTTAGCCAAAACACAACCGGATATTTCCGGTTTCATCCAGTCATATCTGGACAAACTGGTGTGGAATTTGTATGCAATGGACCGAGAAAATCACAGTAAAAATGGTTGTGGAGAAAAGCAAACTCTTTTCTTTAGGCAAGTCCATAAAATGTCATCTATACAAACAGAAATATCATGTTTGTTTGCCGAACTTCCTCTAGCTTTCTATCTAGAAAATACGAATGTGTGGAGCTGGTGTCCCCTTGATGAACCAATGAGTGTTTCAACGGTAGAAAATTAAATGTTCCCTGATAAAAAACATTCAAAACAATAAAGTCCATCGATAATATCAAGAAAACACAAACACAGAGGCTTTCACAATATTTTGGATTGAGTTAGCCAAAACACAACCGGATATTTCTTGTTTCATCCAGTCATATCCGGACAAACTGGTGTGGAATTCGTATGCAATGGACCGAGAAAATCACAGTAAAATGGTTTTGGAGAAAAGCAAAGTCTTTTCGTTAGGCAAGTGCATAAAATGTCATCTATACAAACAGAAATATCATGTTTGTTTGCCACAGTTCCTCTAGCTTTCTCCCTAGAAAATACGAATGTGTAGTGCTGGTGTCTCCATGTGGAACCAATTACCGATTCCAAGCACAAAATTAAATGTTCCCCGATAAAAAACATTCAAAACAATAAAGTCCGTGGATAATATCAGGAATACAAAAACACATTGGCTGTAGCAATATCTGGGATTGAGTTAGCCAAAACACAACCGGATATTTCCGGTTTCATCCAGTCATATCTGGACAAACTGGTGTGGAATTCGTATGCAATGGACCGAGAGAATCACAGTAGAAATGGTTTTGGAGAAAAGCAAAGTCTTTTCGTTAGGCAAGTGCAATTAGTGTTTCTGAGGTGCAAAATTAAATGTTGCCTGATAAAAACATTCAAAACAATACAGTCCATCAATAATATCCAGAAAACACAAACACACAGGCTTTCACAATGTTTCGGATTGAGTTAGCCAAAACTCAACAGTATATTTCTGTTTCATCGAATCATATCCGGACAAACTGGTGTGGAATTCGTATGCAATGGATTGAGAAAACCACAGTAAAAATGACTTTGGAGAAGAGCAAAGTCTTTTCGTTAGGCAAGTGCATAAAATGTCATCAATACAAACAGAAATATCATGTTTATTTGTCACAGTTCCTCTAGCTTTCTCCCTAGAAATACGAATGTGTAGAGCTGGTGTCTCCATGTGGAACCAATTACTGTATCCAAGCTTAAAATAAAATGTTCTCCGATAAAAAACATTCAAAACAATAAAGTCCGTGGATAATATCCAGAAAACACACACACTGAGGCTGTATTAATAGCTGGGATTGAGTTAGCCAAAACAAATCCGGATACTTTTTCACTTTCATTAAGGTCATATCCGGACAAAGTGGTGTGTAATTTCTATGCAATGCACTGAGAAAATCACAGTAAAAATGGTTTTGGAGAAAAGCAAAGTCTTTTCGTTAGGCAAGTGCATGAAATGTCATCTATACAAACACATATATCATGTTTGTTTGCCGCAGTCCCAGTAGCTTTCTCCATAGAAAATACGAATGTGTAGCGCTGGTGTCTCCATGTGCAACCAATTAGTGATTCCAAGCACAAAATTAAATGTTCCCTGATAAAAAACATTCAAAACAATAAAGTCCGTGGATAATATCAGGAATACAAAAACACAGAGGCTGTAGCAATATCTGGCATTGAGTTAGCCAAAACACAACCGGATATTTCCGGTTTCATCCAGTCATATCTGGACAAACTGGTGTGGAATTTGTATGCAATGGACCGAGAAAATCACAGTAAAAATGGTTGTGGAGAAAAGCAAACTCTTTTCTTTAGGCAAGTCCATAAAATGTCATCTATACAAACAGAAATATCATGTTTGTTTGCCGAACTTCCTCTAGCTTTCTATCTAGAAAATACGAATGTGTGGAGCTGGTGTCCCCTTGATGAACCAATGAGTGTTTCAACGGTAGAAAATTAAATGTTCCCTGATAAAAAACATTCAAAACAATAAAGTCCATCGATAATATCAAGAAAACACAAACACAGAGGCTATCACAATATTTCGGATTGAGTTAGCCAAAACACAACCGGATATTTCTTGTTTCATCCAGTCATATCCGGACAAACTGGTGTGGAATTCGTATGCAATGGACCGAGAAAATCACAGTAAAATGGTTTTGGAGAAAAGCAAAGTCTTTTCGTTAGGCAAGTGCATAAAATGTCATCTATACAAACAGAAATATCATGTTTGTTTGCCACAGTTCCTCTAGCTTTCTCCCTAGAAAATACGAATGTGTAGTGCTGGTGTCTCCATGTGGAACCAATTACCGATTCCAAGCACAAAATTAAATGTTCCCCGATAAAAAACATTCAAAACAATAAAGTCCGTGGATAATATCAGGAATACAAAAACACAGAGGCTGTAGCAATATCTGGGATTGAGTTAGCCAAAACACAACCGGATATTTCCGGTTTCATCCAGTCATATCTGGACAAACTGGTGTGGAATTCGTATGCAATGGACCGAGAGAATCACAGTAGAAATGGTTTTGGAGAAAAGCAAAGTCTTTTCGTTAGGCAAGTGCAATTAGTGTTTCTGAGGTGCAAAATTAAATGTTGCCTGATAAAAACATTCAAAACAATACAGTCCATCAATAATATCCAGAAAACACAAACACACAGGCTTTCACAATGTTTCGGATTGAGTTAGCCAAAACTCAACAGTATATTTCTGTTTCATCGAATCATATCCGGACAAACTGGTGTGGAATTCGTATGCAATGGATTGAGAAAACCACAGTAAAAATGACTTTGGAGAAGAGCAAAGTCTTTTCGTTAGGCAAGTGCATAAAATGTCATCAATACAAACAGAAATATCATGTTTATTTGTCACAGTTCCTCTAGCTTTCTCCCTAGAAATACGAATGTGTAGAGCTGGTGTCTCCATGTGGAACCAATTACTGTATCCAAGCTTAAAATAAAATGTTCTCCGATAAAAAACATTCAAAACAATAAAGTCCGTTGATAATATCCAGAAAACACACACACTGAGGCTGTATTAATAGCTGGGATTGAGTTAGCCAAAACAAATCCGGATACTTTTTCACTTTCATTAAGGTCATATCCGGACAAAGTGGTGTGTAATTTCTATGCAATGCACTGAGAAAATCACAGTAAAAATGGTTTTGGAGAAAAGCAAAGTCTTTTCGTTAGGCAATTGCATGAAATGTCATCTATACAAACACATATATCATGTTTGTTTGCCGCAGTCCCAGTAGCTTTCTCCCTAGAAAATACGAATGTGTAGCGCTGGTATCTCCATGTGGAACCAATTAGTGATTCCAAGCACAAAATTAAATGTTCCCTGATAAAAAACATTCAAAACAATAAAGTCCGTGGAAAATATCAGGAATACAAAAACACAGAGGCTGTAGCAATATCTGGCATTGAGTTAGCCAAAACACAACCGGATATTTCCGGTTTCATCCAGTCATATCTGGACAAACTGGTGTGGAATTTGTATGCAATGGACCGAGAAAATCACAGTAAAAATGGTTGTGGAGAAAAGCAAACTCTTTTCTTTAGGCAAGTCCATAAAATGTCATCTATACAAACAGAAATATCATGTTTGTTTGCCGAACTTCCTCTAGCTTTCTATCTAGAAAATACGAATGTGTGGAGCTGGTGTCCCCTTGATGAACCAATGAGTGTTTCAACGGTAGAAAATTAAATGTTCCCTGATAAAAAACATTCAAAACAATAAAGTCCATCGATAATATCAAGAAAACACAAACACAGAGGCTTTCACAATATTTTGGATTGAGTTAGCCAAAACACAACCGGATATTTCTTGTTTCATCCAGTCATATCCGGACAAACTGGTGTGGAATTCGTATGCAATGGACCGAGAAAATCACAGTAAAATGGTTTTGGAGAAAAGCAAAGTCTTTTCGTTAGGCAAGTGCATAAAATGTCATCTATACAAACAGAAATATCATGTTTGTTTGCCACAGTTCCTCTAGCTTTCTCCCTAGAAAATACGAATGTGTAGTGCTGGTGTCTCCATGTGGAACCAATTACCGATTCCAAGCACAAAATTAAATGTTCCCCGATAAAAAACATTCAAAACAATAAAGTCCGTGGATAATATCAGGAATACAAAAACACAGAGGCTGTAGCAATATCTGGGATTGAGTTAGCCAAAACACAACCGGATATTTCCGGTTTCATCCAGTCATATCTGGACAAACTGGTGTGGAATTCGTATGCAATGGACCGAGAGAATCACAGTAGAAATGGTTTTGGAGAAAAGCAAAGTCTTTTCGTTAGGCAAGTGCAATTAGTGTTTCTGAGGTGCAAAATTAAATGTTGCCTGATAAAAACATTCAAAACAATACAGTCCATCAATAATATCCAGAAAACACAAACACACAGGCTTTCACAATGTTTCGGATTGAGTTAGCCAAAACTCAACAGTATATTTCTGTTTCATCGAATCATATCCGGACAAACTGGTGTGGAATTCGTATGCAATGGATTGAGAAAACCACAGTAAAAATGACTTTGGAGAAGAGCAAAGTCTTTTCGTTAGGCAAGTGCATAAAATGTCATCAATACAAACAGAAATATCATGTTTATTTGTCACAGTTCCTCTAGCTTTCTCCCTAGAAATACGAATGTGTAGAGCTGGTGTCTCCATGTGGAACCAATTACTGTATCCAAGCTTAAAATAAAATGTTCTCCGATAAAAAACATTCAAAACAATAAAGTCCGTTGATAATATCCAGAAAACACACACACTGAGGCTGTATTAATAGCTGGGATTGAGTTAGCCAAAACAAATCCGGATACTTTTTCACTTTCATTAAGGTCATATCCGGACAAAGTGGTGTGTAATTTCTATGCAATGCACTGAGAAAATCACAGTAAAAATGGTTTTGGAGAAAAGCAAAGTCTTTTCGTTAGGCAAGTGCATGAAATGTCATCTATACAAACAGATATATCATGTTTGTTTGCCGCAGTCCCAGTAGCTTTCTCCCTAGAAAATACGAATGTGTAGCGCTGGTGTCTCCATGTGCAACCAATTAGTGATTCCAAGCACAAAATTAAATGTTCCCTGATAAAAAACATTCAAAACAATAAAGTCCGTGGATAATATCAGGAATACAAAAACACAGAGGCTGTAGCAATATCTGGCATTGAGTTAGCCAAAACACAACCGGATATTTCCGGTTTCATCCAGTCATATCTGGACAAACTGGTGTGGAATTTGTATGCAATGGACCGAGAAAATCACAGTAAAAATGGTTGTGGAGAAAAGCAAACTCTTTTCTTTAGGCAAGTCCATAAAATGTCATCTATACAAACAGAAATATCATGTTTGTTTGCCGAACTTCCTCTAGCTTTCTATCTAGAAAATACGAATGTGTGGAGCTGGTGTCCCCTTGATGAACCAATGAGTGTTTCAACGGTAGAAAATTAAATGTTCCCTGATAAAAAACATTCAAAACAATAAAGTCCATCGATAATATCAAGAAAACACAAACACAGAGGCTATCACAATATTTCGGATTGAGTTAGCCAAAACACAACCGGATATTTCTTGTTTCATCCAGTCATATCCGGACAAACTGGTGTGGAATTCGTATGCAATGGACCGAGAAAATCACAGTAAAATGGTTTTGGAGAAAAGCAAAGTCTTTTCGTTAGGCAAGTGCATAAAATGTCATCTATACAAACAGAAATATCATGTTTGTTTGCCACAGTTCCTCTAGCTTTCTCCCTAGAAAATACGAATGTGTAGTGCTGGTGTCTCCATGTGGAACCAATTACCGATTCCAAGCACAAAATTAAATGTTCCCCGATAAAAAACATTCAAAACAATAAAGTCCGTGGATAATATCAGGAATACAAAAACACAGAGGCTGTAGCAATATCTGGGATTGAGTTAGCCAAAACACAACCGGATATTTCCGGTTTCATCCAGTCATATCTGGACAAACTGGTGTGGAATTCGTATGCAATGGACCGAGAGAATCACAGTAGAAATGGTTTTGGAGAAAAGCAAAGTCTTTTCGTTAGGCAAGTGCAATTAGTGTTTCTGAGGTGCAAAATTAAATGTTGCCTGATAAAAACATTCAAAACAATACAGTCCATCAATAATATCCAGAAAACACAAACACACAGGCTTTCACAATGTTTCGGATTGAGTTAGCCAAAACTCAACAGTATATTTCTGTTTCATCGAATCATATCCGGACAAACTGGTGTGGAATTCGTATGCAATGGATTGAGAAAACCACAGTAAAAATGACTTTGGAGAAGAGCAAAGTCTTTTCGTTAGGCAAGTGCATAAAATGTCATCAATACAAACAGAAATATCATGTTTATTTGTCACAGTTCCTCTAGCTTTCTCCCTAGAAATACGAATGTGTAGAGCTGGTGTCTCCATGTGGAACCAATTACTGTATCCAAGCTTAAAATAAAATGTTCTCCGATAAAAAACATTCAAAACAATAAAGTCCGTGGATAATATCCAGAAAACACACACACTGAGGCTGTATTAATAGCTGGGATTGAGTTAGCCAAAACAAATCCGGATACTTTTTCACTTTCATTAAGGTCATATCCGGACAAAGTGGTGTGTAATTTCTATGCAATGCACTGAGAAAATCACAGTAAAAATGGTTTTGGAGAAAAGCAAAGTCTTTTCGTTAGGCAAGTGCATGAAATGTCATCTATACAAACACATATATCATGTTTGTTTGCCGCAGTCCCAGTAGCTTTCTCCCTAGAAAATACGAATGTGTAGCGCTGGTGTCTCCATGTGCAACCAATTAGTGATTCCAAGCACAAAATTAAATGTTCCCTGATAAAAAACATTCAAAACAATAAAGTCCGTGGAAAATATCAGGAATACAAAAACACAGAGGCTGTAGCAATATCTGGCATTGAGTTAGCCAAAACACAACCGGATATTTCCGGTTTCATCCAGTCATATCTGGACAAACTGGTGTGGAATTTGTATGCAATGGACCGAGAAAATCACAGTAAAAATGGTTGTGGAGAAAAGCAAACTCTTTTCTTTAGGCAAGTCCATAAAATGTCATCTATACAAACAGAAATATCATGTTTGTTTGCCGAACTTCCTCTAGCTTTCTATCTAGAAAATACGAATGTGTGGAGCTGGTGT
The DNA here is from genome assembly GCF_033115175.1 of Lepus europaeus. Lineage (NCBI taxonomy): Eukaryota > Metazoa > Chordata > Mammalia > Lagomorpha > Leporidae > Lepus > Lepus europaeus. Next base: position 1,858,910 of record NW_026909158.1, on the reverse strand, counting down.
CCCCTTGATGAACCAATGAGTGTTTCAACGGTAGAAAATTAAATGTTCCCTGATCAAAAACATTCAAAACAATAAAGTCCATCGATAATATCAAGAAAACACAAACACAGAGGCTTTCACAATATTTTGGATTGAGTTAGCCAAAACACAACCGGATATTTCTTGTTTCATCCAGTCATATCCGGACAAACTGGTGTGGAATTCGTATGCAATGGACCGAGAAAATCACAGTAAAATGGTTTTGGAGAAAAGCAAAGTCTTTTCGTTAGGCAAGTGCATAAAATGTCATCTATACAAACAGAAATATCATGTTTGTTTGCCACAGTTCCTCTAGCTTTCTCCCTAGAAAATACGAATGTGTAGTGCTGGTGTCTCCATGTGGAACCAATTACCGATTCCAAGCACAAAATTAAATGTTCCCCGATAAAAAACATTCAAAACAATAAAGTCCGTGGATAATATCAGGAATACAAAAACACAGAGGCTGTAGCAATATCTGGGATTGAGTTAGCCAAAACACAACCGGATATTTCCGGTTTCATCCAGTCATATCTGGACAAACTGGTGTGGAATTCATATGCAATGGACCGAGAGAATCACAGTAGAAATGGTTTTGGAGAAAAGCAAAGTCTTTTCGTTAGGCAAGTGCAATTAGTGTTTCTGAGGTGCAAAATTAAATGTTGCCTGATAAAAACATTCAAAACAATACAGTCCATCAATAATATCCAGAAAACACAAACACACAGGCTTTCACAATGTTTCGGATTGAGTTAGCCAAAACTCAACAGTATATTTCTGTTTCATCGAATCATATCCGGACAAACTGGTGTGGAATTCGTATGCAATGGATTGAGAAAACCACAGTAAAAATGACTTTGGAGAAGAGCAAAGTCTTTTCGTTAGGCAAGTGCATAAAATGTCATCAATACAAACAGAAATATCATGTTTATTTGTCACAGTTCCTCTAGCTTTCTCCCTAGAAATACGAATGTGTAGAGCTGGTGTCTCCATGTGGAACCAATTACTGTATCCAAGCTTAAAATAAAATGTTCTCCGATAAAAAACATTCAAAACAATAAAGTCCATTGATAATATCCAGAAAACACACACACTGAGGCTGTATTAATAGCTGGGATTGAGTTAGCCAAAACAAATCCGGATACTTTTTCACTTTCATTAAGGTCATATCCGGACAAAGTGGTGTGTAATTTCTATGCAATGCACTGAGAAAATCACAGTAAAAATGGTTTTGGAGAAAAGCAAAGTCTTTTCGTTAGGCAAGTGCATGAAATGTCATCTATACAAACAGATATATCATGTTTGTTTGCCGCAGTCCCAGTAGCTTTCTCCCTAGAAAATACGAATGTGTAGCGCTGGTGTCTCCATGTGGAACCAATTAGTGATTCCAAGCACAAAATTAAATGTTCCCTGATAAAAAACATTCAAAACAATAAAGTCCGTGGAAAATATCAGGAATACAAAAACACAGAGGCTGTAGCAATATCTGGCATTGAGTTAGCCAAAACACAACCGGATATTTCCGGTTTCATCCAGTCATATCTGGACAAACTGGTGTGGAATTTGTATGCAATGGACCGAGAAAATCACAGTAAAAATGGTTGTGGAGAAAAGCAAACTCTTTTCTTTAGGCAAGTCCATAAAATGTCATCTATACAAACAGAAATATCATGTTTGTTTGCCGAACTTCCTCTAGCTTTCTATCTAGAAAATACGAATGTGTGGAGCTGGTGTCCCCTTGATGAACCAATGAGTGTTTCAACGGTAGAAAATTAAATGTTCCCTGATAAAAAAACATTCAAAACAATAAAGTCCATCGATAATATCAAGAAAACACAAACACAGAGGCTTTCACAATATTTTGGATTGAGTTAGCCAAAACACAACCGGATATTTCTTGTTTCATCCAGTCATATCCGGACAAACTGGTGTGGAATTCGTATGCAATGGACCGAGAAAATCACAGTAAAATGGTTTTGGAGAAAAGCAAAGTCTTTTCGTTAGGCAAGTGCAATTAGTGTTTCTGAGGTGCAAAATTAAATGTTGCCTGATAAAAACATTCAAAACAATACAGTCCATCAATAATATCCAGAAAACACAAACACACAGGCTTTCACAATGTTTCGGATTGAGTTAGCCAAAACTCAACAGTATATTTCTGTTTCATCGAATCATATCCGGACAAACTGGTGTGGAATTCGTATGCAATGGATTGAGAAAACCACAGTAAAAATGACTTTGGAGAAGAGCAAAGTCTTTTCGTTAGGCAAGTGCATAAAATGTCATCAATACAAACAGAAATATCATGTTTATTTGTCACAGTTCCTCTAGCTTTCTCCCTAGAAATACGAATGTGTAGAGCTGGTGTCTCCATGTGGAACCAGTTACTGTATCCAAGCTTAAAATAAAATGTTCTCCGATAAAAAACATTCAAAACAATAAAGTCCGTTGATAATATCCAGAAAACACACACACTGAGGCTGTATTAATAGCTGGGATTGAGTTAGCCAAAACAAATCCGGATACTTTTTCACTTTCATTAAGGTCATATCCGGACAAAGTGGTGTGTAATTTCTATGCAATGCACTGAGAAAATCACAGTAAAAATGGTTTTGGAGAAAAGCAAATTCTTTTCGTTAGGCAAGTGCATGAAATGTCATCTATACAAACAGATATATCATGTTTGTTTGCCGCAGTCCCAGTAGCTTTCTCCCTAGAAAATACGAATGTGTAGCGCTGGTGTCTCCATGTGGAACCAATTAGTGATTCCAAGCACAAAATTAAATGTTCCCTGATAAAAAACATTCAAAACAATAAAGTCCGTGGAAAATATCAGGAATACAAAAACACAGAGGCTGTAGCAATATCTGGCATTGAGTTAGCCAAAACACAACCGGATATTTCCGGTTTCATCCAGTCATATCTGGACAAACTGGTGTGGAATTCGTATGCAATGGACCGAGAGAATCACAGTAGAAATGGTTGTGGAGAAAAGCAAACTCTTTTCTTTAGGCAAGTCCATAAAATGTCATCTATACAAACAGAAATATCATGTTTGTTTGCCGAACTTCCTCTAGCTTTCTATCTAGGAAATACGAATGTGTGGAGCTGGTGTCCCCTTGATGAACCAATGAGTGTTTCAATGGTAGAAAATTAAATGTTCCCCGATAAAAAACATTCAAAACAATAAAGTCCATCGATAATATCAAGAAAACACAAACACAGAGGCTTTCACAATATTTTGGATTGAGTTAGCCAAAACACAACCGGATATTTCTTGTTTCATCCAGTCATATCCGGACAAACTGGTGTGGAATTCGTATGCAATGGACCGAGAAAATCACAGTAAAATGGTTTTGGAGAAAAGCAAAGTCTTTTCGTTAGGCAAGTGCATAAAATGTCATCTATACAAACAGAAATATCATGTTTGTTTGCCACAGTTCCTCTAGCTTTCTCCCTAGAAAATACGAATGTGTAGTGCTGGTGTCTCCATGTGGAACCAATTACCGATTCCAAGCACAAAATTAAATGTTCCCCGATAAAAAACATTCAAAACAATAAAGTCCGTGGATAATATCAGGAATACAAAAACACAGAGGCTGTAGCAATATCTGGGATTGAGTTAGCCAAAACACAACCGGATATTTCCAGTTTCATCCAGTCATATCTGGACAAACTGGTGTGGAATTCGTATGCAATGGACCGAGAGAATCACAGTAGAAATGGTTTTGGAGAAAAGCAAAGTCTTTTCATTAGGCAAGTGCAATTAGTGTTTCTGAGGTGCAAAATTAAATGTTGCCTGATAAAAACATTCAAAACAATACAGTCCATCAATAATATCCAGAAAACACAAACACACAGGCTTTCACAATGTTTCGGATTGAGTTAGCCAAAACTCAACAGTATATTTCTGTTTCATCGAATCATATCCGGACAAACTGGTGTGGAATTCGTATGCAATGGATTGAGAAAACCACAGTAAAAATGACTTTGGAGAAGAGCAAAGTCTTTTCGTTAGGCAAGTGCATAAAATGTCATCAATACAAACAGAAATATCATGTTTATTTGTCACAGTTCCTCTAGCTTTCTCCCTAGAAATACGAATGTGTAGAGCTGGTGTCTCCATGTGGAACCAATTACTGTATCCAAGCTTAAAAAAAAATGTTCTCCGATAAAAAACATTCAAAACAATAAAGTCCGTTGATAATATCCAGAAAACACACACACTGAGGCTGTATTAATAGCTGGGATTGAGTTAGCCAAAAAAATCCGGTTACTTTTTCACTTTCATTAAGGTCATATCCGGACAAAGTGGTGTGTAATTTCTATGCAATGCACTGAGAAAATCACAGTAAATATGGTTTTGGAGAAAAGCAAAGTCTTTTCGTTAGGCAAGTGCATGAAATGTCATCTATACAAACAGATATATCATGTTTGTTTGCCGCAGTCCCAGTAGCTTTCTCCCTAGAAAATACGAATGTGTAGCGCTGGTGTCTCCATGTGGAACCAATTAGTGATTCCAAGCACAAAATTAAATGTTCCCTGATAAAAAACATTCAAAACAATAAAGTCCGTGGAAAATATCAGGAATACAAAAACACAGAGGCTGTAGCAATATCTGGCATTGAGTTAGCCAAAACACAACCGGATATTTCCGGTTTCATCCAGTCATATCTGGACAAACTGGTGTGGAATTTGTATGCAATGGACCGAGAAAATCACAGTAAAAATGGTTGTGGAGAAAAGCAAACTCTTTTCTTTAGGCAAGTCCATAAAATGTCATCTATACAAACAGAAATATCATGTTTGTTTGCCGAACTTCCTCTAGCTTTCTATCTAGAAAATACGAATGTGTGGAGCTGGTGTCCCCTTGATGAACCAATGAGTGTTTCAACGGTAGAAAATTAAATGTTCCCTGATAAAAAACATTCAAAACAATAAAGTCCATCGATAATATCAAGAAAACACAAACACAGAGGCTTTCACAATATTTTGGATTGAGTTAGCCAAAACACAACCGGATATTTCTTGTTTCATCCAGTCATATCCGGACAAACTGGTGTGGAATTCGTATGCAATGGACCGAGAAAATCACAGTAAAATGGTTTTGGAGAAAAGCAAAGTCTTTTCGTTAGGCAAGTGCATAAAATGTCATCTATACAAACAGAAATATCATGTTTGTTTGCCACAGTTCCTCTAGCTTTCTCCCTAGAAAATACGAATGTGTAGTGCTGGTGTCTCCATGTGGAACCAATTACCGATTCCAAGCACAAAATTAAATGTTCCCCGATAAAAAACATTCAAAACAATAAAGTCCGTGGATAATATCAGGAATACAAAAACACAGAGGCTGTAGCAATATCTGGGATTGAGTTAGCCAAAACACAACCGGATATTTCCGGTTTCATCCAGTCATATCTGGACAAACTGGTGTGGAATTCGTATGCAATGGACCGAGAGAATCACAGTAGAAATGGTTTTGGAGAAAAGCAAAGTCTTTTCGTTAGGCAAGTGCAATTAGTGTTTCTGAGGTGCAAAATTAAATGTTGCCTGATAAAAACATTCAAAACAATACAGTCCATCAATAATATCCAGAAAACACAAACACACAGGCTTTCACAATGTTTCGGATTGAGTTAGCCAAAACTCAACAGTATATTTCTGTTTCATCGAATCATATCCGGACAAACTGGTGTGGAATTCGTATGCAATGGATTGAGAAAACCACAGTAAAAATGACTTTGGAGAAGAGCAAAGTCTTTTCGTTAGGCAAGTGCATAAAATGTCATCAATACAAACAGAAATATCATGTTTATTTGTCACAGTTCCTCTAGCTTTCTTCCTAGAAATACGAATGTGTAGAGCTGGTGTCTCCATGTGGAACCAATTACTGTATCCAAGCTTAAAATAAAATGTTCTCCAATAAAAAACATTCAAAACAATAAAGTCCGTTGATAGTATCCAGAAAACGCACACACTGAGGCTGTATTAATAGCTGGGATTGAGTTAGCCAAAACAAATCCGGATACTTTTTCACTTTCATTAAGGTCATATCCGGACAAAGTGGTGTGTAATTTCTATGCAATGCACTGAGAAAATCACAGTAAAAATGGTTTTGGAGAAAAGCAAAGTCTTTTCGTTAGGCAAGTGCATGAAATGTCATCTATACAAACAGATATATCATGTTTGTTTGCCGCAGTCCCAGTAGCTTTCTCCCTAGAAAATACGAATGTGTAGCGCTGGTGTCTCCATGTGGAACCAATTAGTGATTCCAAGCACAAAATTAAATGTTCCCTGATAAAAAACATTCAAAACAATAAAGTCCGTGGAAAATATCAGGAATACAAAAACACAGAGGCTGTAGCAATATCTGGCATTGAGTTAGCCAAAACACAACCGGATATTTCCGGTTTCATCCAGTCATATCTGGACAAACTGGTGTGGAATTTGTACGCAATGGACCGAGAAAATCACAGTAAAAATGGTTGTGGAGAAAAGCAAACTCTTTTCTTTAGGCAAGTCCATAAAATGTCATCTATACAAACAGAAATATCATGTTTGTTTGCCGAACTTCCTCTAGCTTTCTATCTAGAAAATACGAATGTGTGGAGCTGGTGTCCCCTTGATGAACCAATGAGTGTTTCAACGGTAGAAAATTAAATGTTCCCTGATCAAAAATATTCAAAACAATAAAGTCCATCGATAATATCAAGAAAACACAAACACAGAGGCTTTCACAATATTTTGGATTGAGTTAGCCAAAACACAACCGGATATTTCTTGTTTCATCCAGTCATATCCGGACAAACTGGTGTGGAATTCGTATGCAATGGACCGAGAAAATCACAGTAAAATGGTTTTGGAGAAAAGCAAAGTCTTTTCGTTAGGCAAATGCATAAAATGTCATCTATACAAACAGAAATATCATGTTTGTTTGCCACAGTTCCTCTAGCTTTCTCCCTAGAAAATACGAATGTGTAGTGCTGGTGTCTCCATGTGGAACCAATTACCGATTCCAAGCACAAAATTAAATGTTCCCCGATAAAAAACATTCAAAACAATAAAGTCCGTGGATAATATCAGGAATACAAAAACACAGAGGCTGTAGCAATATCTGGGATTGAGTTAGCCAAAACACAACCGGATATTTCCGGTTTCATCCAGTCATATCTGGACAAACTGGTGTGGAATTTGTATGCAATGGACCGAGAGAATCACAGTAGAAATGGTTTTGGAGAAAAGCAAAGTCTTTTCGTTAGGCAAGTGCAATTAGTGTTTCTGAGGTGCAAAATTAAATGTTGCCTGATAAAAACATTCAAAACAATACAGTCCATCAATAATATCCAGAAAACACAAACACACAGGCTTTCACAATGTTTCGGATTGAGTTAGCCAAAACTCAACAGTATATTTCTGTTTCATCGAATCATATCCGGACAAACTGGTGTGGAATTCGTATGCAATGGATTGAGAAAACCACAGTAAAAATGACTTTGGAGAAGAGCAAAGTCTTTTCGTTAGGCAAGTGCATAAAATGTCATCAATACAAACAGAAATATCATGTTTATTTGTCACAGTTCCTCTAGCTTTCTCCCTAGAAATACGAATGTGTAGAGCTGGTGTCTCCATGTGGAACCAATTACTGTATCCAAGCTTAAAATAAAACGTTCTCCGATAAAAAACATTCAAAACAATAAAGTCCGTTGATAATATCCAGAAAACACACACACTGAGGCTGTATTAATAGCTGGGATTGAGTTAGCCAAAACAAATCCGGATACTTTTTCACTTTCATTAAGGTCATATCCGGACAAAGTGGTGTGTAATTTCTATGCAATGCACTGAGAAAATCACAGTAAAAATGGTTTTGGAGAAAAGCAAAGTCTTTTCCTTAGGCAAGTGCATGAAATGTCATCTATACAAACAGATATATCATGTTTGTTTGCCGCAGTCCCAGTAGCTTTCTCCCTAGAAAATACGAATGTGTAGTGCTGGTGTCTCCATGTGGAACCAATTAGTGATTCCAAGCACAAATTAAATGTTCCCTGATAAAAAACATTCAAAACAATAAAGTCCGTGGAAAATATCAGGAATACAAAAACACAGAGGCTGTAGCAATATCTGGCATTGAGTTAGCCAAAACACAACCGGATATTTCCGGTTTCATAAAGTCATATCTGGACAAACTGGTGTGGAATTTGTATGCAATGGACCGAGAAAATCACAGTAAAAATGGTTGTGGAGAAAAGCAAACTCTTTTCTTTAGGCAAGTCCATAAAATGTCATCTATACAAACAGAAATATCATGTTTGTTTGCCGAACTTCCTCTAGCTTTCTATCTAGAAAATACGAATGTGTGGAGCTGGTGTCCCCTTGATGAACCAATGAGTGTTTCAACGGTAGAAAATTAAATGTTCCCTGATAAAAAACATTCAAAACAATAAAGTCCATCGATAATATCAAGAAAACACAAACACAGAGGCTTTCACAATATTTTGGATTGAGTTAGCCAAAACACAACCGGATATTTCTTGTTTCATCCAGTCATATCCGGACAAACTGGTGTGGAATTCGTATGCAATGGACCGAGAAAATCACAGTAAAATGGTTTTGGAGAAAAGCAAAGTCTTTTCGTTAGGCAAGTGCATAAAATGTCATCTATACAAACAGAAATATCATGTTTGTTTGCCACAGTTCCTCTAGCTTTCTCCCTAGAAAATACGAATGTGTAGTGCTGGTGTCTCCATGTGGAACCAATTAGTGATTGCAAGCACAAATTAAATGTTCCCTGATAAAAAACATTCAAAACAATAAAGTCCGTGGAAAATATCAGGAATACAAAAACACAGAGGCTGTAGCAATATCTGGCATTGAGTTAGCCAAAACACAACCGGATATTTCCGGTTTCATCCAGTCATATCTGGACAAACTGGTGTGGAATTTGTATGCAATGGACCGAGAAAATCACAGTAAAAATGGTTGTGGAGACAAGCAAACTCTTTTCTTTAGGCAAGTCCATAAAATGTCATCTATACAAACAGAAATATCATGTTTGTTTGCCGAACTTCCTCTAGCTTTCTATCTAGAAAATACGAATGTGTGGAGCTGGTGTCCCCTTGATGAACCAATGAGTGTTTCAACGGTAGAAAATTAAATGTTCCCTGATAAAAAACATTCAAAACAATAAAGTCCATCGATAATATCAAGAAAACACAAACACAGAGGCTTTCACAATATTTTGGATTGAGTTAGCCAAAACACAACCGGATATTTCTTGTTTCATCCAGTCATATCCGGACAAACTGGTGTGGAATTCGTATGCAATGGACCGAGAAAATCACAGTAAAATGGTTTTGGAGAAAAGCAAAGTCTTTTCGTTAGGCAAGTGCATAAAATGTCATCTATACAAACAGAAATATCATGTTTGTTTGCCACAGTTCCTCTAGCTTTCTCCCTAGAAAATACGAATGTGTAGTGCTGGTGTCTCCATGTGGAACCAATTACCGATTCCAAGCACAAAATTAAATGTTCCCCGATAAAAAACATTCAAAACAATAAAGTCCGTGGATAATATCAGGAATACAAAAACACAGAGGCTGTAGCAATATCTGGCATTGAGTTAGCCAAAACACAACCGGATATTTCCGGTTTCATCCAGTCATATCTGGACAAACTGGTGTGGAATTCGTATGCAATGGACCGAGAGAATCACAGTAGAAATGGTTTTGGAGAAAAGCAAAGTCTTTTCGTTAGGCAAGTGCAATTAGTGTTTCTGAGGTGCAAAATTAAATGTTGCCTGATAAAAACATTCAAAACAATACAGTCCATCAATAATATCCAGAAAACACAAACACACAGGCTTTCACAATGTTTCGGATTGAGTTAGCCAAAACTCAACAGTATATTTCTGTTTCATCGAATCATATCCGGACAAACTGGTGTGGAATTCGTATGCAATGGATTGAGAAAACCACAGTAAAAATGACTTTGGAGAAGAGCAAAGTCTTTTCGTTAGGCAAGTGCATAAAATGTCATCAATACAAACAGAAATATCATGTTTATTTGTCACAGTTCCTCTAGCTTTCTCCCTAGAAATACGAATGTGTAGAGCTGGTGTCTCCATGTGGAACCAATTACTGTATCCAAGCTTAAAATAAAATGTTCTCCGATAAAAAACATTCAAAACAATAAAGTCCGTTGATATTATCCAGAAAACACACACACTGAGGCTGTATTAATAGCTGGGATTGAGTTAGCCAAAACAAATCCGGATACTTTTTCACTTTCATTAAGGTCATATCCGGACAAAGTGGTGTGTAATTTCTATGCAATGCACTGAGAAAATCACAGTAAAAATGGTTTTGGAGAAAAGCAAAGTCTTTTCGTTAGGCAAGTGCATGAAATGTCATCTATACAAACAGATATATCATGTTTGTTTGCCGCAGTCCCAGTAGCTTTCTCCCTAGAAAATACGAATGTGTAGCGCTGGTGTCTCCATGTGGAACCAATTAGTGATTCCAAGCACAAAATTAAATGTTCCCTGATAAAAAACATTCAAAACAATAAAGTCCGTGGAAAATATCAGGAATACAAAAACACAGAGGCTGTAGCAATATCTGGCATTGAGTTAGCCAAAACACAACCAGATATTTCCGGTTTCATCCAGTCATATCTGGACAAACTGGTGTGGAATTTGTACGCAATGGACCGAGAAAATCACAGTAAAAATGGTTGTGGAGAAAAGCAAACTCTTTTCTTTAGGCAAGTCCATAAAATGTCATCTATACAAACAGAAATATCATGTTTGTTTGCCGAACTTCCTCTAGCTTTCTATCTAGAAAATACGAATGTGTGGAGCTGGTGTCCCCTTGATGAACCAATGAGTGTTTCAACGGTAGAAAATTAAATGTTCCCTGATAAAAAACATTCAAAACAATAAAGTCCATCGATAATATCAAGAAAACACAAACACAGAGGCTTTCACAATATTTTGGATTGAGTTAGCCAAAACACAACCGGATATTTCTTGTTTCATCCAGTCATATCCGGACAAACTGGTGTGGAATTCGTATGCAATGGACCGAGAAAATCACAGTAAAATGGTTTTGGAGAAAAGCAAAGTCTTTTCGTTAGGCAAGTGCATAAAATGTCATCTATACAAACAGAAATATCATGTTTATTTGTCACAGTTCCTCTAGCTTTCTCCCTAGAAATACGAATGTGTGGAGCTGGTGTCTCCATGTGGAACCAATTACTGTATCCAAGCTTAAAATAAAATGTTCTCCGATAAAAAACATTCAAAACAATAAAGTCCGTTGATAATATCCAGAAAACACACACACTGAGGCTGTATTAATAGCTGGGATTGAGTTAGCCAAAACAAATCCGGATACTTTTTCACTTTCATTAAGGTCATATCCGGACAAAGTGGTGTGTAATTTCTATGCAATGCACTGAGAAAATCACAGTAAAAATGGTTTTGGAGAAAAGCAAAGTCTTTTCCTTAGGCAAGTGCATGAAATGTCATCTATACAAACAGATATATCATGTTTGTTTGCCGCAGTCCCAGTAGCTTTCTCCCTAGAAAATACGAATGTGTAGTGCTGGTGTCTCCATGTGGAACCAATTAGTGATTCCAAGCACAAATTAAATGTTCCCTGATAAAAAACATTCAAAACAATAAAGTCCGTGGAAAATATCAGGAATACAAAAACACAGAGGCTGTAGCAATATCTGGCATTGAGTTAGCCAAAACACAACCGGATATTTCCGGTTTCATCCAGTCATATCTGGACAAACTGGTGTGGAATTTGTATGCAATGGACCGAGAAAATCACAGTAAAAATGGTTGTGGAGAAAAGCAAACTCTTTTCTTTAGGCAAGTCCATAAAATGTCATCTATACAAACAGAAATATCATGTTTGTTTGCCGAACTTCCTCTAGCTTTCTATCTAGAAAATACGAATGTGTGGAGCTGGTGTCCCCTTGATGAACCAATGAGTGTTTCAACGGTAGAAAATTAAATGTTCCCTGATAAAAAACATTCAAAACAATAAAGTCCATCGATAATATCAAGAAAACACAAACACAGAGGCTTTCACAATATTTTGGATTGAGTTAGCCAAAACACAACCGGATATTTCTTGTTTCATCCAGTCATATCCGGACAAACTGGTGTGGAATTCGTATGCAATGGACCGAGAAAATCACAGTAAAATGGTTTTGGAGAAAAGCAAAGTCTTTTCGTTAGGCAAGTGCATAAAATGTCATCTATACAAACAGAAATATCATGTTTGTTTGCCACAGTTCCTCTAGCTTTCTCCCTAGAAAATACGAATGTGTAGTGCTGGTGTCTCCATGTGGAACCAATTACCGATTCCAAGCACAAATTAAATGTTCCCTGATAAAAAACATTCAAAACAATAAAGTCCGTGGAAAATATCAGGAATACAAAAACACAGAGGCTGTAGCAATATCTGGCATTGAGTTAGCCAAAACACAACCGGATATTTCCGGTTTCATCCAGTCATATCTGGACAAACTGGTGTGGAATTTGTATGCAATGGACCGAGAAAATCACAGTAAAAATGGTTGTGGAGACAAGCAAACTCTTTTCTTTAGGCAAGTCCATAAAATGTCATCTATACAAACAGAAATATCATGTTTGTTTGCCGAACTTCCTCTAGCTTTCTATCTAGAAAATACAAATGTGTGGAGCTGGTGTCCCCTTGATGAACCAATGAGTGTTTCAACGGTAGAAAATTAAATGTTCCCTGATAAAAAACATTCAACACAATAAAGTCCATCGATAATATCAAGAAAACACAAACACAGAGGCTTTCACAATATTTTGGATTGAGTTAGCCAAAACACAACCGGATATTTCTTGTTTCATCCAGTCATATCCGGACAAACTGGTGTGGAATTCGTATGCAATGGACCGAGAAAATCACAGTAAAATGGTTTTGGAGAAAAGCAAAGTCTTTTTGTTAGGCAAGTGCATGAAATGTCATCTATACAAACAGAAATATCATGTTTGTTTGCCACAGTTCCTCTAGCTTTCTCCCTAGAAAATACGAATGTGTAGTGCTGGTGTCTCCATGTGGAACCAATTACCGATTCCAAGCACAAAATTAAATGTTCCCCGATAAAAAACATTCAAAACAATAAAGTCCGTGGATAATATCAGGAATACAAAAACACAGAGGCTGTAGCAATATCTGGGATTGAGTTAGCCAAAACACAACCGGATATTTCCGGTTTCATCCAGTCATATCTGGACAAACTGGTGTGGAATTCGTATGCAATGGACCGAGAGAATCACAGTAGAAATGGTTTTGGAGAAAAGCAAAGTCTTTTCGTTAGGCAAGTGCAATTAGTGTTTCTGAGGTGCAAAATTAAATGTTGCCTGATAAAAACATTCAAAACAATACAGTCCATCAATAATATCCAGAAAACACAAACACACAGGCTTTCACAATGTTTCGGATTGAGTTAGCCAAAACTCAACAGTATATTTCTGTTTCATCGAATCATATCTGGAAAAACTGGTGTGGAATTCGTATGCAATGGATTGAGAAAACCACAGTAAAAATGACTTTGGAGAAGAGCAAAGTCTTTTCGTTAGGCAAGTGCATAAAATGTCATCAATACAAACAGAAATATCATGTTTCTTTGTCACAGTTCCTCTAGCTTTCTCCCTAGAAATACGAATGTGTAGAGCTGGTGTCTCCATGTGGAACCAATTACTGTATCCAAGCTTAAAATAAAATGTTCTCCAATAAAAAACATTCAAAACAATAAAGTCCGTTGATATTATCCAGAAAACACACACACTGAGGCTGTATTAATAGCTGGGATTGAGTTAGCCAAAACAAATCCGGATACTTTTTCACTTTCATTAAGGTCATATCCGGACAAAGTGGTGTGTAATTTCTATGCAATGCACTGAGAAAATCACAGTAAAAATGGTTTTGGAGAAAAGCAAAGTCTTTTCGTTAGGCAAGTGCATGAAATGTCATCTATACAAACAGATATATCATGTTTGTTTGCCGCAGTCCCAGTAGCTTTCTCCCTAGAAAATACGAATGTGTAGCGCTGGTGTCTCCATGTGGAACCAATTAGTGATTCCAAGCACAAAATTAAATGTTCCCTGATAAAAAAACATTCAAAACAATAAAGTCCGTGGAAAATATCAGGAATACAAAAACACAGAGGCTGTAGCAATATCTGGCATTGAGTTAGCCAAAACACAACCGGATATTTCCGGTTTCATCCAGTCATATCTGGACAAACTGGTGTGGAATTTGTATGCAATGGACCGAGAAAATCACAGTAAAAATGGTTGTGGAGAAAAGCAAACTCTTTTCTTTAGGCAAGTCCATAAAATGTCATCTATACAAACAGAAATATCATGTTTGTTTGCCGAACTTCCTCTAGCTTTCTATCTAGAAAATACGAATGTGTGGAGCTGGTGTCCCCTTGATGAACCAATGAGTGTTTCAACGGTAGAAAATTAAATGTTCCCTGATAAAAAACATTCAAAACAATAAAGTCCATCGATAATATCAAGAAAACACAAACACAGAGGCTTTCACAATATTTTGGATTGAGTTAGCCAAAACACAACCGGATATTTCTTGTTTCATCCAGTCATATCCGGACAAACTGGTGTGGAATTCGTATGCAATGGACCGAGAAAATCACAGTAAAATGGTTTTGGAGAAAAGCAAAGTCTTTTCGTTAGGCAAGTGCATAAAATGTCATCTATACAAACAGAAATATCATGTTTGTTTGCCACAGTTCCTCTAGCTTTCTCCCTAGAAAATACGAATGTGTAGTGCTGGTGTCTCCATGTGGAACCAATTACCGATTCCAAGCACAAAATTAAATGTTCCCCGATAAAAAACATTCAAAACAATAAAGTCCGTGGATAATATCAGGAATACAAAAACACAGAGGCTGTAGCAATATCTGGGATTGAGTTAGCCAAAACACAACCGGATATTTCCGGTTTCATCCAGTCATATCTGGACAAACTGGTGTGGAATTCGTATGCAATGGACCGAGAGAATCACAGTAGAAATGGTTTTGGAGAAAAGCAAAGTCTTTTCGTTAGGCAAGTGCAATTAGTGTTTCTGAGGTGCAAAATTAAATGTTGCCTGATAAAAACATTCAAAACAATACAGTCCATCAATAATATCCAGAAAACACAAACACACAGGCTTTCACAATGTTTCGGATTGAGTTAGCCAAAACTCAACAGTATATTTCTGTTTCATCGAATCATATCCGGACAAACTGGTGTGGAATTCCTATGCAATGGATTGAGAAAACCACAGTAAAAATGACTTTGGAGAAGAGCAAAGTCTTTTCGTTAGGCAAGTGCATAAAATGTCTTCAATACAAACAGAAATATCATGTTTATTTGTCACAGTTCCTCTAGCTTTCTCCCTAGAAATACGAATGTGTAGAGCTGGTGTCTCCATGTGGAACCAATTACTGTATCCAAGCTTAAAATAAAATGTTCTCTGATAAAAAACATTCAAAACAATAAAGTCCGTTGATAATATCCAGAAAACACACACACTGAGGCTGTATTAATAGCTGGGATTGAGTTAGCCAAAACAAATCCGGATACTTTTTCACTTTCATTAAGGTCATATCCGGACAAAGTGGTGTGTAATTTCTATGCAATGCACTGAGAAAATCACAGTGAAAATGGTTTTGGAGAAAAGCAAAGTCTTTTCGTTAGGCAAGTGCATGAAATGTCATCTATACAAACAGATATATCATGTTTGTTTGCCGCAGTCCCAGTAGCTTTCTCCCTAGAAAATACGGATGTGTAGCGCTGGTGTCTCCATGTGGAACCAATTAGTGATTCCAAGCACAAAATTAAATGTTCCCCGATAAAAAACATTCAAAACAATAAAGTCCGTGGATAATATCAGGAATACAAAAACACAGAGGCTGTAGAAATATCTGGGATTGAGTTAGCCAAAACACAACCGGATATTTCCGGTTTCATCCAGTCATATCTGGACAAACTTGTGTGGAATTCGTATGCAATGGACCGAGAGAATCACAGTAGAAATGGTTTTGGAGAAAAGCAAAGTCTTTTCGTTAGGCAAGTGCAATTAGTGTTTCTGAGGTGCAAAATTAAATGTTGCCTGATAAAAACATTCAAAACAATACAGTCCATCAATAATATCCAGAAAACACAAACACACAGGCTTTCACAATGTTTCGGATTGAGTTAGCCAAAACTCAACAGTATATTTCTGTCTCATCGAATCATATCCGGACAAACTGGTGTGGAATTCGTATGCAATGGACCGAGAAAATCACAGTAAAATGGTTTTGGAGAAAAGCAAAGTCTTTTCGTTAGGCAAGTGCATAAAATGTCATCTATACAAACAGAAATATCATATTTGTTTGCCACAGTTCCTCTAGCTTTCTCCCTAGAAAATACGAATGTGTAGCGCTGGTGTCTCCATGTGGAACCAATTACCGATTCCAAGCACAAAATTAAATGTTCCCCGATAAAAAACATTCAAAACAATAAAGTCCGTGGATAATATCAGGAATACAAAAACACAGAGGCTGTAGCAATATCTGGGATTGAGTTAGCCAAAACACAACCGGATATTTCCGGTTTCATCCAGTCATATCTGGACAAACTGGTGTGGAATTCATATGCAATGGACCGAGAGAATCACAGTAGAAATGGTTTTGGAGAAAAGCAAAGTCTTTTCGTTAGGCAAGTCCAATTAGTGTTTCTGAGGTGCAAAATTAAATGTTGCCTGATAAAAACATTCAAAACAATACAGTCCATCAATAATATCCAGAAAACACAAACACACAGGCTTTCACAATGTTTCGGATTGAGTTAGCCAAAACTCAACAGTATATTTCTGTTTCATCGAATCATATCCGGACAAACTGGTGTGGAATTCGTATGCAATGGATTGAGAAAACCACAGTAAAAATGACTTTGGAGAAGAGCAAAGTCTTTTCGTTAGGCAAGTGCATAAAATGTCATCAATACAAACAGAAATATCATGTTTATTTGTCACAGTTCCTCTAGCTTTCTCCCTAGAAATACGAATGTGTAGAGCTGGTGTCTCCATGTGGAACCAATTACTGTATCCAAGCTTAAAATAAAATGTTCTCTGATAAAAAACATTCAAAACAATAAAGTCCGTTGATAATATCCAGAAAACACACACACTGAGGCTGTATTAATAGCTGGGATTGAGTTAGCCAAAACAAATCCGGATACTTTTTCACTTTCATTAAGGTCATATCAGGACAAAGTGGTGTGTAATTTCTATGCAATGCACTGAGAAAATCACAGTAAAAATGGTTTTGGAGAAAAGCAAAGTCTTTTCGTTAGGCAAGTGCATGAAATGTCATCTATACAAACAGATATATCATGTTTGTTTGCCGCAGTCCCAGTAGCTTTCTCCCTAGAAAATACGGATGTGTAGCGCTGGTGTCTCCATGTGCAACCAATTAGTGATTCCAAGCACAAAATTAAATGTTCCCTGATAAAAAACATTCAAAACAATAAAGTCCGTGGAAAATATCAGGAATACAAAAACACAGAGGCTGTAGCAATATCTGGCATTGAGTTAGCCAAAACACAACCGGATATTTCCGGTTTCATCCAGTCATATCTGGACAAACTGGTGTGGAATTTGTACGCAATGGACCGAGAAAATCACAGTAAAAATGGTTGTGGAGAAAAGCAAACTCTTTTCTTTAGGCAAGTCCATAAAATGTCATCTATACAAACAGAAATATCATGTTTGTTTGCCGAACTTCCTCTAGCTTTCTATCTAGAAAATACGAATGTGTGGAGCTGGTGTCCCCTTGATGAACCAATGAGTGTTTCAACGGTAGAAAATTAAATGTTCCCTGATAAAAAACATTCAAAACAATAAAGTCCATCGATAATATCAAGAAAACACAAACACAGAGGCTTTCACAATATTTTGGATTGAGTTAGCCAAAACACAACCGGATATTTCTTGTTTCATCCAGTCATATCCGGACAAACTGGTGTGGAATTCGTATGCAATGGACCGAGAAAATCACAGTAAAATGGTTTTGGAGAAAAGCAAAGTCTTTTCGTTAGGCAAGTGCATAAAATGTCATCTATACAAACAGAAATATCATGTTTGTTTGCCACAGTTCCTCTAGCTTTCTCCCTAGAAAATATGAATGTGTAGTGCTGGTGTCTCCATGTGGAACCAATTACCAATTCCAAGCACAAAATTAAATGTTCCCCGATAAAAAACATTCAAAACAATAAATTCCGTGGATAATATCAGGAATACAAAAACACAGAGGCTGTAGCAATATCTGGGATTGAGTTAGCCAAAACACAACCGGATATTTCCGGTTTCATCCAGTCATATCTGGACAAACTGGTGTGGAATTCGTATGCAATGGACCGAGAGAATCACAGTAGAAATGGTTTTGGAGAAAAGCAAAGTCTTTTCGTTAGGCAAGTGCAATTAGTGTTTCTGAGGTGCAAAATTAAATGTTGCCTGATAAAAACATTCAAAACAATACAGTCCATCAATAATATCCAGAAAACACAAACACACAGGCTTTCACAATCTTTCGGATTGAGTTAGTCAAAACTCAACAGTATATTTCTGTCTCATCTAATCATATCCGGACAAACTGGTGTGGAATTCGTATGCAATGGACCGAGAAAATCACAGTAAAATGGTTTTGGAGAAAAGCAAAGTCTTTTCGTTAGGCAAGTGCATAAAATGTCATCTATACAAACAGAAATATCATGTTTGTTTGCCACAGTTCCTCTAGCTTTCTCCCTAGAAAATACGAATGTGTAGCGCTGGTGTCTCCATGTGGAACCAATTACCGATTCCAAGCACAAAATTAAATGTTCCCCGATAAAAAACATTCAAAACAATAAAGTCCGTGGATAATATCAGGAATACAAAAACACAGAGGCTGTAGCAATATCTGGGATTGAGTTAGCCAACACACAACCGGATATTTCCGGTTTCATCCAGTCATATCTGGACAAACTGGTGTGGAATTCATATGCAATGGACCGAGAGAATCACAGTAGAAATGGTTTTGGAGAAAAGCAAAGTCTTTTCGTTAGGCAAGTCCAATTAGTGTTTCTGAGGTGCAAAATTAAATGTTGCCTGATAAAAACATTCAAAACAATACAGTCCATCAATAATATCCAGAAAACACAAACACACAGGCTTTCACAATGTTTCGGATTGAGTTAGCCAAAACTCAACAGTATATTTCTGTTTCATCAAATCATATCCGGACAAACTGGTGTGGAATTCGTATGCAATGGATTGAGAAAACCACAGTAAAAATGACTTTGGAGAAGAGCAAAGTCTTTTCGTTAGGCAAGTGCATAAAATGTCATCAATACAAACAGAAATATCATGTTTATTTGTCACAGTTCCTCTGGCTTTCTCCCTAGAAATACGAATGTGTAGAGCTGGTGTCTCCATGTGGAACCAATTACTGTATCCAAGCTTAAAATAAAATGTTCTCTGATAAAAAACATTCAAAACAATAAAGTCCGTTGATAATATCCAGAAAACACACACACTGAGGCTGTATTAATAGCTGGGATTGAGTTAGCCAAAACAAATCCGGATACTTTTTCACTTTCATTAAGGTCATATCCGGACAAAGTGGTGTGTAATTTCTATGCAATGCACTGAGAAAATCACAGTAAAAATGGTTTTGGAGAAAAGCAAATTCTTTTCGTTAGGCAAGTGCATGAAATGTCATCTATACAAACAGATATATCATGTTTGTTTGCCGCAGTCCCAGTAGCTTTCTCCCTAGAAAATACGGATGTGTAGCGCTGGTGTCTCCATGTGCAACCAATTAGTGATTCCAAGCACAAAATTAAATGTTCCCTGATAAAAAACATTCAAAACAATAAAGTCCGTGGAAAATATCAGGAATACAAAAACACAGAGGCTGTAGCAATATCTGGCATTGAGTTAGCCAAAACACAACCGGATATTTCCGGTTTCATCCAGTCATATCTGGACAAACTGGTGTGGAATTTGTATGCAATGGACCGAGAAAATCACAGTAAAAATGGTTGTGGAGAAAAGCAAACTCTTTTCTTTAGGCAAGTCCATAAAATGTCATCTATACAAACAGAAATATCATGTTTGTTTGCCGAACTTCCTCTAGCTTTCTATCTAGAAAATACGAATGTGTGGAGCTGGTGTCCCCTTGATGAACCAATGAGTGTTTCAACGGTAGAAAATTAAATGTTCCCTGATAAAAAACATTCAAAACAATAAAGTCCATCGATAATATCAAGAAAACACAAACACAGAGGCTTTCACAATATTTTGGATTGAGTTAGCCAAAACACAACCGGATATTTCTTGTTTCATCCAGTCATATCCGGACAAACTGGTGTGGAATTCGTATGCAATGGACCGAGAAAATCACAGTAAAATGGTTTTGGAGAAAAGCAAAGTCTTTTCGTTAGGCAAGTGCATAAAATGTCATCTATACAAACAGAAATATCATGTTTGTTTGCCACAGTTCCTCTAGCTTTCTCCCTAGAAAATACGAATGTGTAGTGCTGGTGTCTCCATGTGGAACCAATTACCGATTCCAAGCACAAAATTAAATGTTCCCCGATAAAAAACATTCAAAACAATAAAGTCCGTGGATAATATCAGGAATACAAAAACACAGAGGCTGTAGCAATATCTGGGATTGAGTTAGCCAAAACACAACCGGATATTTCCGGTTTCATCCAGTCATATCTGGACAAACTGGTGTGGAATTCGTATGCAATGGACCGAGAGAATCACAGTAGAAATGGTTTTGGAGAAAAGCAAAGTCTTTTCGTTAGGCAAGTGCAATTAGTGTTTCTGAGGTGCAAAATTAAATGTTGCCTGATAAAAACATTCAAAACAATACAGTCCATCAATAATATCCAGAAAACACAAACACACAGGCTTTCACAATGTTTCGGATTGAGTTAGCCAAAACTCAACAGTATATTTCTGTTTCATCGAATCATATCCGGACAAACTGGTGTGGAATTCGTATGCAATGGATTGAGAAAACCACAGTAAAAATGACTTTGGAGAAGAGCAAAGTCTTTTCGTTAGGCAAGTGCATAAAATGTCATCAATACAAACAGAAATATCATGTTTATTTGTCACAGTTCCTCTAGCTTTCTCCCTAGAAATACGAATGTGTGGAGCTGGTGTCTCCATGTGGAACCAATTACTGTATCCAAGCTTAAAATAAAATGTTCTCCGATAAAAAACATTCAAAACAATAAAGTCCGTTGATAATATCCAGAAAACACACACACTGAGGCTGTATTAATAGCTGGGATTGAGTTAGCCAAAACAAATCCGGATACTTTTTCACTTTCATTAAGGTCATATCCGGACAAAGTGGTGTGTAATTTCTATGCAATGCACTGAGAAAATCACAGTAAAAATGGTTTTGGAGAAAAGCAAATTCTTTTCGTTAGGCAAGTGCATGAAATGTCATCTATACAAACAGATATATCATGTTTGTTTGCCGCAGTCCCAGTAGCTTTCTCCCTAGAAAATACGGATGTGTAGCGCTGGTGTCTCCATGTGCAACCAGTTAGTGATTCCAAGCACAAAATTAAATGTTCCCTGATAAAAAACATTCAAAACAATAAAGTCCGTGGAAAATATCAGGAATACAAAAACACAGAGGCTGTAGCAATATCTGGCATTGAGTTAGCCAAAACACAACCGGATATTTCCGGTTTCATCCAGTCATATCTGGACAAACTGGTGTGGAATTTGTATGCAATGGACCGAGAAAATCACAGTAAAAATGGTTGTGGAGAAAAGCAAACTCTTTTCTTTAGGCAAGTCCATAAAATGTCATCTATACAAACAGAAATATCATGTTTGTTTGCCGAACTTCCTCTAGCTTTCTATCTAGAAAATACGAATGTGTGGAGCTGGTGTCCCCTTGATGAACCAATGAGTGTTTCAACGGTAGAAAATTAAATGTTCCCTGATAAAAAACATTCAAAACAATAAAGTCCATCGATAATATCAAGAAAACACAAACACAGAGGCTTTCACAATATTTTGGATTGAGTTAGCCAAAACACAACCGGATATTTCTTGTTTCATCCAGTCATATCCGGACAAACTGGTGTGGAATTCGTATGCAATGGACCGAGAAAATCACAGTAAAATGGTTTTGGAGAAAAGCAAAGTCTTTTCGTTAGGCAAGTGCATAAAATGTCATCTATACAAACAGAAATATCATGTTTGTTTGCCACAGTTCCTCTAGCTTTCTCCCTAGAAAATACGAATGTGTAGCGCTGGTGTCTCCATGTGGAACCAATTACCGATTCCAAGCACAAAATTAAATGTTCCCCGATAAAAAACATTCAAAACAATAAAGTCCGTGGATAATATCAGGAATACAAAAACACAGAGGCTGTAGCAATATCTGGGATTGAGTTAGCCAAAACACAACCGGATATTTCCGGTTTCATCCAGTCATATCTGGACAAACTGGTGTGGAATTCGTATGCAATGGACCGAGAGAATCACAGTAGAAATGGTTTTGGAGAAAAGCAAAGTCTTTTCGTTAGGCAAGTGCAATTAGTGTTTCTGAGGTGCAAAATTAAATGTTGCCTGATAAAAACATTCAAAACAATACAGTCCATCAATAATATCCAGAAAACACAAACACACAGGCTTTCACAATGTTTCGGATTGAGTTAGCCAAAACTCAACAGTATATTTCTGTCTCATCGAATCATATCCGGACAAACTGGTGTGGAATTCGTATGCAATGGACCGAGAAAATCACAGTAAAATGGTTTTGGAGAAAAGCAAAGTCTTTTCGTTAGGCAAGTGCATGAAATGTCATCTATACAAACAGATATATCATGTTTGTTTGCCGCAGTCCCAGTAGCTTTCTCCCTAGAAAATACGGATGTGTAGCGCTGGTGTCTCCATGTGCAACCAATTAGTGATTCCAAGCACAAAATTAAATGTTCCCTGATAAAAAACATTCAAAACAATAAAGTCCGTGGAAAATATCAGGAATACAAAAACACAGAGGCTGTAGCAATATCTGGCATTGAGTTAGCCAAAACACAACCGGATATTTCCGGTTTCATCCAGTCATATCTGGACAAACTGGTGTGGAATTTGTACGCAATGGACCGAGAAAATCACAGTAAAAATGGTTGTGGAGAAAAGCAAACTCTTTTCTTTAGGCAAGTCCATAAAATGTCATCTATACAAACAGAAATATCATGTTTGTTTGCCGAACTTCCTCTAGCTTTCTATCTAGAAAATACGAATGTGTGGAGCTGGTGTCCCCTTGATGAACCAATGAGTGTTTCAACGGTAGAAAATTAAATGTTCCCTGATAAAAAACATTCAAAACAATAAAGTCCATCGATAATATCAAGAAAACACAAACACAGAGGCTTTCACAATATTTTGGATTGAGTTAGCCAAAACACAACCGGATATTTCTTGTTTCATCCAGTCATATCCGGACAAACTGGTGTGGAATTCGTATGCAATGGACCGAGAAAATCACAGTAAAATGGTTTTGGAGAAAAGCAAAGTCTTTTCGTTAGGCAAGTGCATAAAATGTCATCTATACAAACAGAAATATCATGTTTGTTTGCCACAGTTCCTCTAGCTTTCTCCCTAGAAAATATGAATGTGTAGTGCTGGTGTCTCCATGTGGAACCAATTACCAATTCCAAGCACAAAATTAAATGTTCCCCGATAAAAAACATTCAAAACAATAAATTCCGTGGATAATATCAGGAATACAAAAACACAGAGGCTGTAGCAATATCTGGGATTGAGTTAGCCAAAACACAACCGGATATTTCCGGTTTCATCCAGTCATATCTGGACAAACTGGTGTGGAATTCGTATGCAATGGACCGAGAGAATCACAGTAGAAATGGTTTTGGAGAAAAGCAAAGTCTTTTCGTTAGGCAAGTGCAATTAGTGTTTCTGAGGTGCAAAATTAAATGTTGCCTGATAAAAACATTCAAAACAATACAGTCCATCAATAATATCCAGAAAACACAAACACACAGGCTTTCACAATGTTTCGGATTGAGTTAGCCAAAACTCAACAGCATATTTCTGTTTCATCGAATCATATCCGGACAAACTGGTGTGGAATTCGTATGCAATGGATTGAGAAAACCACAGTAAAAATGACTTTGGAGAAGAGCAAAGTCTTTTCGTTAGGCAAGTGCATAAAATGTCATCAATACAAACAGAAATATCATGTTTATTTGTCACAGTTCCTCTAGCTTTCTCCCTAGAAATACGAATGTGTGGAGCTGGTGTCTCCATGTGGAACCAATTACTGTATCCAAGCTTAAAATAAAATGTTCTCCGATAAAAAACATTCAAAACAATAAAGTCCGTTGATAATATCCAGAAAACACACACACTGAGGCTGTATTAATAGCTGGGATTGAGTTAGCCAAAACAAATCCGGATACTTTTTCACTTTCATTAAGGTCATATCCGGACAAAGTGGTGTGTAATTTCTATGCAATGCACTGAGAAAATCACAGTAAAAATGGTTTTGGAGAAAAGCAAAGTCTTTTCGTTAGGCAAGTGCATGAAATGTCATCTATACAAACAGATATATCATGTTTGTTTGCCGCAGTCCCAGTAGCTTTCTCCCTAGAAAATACGAATGTGTAGCGCTGGTGTCTCCATGTGCAACCAATTAGTGATTCCAAGCACAAAATTAAATGTTCCCTGATAAAAAACATTCAAAACAATAAAGTCCGTGGAAAATATCAGGAATACAAAAACACAGAGGCTGTAGCAATATCTGGGATTGAGTTAGCCAAAACACAACCGGATATTTCCGGTTTCATCCAGTCATATCTGGACAAACTGGTGTGGAATTCATATGCAATGGACCAAGAGAATCACAGCAGAAATGGTTTTGGAGAAAAGCAAAGTCTTTTTGTTAGGCAAGTGCAATTAGTGTTTCTGAGGTGCAAAATTAAATGTTGCCTGATAAAAACATTCAAAACAATACAGTCCATCAATAATATCAAGAAAACACAAACACACAGGCTTTCACAATGTTTCAGATTGAGTTAGCCAAAACTCAACAGTATATTTCTGTTTCATCGAATCATATCCGGACAAACTGGTGTGGAATTCGTATGCAATGGACCGAGAAAATCACAGTAAAATGGTTTTGGAGAAAAGCAAAGTCTTTTCGTTAGGGAAGTGCATAAAATGTCATCAATACAAACAGAAATATCATGTTTATTTGTCACAGTTCCTCTAGCTTTCTCCCTAGAAATACGAATGTGTAGAGCTGGTGTCTCCATGTGGAACCAATTACTGTATCCAAGCTTAAAAAAAAATGTTCTCCGATAAAAAACATTCAAAACAATAAAGTCCGTGGATAATATCCAGAAAACACACACACTGAGGCTGTATTAATAGCTGGGATTGAGTTAGCCAAAACAAATCCGGATACTTTTTCACTTTCATTAAGGTCATATCCGGACAAAGTGGTGTGTAATTTCTATGCAATGCACTGAGAAAATCACAGTAAAAATGGTTTTGGAGAAAAGCAAAGTCTTTTCGTTAGGCAAGTGCATGAAATGTCATCTATACAAACAGATATATCATGTTTGTTTGCCGCAGTCCCAGTAGCTTTCTCCCTAGAAAATACGAATGTGTAGCGCTGGAGTCTCCATGTGGAACCAATTAGTGATTCCAAGCACAAAATTAAATGTTCCCTGATAAAAAACATTCAAAACAATAAAGTCCGTGGAAAATATCAGGAATACAAAAACACAGAGGCTGTAGCAATATCTGGGATTGAGTTAGCCAAAACACAACCGGATATTTCCGGTTTCATCCAGTCATATCTGGACAAACTGGTGTGGAATTTGTATGCAATGGACCGAGAAAATCACAGTAAAAATGGTTGTGGAGAAAAGCAAACTCTTTTCTTTAGGCAAGTCCATAAAATGTCATCTATACAAACAGAAATATCATGTTTGTTTGCCGAACTTCCTCTAGCTTTCTATCTAGAAAATACGAATGTGTGGAGCTGGTGTCCCCTTGATGAACCAATGAGTGTTTCAACGGTAGAAAATTAAATGTTCCCTGATAAAAAACATTCAAAACAATAAAGTCCATCGATAATATCAAGAAAACACATACACAGAGGCTTTCACAATATTTTGGATTGAGTTAGCCAAAACACAACCAGATATTTCTTGTTTCATCCAGTCATATCCGGACAAACTGGTGTGGAATTCGTATGCAATGGACCGAGAAAATCACAGTAAAATGGTTTTGGAGAAAAGCAAAGTCTTTTCGTTAGGCAAGTGCATAAAATGTCATCTATACAAACAGAAATATCATGTTTGTTTGCCACAGTTCCTCTAACTTTCTCCCTAGAAAATACGAATGTGTAGTGCTGGTGTCTCCATGTGGAACCAATTACCGATTCCAAGCACAAAACTAAATGTTCCCCGATAAAAAACATTCAAAACAATAAAGTCCGTGGATAATATCAGGAATACAAAAACACAGAGGCTGTAGCAATATCTGGGATTGAGTTAGCCAAAACACAACCGGATATTTCCGGTTTCATCCAGTCATATCTGGACAAACTGGTGTGGAATTTGTATGCAATGGACCGAGAGAATCACAGTAGAAATGGTTTTGGAGAAAAGCCAACTCTTTTCTTTAGGCAAGTCCATAAAATGTCATCTATACAAACAGAAATATCATGTTTGTTTGCCGAACTTCCTCTAGCTTTCTATCTAGAAAATACGAATGTGTGGATCTGGTGTCCCCTTGATGAATCAATGAGTGTTTCAACGGTAGAAAATTAAATGTTCCCTGATAAAAAACATTCAAAACAATAAAGTCCATCGATAATATCAAGAAAACACAAACACAGAGGCTTTCACAATATTTTGGATTGAGTTAGCCAAAACACAACCGGATATTTCTTGTTTCATCCAGTCATATCCGGACAAACTGGTGTGGAATCCGTATGCAATGGACCGAGAAAATCACAGTAAAATGGTTTTGGAGAAAAGCAAAGTCTTTTCGTTAGGCAAGTGCATAAAATGTCATCTATACAAACAGAAATATCATGTTTGTTTGCCACAGTTCCTCTAGCTTTCTCCCTAGAAAATACGAATGTGTAGTGCTGGTGTCTCCATGTGGAACCAATTACCGATTCCAAGCACAAAATTAAATGTTCCCCGATAAAAAACATTCAAAACAATAAAGTCCGTGGATAATATCAGGAATACAAAAACACAGAGGCTGTAGCAATATCTGGGATTGAGTTAGCCAAAACACAACCGGATATTTCCGGTTTCATCCAGTCATATCTGGACAAACTGGTGTGGAATTCGTATGCAATGGACCGAGAGAATCACAGTAGAAATGGTTTTGGAGAAAAGCAAAGTCTTTTCGTTAGGCAAGTGCAATTAGTGTTTCTGAGGTGCAAAATTAAATGTTGCCTGATAAAAGCATTCAAAACAATACAGTCCATCAATAATATCCAGAAAACACAAACACACAGGCTTTCACAATGTTTCGGATTGAGTTAGCCAAAACTCAACAGGATATTTCTGTTTCATCGAATCATATCCGGACAAACTGGTGTGGAATTCGTATGCAATGGATTGAGAAAACCACAGTAAAAATGACTTTGGAGAAGAGCAAAGTCTTTTCGTTAGGCAAGTGCATAAAATGTCATCAATACAAACAGAAATATCATGTTTATTTGTCACAGTTCCTCTAGCTTTCTCCCTAGAAATACGAATGTGTAGAGCTGGTGTCTCCATGTGGAACCAATTACTGTATCCAAGCTTAAAAAAAAATGTTCTCCGATAAAAAACATTCAAAACAATAAAGTCCGTTGATAATATCCAGAAAACACACACGCTGAGGCTGTATTAATAGCTGGGATTGAGTTAGCCAAAACAAATCCGGATACTTTTTCACTTTCATTAAGGTCATATCCGGACAAAGTGGTGTGTAATTTCTATGCAATGCACTGAGAAAATCACAGTAAAAATGGTTTTGGAGAAAAGCCAAGTCTTTTCGTTAGGCAAGTGCATGAAATGTCATCTATACAAACAGATATATCATGTTTGTTTGCCGCAGTCCCAGTAGCTTTCTCCCTAGAAAATACGAATGTGTAGCGCTGGTGTCTCCATGTGGAACCAATTAGTGATTCCAAGCACAAAATTAAATGTTCCCTGATAAAAAACATTCAAAACAATAAAGTCCGTGGAAAATATCAGGAATACAAAAACACAGAGGCTGTAGCAATATCTGGCATTGAGTTAGCCAAAACACAACCGGATATTTCCGGTTTCATCCAGTCATATCTGGACAAACTGGTGTGGAATTTGTATGCAATGGACCGAGAAAATCACAGTAAAAATGGTTGTGGAGAAAAGCAAACTCTTTTCTTTAGGCAAGTCCATAAAATGTCATCTATACAAACAGAAATATCATGTTTGTTTGCCAAACTTCCTCTAGCTTTCTATCTAGAAAATACGAATGTGTGGAGCTGGTGTCCCCTTGATGAACCAATGAGTATTTCAACGGTAGAAAATTAAATGTTCCCTGATAAAAAACATTCAAAACAATAAAGTCCATCGATAATATCAAGAAAACACAAACACAGAGGCTTTCACAATATTTTGGATTGAGTTAGCCAAAACACAACCGGATATTTCCGGTTTCATCCAGTCATATCTGGACAAACTGGTGTGGAATTCGTATGCAATGGACCGAGAGAATCACAGTAGAAATGGTTTTGGAGAAAAGCAAAGTCTTTTCGTTAGGCAAGTGCAATTAATGTTTCTGAGGTGCAAAATTAAATGTTGCCTGATAAAAACATTCAAAACAATACAGTCCATCAATAATATCCAGAAAACACAAACACACAGGCTTTCACAATGTTTCGGATTGAGTTAGCCAAAACTCAACAGCATATTTCTGTTTCATCGAATCATATCCGGACAAACTGGTGTGGAATTCGTATGCAATGGATTGAGAAAACCACAGTAAAAATGATTTTGGAGAAGAGCAAAGTCTTTTCGTTAGGCAAGTGCATAAAATGTCATCAATACAAACAGAAATATCATGTTTATTTCTCACAGTTCCTCTAGCTTTCTCCCTAGAAATACGAATGTGTAGAGCTGGTGTCTCCATGTGGAACCAATTACTGTATCCAAGCTTAAAATAAAATGTTCTCCGATAAAAAACATTCAAAACAATAAAGTCCGTTGATAATATCCAGAAAACACACACGCTGAGGCTGTATTAATAGCTGGGATTGAGTTAGCCAAAACAAATCCGGATACTTTTTCACTTTCATTAAGGTCATATCCGGACAAAGTGGTGTGTAATTTCTATGCAATGCACTGAGAAAATCACAGTAAAAATGGTTTTGGAGAAAAGCAAAGTCTTTTCGTTAGGCAAGTGCATGAAATGTCATCTATACAAACAGATATATCATGTTTGTTTGCCGCAGTCCCAGTAGCTTTCTCCCTAGAAAATACGAATGTGTAGCGCTGGTGTCTCCATGTGGAACCAATTAGTGATTCCAAGCACAAAATTAAATGTTCCCTGATAAAAAACATTCAAAACAATAAAGTCCGTGGAAAATATCAGGAATACAAAAACACAGAGGCTGTAGCAATATCTGGCATTGAGTTAGCCAAAACACAACCGGATATTTCCGGTTTCATCCACTCATATCTGGACAAACTGGTATGGAATTTGTATGCAATGGACCGAGAAAATCACAGTAAAAATGGTTGTGGAGAAAAGCAAACTCTTTTCTTTAGGCAAGTCCATAAAATGTCATCTATACAAACAGAAATATCATGTTTGTTTGCCGAACTTCCTCTAGCTTTCTATCTAGAAAATACGAATGTGTGGAGCTGGTGTCCCCTTGATGAACCAATGAGTGTTTCAACGGTAGAAAATTAAATGTTCCCTGATAAAAAACATTCAAAACAATAAAGTCCATCGATAATATCAAGAAAACACAAACACAGAGGCTTTCACAATATTTTGGATTGAGTTAGCCAAAACACAACCGGATATTTCTTGTTTCATCCAGTCATATCCGGACAAACTGGTGTGGAATTCGTATGCAATGGACCGAGAAAATCACAGTAAAATGGTTTTGGAGAAAAGCAAAGTCTTTTCGTTAGGCAAGTGCATAAAATGTCATCTATACAAACAGAAATATCATGTTTGTTTGCCACAGTTCCTCTAGCTTTCTCCCTAGAAAATACGAATGTGTAGTGCTGGTGTCTCCATGTGGAACCAATTACCGATTCCAAGCACAAAACTAAATGTTCCCCGATAAAAAACATTCAAAACAATAAAGTCCGTGGATAATATCAGGAATACAAAAACACAGAGGCTGTAGCAATATCTGGGATTGAGTTAGCCAAAACACAACCGGATATTTCCGGTTTCATCCAGTCATATCTGGACAAACTGGTGTGGAATTTGTATGCAATGGACCGAGAGAATCGCAGTAGAAATGGTTTTGGAGAAAAGCAAACTCTTTTCTTTAGGCAAGTGCATAAAATGTCATCTATACAAACAGAAATATCATGTTTGTTTGCCGAACTTCCTCTAGCTTTCTATCTAGAAAATACGAATGTGTGGAGCTGGTGTCCCCTTGATGAACCAATGAGTGTTTCAACGGTAGAAAATTAAATGTTCCCTGATAAAAAACATTCAAAACAATAAAGTCCATCGATAATATCAAGAAAACACAAACACAGAGGCTTTCACAATATTTTGGATTGAGTTAGCCAAAACACAACCGGATATTTCTTGTTTCATCAAGTCATATCCGGACAAACTGGTGTGGAATCCGTATGCAATGGACCGAGAAAATCACAGTAAAATGGTTTTGGAGAAAAGCAAAGTCTTTTCATTAGGCAAGTGCATAAAATGTCATCTATACAAACAGAAATATCATGTTTGTTTGCCACAGTTCCTCTAGCTTTCTCCCTAGAAAATACGAATGTGTAGTGCTGGTGTCTCCATGTGGAACCAATTACCGATTCCAAGCACAAAATTAAATGTTCCCCGATAAAAAACATTCAAAACAATAAAGTCCGTGGATAATATCAGGAATACAAAAACACAGAGGCTGTAGCAATATCTGGGATTGAGTTAGCCAAAACACAACCGGATATTTCCGGTTTCATCCAGTCATATCTGGACAAACTGGTGTGGAATTTGTATGCAATGGACCGAGAGAATCACAGTAAAATGGTTTTGGAGAAAAGCAAAGTCTTTTCGTTAGGCAAGTGCATAAAATGTCATCTATACAAACAGAAATATCATGTTTGTTTGCCACAGTTCCTCTAGCTTTCTCCCTAGAAAATACGAATGTGTAGTGCTGGTGTCTCCATGTGGAACCAATTACTGATTCCAAGCACAAAATTAAATGTTCCCCGATAAAAAACATTCAAAACAATAAAGTCCGTGGATAATATCAGGAATACAAAAACACAGAGGCTGTAGCAATATCTGGGATTGAGTTAGCCGAAACACAACCGGATATTTCCGGTTTCATCCAGTCATATCTGGACAAACTGGTGTGGAATTCATATGCAATGGACCGAGAGAATCACAGTAGAAATGGTTTTGGAGAAAAGCAAAGTCTTTTCGTTAGGCAAGTGCAATTAGTGTTTCTGAGGTGCAAAATTAAATGTTGCCTGATAAAAACATTCAAAACAATACAGTCCATCAATAATATCCAGAAAACACAAACACACAGGCTTTCACAATGTTTCGGATTGAGTTAGCCAAAACTCAACAGCATATTTCTGTTTCATCGAATCATATCCGGACAAACTGGTGTGGAATTCGTATGCAATGGATTGAGAAAACCACAGTAAAAATGACTTTGGAGAAGAGCAAAGTCTTTTCGTTAGGCAAGTGCATAAAATGTCATCAATACAAACAGAAATATCATGTTTATTTGTCACAGTTCCTCTAGCTTTCTCCCTAGAAATACGAATGTGTAGAGCTGGTGTCTCCATGTGGAACCAATTACTGTATCCAAGTTTAAAAAAAAATGTTCTCCGATAAAAAACATTCAAAACAATAAAGTCCGTTGATAATATCCAGAAAACACACACGCTGAGGCTGTATTAATAGCTGGGATTGAGTTAGCCAAAACAAATCCGGATACTTTTTCACTTTCATTAAGTTCATATCCGGACAAAGTGGTGTGTAATTTCTATGCAATGCACTGAGAAAATCACAGTAAAAATGGTTTTGGAGAAAAGCAAAGTCTTTTCGTTAGGCAAGTGCATGAAATGTCATCTATACAAACAGATATATCATGTTTGTTTGCCGCAGTCCCAGTAGCTTTCTCCCTAGAAAATACGAATGTGTAGCGCTGGTGTCTCCATGTGGAACCAATTAGTGATTCCAAGCACAAAATTAAATGTTCCCTGATAAAAAACATTCAAAACAATAAAGTCCGTGGAAAATATCAGGAATACAAAAACACAGAGGCTGTAGCAATATCTGGCATTGAGTTAGCCAAAACACAACCGGATATTTCCGGTTTCATCCAGTCATATCTGGACAAACTGGTGTGGAATTTGTATGCAATGGACCGAGAAAATCACAGTAAAAATGGTTGTGGAGAAAAGCAAACTCTTTTCTTTAGGCAAGTCCATAAAATGTCATCTATACAAACAGAAATATCATGTTTGTTTGCCGAACTTCCTCTAGCTTTCTATCTAGAAAATACGAATGTGTGGAGCTGGTGTCCCCTTGATGAACCAATGAGTGTTTCAACGGTAGAAAATTAAATGTTCCCTGATAAAAAACATTCAAAACAATAAAGTCCATCGATAATATCAAGAAAACACAAACACAGAGGCTTTCACAATATTTTGGATTGAGTTAGCCAAAACACAACCGGATATTTCTTGTTTCATCCAGTCATATCCGGACAAACTGGTGTGGAATTCGTATGCAATGGACCGAGAAAATCACAGTAAAATGGTTTTGGAGAAAAGCAAAGTCTTTTCGTTAGGCAAGTGCATAAAATGTCATCTATACAAACAGAAATATCATGTTTGTTTGCCACAGTTCCTCTAGCTTTCTCCCTAGAAAATACGAATGTGTAGTGCTGGTGTCTCCATGTGGAACCAATTACCGATTCCAAGCACAAAATTAAATGTTCCCCGATAAAAAACATTCAAAACAATAAAGTCCGTGGATAATATCAGGAATACAAAAACACAGAGGCTGTAGCAATAT
Organism: Lepus europaeus; assembly: GCF_033115175.1. Taxonomy (NCBI): domain Eukaryota; kingdom Metazoa; phylum Chordata; class Mammalia; order Lagomorpha; family Leporidae; genus Lepus; species Lepus europaeus. The sequence goes on along the minus strand of NW_026909158.1, from coordinate 1,825,509 downwards.
CTGGGATTGAGTTAGCCAAAACACAACCGGATATTTCCGGTTTCATCCAGTCATATCTGGACAAACTGGTGTGGAATTTGTATGCAATGGACCGAGAGAATCACAGTAGAAATGGTTTTGGAGAAAAGCAAAGTCTTTTCGTTAGGCAAGTGCAATTAGTGTTTCTGAGGTGCAAAATTAAATGTTGCCTGATAAAAACATTCAAAACAATACAGTCCATCAATAATATCCAGAAAACACAAACTCACAGGCTTTCACAATGTTTCAGATTGAGTTAGCCAAAACTCAACAGTATATTTCTGTTTCATCGAATCATATCCGGACAAACTGGTGTGGAATTCGTATGCAATGGATTGAGAAAACCACAGTAAAAATGATTTTGGAGAAGAGCAAAGTCTTTTCGTTAGGCAAGTGCATAAAATGTCATCAATACAAACAGAAATATCATGTTTATTTGTCACAGTTCCTCTAGCTTTCTCCCTAGAAATACGAATGTGTAGAGCTGGTGTCTCCATGTGGAACCAATTACTGTATCCAAGCTTAAAAAAAAATGTTCTCCGATAAAAAACATTCAAAACAATAAAGTCCGTGGATAATATCCAGAAAACACACACGCTGAGGCTGTATTAATAGCTGGGATTGAGTTAGCCAAAACAAATCCGGATACTTTTTCACTTTCATTAAGGTCATATCCGGACAAAGTGGTGTGTAATTTCTATGCAATGCACTGAGAAAATCACAGTAAAAATGGTTTTGGAGAAAAGCAAAGTCTTTTCGTTAGGCAAGTGCATGAAATGTCATCTATACAAACAGATATATCATGTTTGTTTGCCGCAGTCCCAGTAGCTTTCTCCCTAGAAAATACGAATGTGTAGCGCTGGTGTCTCCATGTGGAACCAATTAGTGATTCCAAGCACAAAATTAAATGTTCCCTGATAAAAAACATTCAAAACAATAAAGTCCGTGGAAAATATCAGGAATACAAAAACACAGAGGCTGTAGCAATATCTGGCATTGAGTTAGCCAAAACACAACAGGATATTTCCGGTTTCATCCAGTCATATCTGGACAAACTGGTGTGGAATTTGTATGCAATGGACCGAGAAAATCACAGTAAAAATGGTTGTGGAGAAAAGCAAACTCTTTTCTTTAGGCAAGTCCATAAAATGTCATCTATACAAACAGAAATATCATGTTTGTTTGCCGAACTTCCTCTAGCTTTCTATCTAGAAAATACGAATGTGTGGAGCTGGTGTCCCCTTGATGAACCAATGAGTGTTTCAACGGTAGAAAATTAAATGTTCCCTGATAAAAAACATTCAAAACAATAAAGTCCATCGATAATATCAAGAAAACACAAACACAGAGGCTTTCACAATATTTTGGATTGAGTTAGCCAAAACACAACCGGATATTTCTTGTTTCATCCAGTCATATCCGGACAAACTGGTGTGGAATTCGTATGCAATGGACCGAGAAAATCACAGTAAAATGGTTTTGGAGAAAAGCAAAGTCTTTTCGTTAGGCAAGTGCATAAAATGTCATCTATACAAACAGAAATATCATGTTTGTTTGCCACAGTTCCTCTAGCTTTCTCCCTAGAAAATATGAATGTGTAGTGCTGGTGTCTCCATGTGGAACCAATTACCGATTCCAAGCACAAAACTAAATGTTCCCCGATAAAAAACATTCAAAACAATAAAGTCCGTGGATAATATCAGGAATACAAAAACACAGAAGCTGTAGCAATATCTGGGTTTGAGTTAGCCAAAACACAACCGGATATTTCCGGTTTCATCCAGTCATATCTGGACAAACTGGTGTGGAATTCGTATGCAATGGACCGAGAGAATCACAGTAGAAATGGTTTTGGAGAAAAGCAAAGTCTTTTCGTTAGGCAAGTGCAATTAATGTTTCTGAGGTGCAAAATTAAATGTTGCCTGATAAAAACATTCAAAACAATACAGTCCATCAATAATATCCAGAAAACACAAACACACAGGCTTTCACAATGTTTCGGATTGAGTTAGCCAAAACTCAACAGCATATTTCTGTTTCATCGAATCATATCCGGACAAACTGGTGTGGAATTCGTATGCAATGGATTGAGAAAACCACAGTAAAAATGATTTTGGAGAAGAGCAAAGTCTTTTCGTTAGGCAAGTGCATAAAATGTCATCAATACAAACAGAAATATCATGTTTATTTCTCACAGTTCCTCTAGCTTTCTCCCTAGAAATACGAATGTGTAGAGCTGGTGTCTCCATGTGGAACCAATTACTGTATCCAAGCTTAAAATAAAATGTTCTCTGATAAAAAACATTCAAAACAATAAAGTCCGTTGATGATATCCAGAAAACACACACGCTGAGGCTGTATTAATAGCTGGGATTGAGTTAGCCAAAACAAATCCGGATACTTTTTCACATTCATTAAGGTCATATCCGGACAAAGTGGTGTGTAATTTCTATGCAATGCACTGAGAAAATCACAGTAAAAATGGTTTTGGAGAAAAGCACAGTCTTTTCGTTAGGCAAGTGTATGAAATGTCATCTATACAAACAGATATATCATGTTTGTTTGCCGCAGTCCCAGTAGCTTTCTCCCTAGAAAATACGAATGTGTAGCGCTGGTGTCTCCACGTGGAACCAATTAGTGATTCCAAGCACAAAATTAAATGTTCCCCGATAAAAAACATTCAAAACAATAAAGTCCGTGGAAAATATCAGGAATACAAAAACACAGAGGCTGTAGCAATATCTGGCATTGAGTTAGCCAAAACACAACCGGATATTTCCGGTTTCATCCAGTCATATCTGGACAAACTGGTGTGGAATTTGTATGCAATGGACCGAGAAAATCACAGTAAAAATGGTTGTGGAGAAAAGCAAACTCTTTTCTTTAGGCAAGTCCATAAAATGTCATCTATACAAACAGAAATATCATGTTTGTTTGCCGAACTTCCTCTAGCTTTCTATCTAGAAAATACGAATGTGTGGAGCTGGTGTCCCCTTGATGAACCAATGAGTGTTTCAACGGTAGAAAATTAAATGTTCCCTGATAAAAAACATTCAAAACAATAAAGTCCATCGATAATATCAAGAAAACACAAACACAGAGGCTTTCACAATATTTTGGATTGAGTTAGCCAAAACACAACCGGATATTTCTTGTTTCATCCAGTCATATCCGGACAAACTGGTGTGGAATTCGTATGCAATGGACCGAGAAAATCACAGTAAAATGGTTTTGGAGAAAAGCAAAGTCTTTTCGTTAGGCAAGTGCATAAAATGTCATCTATACAAACAGAAATATCATGTTTGTTTGCCACAGTTCCTCTAGCTTTCTCCCTAGAAAATACGAATGTGTAGTGCTGGTGTCTCCATGTGGAACCAATTACCGATTCCAAGCACAAAATTAAATGTTCCCCGATAAAAAACATTCAAAACAATAAAGTCCGTGGATAATATCAGGAATACAAAAACACAGAGGCTGTAGCAATATCTGGGATTGAGTTAGCCAAAACACAACCGGATATTTCCGGTTTCATCCAGTCATATCTGGACAAACTGGTGTGGAATTCGTATGCAATGGACCGAGAGAATCACAGTAGAAATGGTTTTGGAGAAAAGCAAAGTCTTTTCGTTAGGCAAGTGCAATTAGTGTTTCTGAGGTGCAAAATTAAATGTTGCCTGATAAAAACATTCAAAACAATACAGTCCATCAATAATATCCAGAAAACACAAACACAGAGGCTTTCACAATGTTTCGGATTGAGTTAGCCAAAACTCAACAGCATATTTCTGTTTCATCGAATCATATCCGGACAAACTGGTGTGGAATTCGTATGCAATGGATTGAGAAAACCACAGTAAAAATGATTTTGGAGAAGAGCAAAGTCTTTTCGTTAGGCAAGTGCATAAAATGTCATCAATACAAACAGAAATATCATGTTTATTTCTCACAGTTCCTCTAGCTTTCTCCCTAGAAATACGAATGTGTAGAGCTGGTGTCTCCATGTGGAACCAATTACTGTATCCAAGCTTAAAATAAAATGTTCTCCGATAAAAAACATTCAAAACAATAAAGTCCGTTGATAATATCCAGAAAACACACACACTGAGGCTGTATTAATAGCTGGGATTGAGTTAGCCAAAACAAATCCGGATACTTTTTCACTTTCATTAAGGTCATATCCGGACAAAGTGGTGTGTAATTTCTATGCAATGCACTGAGAAAATCACAGTAAAAATGGTTTTGGAGAAAAGCAAAGTCTTTTCGTTAGGCAAGTGCATGAAATGTCATCTATACAAACAGATATATCATGTTTGTTTGCCGCAGTCCCAGTAGCTTTCTCCCTAGAAAATACGAATATGTAGTGCTGGTGTCTCCATGTGCAACCAATTAGTGATTCCAAGCACAAAATTAAATGTTCCCTGATAAAAAACATTCAAAACAATAAAGTCCGTGGAAAATATCAGGAATACAAAAACACAGAGGCTGTAGCAATATCTGGCATTGAGTTAGCCAAAACACAACCGGATATTTCCGGTTTCATCCAGTCATATCTGGACAAACTGGTGTGGAATTTGTATGCAATGGACCGAGAAAATCACAGTAAAAATGGTTGTGGAGAAAAGCAAACTCTTTTCTTTAGGCAAGTCCATAAAATGTCATCTATACAAACAGAAATATCATGTTTGTTTGCCGAACTTCCTCTAGCTTTCTATCTAGAAAATACGAATGTGTGGAGCTGGTGTCCCCTTGATGAACCAATGAGTGTTTCAACGGTAGAAAATTAAATGTTCCCTGATAAAAAACATTCAAAACAATAAAGTCCATCGATAATATCAAGAAAACACAAACACAGAGGCTTTCACAATATTTTGGATTGAGTTAGCCAAAACACAACCGGATATTTCTTGTTTCATCCAGTCATACCCGGACAAACTGGTGTGGAATCCGTATGCAATGGACCGAGAAAATCACAGTAAAATGGTTTTGGAGAAAAGCAAAGTCTTTTCGTTAGGCAAGTGCATAAAATGTCATCTATACAAACAGAAATATCATGTTTGTTTGCCACAGTTCCTCTAGCTTTCTCCCTAGAAAATACGAATGTGTAGTGCTGGTGTCTCCATGTGGAACCAATTACCGATTCCAAGCACAAAATTAAATGTTCCCCGATAAAAAACATTCAAAACAATAAAGTCCGTGGATAATATCAGGAATACAAAAACACAGAGGCTGTAGCAATATCTGGCATTGAGTTAGCCAAAACACAACCGGATATTTCTGGTTTCATCCAGTCATATCTGGACAAACTGGTGTGGAATTCGTATGCAATGGACCGAGAGAATCACAGTAGAAATGGTTTTGGAGAAAAGCAAAGTCTTTTCGTTAGGCAAGTGCAATTAGTGTTTCTGAGGTGCAAAATTAAATGTTGCCTGATAAAAACATTCAAAACAATACAGTCCATCAATAATATCCAGAAAACACAAACACACAGGCTTTCACAATGTTTCGGATTGAGTTAGCCAAAACTCAACAGTATATTTCTGTTTCATCGAATCATATCCGGACAAACTGGTGTGGAATTCGTATGCAATGGATTGAGAAAACCACAGTAAAAATGACTTTGGAGAAGAGCAAAGTCTTTTCGTTAGGCAAGTGCATAAAATGTCATCAATACAAACAGAAATATCATGTTTCTTTGTCACAGTTCCTCTAGCTTTCTCCCTAGAAATACGAATGTGTAGAGCTGGTGTCTCCATGTGGAACCAATTACTGTATCCAAGCTTAAAATAAAATGTTCTCCGATAAAAAACATTCAAAACAATAAAGTCCGTTGATAATATCCAGAAAACACACACACTGAGGCTGTATTAATAGCTGGGATTGAGTTAGCCAAAACAAATCCGGATACTTTTTCACTTTCATTAAGGTCATATCCGGACAAAGTGGTGTGTAATTTCTATGCAATGCACTGAGAAAATCACAGTAAAAATGGTTTTGGAGAAAAGCAAAGTCTTTTCGTTAGGCAAGTGCATGAAATGTCATCTATACAAACAGATATATCATGTTTGTTTGCCGCAGTCCCAGTAGCTTTCTCCCTAGAAAATACGAATGTGTAGTGCTGGTGTCTCCATGTGCAACCAATTAGTGATTCCAAGCACAAAATTAAATGTTCCCTGATAAAAAACATTCAAAACAATAAAGTCCGTGGAAAATATCAGGAATACAAAAACACAGAGGCTGTAGCAATATCTGGCATTGAGTTAGCCAAAACACAACCGGATATTTCCGGTTTCATCCAGTCATATCTGGACAAACTGGTGTGGAATTTGTATGCAATGGACCGAGAAAATCACAGTAAAAATGGTTGTGGAGAAAAGCAAACTCTTTTCTTTAGGCAAGTCCATAAAATGTCATCTATACAAACAGAAATATCATGTTTGTTTGCCGAACTTCCTCTAGCTTTCTATCTAGAAAATACGAATGTGTGGAGCTGGTGTCCCCTTGATGAACCAATGAGTGTTTCAACGGTAGAAAATTAAATGTTCCCTGATAAAAAACATTCAAAACAATAAAGTCCATCGATAATATCAAGAAAACACAAACACAGAGGCTTTCACAATATTTTGGATTGAGTTAGCCAAAACACAACCGGATATTTCTTGTTTCATCCAGTCATATCCGGACAAACTGGTGTGGAATTCGTATGCAATGGACCGAGAAAATCACAGTAAAATGGTTTTGGAGAAAAGCAAAGTCTTTTCGTTAGGCAAGTGCATAAAATGTCATCTATACAAACAGAAATATCATGTTTGTTTGCCACAGTTCCTCTAGCTTTCTCCCTAGAAAATACGAATGTGTAGTGCTGGTGTCTCCATGTGGAACCAATTACCGATTCCAAGCACAAAATTAAATGTTCCCTGATAAAAAACATTCAAAACAATAAAGTCCGTGGATAATATCAGAAATACAAAAACACAGAGGCTGTAGCAATATCTGGGATTGAGTTAGCCAAAACACAACCGGATATTTCCGGTTTCATCCAGTCATATCTGGACAAACTGGTGTGGAATTCGTATGCAATGGACCGAGAGAATCACAGTAGAAATGGTTTTGGAGAAAAGCAAAGTCTTTTCGTTAGGCAAGTGCAATTAGTGTTTCTGAGGTGCAAAATTAAATGTTGCCTGATAAAAACATTCAAAACAATACAGTCCATCAATAATATCCAGAAAACACAAACACACAGGCTTTCACAATGTTTAGGATTGAGTTAGCCAAAACTCAACAGTATATTTCTGTTTCATCGAATCATATCCGGACAAACTGGTGTGGAATTCGTATGCAATGGATTGAGAAAACCACAGTAAAAATGACTTTGGAGAAGAGCAAAGTCTTTTCGTTAGGCAAGTGCATAAAATGTCATCAATACAAACAGAAATATCATGTTTATTTGTCACAGTTCCTCTAGCTTTCTCCCTAGAAATACGAATGTGTAGAGCTGGTGTCTCCATGTGGAACCAATTACTGTATCCAAGCTTAAAATAAAATGTTCTCCGATAAAAAACATTCAAAACAATAAAGTCCATGGATAATATCCAGAAAACACACACACTGAGGCTGTATTAATAGCTGGGATTGAGTTAGCCAAAACAAATCCGGATACTTTTTCACTTTCATTAAGGTCATATCCGGACAAAGTGGTGTGTAATTTCTATGCAATGCACTGAGAAAATCACAGTAAAAATGGTTTTGGAGAAAAGCAAAGTCTTTTCGTTAGGCAAGTGCATGAAATGTCATCTATACAAACACATATATCATGTTTGTTTGCCGCAGTCCCAGTAGCTTTCTCCCTAGAAAATACGAATGTGTAGTGCTGGTGTCTCCATGTGCAACCAATTAGTGATTCCAAGCACAAAATTAAATGTTCCCTGATAAAAAACATTCAAAACAATAAAGTCCGTGGAAAATATCAGGAATACAAAAACACAGAGGCTGTAGCAATATCTGGCATTGAGTTAGCCAAAACACAACCGGATATTTCCGGTTTCATCCAGTCATATCTGGACAAACTGGTGTGGAATTTGTATGCAATGGACCGAGAAAATCACAGTAAAAATGGTTGTGGAGAAAAGCAAACTCTTTTCTTTAGGCAAGTCCATAAAATGTCATCTATACAAACAGAAATATCATGTTTGTTTGCCGAACTTCCTCTAGCTTTCTATCTAGAAAATACGAATGTGTGGAGCTGGTGTCCCCTTGATGAACCAATGAGTGTTTCAACGGTAGAAAATTAAATGTTCCCTGATAAAAAACATTCAAAACAATAAAGTCCATCGATAATATCAAGAAAACACAAACACAGAGGCTTTCACAATATTTTGGATTGAGTTAGCCAAAACACAACCGGATATTTCTTGTTTCATCCAGTCATATCCGGACAAACTGGTGTGGAATTCGTATGCAATGGACCGAGAAAATCACAGTAAAATGGTTTTGGAGAAAAGCAAAGTCTTTTCGTTAGGCAAGTGCATAAAATGTCATCTATACAAACAGAAATATCATGTTTGTTTGCCACAGTTCCTCTAGCTTTCTCCCTAGAAAATACGAATGTGTAGTGCTGGTGTCTCCATGTGGAACCAATTACCGATTCCAAGCACAAAATTAAATGTTCCCCGATAAAAAACATTCAAAACAATAAAGTCCGTGGATAATATCAGGAATACAAAAACACAGAGGCTGTAGCAATATCTGGGATTGAGTTAGCCAAAACACAACCGGATATTTCCGGTTTCATCCAGTCATATCTGGACAAACTGGTGTGGAATTCGTATGCAATGGACCGAGAGAATCACAGTAGAAATGGTTTTGGAGAAAAGCAAAGTCTTTTCGTTAGGCAAGTGCAATTAGTGTTTCTGAGGTGCAAAATTAAATGTTGCCTGATAAAAACATTCAAAACAATACAGTCCATCAATAATATCCAGAAAACACAAACACACAGGCTTTCACAATGTTTCGGATTGAGTTAGCCAAAACTCAACAGTATATTTCTGTTTCATCGAATCATATCCGGACAAACTGGTGTGGAATTCGTATGCAATGGATTGAGAAAACCACAGTAAAAATGACTTTGGAGAAGAGCAAAGTCTTTTCGTTAGGCAAGTGCATAAAATGTCATCAATACAAACAGAAATATCATGTTTATTTGTCACAGTTCCTCTAGCTTTCTCCCTAGAAATACGAATGTGTAGAGCTGGTGTCTCCATGTGGAACCAATTACTGTATCCAAGCTTAAAATAAAATGTTCTCCGATAAAAAACATTCAAAACAATAAAGTCCGTGGATAATATCCAGAAAACACACACACTGAGGCTGTATTAATAGCTGGGATTGAGTTAGCCAAAACAAATCCGGATACTTTTTCACTTTCATTAAGGTCATATCCGGACAAAGTGGTGTGTAATTTCTATGCAATGCACTGAGAAAATCACAGTAAAAATGGTTTTGGAGAAAAGCAAAGTCTTTTCGTTAGGCAAGTGCATGAAATGTCATCTATACAAACAGATATATCATGTTTGTTTGCCGCAGTCCCAGTAGCTTTCTCCCTAGAAAATACGAATGTGTAGCGCTGGTGTCTCCATGTGGAACCAATTAGTGATTCCAAGCACAAAATTAAATGTTCCCTGATAAAAAACATTCAAAACAATAAAGTCCGTGGAAAATATCAGGAATACAAAAACACAGAGGCTGTAGCAATATCTGGCATTGAGTTAGCCAAAACACAACCGGATATTTCTTGTTTCATCCAGTCATATCCGGACAAACTGGTGTGGAATTCGTATGCAATGGACCGAGAAAATCACAGTAGAAATGGTTGTGGAGAAAAGCAAACTCTTTTCTTTAGGCAAGTCCATAAAATGTCATCTATACAAACAGAAATATCATGTTTGTTTGCCGAACTTCCTCTAGCTTTCTATCTAGAAAATACGAATGTGTGGAGCTGGTGTCCCCTTGATGAACCAATGAGTGTTTCAACGGTAGAAAATTAAATGTTCCCTGATAAAAAACATTCAAAACAATAAAGTCCATCGATAATATCAAGAAAACACAAACACAGAGGCTTTCACAATATTTTGGATTGAGTTAGCCAAAACACAACCGGATATTTCTTGTTTCATCCAGTCATATCCGGACAAACTGGTGTGGAATTCGTATGCAATGGACCGAGAAAATCACAGTAAAATGGTTTTGGAGAAAAGCAAAGTCTTTTCGTTAGGCAAGTGCATAAAATGTCATCTATACAAACAGAAATATCATGTTTGTTTGCCACAGTTCCTCTAGCTTTCTGCCTAGAAAATACGAATGTGTAGTGCTGGTGTCTCCATGTGGAACCAATTACCGATTCCAAGCACAAAATTAAATGTTCCCCGATAAAAAACATTCAAAACAATAAAGTCCGTGGATAATATCAGGAATACAAAAACACAGAGGCTGTAGCAATATCTGGCATTGAGTTAGCCAAAACACAACCGGATATTTCCGGTTTCATCCAGTCATATCTGGACAAACTGGTGTGGAATTCGTATGCAATGGACCGAGAGAATCACAGTAGAAATGGTTTTGGAGAAAAGCAAAGTCTTTTCGTTAGGCAAGTGCAATTAGTGTTTCTGAGGTGCAAAATTAAATGTTGCCTGATAAAAACATTCAAAACAATACAGTCCATCAATAATATCCAGAAAACACAAACACACAGGCTTTCACAATGTTTCGGATTGAGTTAGCCAAAACTCAACAGTATATTTCTGTTTCATTAAGTCATATCCGGACAAACTGGTGTGGAATTCGTATGCAATGGATTGAGAAAACCACAGTAAAAATGACTTTGGAGAAGAGCAAAGTCTTTTCGTTAGGCAAGTGCATAAAATGTCATCAATACAAACAGAAATATCATGTTTATTTGTCACAGTTCCTCTAGCTTTCTCCCTAGAAATACGAATGTGTAGAGCTGGTGTCTCCATGTGGAACCAATTACTGTATCCAAGCTTAAAATAAAATGTTCTCCGATAAAAAACATTCAAAACAATAAAGTCCGTGGATAATATCCAGAAAACACACACACTGAGGCTGTATTAATAGCTGGGATTGAGTTAGCCAAAACAAATCCGGATACTTTTTCACTTTCATTAAGGTCATATCCGGACAAAGTGGTGTGTAATTTCTATGCAATGCACTGAGAAAATCACAGTAAAAATGGTTTTGGAGAAAAGCAAAGTCTTTTCGTTAGGCAAGTGCATGAAATGTCATCTACACAAACAGATATATCATGTTTGTTTGCCGCAGTCCCAGTAGCTTTCTCCCTAGAAAATACGAATGTGTAGCGCTGGTGTCTCCATGTGGAACCAATTAGTGATTCCAAGCACAAAATTAAATGTTCCCTGATAAAAAACATTCAAAACAATAAAGTCCGTGGAAAATATCAGGAATACAAAAACACAGAGGCTGTAGCAATATCTGGCATTGAGTTAGCCAAAACACAACCGGATATTTCCGGTTTCATCCAGTCATATCTGGACAAACTGGTGTGGAATTTGTATGCAATGGACCGAGAAAATCACAGTAAAAATGGTTGTGGAGAAAAGCAAACTCTTTTCTTTAGGCAAGTCCATAAAATGTCATCTATACAAACAGAAATATCATGTTTGTTTGCCGAACTTCCTCTAGCTTTCTATCTAGAAAATACGAATGTGTGGAGCTGGTGTCCCCTTGATGAACCAATGAGTGTTTCAACGGTAGAAAATTAAATGTTCCCTGATAAAAAACATTCAAAACAATAAAGTCCATCGATAATATCAAGAAAACACAAACACAGAGGCTTTCACAATATTTTGGATTGAGTTAGCCAAAACACAACCGGATATTTCTTGTTTCATCCAGTCATATCCGGACAAACTGGTGTGGAATTCGTATGCAATGGACCGAGAAAATCACAGTAAAATGGTTTTGGAGAAAAGCAAAGTCTTTTCGTTAGGCAAGTGCATAAAATGTCATCTATACAAACAGAAATATCATGTTTGTTTGCCACAGTTCCTCTAGCTTTCTCCCTAGAAAATACGAATGTGTAGTGCTGGTGTCTCCATGTGGAACCAATTACCGATTCCAAGCACAAAATTAAATGTTCCCCGATAAAAAACATTCAAAACAATAAAGTCCGTGGATAATATCAGGAATACAAAAACACAGAGGCTGTAGCAATATCTGGCATTGAGTTAGCCAAAACACAACCGGATATTTCCGGTTTCATCCAGTCATATCTGGACAAACTGGTGTGGAATTCGTATGCAATGGACCGAGAGAATCACAGTAGAAATGGTTTTGGAGAAAAGCAAAGTCTTTTCGTTAGGCAAGTGCAATTAGTGTTTCTGAGGTGCAAAATTAAATGTTGCCTGATAAAAACATTCAAAACAATACAGTCCATCAATAATATCCAGAAAACACAAACACACAGGCTTTCACAATGTTTCGGATTGAGTTAGCCAAAACTCAACAGTATATTTCTGTTTCATTAAGTCATATCCGGACAAACTGGTGTGGAATTCGTATGCAATGGATTGAGAAAACCACAGTAAAAATGACTTTGGAGAAGAGCAAAGTCTTTTCGTTAGGCAAGTGCATAAAATGTCATCAATACAAACAGAAATATCATGTTTATTTGTCACAGTTCCTCTAGCTTTCTCCCTAGAAATACGAATGTGTAGAGCTGGTGTCTCCATGTGGAACCAATTACTGTATCCAAGCTTAAAATAAAATGTTCTCCGATAAAAAACATTCAAAACAATAAAGTCCGTGGATAATATCCAGAAAACACACACACTGAGGCTGTATTAATAGCTGGGATTGAGTTAGCCAAAACAAATCCGGATACTTTTTCACTTTCATTAAGGTCATATCCGGACAAAGTGGTGTGTAATTTCTATGCAATGCACTGAGAAAATCACAGTAAAAATGGTTTTGGAGAAAAGCAAAGTCTTTTCGTTAGGCAAGTGCATGAAATGTCATCTATACAAACAGATATATCATGTTTGTTTGCCGCAGTCCCAGTAGCTTTCTCCCTAGAAAATACGAATGTGTAGCGCTGGTGTCTCCATGTGGAACCAATTAGTGATTCCAAGCACAAAATTAAATGTTCCCTGATAAAAAACATTCAAAACAATAAAGTCCGTGGAAAATATCAGGAATACAAAAACACAGAGGCTGTAGCAATATCTGGCATTGAGTTAGCCAAAACACAACCGGATATTTCCGGTTTCATCCAGTCATATCTGGACAAACTGGTGTGGAATTTGTATGCAATGGACCGAGAAAATCACAGTAAAAATGGTTGTGGAGAAAAGCAAACTCTTTTCTTTAGGCAAGTCCATAAAATGTCATCTATACAAACAGAAATATCATGTTTGTTTGCCGAACTTCCTCTAGCTTTCTATCTAGAAAATACGAATGTGTGGAGCTGGTGTCCCCTTGATGAACCAATGAGTGTTTCAACGGTAGAAAATTAAATGTTCCCTGATAAAAAACATTCAAAACAATAAAGTCCATCGATAATATCAAGAAAACACAAACACAGAGGCTTTCACAATATTTTGGATTGAGTTAGCCAAAACACAACCGGATATTTCTTGTTTCATTCAGTCATATCCGGACAAACTGGTGTGGAATTCGTATGCAATGGACCGAGAAAATCACAGTAAAATGGTTTTGGAGAAAAGCAAAGTCTTTTCGTTAGGCAAGTGCATAAAATGTCATCTATACAAACAGAAATATCATGTTTGTTTGCCACAGTTCCTCTAGCTTTCTCCCTAGAAAATACGAATGTGTAGTGCTGGTGTCTCCATGTGGAACCAATTACCGATTCCAAGCACAAAATTAAATGTTCCCCGATAAAAAACATTCAAAACAATAAAGTCCGTGGATAATATCAGGAATACAAAAACACAGAGGCTGTAGCAATATCTGGCATTGAGTTAGCCAAAACACAACCGGATATTTCCGGTTTCATCCAGTCATATCTGGACAAACTGGTGTGGAATTCGTATGCAATGGACCGAGAGAATCACAGTAGAAATGGTTTTGGAGAAAAGCAAAGTCTTTTCGTTAGGCAAGTGCAATTAGTGTTTCTGAGGTGCAAAATTAAATGTTGCCTGATAAAAACATTCAAAACAATACAGTCCATCAATAATATCCAGAAAACACAAACACACAGGCTTTCACAATGTTTCGGATTGAGTTAGCCAAAACTCAACAGTATATTTCTGTTTCATTAAGTCATATCCGGACAAACTGGTGTGGAATTCGTATGCAATGGATTGAGAAAACCACAGTAAAAATGACTTTGGAGAAGAGCAAAGTCTTTTCGTTAGGCAAGTGCATAAAATGTCATCAATACAAACAGAAATATCATGTTTATTTGTCACAGTTCCTCTAGCTTTCTCCCTAGAAATACGAATGTGTAGAGCTGGTGTCTCCATGTGGAACCAATTACTGTATCCAAGCTTAAAATAAAATGTTCTCCGATAAAAAACATTCAAAACAATAAAGTCCGTTGATAATATCCAGAAAACACACACACTGAGGCTGTATTAATAGCTGGGATTGAGTTAGCCAAAACAAATCCGGATACTTTTTCACTTTCATTAAGGTCATATCCGGACAAAGTGGTGTGTAATTTCTATGCAATGCACTGAGAAAATCACAGTAAAAATGGTTTTGGAGAAAAGCAAAGTCTTTTCGTTAGGCAAGTGCATGAAATGTCATCTATACAAACAGATATATCATGTTTGTTTGCCGCAGTCCCAGTAGCTTTCTCCCTAGAAAATACGAATGTGTAGCGCTGGTGTCTCCATGTGGAACCAATTAGTGATTCCAAGCACAAAATTAAATGTTCCCTGATAAAAAACATTCAAAACAATAAAGTCCGTGGAAAATATCAGGAATACAAAAACACAGAGGCTGTAGCAATATCTGGCATTGAGTTAGCCAAAACACAACCGGATATTTCCGGTTTCATCCAGTCATATCTGGACAAACTGGTGTGGAATTTGTATGCAATGGACCGAGAAAATCACAGTAAAAATGGTTGTGGAGAAAAGCAAACTCTTTTCTTTAGGCAAGTCCATAAAATGTCATCTATACAAACAGAAATATCATGTTTGTTTGCCGAACTTCCTCTAGCTTTCTATCTAGAAAATACGAATGTGTGGAGCTGGTGTCCCCTTGATGAACCAATGAGTGTTTCAACGGTAGAAAATTAAATGTTCCCTGATAAAAAACATTCAAAACAATAAAGTCCATCGATAATATCAAGAAAACACAAACACAGAGGCTTTCACAATATTTTGGATTGAGTTAGCCAAAACACAACCGGATATTTCTTGTTTCATTCAGTCATATCCGGACAAACTGGTGTGGAATTCGTATGCAATGGACCGAGAAAATCACAGTAAAATGGTTTTGGAGAAAAGCAAAGTCTTTTCGTTAGGCAAGTGCATAAAATGTCATCTATACAAACAGAAATATCATGTTTGTTTGCCACAGTTCCTCTAGCTTTCTCCCTAGAAAATACGAATGTGTAGTGCTGGTGTCTCCATGTGGAACCAATTACCGATTCCAAGCACAAAATTAAATGTTCCCCGATAAAAAACATTCAAAACAATAAAGTCCGTGGATAATATCAGGAATACAAAAACACAGAGGCTGTAGCAATATCTGGCATTGAGTTAGCCAAAACACAACCGGATATTTCCGGTTTCATCCAGTCATATCTGGACAAACTGGTGTGGAATTCGTATGCAATGGACCGAGAGAATCACAGTAGAAATGGTTTTGGAGAAAAGCAAAGTCTTTTCGTTAGGCAAGTGCAATTAGTGTTTCTGAGGTGCAAAATTAAATGTTGCCTGATAAAAACATTCAAAACAATACAGTCCATCAATAATATCCAGAAAACACAAACACACAGGCTTTCACAATGTTTCGGATTGAGTTAGCCAAAACTCAACAGTATATTTCTGTTTCATCGAATCATATCCGGACAAACTGGTGTGGAATTCGTATGCAATGGATTGAGAAAACCACAGTAAAAATGACTTTGGAGAAGAGCAAAGTCTTTTCGTTAGGCAAGTGCATAAAATGTCATCAATACAAACAGAAATATCATGTTTCTTTGTCACAGTTCCTCTAGCTTTCTCCCTAGAAATACGAATGTGTAGAGCTGGTGTCTCCATGTGGAACCAATTACTGTATCCAAGCTTAAAATAAAATGTTCTCCGATAAAAAACATTCAAAACAATAAAGTCCGTTGATAATATCCAGAAAACACACACACTGAGGCTGTATTAATAGCTGGGATTGAGTTAGCCAAAACAAATCCGGATACTTTTTCACTTTCATTAAGGTCATATCCGGACAAAGTGGTGTGTAATTTCTATGCAATGCACTGAGAAAATCACAGTAAAAATGGTTTTGGAGAAAAGCAAAGTCTTTTCGTTAGGCAAGTGCATGAAATGTCATCTATACAAACAGATATATCATGTTTGTTTGCCGCAGTCCCAGTAGCTTTCTCCCTAGAAAATACGAATGTGTAGCGCTGGTGTCTCCATGTGGAACCAATTAGTGATTCCAAGCACAAAATTAAATGTTCCCTGATAAAAACCATTCAAAACAATAAAGTCCGTGGAAAATATCAGGAATACAAAAACACAGAGGCTGTAGCAATATCTGGCATTGAGTTAGCCAAAACACAACCGGATATTTCCGGTTTCATCCAGTCATATCTGGACAAACTGGTGTGGAATTTGTACGCAATGGACCGAGAAAATCACAGTAAAAATGGTTGTGGAGAAAAGCAAACTCTTTTCTTTAGGCAAGTCCATAAAATGTCATCTATACAAACAGAAATATCATGTTTGTTTGCCGAACTTCCTCTAGCTTTCTATCTAGAAAATACGAATGTGTGGAGCTGGTGTC
Organism: Lepus europaeus; assembly: GCF_033115175.1. Taxonomy (NCBI): domain Eukaryota; kingdom Metazoa; phylum Chordata; class Mammalia; order Lagomorpha; family Leporidae; genus Lepus; species Lepus europaeus. The sequence continues at coordinate 1,808,484 of NW_026909158.1, read as the reverse complement.
CCCTTGATGAACCAATGAGTGTTTCAACGGTAGAAAATTAAATGTTCCCTGATAAAAAACATTCAAAACAATAAAGTCCATCGATAATATCAAGAAAACACAAACACAGAGGCTTTCACAATATTTTGGATTGAGTTAGCCAAAACACAACCGGATATTTCTTGTTTCATCCAGTCATATCCGGACAAACTGGTGTGGAATTCGTATGCAATGGACCGAGAAAATCACAGTAAAATGGTTTTGGAGAAAAGCAAAGTCTTTTCGTTAGGCAAGTGCATAAAATGTCATCTATACAAACAGAAATATCATGTTTGTTTGCCACAGTTCCTCTAGCTTTCTCCCTAGAAAATACGAATGTGTAGTGCTGGTGTCTCCATGTGGAACCAATTACCGATTCCAAGCACAAAATTAAATGTTCCCCGATAAAAAACATTCAAAACAATAAAGTCCGTGGATAATATCAGGAATACAAAAACACAGAGGCTGTAGCAATATCTGGGATTGAGTTAGCCAAAACACAACCGGATATTTCCGGTTTCATCCAGTCATATCTGGACAAACTGGTGTGGAATTCGTATGCAATGGACCGAGAGAATCACAGTAGAAATGGTTTTGGAGAAAAGCAAAGTCTTTTCGTTAGGCAAGTGCAATTAGTGTTTCTGAGGTGCAAAATTAAATGTTGCCTGATAAAAACATTCAAAACAATACAGTCCATCAATAATATCCAGAAAACACAAACACACAGGCTTTCACAATGTTTCGGATTGAGTTAGCCAAAACTCAACAGTATATTTCTGTTTCATTAAGTCATATCCGGACAAACTGGTGTGGAATTCGTATGCAATGGATTGAGAAAACCACAGTAAAAATGACTTTGGAGAAGAGCAAAGTCTTTTCGTTAGGCAAGTGCATAAAATGTCATCAATACAAACAGAAATATCATGTTTATTTGTCACAGTTCCTCTAGCTTTCTCCCTAGAAATACGAATGTGTAGAGCTGGTGTCTCCATGTGAAACCAATTACTGTATCCAAGCTTAAAATAAAATGTTCTCCGATAAAAAACATTCAAAACAATAAAGTCCGTTGATAATATCCAGAAAACACACACACTGAGGCTGTATTAATAGCTGGGATTGAGTTAGCCAAAACAAATCCGGATACTTTTTCACTTTCATTAAGGTCATATCCGGACAAAGTGGTGTGTAATTTCTATGCAATGCACTGAGAAAATCACAGTAAAAATGGTTTTGGAGAAAAGCAAAGTCTTTTCGTTAGGCAAGTGCATGAAATGTCATCTATACAAACAGATATATCATGTTTGTTTGCCGCAGTCCCAGTAGCTTTCTCCCTAGAAAATACGAATGTGTAGCGCTGGTGTCTCCATGTGGAACCAATTAGTGATTCCAAGCACAAAATTAAATGTTCCCTGATAAAAAACATTCAAAACAATAAAGTCCGTGGAAAATATCAGGAATACAAAAACACAGAGGCTGTAGCAATATCTGGCATTGAGTTAGCCAAAACACAACCGGATATTTCCGGTTTCATCCAGTCATATCTGGACAAACTGGTGTGGAATTTGTATGCAATGGACCGAGAAAATCACAGTAAAAATGGTTGTGGAGAAAAGCAAACTCTTTTCTTTAGGCAAGTCCATAAAATGTCATCTATACAAACAGAAATATCATGTTTGTTTGCCGAACTTCCTCTAGCTTTCTATCTAGAAAATACGAATGTGTGGAGCTGGTGTCCCCTTGATGAACCAATGAGTGTTTCAACGGTAGAAAATTAAATGTGCCCTGATAAAAAACATTCAAAACAATAAAGTCCATCGATAATATCAAGAAAACACAAACACAGAGGCTTTCACAATATTTTGGATTGAGTTAGCCAAAACACAACCGGATATTTCTTGTTTCATCCAGTCATATCCGGACAAACTGGTGTGGAATTCGTATGCAATGGACCGAGAAAATCACAGTAAAATGGTTTTGGAGAAAAGCAAAGTCTTTTCGTTAGGCAAGTGCATAAAATGTCATCTATACAAACAGAAATATCATGTTTGTTTGCCACAGTTCCTCTAGCTTTCTCCCTAGAAAATACGAATGTGTAGTGCTGGTGTCTCCATGTGGAACCAATTACCGATTCCAAGCACAAAATTAAATGTTCCCCGATAAAAAACATTCAAAACAATAAAGTCCGTGGATAATATCAGGAATACAAAAACACAGAGGCTGTAGCAATATCTGGCATTGAGTTAGCCAAAACACAACCGGATATTTCCGGTTTCATCCAGTCATATCTGGACAAACTGGTGTGGAATTCGTATGCAATGGACCGAGAGAATCACAGTAGAAATGGTTTTGGAGAAAAGCAAAGTCTTTTCGTTAGGCAAGTGCAATTAGTGTTTCTGAGGTGCAAAATTAAATGTTGCCTGATAAAAACATTCAAAACAATACAGTCCATCAATAATATCCAGAAAACACAAACACACAGGCTTTCACAATGTTTCGGATTGAGTTAGCCAAAACTCAACAGTATATTTCTGTTTCATCGAATCATATCCGGACAAACTGGTGTGGAATTCGTATGCAATGGATTGAGAAAACCACAGTAAAAATGACTTTGGAGAAGAGCAAAGTCTTTTCGTTAGGCAAGTGCATAAAATGTCATCAATACAAACAGAAATATCATGTTTCTTTGTCACAGTTCCTCTAGCTTTCTCCCTAGAAATACGAATGTGTAGAGCTGGTGTCTCCATGTGGAACCAATTACTGTATCCAAGCTTAAAATAAAATGTTCTCCGATAAAAAACATTCAAAACAATAAAGTCCGTTGATAATATCCAGAAAACACACACACTGAGGCTGTATTAATAGCTGGGATTGAGTTAGCCAAAACAAATCCGGATACTTTTTCACTTTCATTAAGGTCATATCCGGACAAAGTGGTGTGTAATTTCTATGCAATGCACTGAGAAAATCACAGTAAAAATGGTTTTGGAGAAAAGCAAAGTTTTTTCGTTAGGCAAGTGCATGAAATGTCATCTATACAAACAGATATATCATGTTTGTTTGCCGCAGTCCCAGTAGCTTTCTCCCAGAAAATACGAATGTGTAGCGCTGGTGTCTCCATGTGCAACCAATTAGTGATTCCAAGCACAAAATTAAATGTTCCCTGATAAAAAACATTCAAAACAATAAAGTCCGTGGAAAATATCAGGAATACAAAAACACAGAGGCTGTAGCAATATCTGGCATTGAGTTAGCCAAAACACAACCGGATATTTCCGGTTTCATCCAGTCATATCTGGACAAACTGGTGTGGAATTTGTATGCAATGGACCGAGAAAATCACAGTAAAAATGGTTGTGGAGAAAAGCAAACTCTTTTCTTTAGGCAAGTCCATAAAATGTCATCTATACAAACAGAAATATCATGTTTGTTTGCCGAACTTCCTCTAGCTTTCTATCTAGAAAATACGAATGTGTGGAGCTGGTGTCCCCTTGATGAACCAATGAGTGTTTCAACGGTAGAAAATTAAATGTTCCCTGATAAAAAACATTCAAAACAATAAAGTCCATCGATAATATCAAGAAAACACAAACACAGAGGCTTTCACAATATTTTGGATTGAGTTAGCCAAAACACAACCGGATATTTCTTGTTTCATCCAGTCATATCCGGACAAACTGGTGTGGAATTCGTATGCAATGGACCGAGAAAATCACAGTAAAATGGTTTTGGAGAAAAGCAAAGTCTTTTCGTTAGGCAAGTGCATGAAATGTCATCTATACAAACAGAAATATCATGTTTGTTTGCCGCAGTCCCAGTAGCTTTCTCCCTAGAAAATACGAATGTGTAGTGCTGGTGTCTCCATGTGGAACCAATTACCGATTCCAAGCACAAAATTAAATGTTCCCCGATAAAAAACATTCAAAACAATAAAGTCCGTGGATAATATCAGGAATACAAAAACACAGAGGCTGTAGCAATATCTGGGATTGAGTTAGCCAAAACACAACCGGATATTTCCGGTTTCATCCAGTCATATCTGCACAAACTGGTGTGGAATTCGTATGCAATGGACCGAGAGAATCACAGTAGAAATGGTTTTGGAGAAAAGCAAAGTCTTTTCGTTAGGCAAGTGCAATTAGTGTTTCTGAGGTGCAAAATTAAATGTTGCCTGATAAAAACATTCAAAACAATACAGTCCATCAATAATATCCAGAAAACACAAACACACAGGCTTTCACAATGTTTCGGATTGAGTTAGCCAAAACTCAACAGTATATTTCTGTTTCATCGAATCATATCCGGACAAACTGGTGTGGAATTCGTATGCAATGGATTGAGAAAACCACAGTAAAAATGACTTTGGAGAAGAGCAAAGTCTTTTCGTTAGGCAAGTGCATAAAATGTCATCAATACAAACAGAAATATCATGTTTATTTGTCACAGTTCCTCTAGCTTTCTCCCTAGAAATACGAATGTGTAGAGCTGGTGTCTCCATGTGGAACCAATTACTGTACCCAAGCTTAAAATAAAATGTTCTCCGATAAAAAACATTCAAAACAATAAAGTCCGTGGATAATATCCAGAAAACACACACACTGAGGCTGTATTAATAGCTGGGATTGAGTTAGCCAAAACAAATCCGGATACTTTTTCACTTTCATTAAGGTCATATCCGGACAAAGTGGTGTGTAATTTCTATGCAATGCACTGAGAAAATCACAGTAAAAATGGTTTTGGAGAAAAGCAAAGTCTTTTCGTTAGGCAAGTGCATGAAATGTCATCTATACAAACAGATATATCATGTTTGTTTGCCGCAGTCCCAGTAGCTTTCTCCCTAGAAAATACGAATGTGTAGCGCTGGTGTCTCCATGTGGAACCAATTAGTGATTCCAAGCACAAAATTAAATGTTCCCTGATAAAAAACATTCAAAACAATAAAGTCCGTGGAAAATATCAGGAATACAAAAACACAGAGGCTGTAGCAATATCTGGCATTGAGTTAGCCAAAACACAACCGGATATTTCCGGTTTCATCCAGTCATATCTGGACAAACTGGTGTGGAATTTGTATGCAATGGACCGAGAAAATCACAGTAAAAATGGTTGTGGAGAAAAGCAAACTCTTTTCTTTAGGCAAGTCCATAAAATGTCATCTATACAAACAGAAATATCATGTTTGTTTGCCGAACTTCCTCTAGCTTTCTATCTAGAAAATACGAATGTGTGGAGCTGGTGTCCCCTTGATGAACCAATGAGTGTTTCAACGGTAGAAAATTAAATGTTCCCTGATAAAAAAACATTCAAAACAATAAAGTCCATCGATAATATCAAGAAAACACAAACACAGAGGCTTTCACAATATTTTGGATTGAGTTAGCCAAAACACAACCGGATATTTCTTGTTTCATCCAGTCATATCCGGACAAACTGGTGTGCAATTCGTATGCAATGGACCGAGAAAATCACAGTAAAATGGTTTTGGAGAAAAGCAAAGTCTTTTCGTTAGGCAAGTGCATAAAATGTCATCTATACAAACAGAAATATCATGTTTGTTTGCCACAGTTCCTCTAGCTTTCTCCCTAGAAAATACGAATGTGTAGTGCTGGTGTCTCCATGTGGAACCAATTACCGATTCCAAGCACAAAATTAAATGTTCCCCGATAAAAAACATTCAAAACAATAAAGTCCGTGGATAATATCAGGAATACAAAAACACAGAGGCTGTAGCAATATCTGGGATTGAGTTAGCCAAAACACAACCGGATATTTCCGGTTTCATCCAGTCATATCTGGACAAACTGGTGTGGAATTCGTATGCAATGGACCGAGAGAATCACAGTAGAAATGGTTTTGGAGAAAAGCAAAGTCTTTTCGTTAGGCAAGTGCAATTAGTGTTTCTGAGGTGCAAAATTAAATGTTGCCTGATAAAAACATTCAAAACAATACAGTCCATCAATAATATCCAGAAAACACAAACACACAGGCTTTCACAATGTTTCGGATTGAGTTAGCCAAAACTCAACAGCATATTTCTGTTTCATCGAATCATATCCGGACAAACTGGTGTGGAATTCGTATGCAATGGATTGAGAAAACCACAGTAAAAATGACTTTGGAGAAGAGCAAAGTCTTTTCGTTAGGCAAGTGCATAAAATGTCATCAATACAAACAGAAATATCATGTTTATTTGTCACAGTTCCTCTAGCTTTCTCCCTAGAAATACGAATGTGTAGAGCTGGTGTCTCCATGTGGAACCAATTACTGTATCCAAGCTTAAAAAAAAATGTTCTCCGATAAAAAACATTCAAAACAATAAAGTCCGTGGATAATATCCAGAAAACACACACACTGAGGCTGTATTAATAGCTGGGATTGAGTTAGCCAAAACAAATCCGGATACTTTTTCACTTTCATTAAGGTCATATCCGGACAAAGTGGTGTGTAATTTCTATGCAATGCACTGAGAAAATCACAGTAAAAATGGTTTTGGAGAAAAGCAAAGTCTTTTCCTTAGGCAAGTGCATGAAATGTCATCTATACAAACAGATATATCATGTTTGTTTGCCGCAGTCCCAGTAGCTTTCTCCCTAGAAAATACGAATGTGTAGCGCTGGTGTCTCCATGTGCAACCAATTAGTGATTCCAAGCACAAAATTAAATGTTCCCTGATAAAAAACATTCAAAACAATAAAGTCCGTGGAAAATATCAGGAATACAAAAACACAGAGGCTGTAGCAATATCTGGGATTGAGTTAGCCAAAACACAACCGGATATTTCCGGTTTCATCCAGTCATATCTGGACAAACTGGTGTGGAATTTGTATGCAATGGACCGAGAAAATCACAGTAAAAATGGTTGTGGAGAAAAGCAAACTCTTTTCTTTAGGCAAGTCCATAAAATGTCATCTATACAAACAGAAATATCATGTTTGTTTGCCGAACTTCCTCTAGCTTTCTATCTAGAAAATACGAATGTGTGGAGCTGGTGTCCCCTTGATGAACCAATGAGTGTTTCAACGGTAGAAAATTAAATGTTCCCTGATAAAAAACATTCAAAACAATAAAGTCCATCGATAATATCAAGAAAACACAAACACAGAGGCTTTCACAATATTTTGGATTGAGTTAGCCAAAACACAACCGGATATTTCTTGTTTCATCCAGTCATATCCGGACAAACTGGTGTGCAATTCGTATGCAATGGACCGAGAAAATCACAGTAAAATGGTTTTGGAGAAAAGCAAAGTCTTTTCGTTAGGCAAGTGCATAAAATGTCATCTATACAAACAGAAATATCATGTTTGTTTGCCACAGTTCCTCTAGCTTTCTCCCTAGAAAATACGAATGTGTAGTGCTGGTGTCTCCATGTGGAACCAATTACCGATTCCAAGCACAAAATTAAATGTTCCCCGATAAAAAACATTCAAAACAATAAAGTCCGTGGATAATATCAGGAATACAAAAACACAGAGGCTGTAGCAATATCTGGCATTGAGTTAGCCAAAACACAACCGGATATTTCCGGTTTCATCCAGTCATATCTGGACAAACTGGTGTGGAATTCGTATGCAATGGACCGAGAGAATCACAGTAGAAATGGTTTTGGAGAAAAGCAAAGTCTTTTCGTTAGGCAAGTGCAATTAGTGTTTCTGAGGTGCAAAATTAAATGTTGCCTGATAAAAACATTCAAAACAATACAGTCCATCAATAATATCCAGAAAACACAAACACACAGGCTTTCACAATGTTTCGGATTGAGTTAGCCAAAACTCAACAGTATATTTCTGTTTCATCGAATCATATCCGGACAAACTGGTGTGGAATTCGTATGCAATGGATTGAGAAAACCACAGTAAAAATGACTTTGGAGAAGAGCAAAGTCTTTTCGTTAGGCAAGTGCATAAAATGTCATCAATACAAACAGAAATATCATGTTTATTTGTCACAGTTCCTCTAGCTTTCTTCCTAGAAATACGAATGTGTAGAGCTGGTGTCTCCATGTGGAACCAATTACTGTATCCAAGCTTAAAATAAAATGTTCTCCGATAAAAAACATTCAAAACAATAAAGTCCGTGGATAATATCCAGAAAACACACACACTGAGGCTGTATTAATAGCTGGGATTGAGTTAGCCAAAACAAATCCGGATACTTTTTCACTTTCATTAAGGTCATATCCGGACAAAGTGGTGTGTAATTTCTATGCAATGCACTGAGAAAATCACAGTAAAAATGGTTTTGGAGAAAAGCAAAGTCTTTTCGTTAGGCAAGTGCATGAAATGTCATCTATACAAACAGATATATCATGTTTGTTTGCCGCAGTCCCAGTAGCTTTCTCCCTAGAAAATACGAATGTGTAGCGCTGGTGTCTCCATGTGGAACCAATTAGTGATTCCAAGCACAAAATTAAATGTTCCCTGATAAAAAACATTCAAAACAATAAAGTCCGTGGAAAATATCAGGAATACAAAAACACAGAGGCTGTAGCAATATCTGGCATTGAGTTAGCCAAAACACAACCGGATATTTCCGGTTTCATCCAGTCATATCTGGACAAACTGGTGTGGAATTTGTATGCAATGGACCGAGAAAATCACAGTAAAAATGGTTGTGGAGAAAAGCAAACTCTTTTCTTTAGGCAAGTCCATAAAATGTCATCTATACAAACAGAAATATCATGTTTGTTTGCCGAACTTCCTCTAGCTTTCTATCTAGAAAATACGAATGTGTGGAGCTGGTGTCCCCTTGATGAACCAATGAGTGTTTCAACGGTAGAAAATTAAATGTGCCCTGATCAAAAACATTCAAAACAATAAAGTCCATCGATAATATCAAGAAAACACAAACACAGAGGCTTTCACAATATTTTGGATTGAGTTAGCCAAAACACAACCGGATATTTCTTGTTTCATCCAGTCATATCCGGACAAACTGGTGTGGAATTCGTATGCAATGGACCGAGAAAATCACAGTAAAATGGTTTTGGAGAAAAGCAAAGTCTTTTCATTAGGCAAGTGCATGAAATGCCATCTATACAAACAGAAATATCATGTTTGTTTGCCACAGTTCCTCTAGCTTTCTCCCTAGAAAATACGAATGTGTAGTGCTGGTGTCTCCATGTGGAACCAATTACCGATTCCAAGCACAAAATTAAATGTTCCCCGATAAAAAACATTCAAAACAATAAAGTCCGTGGATAATATCAGGAATACAAAAACACAGAGGCTGTAGCAATATCTGGGATTGAGTTAGCCAAAACACAACCAGATATTTCCGGTTTCATCCAGTCATATCTGGACAAACTGGTGTGGAATTCGTATGCAATGGACCGAGAGAATCACAGTAGAAATGGTTTTGGAGAAAAGCAAAGTCTTTTCGTTAGGCAAGTGCAATTAGTGTTTCTGAGGTGCAAAATTAAATGTTGCCTGATAAAAACATTCAAAACAATACAGTCCATCAATAATATCCAGAAAACACAAACACACAGGCTTTCACAATGTTTCGGATTGAGTTAGCCAAAACTCAACAGTATATTTCTGTTTCATCGAATCATATCCGGACAAACTGGTGTGGAATTCGTATGCAATGGATTGAGAAAACCACAGTAAAAATGACTTTGGAGAAGAGCAAAGTCTTTTCGTTAGGCAAGTGCATAAAATGTCATCAATACAAACAGAAATATCATGTTTATTTGTCACAGTTCCTCTAGCTTTCTCCCTAGAAATACGAATGTGTAGAGCTGGTGTCTCCATGTGGAACCAATTACTGTATCCAAGCTTAAAATAAAATGTTCTCCGATAAAAAACATTCAAAACAATAAAGTCCGTTGATAATATCCAGAAAACACACACACTGAGGCTGTATTAATAGCTGGGATTGAGTTAGCCAAAACAAATCCGGATACTTTTTCACTTTCATTAAGGTCATATCCGGACAAAGTGGTGTGTAATTTCTATGCAATGCACTGAGAAAATCACAGTAAAAATGGTTTTGGAGAAAAGCAAAGTCTTTTCCTTAGGCAAGTGCATGAAATGTCATCTATACAAACAGATATATCATGTTTGTTTGCCGCAGTCCCAGTAGCTTTCTCCCTAGAAAATACGAATGTGTAGTGCTGGTGTCTCCATGTGGAACCAATTAGTGATTCCAAGCACAAATTAAATGTTCCCTGATAAAAAACATTCAAAACAATAAAGTCCGTGGAAAATATCAGGAATACAAAAACACAGAGGCTGTAGCAATATCTGGCATTGAGTTAGCCAAAACACAACCGGATATTTCCGGTTTCATCCAGTCATATCTGGACAAACTGGTGTGGAATTTGTATGCAATGGACCGAGAAAATCACAGTAAAAATGGTTGTGGAGAAAAGCAAACTCTTTTCTTTAGGCAAGTCCATAAAATGTCATCTATACAAACAGAAATATCATGTTTGTTTGCCGAACTTCCTCTAGCTTTCTATCTAGAAAATACGAATGTGTGGAGCTGGTGTCCCCTTGATGAACCAATGAGTGTTTCAACGGTAGAAAATTAAATGTTCCCTGATCAAAAACATTCAAAACAATAAAGTCCATCGATAATATCAAGAAAACACAAACACAGAGGCTTTCACAATATTTTGGATTGAGTTAGCCAAAACACAACCGGATATTTCTTGTTTCATGCAGTCATATCCGGACAAACTGGTGTGGAATTCGTATGCAATGGACCGAGAAAATCACAGTAAAATGGTTTTGGAGAAGAGCAAAGTCTTTTCGTTAGGCAAGTGCATAAAATGTCATCTATACAAACAGAAATATCATGTTTATTTGTCACAGTTCCTCTAGCTTTCTCCCTAGAAATACGAATGTGTGGAGCTGGTGTCTCCATGTGGAACCAATTACTGTATCCAAGCTTAAAATAAAATGTTCTCCGATAAAAAACATTCAAAACAATAAAGTCCGTTGATAATATCCAGAAAACACACACACTGAGGCTGTATTAATAGCTGGGATTGAGTTAGCCAAAACAAATCCGGATACTTTTTCACTTTCATTAAGGTCATATCCGGACAAAGTGGTGTGTAATTTCTATGCAATGCACTGAGAAAATCACAGTAAAAATGGTTTTGGAGAAAAGCAAAGTCTTTTCCTTAGGCAAGTGCATGAAATGTCATCTATACAAACAGATATATCATGTTTGTTTGCCGCAGTCCCAGTAGCTTTCTCCCTAGAAAATACGAATGTGTAGTGCTGGTGTCTCCATGTGGAACCAATTAGTGATTCCAAGCACAAATTAAATGTTCCCTGATAAAAAACATTCAAAACAATAAAGTCCGTGGAAAATATCAGGAATACAAAAACACAGAGGCTGTAGCAATATCTGGCATTGAGTTAGCCAAAACACAACCGGATATTTCCGGTTTCATCCAGTCATATCTGGACAAACTGGTGTGGAATTTGTATGCAATGGACCGAGAAAATCACAGTAAAAATGGTTGTGGAGAAAAGCAAACTCTTTTCTTTAGGCAAGTCCATAAAATGTCATCTATACAAACAGAAATATCATGTTTGTTTGCCGAACTTCCTCTAGCTTTCTATCTAGAAAATACGAATGTGTGGAGCTGGTGTCCCCTTGATGAACCAATGAGTGTTTCAACGGTAGAAAATTAAATGTTCCCTGATAAAAAACATTCAAAACAATAAAGTCCATCGATAATATCAAGAAAACACAAACACAGAGGCTTTCACAATATTTTGGATTGAGTTAGCCAAAACACAACCGGATATTTCTTGTTTAATCCAGTCATATCCGGACAAACTGGTGTGGAATTCGTATGCAATGGACCGAGAAAATCACAGTAAAATGGTTTTGGAGAAAAGCAAAGTCTTTTTGTTAGGCAAGTGCATAAAATGTCATCTATACAAACAGAAATATCATGTTTGTTTGCCACAGTTCCTCTAGCTTTCTCCCTAGAAAATACGAATGTGTAGTGCTGGTGTCTCCATGTGGAACCAATTACCGATTCCAAGCACAAAATTAAATGTTCCCCGATAAAAAACATTCAAAACAATAAAGTCCGTGGATAATATCAGGAATACAAAAACACAGAGGCTGTAGCAATATCTGGCATTGAGTTAGCCAAAACACAACCGGATATTTCCGGTTTCATCCAGTCATATCTGGACAAACTGGTGTGGAATTCGTATGCAATGGACCGAGAGAATCACAGTAGAAATGGTTTTGGAGAAAAGCAAAGTCTTTTCGTTAGGCAAGTGCAATTAGTGTTTCTGAGGTGCAAAATTAAATGTTGCCTGATAAAAACATTCAAAACAATACAGTCCATCAATAATATCCAGAAAACACAAACACACAGGCTTTCACAATGTTTCGGATTGAGTTAGCCAAAACTCAACAGTATATTTCTGTTTCATCGAATCATATCTGGACAAACTGGTGTGGAATTCGTATGCAATGGATTGAGAAAACCACAGTAAAAATGACTTTGGAGAAGAGCAAAGTCTTTTTGTTAGGCAAGTGCATAAAATGTCATCAATACAAACAGAAATATCATGTTTATTTGTCACAGTTCCTCTAGCTTTCTCCCTAGAAATACGAATGTGTAGAGCTGGTGTCTCCATGTGGAACCAATTACTGTATCCAAGCTTAAAATAAAATGTTCTCCAATAAAAAACATTCAAAACAATAAAGTCCGTTGATATTATCCAGAAAACACACACACTGAGGCTGTATTAATAGCTGGGATTGAGTTAGCCAAAACAAATCCGGATACTTTTTCACTTTCATTAAGGTCATATCCGGACAAAGTGGTGTGTAATTTCTATGCAATGCACTGAGAAAATCACAGTAAAAATGGTTTTGGAGAAAAGCAAAGTCTTTTCGTTAGGCAAGTGCATGAAATGTCATCTATACAAACAGATATATCATGTTTGTTTGCCGCAGTCCCAGTAGCTTTCTCCCTAGAAAATACGAATGTGTAGCGCTGGTGTCTCCATGTGGAACCAATTAGTGATTCCAAGCACAAAATTAAATGTTCCCTGATAAAAAACATTCAAAACAATAAAGTCCGTGGAAAATATCAGGAATACAAAAACACAGAGGCTGTAGCAATATCTGGCATTGAGTTAGCCAAAACACAACCAGATATTTCCGGTTTCATCCAGTCATATCTGGACAAACTGGTGTGGAATTTGTACGCAATGGACCGAGAAAATCACAGTAAAAATGGTTGTGGAGAAAAGCAAACTCTTTTCTTTAGGCAAGTCCATAAAATGTCATCTATACAAACAGAAATATCATGTTTGTTTGCCGAACTTCCTCTAGCTTTCTATCTAGAAAATACGAATGTGTGGAGCTGGTGTCCCCTTGATGAACCAATGAGTGTTTCAACGGTAGAAAATTAAATGTTCCCTGATAAAAAACATTCAAAACAATAAAGTCCATCGATAATATCAAGAAAACACAAACACAGAGGCTTTCACAATATTTTGGATTGAGTTAGCCAAAACACAACCGGATATTTCTTGTTTCATCCAGTCATATCCGGACAAACTGGTGTGGAATTCGTATGCAATGGACCGAGAAAATCACAGTAAAATGGTTTTGGAGAAGAGCAAAGTCTTTTCGTTAGGCAAGTGCATAAAATGTCATCTATACAAACAGAAATATCATGTTTATTTGTCACAGTTCCTCTAGCTTTCTCCCTAGAAATACGAATGTGTGGAGCTGGTGTCTCCATGTGGAACCAATTACTGTATCCAAGCTTAAAATAAAATGTTCTCCGATAAAAAACATTCAAAACAATAAAGTCCGTTGATAATATCCAGAAAACACACACACTGAGGCTGTATTAATAGCTGGGATTGAGTTAGCCAAAACAAATCCGGATACTTTTTCACTTTCATTAAGGTCATATCCGGACAAAGTGGTGTGTAATTTCTATGCAATGCACTGAGAAAATCACAGTAAAAATGGTTTTGGAGAAAAGCAAAGTCTTTTCCTTAGGCAAGTGCATGAAATGTCATCTATACAAACAGATATATCATGTTTGTTTGCCGCAGTCCCAGTAGCTTTCTCCCTAGAAAATACGAATGTGTAGTGCTGGTGTCTCCATGTGGAACCAATTAGTGATTCCAAGCACAAATTAAATGTTCCCTGATAAAAAACATTCAAAACAATAAAGTCCGTGGAAAATATCAGGAATACAAAAACACAGAGGCTGTAGCAATATCTGGGATTGAGTTAGCCAAAACACAACCGGATATTTCCGGTTTCATCCAGTCATATCTGGACAAACTGGTGTGGAATTTGTATGCAATGGACCGAGAAAATCACAGTAAAAATGGTTGTGGAGAAAAGCAAACTCTTTTCTTTAGGCAAGTCCATAAAATGTCATCTATACAAACAGAAATATCATGTTTGTTTGCCGAACTTCCTCTAGCTTTCTATCTAGAAAATACGAATGTGTGGAGCTGGTGTCCCCTTGATGAACCAATGAGTGTTTCAACGGTAGAAAATTAAATGTTCCCTGATAAAAAACATTCAAAACAATAAAGTCCATCGATAATATCAAGAAAACACAAACACAGAGGCTTTCACAATATTTTGGATTGAGTTAGCCAAAACACAACCGGATATTTCTTGTTTCATCCAGTCATATCCGGACAAACTGGTGTGGAATTCGTATGCAATGGACCGAGAAAATCACAGTAAAATGGTTTTGGAGAAAAGCAAAGTCTTTTCGTTAGGCAAGTGCATAAAATGTCATCTATACAAACAGAAATATCATGTTTGTTTGCCACAGTTCCTCTAGCTTTCTCCCTAGAAAATACGAATGTGTAGTGCTGGTGTCTCCATGTGGAACCAATTAGTGATTCCAAGCACAAATTAAATGTTCCCTGATAAAAAACATTCAAAACAATAAAGTCCGTGGATAATATCAGGAATACAAAAACACAGAGGCTGTAGCAATATCTGGGATTGAGTTAGCCAAAACACAACCGGATATTTCCGGTTTCATCCAGTCATATCTGGACAAACTGGTGTGGAATTCGTATGCAATGGACCGAGAGAATCACAGTAGAAATGGTTTTGGAGAAAAGCAAAGTCTTTTCGTTAGGCAAGTGCAATTAGTGTTTCTGAGGTGCAAAATTAAATGTTGCCTGATAAAAACATTCAAAACAATACAGTCCATCAATAATATCCAGAAAACACAAACACACAGGCTTTCACAATGTTTCGGATTGAGTTAGCCAAAACTCAACAGTATATTTCTGTTTCATCGAATCATATCTGGACAAACTGGTGTGGAATTCGTATGCAATGGATTGAGAAAACCACAGTAAAAATGACTTTGGAGAAGAGCAAAGTCTTTTCGTTAGGCAAGTGCATAAAATGTCATCAATACAAACAGAAATATCATGTTTATTTGTCACAGTTCCTCTAGCTTTCTCCCTAGAAATACGAATGTGTAGAGCTGGTGTCTCCATGTGGTACCAATTACTGTATCCAAGCTTAAAATAAAATGTTCTCCAATAAAAAACATTCAAAACAATAAAGTCCGTTGATATTATCCAGAAAACACACACACTGAGGCTGTATTAATAGCTGGGATTGAGTTAGCCAAAACAAATCCGGATACTTTTTCACTTTCATTAAGGTCATATCCGGACAAAGTGGTGTGTAATTTCTATGCAATGCACTGAGAAAATCACAGTAAAAATGGTTTTGGAGAAAAGCAAAGTCTTTTCGTTAGGCAAGTGCATGAAATGTCATCTATACAAACAGATATATCATGTTTGTTTGCCGCAGTCCCAGTAGCTTTCTCCCAGAAAATACGAATGTGTAGCGCTGGTGTCTCCATGTGGAACCAATTAGTGATTCCAAGCACGAAATTAAATGTTCCCTGATAAAAAACATTCAAAACAATAAAGTCCGTGGAAAATATCAGGAATACAAAAACACAGAGGCTGTAGCAATATCTGGCATTGAGTTAGCCAAAACACAACCAGATATTTCCGGTTTCATCCAGTCATATCTGGACAAACTGATGTGGAATTTGTACGCAATGGACCGAGAAAATCACAGTAAAAATGGTTATGGAGAAAAGCAAACTCTTTTCTTTAGGCAAGTCCATAAAATGTCATCTATACAAACAGAAATATCATGTTTGTTTGCCGAACTTCCTCTAGCTTTCTATCTAGAAAATACGAATGTGTGGAGCTGGTGTCCCCTTGATGAACCAATGAGTGTTTCAACGGTAGAAAATTAAATGTTCCCTGATAAAAAACATTCAAAACAATAAAGTCCATCGATAATATCAAGAAAACACAAACACAGAGGCTTTCACAATATTTTGGATTGAGTTAGCCAAAACACAACCGGATATTTCTTGTTTCATCCAGTCATATCCGGACAAACTGGTGTGGAATTCGTATGCAATGGACCGAGAAAATCACAGTAAAATGGTTTTGGAGAAAAGCAAAGTCTTTTCGTTAGGCAAGTGCATAAAATGTCATCTATACAAACAGAAATATCATGTTTGTTTGCCGCAGTCCCAGTAGCTTTCTCCCTAGAAAATACGAATGTGTAGTGCTGGTGTCTCCATGTGGAACCAATTACCGATTCCAAGCACAAAATTAAATGTTCCCCGATAAAAAACATTCAAAACAATAAAGTCCGTGGATAATATCAGGAATACAAAAACACAGAGGCTGTAGCAATATCTGGGATTGAGTTAGCCAAAACACAACCGGATATTTCCGGTTTCATCCAGTCATATCTGGACAAACTGGTGTGGAATTCGTATGCAATGGACCGAGAGAATCACAGTAGAAATGGTTTTGGAGAAAAGCAAAGTCTTTTCGTTAGGCAAGTGCAATTAGTGTTTCTGAGGTGCAAAATTAAATGTTGCCTGATAAAAACATTCAAAACAATACAGTCCATCAATAATATCCAGAAAACACAAACACACAGGCTTTCACAATGTTTCGGATTGAGTTAGCCAAAACTCAACAGTATATTTCTGTTTCATCGAATCATATCCGGACAAACTGGTGTGGAATTCGTATGCAATGGATTGAGAAAACCACAGTAAAAATGACTTTGGAGAAGAGCAAAGTCTTTTCGTTAGGCAAGTGCATAAAATGTCTTCAATACAAACAGAAATATCATGTTTATTTGTCACAGTTCCTCTAGCTTTCTCCCTAGAAATACGAATGTGTAGAGCTGGTGTCTCCATGTGGAACCAATTACTGTATCCAAGCTTAAAATAAAATGTTCTCCGATAAAAAACATTCAAAACAATAAAGTCCGTTGATAATATCCAGAAAACACACACACTGAGGCTGTATTAATAGCTGGGATTGAGTTAGCCAAAACAAATCCGGATACTTTTTCACTTTCATTAAGGTCATATCCGGACAAAGTGGTGTGTAATTTCTATGCAATGCACTGAGAAAATCACAGTGAAAATGGTTTTGGAGAAAAGCAAAGTCTTTTCGTTAGGCAAGTGCATGAAATGTCATCTATACAAACAGATATATCATGTTTGTTTGCCGCAGTCCCAGTAGCTTTCTCCCTAGAAAATACGGATGTGTAGCGCTGGTGTCTCCATGTGGAACCAATTAGTGATTCCAAGCACAAAATTAAATGTTCCCCGATAAAAAACATTCAAAACAATAAAGTCCGTGGATAATATCAGGAATACAAAAACACAGAGGCTGTAGCAATATCTGGGATTGAGTTAGCCAAAACACAACCGGATATTTCCGGTTTCATCCAGTCATATCTGGACAAACTGGTGTGGAATTCGTATGCAATGGACCGAGAGAATCACAGTAGAAATGGTTTTGGAGAAAAGCAAAGTCTTTTCGTTAGGCAAGTGCAATTAGTGTTTCTGAGGTGCAAAATTAAATGTTGCCTGATAAAAACATTCAAAACAATACAGTCCATCAATAATATCCAGAAAACACAAACACACAGGCTTTCACAATGTTTCGGATTGAGTTAGCCAAAACTCAACAGTATATTTCTGTCTCATCGAATCATATCCGGGCAAACTGGTGTGGAATTCGTATGCAATGGACCGAGAAATTCACAGTAAAATGGTTTTGGAGAAAAGCAAAGTCTTTTCGTTAGGCAAGTGCATAAAATGTCATCTATACAAACAGAAATATCATGTTTGTTTGCCACAGTTCCTCTAGCTTTCTCCCTAGAAAATACGAATGTGTAGTGCTGGTGTCTCCATGTAGAACCAATTACCGATTCCAAGCACAAAATTAAATGTTCCCCGATAAAAAACATTCAAAACAATAAAGTCCGTGGATAATATCAGGAATACAAAAACACAGAGGCTGTAGCAATATCTGGCATTGAGTTAGCCAAAACACAACCGGATATTTCCGGTTTCATCCAGTCATATCTGGACAAACTGGTGTGGAATTTGTACGCAATGGACCGAGAAAATCACAGTAAAAATGGTTGTGGAGAAAAGCAAACTCTTTTCTTTAGGCAAGTCCATAAAATGTCATCTATACAAACAGAAATATCATGTTTGTTTGCCGAACTTCCTCTAGCTTTCTATCTAGAAAATACGAATGTGTGGAGCTGGTGTCCCCTTGATGAACCAATGAGTGTTTCAACGGTAGAAAATTAAATGTTCCCTGATAAAAAACATTCAAAACAATAAAGTCCATCGATAATATCAAGAAAACACAAACACAGAGGCTTTCACAATATTTTGGATTGAGTTAGCCAAAACACAACCGGATATTTCTTGTTTCATCCAGTCATATCCGGACAAACTGGTGTGGAATTCGTATGCAATGGACCGAGAAAATCACAGTAAAATGGTTTTGGAGAAAAGCAAAGTCTTTTCGTTAGGCAAGTGCATAAAATGTCATCTATACAAACAGAAATATCATGTTTGTTTGCCACAGTTCCTATAGATTTCTCCCTAGAAAATATGAATGTGTAGTGCTGGTGTCTCCATGTGGAACCAATTACCAATTCCAAGCACAAAATTAAATGTTCCCCGATAAAAAACATTCAAAACAATAAAGTCCGTGGATAATATCAGGAATACAAAAACACAGAGGCTGTAGCAATATCTGGGATTGAGTTAGCCAAAACACAACCGGATATTTCCGGTTTCATCCAGTCATATCTGGACAAACTGGTTTGGAATTCATATGCAATGGACCGAGAGAATCACAGTAGAAATGGTTTTGGAGAAAAGCAAAGTCTTTTCGTTAGGCAAGTGCAATTAGTGTTTCTGAGGTGCAAAATTAAATGTTGCCTGAAAAAACATTCAAAACAATACAGTCCATCAATAATATCCAGAAAACACAAACACACAGGCTTTCACAATGTTTCGGATTGAGTTAGCCAAAACTCAACAGTATATTTCTGTTTCATCGAATCATATCCGGACAAACTGGTGTGGAATTCGTATGCAATGGATTGAGAAAACCACAGTAAAAATGACTTTGGAGAAGAGCAAAGTCTTTTCGTTAGGCAAGTGCATAAAATGTCATCAATACAAACAGAAATATCATGTTTATTTGTCACAGTTCCTCTAGCTTTCTCCCTAGAAATACGAATGTGTAGAGCTGGTGTCTCCATGTGGAACCAATTACTGTATCCAAGCTTAAAATAAAATGTTCTCCGATAAAAAACATTCAAAACAATAAAGTCCGTTGATAATATCCAGAAAACACACACACTGAGGCTGTATTAATAGCTGGGATTGAGTTAGCCAAAACAAATCCGGATACTTTTTCACTTTCATTAAGGTCATATCCGGACAAACTGGTGTGGAATTCGTATGCAATGGACCGAGAAAATCACAGTAAAATGGTTTTGGAGAAAAGCAAAGTCTTTTCGTTAGGCAAGTGCATAAAATGTCATCTATACAAACAGAAATATCATGTTTGTTTGCCACAGTTCCTCTAGCTTTCTCCCTAGAAAATACGAATGTGTAGCGCTGGTGTCTCCATGTGGAACCAATTACCGATTCCAAGCACAAAAATAATGTTCCCCGATAAAAAAAAATTCAAAACAATAAAGTCCGTGGATAATATCAGGAATACAAAAACACAGAGGCTGTAGCAATATCTGGGATTGAGTTAGCCAAAACACAACCGGATATTTCCGGTTTCATCCAGTCATATCTGGACAAACTGGTGTGGAATTCATATGCAATGGACCGAGAGAATCACAGTAGAAATGGTTTTGGAGAAAAGCAAAGTCTTTTCGTTAGGCAAGTCCAATTAGTGTTTCTGAGGTGCAAAATTAAATGTTGCCTGATAAAAACATTCAAAACAATACAGTCCATCAATAATATCCAGAAAACACAAACACACAGGCTTTCACAATGTTTCGGATTGAGTTAGCCAAAACTCAACAGTATATTTCTGTTTCATCAAATCATATCCGGACAAACTGGTGTGGAATTCGTATGCAATGGATTGAGAAAACCACAGTAAAAATGACTTTGGAGAAGAGCAAAGTCTTTTCGTTAGGCAAGTGCATAAAATGTCATCAATACAAACAGAAATATCATGTTGATTTGTCACAGTTCCTCTAGCTTTCTCCCTAGAAATACGAATGTGTAGAGCTGGTGTCTCCATGTGGAACCAATTACTGTATCCAAGCTTAAAATAAAATGTTCTCTGATAAAAAACATTCAAAACAATAAAGTCCGTTGATAATATCCAGAAAACACACACACTGAGGCTGTATTAATAGCTGGGATTGAATTAGCCAAAACAAATCCGGATACTTTTTCACTTTCATTAAGGTCATATCCGGACAAAGTGGTGTGTAATTTCTATGCAATGCACTGAGAAAATCACAGTAAAAATGGTTTTGGAGAAAAGCAAATTCTTTTCGTTAGGCAAGTGCATGAAATGTCATCTATACAAACAGATATATCATGTTTGTTTGCCGCAGTCCCAGTAGCTTTCTCCCTAGAAAATACGGATGTGTAGCGCTGGTGTCTCCATGTGCAACCAATTAGTGATTCCAAGCACAAAATTAAATGTTCCCTGATAAAAAACATTCAAAACAATAAAGTCCGTGGAAAATATCAGGAATACAAAAACACAGAGGCTGTAGCAATATCTGGCATTGAGTTAGCCAAAACACAACCGGATATTTCCGGTTTCATCCAGTCATATCTGGACAAACTGGTGTGGCATTTGTACGCAATGGACCGAGAAAATCACAGTAAAAATGGTTGTGGAGAAAAGCAAACTCTTTTCTTTAGGCAAGTCCATAAAATGTCATCTATACAAACAGAAATATCATGTTTGTTTGCCGAACTTCCTCTAGCTTTCTATCTAGAAAATACGAATGTGTGGAGCTGGTGTCCCCTTGATGAACCAATGAGTGTTTCAACGGTAGAAAATTAAATGTGCCCTGATAAAAAACATTCAAAACAATAAAGTCCATCGATAATATCAAGAAAACACAAACACAGAGGCTTTCACAATATTTTGGATTGAGTTAGCCAAAACACAACCGGATATTTCTTGTTTCATCCAGTCATATCCGGACAAACTGGTGTGGAATTCGTATGCAATGGACCGAGAAAATCACAGTAAAATGGTTTTGGAGAAAAGCAAAGTCTTTTCGTTAGGCAAGTGCATAAAATGTCATCTATACAAACAGAAATATCATGTTTGTTTGCCACAGTTCCTATAGCTTTCTCCCTAGAAAATACGAATGTGTAGTGCTGGTGTCTCCATGTGGAACCAATTACCGATTCCAAGCACAAAATTAAATGTTCCCCGATAAAAAACATTCAAAACAATAAAGTCCGTGGATAATATCAGGAATACAAAAACACAGAGGCTGTAGCAATATCTGGGATTGAGTTAGCCAAAACACAACCGGATATTTCCGGTTTCATCCAGTCATATCTGGACAAACTGGTGTGGAATTCGTATGCAATGGACCGAGAGAATCACAGTAGAAATGGTTTTGGAGAAAAGCAAAGTCTTTTCGTTAGGCAAGTGCAATTAGTGTTTCTGAGGTGCAAAATTAAATGTTGCCTGATAAAAACATTCAAAACAATACAGTCCATCAATAATATCCAGAAAACACAAACACACAGGCTTTCACAATGTTTCGGATTGAGTTAGCCAAAACTCAACAGTATATTTCTGTTTCATCGAATCATATCCGGACAAACTGGTGTGGAATTCGTATGCAATGGATTGAGAAAACCACAGTAAAAATGACTTTGGAGAAGAGCAAAGTCTTTTCGTTAGGCAAGTGCATAAAATGTCATCAATACAAACAGAAATATCATGTTTATTTGTCACAGTTCCTCTAGCTTTCTCCCTAGAAATACGAATGTGTAGAGCTGGTGTCTCCATGTGGAACCAATTACTGTATCCAAGCTTAAAAAAAAATGTTCTCCGATAAAAAACATTCAAAACAATAAAGTCCATGGATAATATCCAGAAAACACACACACTGAGGCTGTATTAATAGCTGGGATTGAGTTAGCCAAAACAAATGCGGATACTTTTTCACTTTCATTAAGGTCATATCCGGACAAAGTGGTGTGTAATTTCTATGCAATGCACTGAGAAAATCACAGTAAAAATGGTTTTGGAGAAAAGCAAAGTCTTTTCGTTAGGCAAGTGCATGAAATGTCATCTATACAAACAGATATATCATGTTTGTTTGCCGCAGTCCCAGTAGCTTTCTCCCTAGAAAATACGAATGTGTAGCGCTGGTGTCTCCATGTGGAACCAATTAGTGATTCCAAGCACAAAATTAAATGTTCCCTGATAAAAAACATTCAAAACAATAAAGTCCGTGGAAAATATCAGGAATACAAAAACACAGAGGCTGTAGCAATATCTGGCATTGAGTTAGCCAAAACACAACCGGATATTTCCGGTTTCATCCAGTCATATCTGGACAAACTGGTGTGGAATTTGTATGCAATGGACCGAGAAAATCACAGTAAAAATGGTTGTGGAGAAAAGCAAACTCTTTTCTTTAGGCAAGTCCATAAAATGTCATCTATACAAACAGAAATATCATGTTTGTTTGCCGAACTTCCTCTAGCTTTCTATCTAGAAAATACGAATGTGTGGAGCTGGTGTCCCCTTGATGAACCAATGAGTGTTTCAACGGTAGAAAATTAAATGTTCCCTGATAAAAAACATTCAAAACAATAAAGTCCATCGATAATATCAAGAAAACACAAACACAGAGGCTTTCACAATATTTTGGATTGAGTTAGCCAAAACACAACCGGATATTTCTTGTTTCATCCAGTCATATCCGGACAAACTGGTGTGGAATTCGTATGCAATGGACCGAGAAAATCACAGTAAAATGGTTTTGGAGAAAAGCAAAGTCTTTTCGTTAGGCAAGTGCATAAAATGTCATCTATACAAACAGAAATATCATGTTTGTTTGCCACAGTTCCTCTAGCTTTCTCCCTAGAAAATACGAATGTGTAGTGCTGGTGTCTCCATGTGGAACCAATTACCGATTCCAAGCACAAAATTAAATGTTCCCCGATAAAAAACATTCAAAACAATAAAGTCCGTGGATAATATCAGGAATACAAAAACACAGAGGCTGTAGCAATATCTGGGATTGAGTTAGCCGAAACACAACCGGATATTTCCGGTTTCATCCAGTCATATCTGGACAAACTGGTGTGGAATTCATATGCAATGGACCGAGAGAATCACAGTAGAAATGGTTTTGGAGAAAAGCAAAGTCTTTTCGTTAGGCAAGTGCAATTAGTGTTTCTGAGGTGCAAAATTAAATGTTGCCTGATAAAAACATTCAAAACAATACAGTCCATCAATAATATCCAGAAAACACAAACACACAGGCTTTCACAATGTTTCGGATTGAGTTAGCCAAAACTCAACAGTATATTTCTGTTTCATCGAATCATAACCGGACAAACTGGTATGGAATTCGTATGCAATGGATTGAGAAAACCACAGTAAAAATGACTTTGGAGAAGAGCAAAGTCTTTTCGTTAGGCAAGTGCATAAAATGTCATCAATACAAACAGAAATATCATGTTTATTTGTCACAGTTCCTCTAGCTTTCTCCCTAGAAATACGAATGTGTAGAGCTGGTGTCTCCATGTGGAACCAATTACTGTATCCAAGCTTAAAATAAAATGTTCTCCGATAAAAAACATTCAAAACAATAGAGTCCGTGGATAATATCCAGAAAACACACACACTGAGGCTGTATTAATAGCTGGGATTGAATTAGCCAAAACAAATCCGGATACTTTTTCACTTTCATTAAGGTCATATCCGGACAAAGTGGTGTGTAATTTCTATGCAATGCACTGAGAAAATCACAGTAAAAATGGTTTTGGAGAAAAGCAAAGTCTTTTCCTTAGGCAAGTGCATGAAATGTCATCTATACAAACAGATATATCATGTTTGTTTGCCGCAGTCCCAGTAGCTTTCTCCCTAGAAAATACGAATGTGTAGCGCTGGTGTCTCCATGTGCAACCAATTAGTGATTCCAAGCACAAAATTAAATGTTCCCTGATAAAAAACATTCAAAACAATAAAGTCCGTGGAAAATATCAGGAATACAAAAACACAGAGGCTGTAGCAATATCTGGCATTGAGTTAGCCAAAACACAACCGGATATTTCCGGTTTCATCCAGTCATATCTGGACAAACTGGTGTGGAATTTGTATGCAATGGACTGAGAAAATCACAGTAAAAATGGTTGTGGAGAAAAGCAAACTCTTTTCTTTAGGCAAGTCCATAAAATGTCATCTATACAAACAGAAATATCATGTTTGTTTGCCAAACTTCCTCTAGCTTTCTATCTAGAAAATACGAATGTGTGGAGCTGGTGTCCCCTTGATGAACCAATGAGTGTTTCAACGGTAGAAAATTAAATGTTCCCTGATAAAAAAAACATTCAAAACAATAAAGTCCATCGATAATATCAAGAAAACACAAACACAGAGGCTTTCACAATATTTTGGATTGAGTTAGCCAAAACACAACCGGATATTTCTTGTTTCATCCAGTCATATCCGGACAAACTGATGTGGAATTCGTATGCAATGGACCGAGAAAATCACAGTAAAATGGTTTTGGAGAAAAGCAAAGTCTTTTCGTTAGGCAAGTGCATGAAATGTCATCTATACAAACAGAAATATCATGTTTGTTTGCCGCAGTCCCAGTAGCTTTCTCCCTAGAAAATACGAATGTGTAGTGCTGGTGTCTCCATGTGGAACCAATTACCGATTCCAAGCACAAAATTAAATGTTCCCCGATAAAAAACATTCAAAACAATAAAGTCCGTGGATAATATCAGGAATACAAAAACACAGAGGCTGTAGCAATATCTGGCATTGAGTTAGCCAAAACACAACCGGATATTTCCGGTTTCATCCAGTCATATCTGGACAAACTGGTGTGGAATTCGTATGCAATGGACCGAGAGAATCACAGTAGAAATGGTTTTGGAGAAAAGCAAAGTCTTTTCGTTAGGCAAGTGCAATTAGTGTTTCTGAGGTGCAAAATTAAATGTTGCCTGATAAAAACATTCAAAACAATACAGTCCATCAATAATATCCAGAAAACACAAACACACAGGCTTTCACAATGTTTCGGATTGAGTTAGCCAAAACTCAACAGTATATTTCTGTTTCATCAAATCATATCCGGACAAACTGGTGTGGAATTCGTATGCAATGGATTGAGAAAACCACAGTAAAAATGACTTTGGAGAAGAGCAAAGTCTTTTCGTTAGGCAAGTGCATAAAATGTCATCAATACAAACAGAAATATCATGTTTCTTTGTCACAGTTCCTCTAGCTTTCTCCCTAGAAATACGAATGTGTAGAGCTGGTGTCTCCATGTGGAACCAATTACTGTATCCAAGCTTAAAATAAAATGTTCTCCGATAAAAAACATTCAAAACAATAAAGTCCGTTGATAATATCCAGAAAACACACACACTGAGGCTGTATTAATAGCTGGGATTGAGTTAGCCAAAACAAATCCGGATACTTTTTCACTTTCATTAAGGTCATATCCGGACAAAGTGGTGTGTAATTTCTATGCAATGCACTGAGAAAATCACAGTAAAAATGGTTTTGGAGAAAAGCAAAGTCTTTTCGTTAGGCAAGTGCATGAAATGTCATCTATACAAACAGATATATCATGTTTGTTTGCCGCAGTCCCAGTAGCTTTCTCCCTAGAAAATACGAATGTGTAGCGCTGGTGTCTCCATGTGGAACCAATTAGTGATTCCAAGCACAAAATTAAATGTTCCCTGATAAAAAACATTCAAAACAATAAAGTCCGTGGAAAATATCAGGAATACAAAAACACAGAGGCTGTAGCAATATCTGGCATTGAGTTAGCCAAAACACAACCGGATATTTCCGGTTTCATCCAGTCATATCTGGACAAACTGGTGTGGAATTTGTATGCAATGGCCCGAGAAAATCACAGTAAAAATGGTTGTGGAGAAAAGCAAACTCTTTTCTTTAGGCAAGTCCATAAAATGTCATCTATACAAACAGAAATATCATGTTTGTTTGCCGAACTTCCTCTAGCTTTCTATCTAGAAAATACGAATGTGTGGAGCTGGTGTCCCCTTGATGAACCAATGAGTGTTTCAACGGTAGAAAATTAAATGTTCCCTGATAAATAACATTCAAAACAATAAAGTCCATCGATAATATCAAGAAAACACAAACACAGAGGCTTTCACAATATTTTGGATTGAGTTAGCCAAAACACAACCGGATATTTCTTGTTTCATCCAGTCATATCCGGACAAACTGGTGTGGAATTCGTATGCAATGGACCGAGAAAATCACAGTAAAATGGTTTTGGAGAAAAGCAAAGTCTTTTCGTTAGGCAAGTGCATAAAATGTCATCTGTACAAACAGAAATATCATGTTTGTTTGCCACAGTTCCTCTAGCTTTCTCCCTAGAAAATACGAATGTGTAGTGCTGGTGTCTCCATGTGGAACCAATTACCGATTCCAAGCACAAAATTAAATGTTCCCCGATAAAAAACATTCAAAACAATAAAGTCCGTGGATAATATCAGGAATACAAAAACACAGAGGCTGTAGCAATATCTGGGATTGAGTTAGCCGAAACACAACCGGATATTTCCGGTTTCATCCAGTCATATCTGGACAAACTGGTGTGGAATTCATATGCAATGGACCGAGAGAATCACAGTAGAAATGGTTTTGGAGAAAAGCAAAGTCTTTTCGTTAGGCAAGTGCAATTAGTGTTTCTGAGGTGCAAAATTAAATGTTGCCTGATAAAAACATTCAAAACAATACAGTCCATCAATAATATCCAGAAAACACAAACACACAGGCTTTCACAATGTTTCGGATTGAGTTAGCCAAAACTCAACAGTATATTTCTGTTTCATCGAATCATATCCGGACAAACTGGTATGGAATTCGTATGCAATGGATTGAGAAAACCACAGTAAAAATGACTTTGGAGAAGAGCAAAGTCTTTTCGTTAGGCAAGTGCATAAAATGTCATCAATACAAACAGAAATATCATGTTTATTTGTCACAGTTCCTCTAGCTTTCTCCCTAGAAATACGAATGTGTAGAGCTGGTGTCTCCATGTGGAACCAATTACTGTATCCAAGCTTAAAAAAAAATGTTCTCCGATAAAAAACATTCAAAACAATAGAGTCCGTGGATAATATCCAGAAAACACACACACTGAGGCTGTATTAATAGCTGGGATTGAGTTAGCCAAAACAAATCCGGATACTTTTTCACTTTCATTAAGGTCATATCCGGACAAAGTGGTGTGTAATTTCTATGCAATGCACTGAGAAAATCACAGTAAAAATGGTTTTGGAGAAAAGCAAAGTCTTTTCGTTAGGCAAGTGCATGAAATGTCATCTACACAAACAGATATATCATGTTTGTTTGCCGCAGTCCCAGTAGCTTTCTCCCTAGAAAATACGAATGTGTAGCGCTGGTGTCTCCATGTGCAACCAATTAGTGATTCCAAGCACAAAATTAAATGTTCCCTGATAAAAAACATTCAAAACAATAAAGTCCGTGGAAAATATCAGGAATACAAAAACACAGAGGCTGTAGCAATATCTGGCATTGAGTTAGCCAAAACACAACCGGATATTTCCGGTTTCATCCAGTCATATCTGGACAAACTGGTGTGGAATTTGTATGCAATGGACCGAGAAAATCACAGTAAAAATGGTTGTGGAGAAAAGCAAACTCTTTTCTTTAGGCAAGTCCATAAAATGTCATCTATACAAACAGAAATATCATGTTTGTTTGCCGAACTTCCTCTAGCTTTCTATCTAGAAAATACGAATGTGTGGAGCTGGTGTCCCCTTGATGAACCAATGAGTGTTTCAACGGTAGAAAATTAAATGTTCCCTGATAAAAAACATTCAAAACAATAAAGTCCATCGATAATATCAAGAAAACACAAACACAGAGGCTTTCACAATATTTTGGATTGAGTTAGCCAAAACACAACCGGATATTTCTTGTTTCATCCAGTCATATCCGGACAAACTGGTGTGGAATTCGTATGCAATGGACCGAGAAAATCACAGTAAAATGGTTTTGGAGAAAAGCAAAGTCTTTTCGTTAGGCAAGTGCATAAAATGTCATCTATACAAACAGAAATATCATGTTTGTTTGCCACAGTTCCTCTAGCTTTCTCCCTAGAAAATACGAATGTGTAGTGCTGGTGTCTCCATGTGGAACCAATTACCGATTCCAAGCACAAAATTAAATGTTCCCCGATAAAAAACATTCAAAACAATAAAGTCCGTGGATAATATCAGGAATACAAAAACACAGAGGCTGTAGCAATATCTGGGATTGAGTTAGCCGAAACACAACCGGATATTTCCGGTTTCATCCAGTCATATCTGGACAAACTGGTGTGGAATTCATATGCAATGGACCGAGAGAATCACAGTAGAAATGGTTTTGGAGAAAAGCAAAGTCTTTTCGTTAGGCAAGTGCAATTAGTGTTTCTGAGGTGCAAAATTAAATGTTGCCTGATAAAAACATTCAAAACAATACAGTCCATCAATAATATCCAGAAAACACAAACACACAGGCTTTCACAATGTTTCGGATTGAGTTAGCCAAAACTCAACAGTATATTTCTGTTTCATCGAATCATATCCGGACAAACTGGTATGGAATTCGTATGCAATGGATTGAGAAAACCACAGTAAAAATGACTTTGGAGAAGAGCAAAGTCTTTTCGTTAGGCAAGTGCATAAAATGTCATCAATACAAACAGAAATATCATGTTTATTTGTCACAGTTCCTCTAGCTTTCTCCCTAGAAATACGAATGTGTAGAGCTGGTGTCTCCATGTGGAACCAATTACTGTATCCAAGCTTAAAAAAAAATGTTCTCCGATAAAAAACATTCAAAACAATAAAGTCCGTGGATAATATCCAGAAAACACACACACTGAGGCTGTATTAATAGCTGGGATTGAGTTAGCCAAAACAAATCCGGATACTTTTTCACTTTCATTAAGGTCATATCCGGACAAAGTGGTGTGTAATTTCTATGCAATGCACTGAGAAAATCACAGTAAAAATGGTTTTGGAGAAAAGCAAAGTCTTTTCCTTAGGCAAGTGCATGAAATGTCATCTACACAAACAGATATATCATCTTTGTTTGCCGCAGTCCCAGTAGCTTTCTCCCTAGAAAATACGAATGTGTAGCGCTGGTGTCTCCATGTGGAACCAATTAGTGATTCCAAGCACAAAATTAAATGTTCCCTGATAAAAAACATTCAAAACAATAAAGTCCGTGGAAAATATCAGGAATACAAAAACACAGAGGCTGTAGCAATATCTGGCATTGAGTTAGCCAAAACACAACCGGATATTTCCAGTTTCATCCAGTCATATCTGGACAAACTGGTGTGGAATTTGTATGCAATGGACCGAGAAAATCACAGTAAAAATGGTTGTGGAGAAAAGCAAACTCTTTTCTTTAGGCAAGTCCATAAAATGTCATCTATACAAACAGAAATATCATGTTTGTTTGCCGAACTTCCTCTAGCTTTCTATCTAGAAAATACGAATGTGTGGAGCTGGTGTCCCCTTGATGAACCAATGAGTGTTTCAACGGTAGAAAATTAAATGTTCCCTGATAAAAAACATTCAAAACAATAAAGTCCATCGATAATATCAAGAAAACACAAACACAGAGGCTTTCACAATATTTTGGATTGAGTTAGCCAAAACACAACCGGATATTTCTTGTTTCATCCAGTCATATCCGGACAAACTGGTGTGGAATTCGTATGCAATGGACCGAGAAAATCACAGTAAAATGGTTTTGGAGAAAAGCAAAGTCTTTTCGTTAGGCAAGTGCATGAAATGTCATCTATACAAACAGAAATATCATGTTTGTTTGCCACAGTTCCTCTAGCTTTCTCCCTAGAAAATACGAATGTGTAGTGCTGGTGTCTCCATGTGGAACCAATTACCGATTCCAAGCACAAAATTAAATGTTCCCCGATAAAAAACATTCAAAACAATAAAGTCCGTGGATAATATCAGGAATACAAAAACACAGAGGCTGTAGCAATATCTGGGATTGAGTTAGCCAAAACACAACCGGATATTTCCGGTTTCATCCAGTCATATCTGGACAAACTGGTGTGGAATTCGTATGCAATGGACCGAGTTAGTCACAGTAGTAATGGTTTTGGAGAAAAGCAAAGTCTTTTCGTTAGGCAAGTGCAATTAGTGTTTCTGAGGTGCAAAATTAAATGTTGCCTGATAAAAACATTCAAAACAATACAGTCCATCAATAATATCCAGAAAACACAAACACACAGGCTTTCACAATGTTTCGGATTGAGTTAGCCAAAACTCAACAGTATATTTCTGTTTCATCGAATCATATCCGGACAAACTGGTGTGGAATTCGTATGCAATGGATTGAGAAAACCACAGTAAAAATGACTTTGGAGAAGAGCAAAGTCTTTTCGTTAGGCAAGTGCATAAAATGTCATCAATACAAACAGAAATATCATGTTTCTTTGTCACAGTTCCTCTAGCTTTCTCCCTAGAAATACGAATGTGTAGAGCTGGTGTCTCCATGTGGAACCAATTACTGTATCCAAGCTTAAAATAAAATGTTCTCCGATAAAAAACATTCAAAACAATAAAGTCCGTGGATAATATCCAGAAAACACACACACTGAGGCTGTATTAATAGCTGGGATTGAGTTAGCCAAAACAAATCCGGATACTTTTTCACTTTCATTAAGGTCATATCCGGACAAAGTGGTGTGTAATTTCTATGCAATGCACTGAGAAAATCACAGTAAAAATGGTTTTGGAGAAAAGCAAAGTCTTTTCGTTAGGCAAGTGCATGAAATGTCATCTATACAAACAGATATATCATGTTTGTTTGCCGCAGTCCCAGTAGCTTTCTCCCTAGAAAATACGAATGTGTAGCGCTGGTGTCTCCATGTGGAACCAATTAGTGATTCCAAGCACAAAATTAAATGTTCCCTGATAAAAAACATTCAAAACAATAAAGTCCGTGGAAAATATCAGGAATACAAAAACACAGAGGCTGTAGCAATATCTGGCATTGAGTTAGCCAAAACACAACCGGATATTTCCGGTTTCATCCAGTCATATCTGGACAAACTGGTGTGGAATTTGTATGCAATGGACCGAGAAAATCACAGTAAAAATGGTTGTGGAGAAAAGCAAACTCTTTTCTTTAGGCAAGTCCATAAAATGTCATCTATACAAACAGAAATATCATGTTTGTTTGCCGAACTTCCTCTAGCTTTCTATCTAGAAAATACGAATGTGTGGAGCTGGTGTCCCCTTGATGAACCAATGAGTGTTTCAACGGTAGAAAATTAAATGTTCCCTGATAAAAAACATTCAAAACAATAAAGTCCATCGATAATATCAAGAAAACACAAACACAGAGGCTTTCACAATATTTTGGATTGAGTTAGCCAAAACACAACCGGATATTTCTTGTTTCATCCAGTCATATCCGGACAAACTGGTGTGGAATTCGTATGCAATGGACCGAGAAAATCACAGTAAAATGGTTTTGGAGAAAAGCAAAGTCTTTTCGTTAGGCAAGTGCATAAAATGTCACCTGTACAAACAGAAATATCATGTTTGTTTGCCACAGTTCCTCTAACTTTCTCCCTAGAAAATACGAATGTGTAGTGCTGGTGTCTCCATGTGGAACCAATTACCGATTCCAAGCACAAAATTAAATGTTCCCCGATAAAAAACATTCAAAACAATAAAGTCCGTGGATAATATCAGGAATACAAAAACACAGAGGCTGTAGCAATATCTGGGATTGAGTTAGCCGAAACACAACCGGATATTTCCGGTTTCATCCAGTCATATCTGGACAAACTGGTGTGGAATTCATATGCAATGGACCGAGAGAATCACAGTAGAAATGGTTTTGGAGAAAAGCAAAGTCTTTTCGTTAGGCAAGTGCAATTAGTGTTTCTGAGGTGCAAAATTAAATGTTGCCTGATAAAAACATTCAAAACAATACAGTCCATCAATAATATCCAGAAAACACAAACACACAGGCTTTCACAATGTTTCGGATTGAGTTAGCCAAAACTCAACAGTATATTTCTGTTTCATCGAATCATATCCGGACAAACTGGTATGGAATTCGTATGCAATGGATTGAGAAAACCACAGTAAAAATGACTTTGGAGAAGAGCAAAGTCTTTTCGTTAGGCAAGTGCATAAAATGTCATCAATACAAACAGAAATATCATGTTTATTTGTCACAGTTCCTCTAGCTTTCTCCCTAGAAATACGAATGTGTAGAGCTGGTGTCTCCATGTGGAACCAATTACTGTATCCAAGCTTAAAAAAAAATGTTCTCCGATAAAAAACATTCAAAACAATAGAGTCCGTGGATAATATCCAGAAAACACACACACTGAGGCTGTATTAATAGCTGGGATTGAGTTAGCCAAAACAAATCCGGATACTTTTTCACTTTCATTAAGGTCATATCCGGACAAAGTGGTGTGTAATTTCTATGCAATGCACTGAGAAAATCACAGTAAAAATGGTTTTGGAGAAAAGCAAAGTCTTTTCGTTAGGCAAGTGCATGAAATGTCATCTACACAAACAGATATATCATGTTTGTTTGCCGCAGTCCCAGTAGCTTTCTCCCTAGAAAATACGAATGTGTAGCGCTGGTGTCTCCATGTGCAACCAATTAGTGATTCCAAGCACAAAATTAAATGTTCCCTGATAAAAAACATTCAAAACAATAAAGTCCGTGGAAAATATCAGGAATACAAAAACACAGAGGCTGTAGCAATATCTGGCATTGAGTTAGCCAAAACACAACCGGATATTTCCGGTTTCATCCAGTCATATCTGGACAAACTGGTGTGGAATTTGTATGCAATGGACCGAGAAAATCACAGTAAAAATGGTTGTGGAGAAAAGCAAACTCTTTTCTTTAGGCAAGTCCATAAAATGTCATCTATACAAACAGAAATATCATGTTTGTTTGCCGAACTTCCTCTAGCTTTCTATCTAGAAAATACGAATGTGTGGAGCTGGTGTCCCCTTGATGAACCAATGAGTGTTTCAACGGTAGAAAATTAAATGTTCCCTGATAAAAAACATTCAAAACAATAAAGTCCATCGATAATATCAAGAAAACACAAACACAGAGGCTTTCACAATATTTTGGATTGAGTTAGCCAAAACACAACCGGATATTTCTTGTTTCATCCAGTCATATCCGGACAAACTGGTGTGGAATTCGTATGCAATGGACCGAGAAAATCACAGTAAAATGGTTTTGGAGAAAAGCAAAGTCTTTTCGTTAGGCAAGTGCATAAAATGTCATCTATACAAACAGAAATATCATGTTTGTTTGCCACAGTTCCTCTAGCTTTCTCCCTAGAAAATACGAATGTGTAGTGCTGGTGTCTCCATGTGGAACCAATTACCGATTCCAAGCACAAAATTAAATGTTCCCCGATAAAAAACATTCAAAACAATAAAGTCCGTGGATAATATCAGGAATACAAAAACACAGAGGCTGTAGCAATATCTGGGATTGAGTTAGCCGAAACACAACCGGATATTTCCGGTTTCATCCAGTCATATCTGGACAAACTGGTGTGGAATTCATATGCAATGGACCGAGAGAATCACAGTAGAAATGGTTTTGGAGAAAAGCAAAGTCTTTTCGTTAGGCAAGTGCAATTAGTGTTTCTGAGGTGCAAAATTAAATGTTGCCTGATAAAAACATTCAAAACAATACAGTCCATCAATAATATCCAGAAAACACAAACACACAGGCTTTCACAATGTTTCGGATTGAGTTAGCCAAAACTCAACAGTATATTTCTGTTTCATCGAATCATATCCGGACAAACTGGTATGGAATTCGTATGCAATGGATTGAGAAAACCACAGTAAAAATGACTTTGGAGAAGAGCAAAGTCTTTTCGTTAGGCAAGTGCATAAAATGTCATCAATACAAACAGAAATATCATGTTTATTTGTCACAGTTCCTCTAGCTTTCTCCCTAGAAATACGAATGTGTAGAGCTGGTGTCTCCATGTGGAACCAATTACTGTATCCAAGCTTAAAAAAAAATGTTCTCCGATAAAAAACATTCAAAACAAAGAGTCCGTGGATAATATCCAGAAAACACACACACTGAGGCTGTATTAATAGCTGGGATTGAGTTAGCCAAAACAAATCCGGATACTTTTTCACTTTCATTAAGGTCATATCCGGACAAAGTGGTGTGTAATTTCTATGCAATGCACTGAGAAAATCACAGTAAAAATGGTTTTGGAGAAAAGCAAAGTCTTTTCCTTAGGCAAGTGCATGAAATGTCATCTACACAAACAGATATATCATGTTTGTTTGCCGCAGTCCCAGTAGCTTTCTCCCTAGAAAATACGAATGTGTAGCGCTGGTGTCTCCATGTGGAACCAATTAGTGATTCCAAGCACAAAATTAAATGTTCCCTGATAAAAAACATTCAAAACAATAAAGTCCGTGGAAAATATCAGGAATACAAAAACACAGAGGCTGTAGCAATATCTGGCATTGAGTTAGCCAAAACACAACCGGATATTTCCGGTTTCATCCAGTCATATCTGGACAAACTGGTGTGGAATTTGTATGCAATGGACCGAGAAAATCACAGTAAAAATGGTTGTGGAGAAAAGCAAACTCTTTTCTTTAGGCAAGTCCATAAAATGTCATCTATACAAACAGAAATATCATGTTTGTTTGCCGAACTTCCTCTAGCTTTCTATCTAGAAAATACGAATGTGTGGAGCTGGTGTCCCCTTGATGAACCAATGAGTGTTTCAATGGTAGAAAATTAAATGTTCCCTGATAAAAAACATTCAAAACAATAAAGTCCATCGATAATATCAAGAAAACACAAACACAGAGGCTTTCACAATATTTTGGATTGAGTTAGCCAAAACACAACCGGATATTTCTTGTTTCATCCAGTCATATCCGGACAAACTGGTGTGGAATTCGTATGCAATGGACCGAGAAAATCACAGTAAAATGGTTTTGGAGAAAAGCAAAGTCTTTTCGTTAGGCAAGTGCATAAAATGTCATCTGTACAAACAGAAATATCATGTTTGTTTGCCACAGTTCCTCTAGCTTTCTCCCTAGAAAATACGAATGTGTAGTGCTGGTGTCTCCATGTGGAACCAATTACCGATTCCAAGCACAAAATTAAATGTTCCCCGATAAAAAACATTCAAAACAATAAAGTCCGTGGATAATATCAGGAATACAAAAACACAGAGGCTGTAGCAATATCTGGGATTGAGTTAGCCAAAACACAACCGGATATTTCCGGTTTCATCCAGTCATATCTGGACAAACTGGTGTGGAATTCCTATGCAATGGACCGAGAGAATCACAGTAGAAATGGTTTTGGAGAAAAGCAAAGTCTTTTCGTAAGGCAAGTGCAATTAGTGTTTCTGAGGTGCAAAATTAAATGTTGCCTGATAAAAACATTCAAAACAATACAGTCCATCAATAATATCCAGAAAACACAAACACACAGGCTTTCACAATGTTTCGGATTGAGTTAGCCAAAACTCAACAGTATATTTCTGTTTCATCGAATCATATCCGGACAAACTGGTGTGGAATTCGTATGCAATGGATTGAGAAAACCACAGTAAAAATGACTTTGGAGAAGAGCAAAGTCTTTTCGTTAGGCAAGTGCATAAAATGTCATCAATACAAACAGAAATATCATGTTTATTTGTCACAGTTCCTCTAGCTTTCTCCCTAGAAATACGAATGTGTAGAGCTGGTGTCTCCATGTGGAACCAATTACTGTATCCAAGCTTAAAAAAAAATGTTCTCCGATAAAAAACATTCAAAACAATAAAGTCCGTGGATAATATCCAGAAAACACACACACTGAGGCTGTATTAATAGCTGGGATTGAGTTAGCCAAAACAAATCCGGATACTTTTTCACTTTCATTAAGGTCATATCCGGACAAAGTGGTGTGTAATTTCTATGCAATGCACTGAGAAAATCACAGTAAAAATGGTTTTGGAGAAAAGCAAAGTCTTTTCCTTAGGCAAGTGCATGAAATGTCATCTATACAAACAGATATATCATGTTTGTTTGCCGCAGTCCCAGTAGCTTTCTCCCTAGAAAATACGAATGTGTAGCGCTGGTGTCTCCATGTGCAACCAATTAGTGATTCCAAGCACAAAATTAAATGTTCCCTGATAAAAAACATTCAAAACAATAAAGTCCGTGGAAAATATCAGGAATACAAAAACACAGAGGCTGTAGCAATATCTGGCATTGAGTTAGCCAAAACACAACCGGATATTTCCGGTTTCATCCAGTCATATCTGGACAAACTGGTGTGGAATTTGTATGCAATGGACCGAGAAAATCACAGTAAAAATGGTTGTGGAGAAAAGCAAACTCTTTTCTTTAGGCAAGTCCATAAAATGTCATCTATACAAACAGAAATATCATGTTTGTTTGCCGAACTTCCTCTAGCTTTCTATCTAGAAAATACGAATGTGTGGAGCTGGTGTCCCCTTGATGAACCAATGAGTGTTTCAACGGTAGAAAATTAAATGTTCCCTGATAAAAAACATTCAAAACAATAAAATCCATCGATAATATCAAGAAAACACAAACACAGAGGCTTTCACAATATTTTGGATTGAGTTAGCCAAAACACAACCGGATATTTCTTGTTTCATCCAGTCATATCCGGACAAACTGGTGTGGAATTCGTATGCAATGGACCGAGAAAATCACAGTAAAATGGTTTTGGAGAAAAGCAAAGTCTTTTCGTTAGGCAAGTGCATGAAATGTCATCTATACAAACAGAAATATCATGTTTGTTTGCCACAGTTCCTCTAGCTTTCTCCCTAGAAAATACGAATGTGTAGTGCTGGTGTCTCCATGTGGAACCAATTACCGATTCCAAGCACAAAATTAAATGTTCCCCGATAAAAAACATTCAAAACAATAAAGTCCGTGGATAATATCAGGAATACAAAAACACAGAGGCTGTAGCAATATCTGGGATTGAGTTAGCCAAAACACAACCGGATATTTCCGGTTTCATCCAGTCATATCTGGACAAACTGGTGTGGAATTCGTATGCAATGGACCGAGAGAGTCACAGTAGTAATGGTTTTGGAGAAAAGCAAAGTCTTTTCGTTAGGCAAGTGCAATTAGTGTTTCTGAGGTGCAAAATTAAATGTTGCCTGATAAAAACATTCAAAACAATACAGTCCATCAATAATATCCAGAAAACACAAACACACAGGCTTTCACAATGTTTCGGATTGAGTTAGCCAAAACTCAACAGTATATTTCTGTTTCATCGAATCATATCCGGACAAACTGGTGTGGAATTCGTATGCAATGGATTGAGAAAACCACAGTAAAAATGACTTTGGAGAAGAGCAAAGTCTTTTCGTTAGGCAAGTGCATAAAATGTCATCAATACAAACAGAAATATCATGTTTATTTGTCACAGTTCCTCTAGCTTTCTCCCTAGAAATACGAATGTGTAGAGCTGGTGTCTCCATGTGGAACCAATTACTGTATCCAAGCTTAAAAAAAAATGTTCTCCGATAAAAAACATTCAAAACAATAAAGTCCGTGGATAATATCCAGGAAACACACACACTGAGGCTGTATTAATAGCTGGGATTGAGTTAGCCAAAACAAATCCGGATACTTTTTCACTTTCATTAAGGTCATATCTGGACAAAGTGGTGTGTAATTTCTATGCAATGCACTGAGAAAATCACAGTAAAAATGGTTTTGGAGAAAAGCAAAGTCTTTTCCTTAGGCAAGTGCATGAAATGTGATCTACACAAACAGATATATCATGTTTGTTTGCCGCAGTCCCAGTAGCTTTCTCCCTAGAAAATACGAATGTGTAGCGCTGGTGTCTCCATGTGGAACCAATTAGTGATTCCAAGCACAAAATTAAATGTTCCCTGATAAAAAACATTCAAAACAATAAAGTCCGTGGAAAATATCAGGAATACAAAAACACAGAGGCTGTAGCAATATCTGGCATTGAGTTAGCCAAAACACAACCGGATATTTCCAGTTTCATCCAGTCATATCTGGACAAACTGGTGTGGAATTTGTATGCAATGGACCGAGAAAATCACAGTAAAAATGGTTGTGGAGAAAAGCAAACTCTTTTCTTTAGGCAAGTCCATAAAATGTCATCTATACAAACAGAAATATCATGTTTGTTTGCCGAACTTCCTCTAGCTTTCTATCTAGAAAATACGAATGTGTGGAGCTGGTGTCCCCTTGATGAACCAATGAGTGTTTCAACGGTAGAAAATTAAATGTTCCCTGATAAAAAACATTCAAAACAATAAAGTCCATCGATAATATCAAGAAAACACAAACACAGAGGCTTTCACAATATTTTGGATTGAGTTAGCCAAAACACAACCGGATATTTCTTGTTTCATCCAGTCATATCCGGACAAACTGGTGTGGAATTCGTATGCAATGGACCGAGAAAATCACAGTAAAATGGTTTTGGAGAAAAGCAAAGTCTTTTCGTTAGGCAAGTGCATGAAATGTCATCTATACAAACAGAAATATCATGTTTGTTTGCCACAGTTCCTCTAGCTTTCTCCCTAGAAAATACGAATGTGTAGTGCTGGTGTCTCCATGTGGAACCAATTACCGATTCCAAGCACAAAATTAAATGTTCCCCGATAAAAAACATTCAAAACAATAAAGTCCGTGGATAATATCAGGAATACAAAAACACAGAGGCTGTAGCAATATCTGGGATTGAGTTAGCCAAAACACAACCGGATATTTCCGGTTTCATCCAGTCATATCTGGACAAACTGGTGTGGAATTCGTATGCAATGGACCGAGAGAGTCACAGTAGTAATGGTTTTGGAGAAAAGCAAAGTCTTTTCGTTAGGCAAGTGCAATTAGTGTTTCTGAGGTGCAAAATTAAATGTTGCCTGATAAAAACATTCAAAACAATACAGTCCATCAATAATATCCAGAAAACACAAACACACAGGCTTTCACAATGTTTCGGATTGAGTTAGCCAAAACTCAACAGTATATTTCTGTTTCATCGAATCATATCCGGACAAACTGGTGTGGAATTCGTATGCAATGGATTGAGAAAACCACAGTAAAAATGACTTTGGAGAAGAGCAAAGTCTTTTCGTTAGGCAAGTGCATAAAATGTCATCAATACAAACAGAAATATCATGTTTATTTGTCACAGTTCCTCTAGCTTTCTCCCTAGAAATACGAATGTGTAGAGCTGGTGTCTCCATGTGGAACCAATTACTGTATCCAAGCTTAAAAAAAAATGTTCTCCGATAAAAAACATTCAAAACAATAAAGTCCGTGGATAATATCCAGGAAACACACACACTGAGGCTGTATTAATAGCTGGGATTGAGTTAGCCAAAACAAATCCGGATACTTTTTCACTTTCATTAAGGTCATATCTGGACAAAGTGGTGTGTAATTTCTATGCAATGCACTGAGAAAATCACAGTAAAAATGGTTTTGGAGAAAAGCAAAGTCTTTTCCTTAGGCAAGTGCATGAAATGTCATCTACACAAACAGATATATCATGTTTGTTTGCCGCAGTCCCAGTAGCTTTCTCCCTAGAAAATACGAATGTGTAGCGCTGGTGTCTCCATGTGCAACCAATTAGTGATTCCAAGCACAAAATTAAATGTTCCCTGATAAAAAACATTCAAAACAATAAAGTCCGTGGAAAATATCAGGAATACAAAAACACAGAGGCTGTAGCAATATCTGGCATTGAGTTAGCCAAAACACAACCGGATATTTCCAGTTTCATCCAGTCATATCTGGACAAACTGGTGTGGAATTTGTATGCAATGGACCGAGAAAATCAC
Source organism: Lepus europaeus (assembly GCF_033115175.1). Lineage (NCBI taxonomy): Eukaryota > Metazoa > Chordata > Mammalia > Lagomorpha > Leporidae > Lepus > Lepus europaeus. The sequence continues at coordinate 1,767,966 of NW_026909158.1, read as the reverse complement.
AGTAAAAATGGTTGTGGAGAAAAGCAAACTCTTTTCTTTAGGCAAGTCCATAAAATGTCATCTATACAAACAGAAATATCATGTTTGTTTGCCGAACTTCCTCTAGCTTTCTATCTAGAAAATACGAATGTGTGGAGCTGGTGTCCCCTTGATGAACCAATGAGTGTTTCAACGGTAGAAAATTCAATGTTCCCTGATAAAAAACATTCAAAACAATAAAGTCCATCGATAATATCAAGAAAACACAAACACAGAGGCTTTCACAATATTTTGGATTGAGTTAGCCAAAACACAACCGGATATTTCTTGTTTCATCCAGTCATATCCGGACAAACTGGTGTGGAATTCGTATGCAATGGACCGAGAAAATCACAGTAAAATGGTTTTGGAGAAAAGCAAAGTCTTTTCGTTAGGCAAGTGCATGAAATGTCATCTATACAAACAGAAATATCATGTTTGTTTGCCACAGTTCCTCTAGCTTTCTCCCTAGAAAATACGAATGTGTAGTGCTGGTGTCTCCATGTGGAACCAATTACCGATTCCAAGCACAAAATTAAATGTTCCCCGATAAAAAACATTCAAAACAATAAAGTCCGTGGATAATATCAGGAATACAAAAACACAGAGGCTGTAGCAATATCTGGGATTGAGTTAGCCAAAACACAACCGGATATTTCCGGTTTCATCCAGTCATATCTGGACAAACTGGTGTGGAATTCGTATGCAATGGACCGAGAGAGTCACAGTAGTAATGGTTTTGGAGAAAAGCAAAGTCTTTTCGTTAGGCAAGTGCAATTAGTGTTTCTGAGGTGCAAAATTAAATGTTGCCTGATAAAAACATTCAAAACAATACAGTCCATCAATAATATCCAGAAAACACAAACACACAGGCTTTCACAATGTTTCGGATTGAGTTAGCCAAAACTCAACAGTATATTTCTGTTTCATCGAATCATATCCGGACAAACTGGTGTGGAATTCGTATGCAATGGATTGAGAAAACCACAGTAAAAATGACTTTGGAGAAGAGCAAAGTCTTTTCGTTAGGCAAGTGCATAAAATGTCATCAATACAAACAGAAATATCATGTTTATTTGTCACAGTTCCTCTAGCTTTCTCCCTAGAAATACGAATGTGTAGAGCTGGTGTCTCCATGTGGAACCAATTACTGTATCCAAGCTTAAAAAAAATGTTCTCCGATAAAAAACATTCAAAACAATAAAGTCCGTGGATAATATCCAGGAAACACACACACTGAGGCTGTATTAATAGCTGGGATTGAGTTAGCCAAAACAAATCCGGATACTTTTTCACTTTCATTAAGGTCATATCTGGACAAAGTGGTGTGTAATTTCTATGCAATGCACTGAGAAAATCACAGTAAAAATGGTTTTGGAGAAAAGCAAAGTCTTTTCCTTAGGAAAGTGCATGAAATGTGATCTACACAAACAGATATATCATGTTTGTTTGCCGCAGTCCCAGTAGCTTTCTCCCTAGAAAATACGAATGTGTAGCGCTGGTGTCTCCATGTGGAACCAATTAGTGATTCCAAGCACAAAATTAAATGTTCCCTGATAAAAAACATTCAAAACAATAAAGTCCGTGGAAAATATCAGGAATACAAAAACACAGAGGCTGTAGCAATATCTGGCATTGAGTTAGCCAAAACACAACCGGATATTTCCGGTTTCATCCAGTCATATCTGGACAAACTGGTGTGGAATTTGTATGCAATGGACCGAGAAAATCACAGTAAAAATGGTTGTGGAGAAAAGCAAACTCTTTTCTTTAGGCAAGTCCATAAAATGTCATCTATACAAACAGAAATATCATGTTTGTTTGCCGAACTTCCTCTAGCTTTCTATCTAGAAAATACGAATGTGTGGAGCTGGTGTCCCCTTGATGAACCAATGAGTGTTTCAACGGTAGAAAATTAAATGTTCCCTGATAAAAAACATTCAAAACAATAAAGTCCATCGATAATATCAAGAAAACACAAACACAGAGGCTTTCACAATATTTTGGATTGAGTTAGCCAAAACACAACCGGATATTTCTTGTTTCATCCAGTCATATCCGGACAAACTGGTGTGGAATTCGTATGCAATGGACCGAGAATATCACAGTAAAATGGTTTTGGAGAAAAGCAAAGTCTTTTCGTTAGGCAAGTGCATGAAATGTCATCTATACAAACAGAAATATCATGTTTGTTTGCCACAGTTCCTCTAGCTTTCTCCCTAGAAAATACGAATGTGTAGTGCTGGTGTCTCCATGTGGAACCAATTACCGATTCCAAGCACAAAATTAAATGTTCCCCGATAAAAAACATTCAAAACAATAAAGTCCGTGGATAATATCAGGAATACAAAAACACAGAGGCTGTAGCAATATCTGGGATTGAGTTAGCCAAAACACAACCGGATATTTCCGGTTTCATCCAGTCATATCTGGACAAACTGGTGTGGAATTCGTATGCAATGGACCGAGAGAATCACAGTAGAAATGGTTTTGGAGAAAAGCAAAGTCTTTTCGTTAGGCAAGTGCAATTAGTGTTTCTGAGGTGCAAAATTAAATGTTGCCTGATAAAAACATTCAAAACAATACAGTCCATCAATAATATCCAGAAAACACAAACACACAGGCTTTCACAATGTTTCGGATTGAGTTAGCCAAAACTCAACAGTATATTTCTGTTTCATCGAATCATATCCGGACAAACTGGTGTGGAATTCGTATGCAATGGGTTGAGAAAACCACAGTAAAAATGACTTTGGAGAAGAGCAAAGTCTTTTCGTTAGGCAAGTGCATAAAATGTCATCAATACAAACAGAAATATCATGTTTATTTGTCACAGTTCCTCTAGCTTTCTCCCTAGAAATACGAATGTGTAGAGCTGGTGTCTCCATGTGGAACCAATTACTGTATCCAAGCTTAAAAAAAAATGTTCTCCGATAAAAAACATTCAAAACAATAAAGTCCGTGGATAATATCCAGAAAACACACACACTGAGGCTGTATTAATAGCTGGGATTGAGTTAGCCAAAACAAATCCGGATACTTTTTCACTTTCATTAAGGTCATATCCGGACAAAGTGGTGTGTAATTTCTATGCAATGCACTGAGAAAATCACAGTAAAAATGGTTTTGGAGAAAAGCAAAGTCTTTTCCTTAGGCAAGTGCATGAAATGTCATCTATACAAACAGATATATCATGTTTGTTTGCCGCAGTCCCAGTAGCTTTCTCCCTAGAAAATACGAATGTGTAGCGCTGGTGTCTCCATGTGGAACCAATTAGTGATTCCAAGCACAAAATTAAATGTTCCCTGATAAAAAACATTCAAAACAATAAAGTCCGTGGAAAATATCAGGGATACAAAAACACAGAGGCTGTAGCAATATCTGGCATTGAGTTAGCCAAAACACAACCGGATATTTCCGGTTTCATCCAGTCATATCTGGACAAACTGGTGTGGAATTTGTATGCAATGGACCGAGAAAATCACAGTAAAAATGGTTGTGGAGAAAAGCAAACTCTTTTCTTTAGGCAAGTCCATAAAATGTCATCTATACAAACAGAAATATCATGTTTGTTTGCCGAACTTCCTCTAGCTTTCTATCTAGAAAATACGAATGTGTGGAGCTGGTGTCCCCTTGATGAACCAATGAGTGTTTCAACGGTAGAAAATTAAATGTTCCCTGATAAAAAACATTCAAAACAATAAAGTCCATCGATAATATCAAGAAAACACAAACACAGAGGCTTTCACAATATTTTGGATTGAGTTAGCCAAAACACAACCGGATATTTCTTGTTTCATCCAGTCATATCCGGACAAACTGGTGTGGAATTCGTATGCAATGGACCGAGAAAATCACAGTAAAATGGTTTTGGAGAAAAGCAAAGTCTTTTCGTTAGGCAAGTGCATGAAATGTCATCTATACAAACAGAAATATCATGTTTGTTTGCCGCAGTCCCAGTAGCTTTCTCCCTAGAAAATACGAATGTGTAGTGCTGGTGTCTCCATGTGGAACCAATTACCGATTCCAAGCACAAAATTAAATGTTCCCCGATAAAAAACATTCAAAACAATAAAGTCCGTGGATAATATCAGGAATACAAAAACACAGAGGCTGTAGCAATATCTGGGATTGAGTTAGCCAAAACACAACCGGATATTTCCGGTTTCATCCAGTCATATCTGGACAAACTGGTGTGGAATTCGTATGCAATGGACCGAGAGAATCACAGTAGAAATGGTTTTGGAGAAAAGCAAAGTCTTTTCGTTAGGCAAGTGCAATTAGTGTTTCTGAGGTGCAAAATTAAATGTTGCCTGATAAAAACATTCAAAACAATACAGTCCATCAATAATATCCAGAAAACACAAACACACAGGCTTTCACAATGTTTCGGATTGAGTTAGCCAAAACTCAACAGTATATTTCTGTTTCATCGAATCATATCCGGACAAACTGGTGTGGAATTCGTATGCAATGGATTGAGAAAACCACAGTAAAAATGACTTTGGAGAAGAGCAAAGTCTTTTCGTTAGGCAAGTGCATAAAATGTCATCAATACAAACAGAAATATCATGTTTATTTGTCACAGTTCCTCTAGCTTTCTCCCTAGAAATACGAATGTGTAGAGCTGGTGTCTCCATGTGGAACCAATTACTGTATCCAAGCTTAAAAAAAAATGTTCTCCGATAAAAAACATTCAAAACAATAAAGTCCGTGGATAATATCCAGAAAACACACACACTGAGGCTGTATTAATAGCTGGGATTGAGTTAGCCAAAACAAATCCGGATACTTTTTCACTTTCATTAAGGTCATATCCGGACAAAGTGGTGTGTAATTTCTATGCAATGCACTGAGAAAATCACAGTAAAAATGGTTTTGGAGAAAAGCAAAGTCTTTTCCTTAGGCAAGTGCATGAAATGTGATCTACACAAACAGATATATCATGTTTGTTTGCCGCAGTCCCAGTAGCTTTCTCCCTAGAAAATACGAATGTGTAGCGCTGGTGTCTCCATGTGGAACCAATTAGTGATTCCAAGCACAAAATTAAATGTTCCCTGATAAAAAACATTCAAAACAATAAAGTCCGTGGAAAATATCAGGAATACAAAAACACAGAGGCTGTAGCAATATCTGGCATTGAGTTAGCCAAAACACAACCGGATATTTCCGGTTTCATCCAGTCATATCTGGACAAACTGGTGTGGAATTTGTATGCAATGGACCGAGAAAATCACAGTAAAAATGGATGTGGAGAAAAGCAAACTCTTTTCTTTAGGCAAGTCCATAAAATGTCATCTATACAAACAGAAATATCATGTTTGTTTGCCGAACTTCCTCTAGCTTTCTATCTAGAAAATACGAATGTGTGGAGCTGGTGTCCCCTTGATGAACCAATGAGTGTTTCAACGGTAGAAAATTAAATGTTCCCTGGTAAAAAACATTCAAAACAATAAAGTCCATCGATAATATCAAGAAAACACAAACACAGAGGCTTTCACAATATTTTGGATTGAGTTAGCCAAAACACAACTGGATATTTCTTGTTTCATCCAGTCATATCCGGACAAACTGGTGTGGAATTCGTATGCAATGGACCGAGAAAATCACAGTAAAATGGTTTTGGAGAAAAGCAAAGTCTTTTCGTTAGGCAAGTGCATGAAATGTCATCTATACAAACAGAAATATCATGTTTTTTTGCCGCAGTCCCAGTAGCTTTCTCCCTAGAAAATACGAATGTGTAGTGCTGGTGTCTCCATGTGGAACCAATTACCGATTCCAAGCACAAAATTAAATGTTCCCCGATAAAAAACATTCAAAACAATAAAGTCCGTGGATAATATCAGGAATACAAAAACACAGAGGCTGTAGCAATATCTGGGATTGAGTTAGCCAAAACACAACCGGATATTTCCGGTTTCATCCAGTCATATCTGGACAAACTGGTGTGGAATTCGTATGCAATGGACCAAGAGAATCACAGTAGAAATGGTTTTGGAGAAAAGCAAAGTCTTTTCGTTAGGCAAGTGCAATTAGTGTTTCTGAGGTGCAAAATTAAATGTTGCCTGATAAAAACATTCAAAACAATACAGTCCATCAATAATATCCAGAAAACACAAACACACAGGCTTTCACAATGTTTCGGTTGAGTTAGCCAAAACTCAACAGTATATTTCTGTTTCATCGAATCATATCCGGACAAACTGGTGTGGAATTCGTATGCAATGGATTGAGAAAACCACAGTAAAAATGATTTTGGAGAAGAGCAAAGTCTTTTCGTTAGGCAAGTGCATAAAATGTCATCAATACAAACAGAAATATCATGTTTATTTGTCACAGTTCCTCTAGCTTTCTCCCTAGAAATACGAATGTGTAGAGCTGGTGTCTCCATGTGGAACCAATTACTGTATCCAAGCTTAAAAAAAAATGTTCTCCGATAAAAAACATTCAAAACAATAAAGTCCGTGGATAATATCCAGAAAACACACACACTGAGGCTGTATTAATAGCTGGGATTGAGTTAGCCAAAACAAATCCGGATACTTTTTCACTTTCATTAAGGTCATATCCGGACAAAGTGGTGTGTAATTTCTATGCAATGCACTGAGAAAATCACAGTAAAAATGGTTTTGGAGAAAAGCAAAGTCTTTTCCTTAGGCAAGTGCATGAAATGTGATCTACACAAACAGATATATCATGTTTGTTTGCCGCAGTCCCAGTAGCTTTCTCCCTAGAAAATACGAATGTGTAGCGCTGGTGTCTCCATGTGGAACCAATTAGTGATTCCAAGCACAAAATTAAATGTTCCCTGATAAAAAACATTCAAAACAATAAAGTCCGTGGAAAATATCAGGAATACAAAAACACAGAGGCTGTAGCAATATCTGGCATTGAGTTAGCCAAAACACAACCGGATATTTCCTGTTTCATCCAGTCATATCTGGACAAACTGGTGTGGAATTTGTATGCAATGGCCCGAGAAAATCACAGTAAAAATGGTTGTGGAGAAAAGCAAACTCTTTTCTTTAGGCAAGTCCATAAAATGTCATCTATACAAACAGAAATATCATGTTTGTTTGCCGAACTTCCTCTAGCTTTCTATCTAGAAAATACGAATGTGTGGAGCTGGTGTCCCCTTGATGAACCAATGAGTGTTTCAACGGTAGAAAATTAAATGTTCCCTGATAAAAAACATTCAAAACAATAAAGTCCATCGATAATATCAAGAAAACACAAACACAGAGGCTTTCACAATATTTTGGATTGAGTTAGCCAAAACACAACCGGATATTTCTTGTTTCATCCAGTCATATCCGGACAAACTGGTGTGGAATTCGTATGCAATGGACCGAGAAAATCACAGTAAAATGGTTTTGGAGAAAAGCAAAGTCTTTTCGTTAGGCAAGTGCATGAAATGTCATCTATACAAACAGAAATATCATGTTTGTTTGCCGCAGTCCCAGTAGCTTTCTCCCTAGAAAATACGAATGTGTAGTGCTGGTGTCTCCATGTGGAACCAATTACCGATTCCAAGCACAAAATTAAATGTTCCCCGATAAAAAACATTCAAAACAATAAAGTCCGTGGATAATATCAGGAATACAAAAACACAGAGGCTGTAGCAATATCTGGGATTGAGTTAGCCAAAACACAACCGGATATTTCCGGTTTCATCCAGTCATATCTGGACAAACTGGTGTGGAATTCGTATGCAATGGACCGAGAGAATCACAGTAGAAATGGTTTTGGAGAAAAGCAAAGTCTTTTCGTTAGGCAAGTGCAATTAGTGTTTCTGAGGTGCAAAATTAAATGTTGCCTGATAAAAACATTCAAAACAATACAGTCCATCAATAATATCCAGAAAACACAAACACACAGGCTTTCACAATGTTTCGGATTGAGTTAGCCAAAACTCAACAGTATATTTCTGTTTCATCGAATCATATCCGGACAAACTGGTGTGGAATTCGTATGCAATGGATTGAGAAAACCACAGTAAAAATGACTTTGGAGAAGAGCAAAGTCTTTTCGTTAGGCAAGTGCATAAAATGTCATCAATACAAACAGAAATATCATGTTTATTTGTCACAGTTCCTCTAGCTTTCTCCCTAGAAATACGAATGTGTAGAGCTGGTGTCTCCATGTGGAACCAATTACTGTATCCAAGCTTAAAAAAAAATGTTCTCCGATAAAAAACATTCAAAACAATAAAGTCCGTGGATAATATCCAGAAAACACACACACTGAGGCTGTATTAATAGCTGGGATTGAGTTAACCAAAACAAATCCGGATACTTTTTCACTTTCATTAAGGTCATATCCGGACAAAGTGGTGTGTAATTTCTATGCAATGCACTGAGAAAATCACAGTAAAAATGGTTTTGGACAAAAGCAAAGTCTTTTCCTTAGGCAAGTGCATGAAATGTGATCTACACAAACAGATATATCATGTTTGTTTGCCGCAGTCCCAGTAGCTTTCTCCCTAGAAAATACGAATGTGTAGCGCTGGTGTCTCCATGTGGAACCAATTAGTGATTCCAAGCACAAAATTAAATGTTCCCTGATAAAAAACATTCAAAACAATAAAGTCCGTGGAAAATATCAGGAATACAAAAACACAGAGGCTGTAGCAATATCTGGCATTGAGTTAGCCAAAACACAACCGGATATTTCCGGTTTCATCCAGTCATATCTGGACAAACTGGTGTGGAATTTGTATGCAATGGCCCGAGAAAATCACAGTAAAAATGGTTGTGGAGAAAAGCAAACTCTTTTCTTTAGGCAAGTCCATAAAATGTCATCTATACAAACAGAAATATCATGTTTGTTTGCCGAACTTCCTCTAGCTTTCTATCTAGAAAATACGAATGTGTGGAGCTGGTGTCCCCTTGATGAACCAATGAGTGTTTCAACGGTAGAAAATTAAATGTTCCCTGATAAAAAACATTCAAAACAATAAAGTCCATCGATAATATCAAGAAAACACAAACACAGAGGCTTTCACAATATTTTGGATTGAGTTAGCCAAAACACAACCGGATATTTCTTGTTTCATCCAGTCATATCCGGACAAACTGGTGTGGAATTCGTATGCAATGGACCGAGAAAATCACAGTAAAATGGTTTTGGAGAAAAGCAAAGTCTTTTCGTTAGGCAAGTGCATAAAATGTCATCTATACAAACAGAAATATCATGTTTGTTTGCCACAGTTCCTCTAGCTTTCTCCCTAGAAAATACGAATGTGTAGTGCTGGTGTCTCCATGTGGAACCAATTACCGATTCCAAGCACAAAATTAAATGTTCCCCGATAAAAAACATTCAAAACAATAAAGTCCGTGGATAATATCAGGAATACAAAAACACAGAGGCTGTAGCAATATCTGGGATTGAGTTAGCCAAAACACAACCGGATATTTCCGGTTTCATCCAGTCATATCTGGACAAACTGGTGTGGAATTCGTATGCAATGGACCGAGAGAATCACAGTAGAAATGGTTTTGGAGAAAAGCAAAGTCTTTTCGTTAGGCAAGTGCAATTAGTGTTTCTGAGGTGCAAAATTAAATGTTGCCTGATAAAAACATTCAAAACAATACAGTCCATCAATAATATCCAGAAAACACAAACACACAGGCTTTCACAATGTTTCGGTTGAGTTAGCCAAAACTCAACAGTATATTTCTGTTTCATCGAATCATATCCGGACAAACTGGTGTGGAATTCGTATGCAATGGATTGAGAAAACCACAGTAAAAATGATTTTGGAGAAGAGCAAAGTCTTTTCGTTAGGCAAGTGCATAAAATGTCATCAATACAAACAGAAATATCATGTTTATTTGTCACAGTTCCTCTAGCTTTCTCCCTAGAAATACGAATGTGTAGAGCTGGTGTCTCCATGTGGAACCAATTACTGTATCCAAGCTTAAAAAAAAATGTTCTCCGATAAAAAACATTCAAAACAATAAAGTCCGTGGATAATATCCAGAAAACACACACACTGAGGCTGTATTAATAGCTGGGATTGAGTTAGCCAAAACAAATCCGGATACTTTTTCACTTTCATTAAGGTCATATCCGGACAAAGTGGTGTGTAATTTCTATGCAATGCACTGAGAAAATCACAGTAAAAATGGTTTTGGAGAAAAGCAAAGTCTTTTCCTTAGGCAAGTGCATGAAATGTGATCTACACAAACAGATATATCATGTTTGTTTGCCGCAGTCCCAGTAGCTTTCTCCCTAGAAAATACGAATGTGTAGCGCTGGTGTCTCCATGTGGAACCAATTAGTGATTCCAAGCACAAAATTAAATGTTCCCTGATAAAAAACATTCAAAACAATAAAGTCCGTGGAAAATATCAGGAATACAAAAACACAGAGGCTGTAGCAATATCTGGCATTGAGTTAGCCAAAACACAACCGGATATTTCCGGTTTCATCCAGTCATATCTGGACAAACTGGTGTGGAATTTGTATGCAATGGACCGAGAAAATCACAGTAAAAATGGTTGTGGAGAAAAGCAAACTCTTTTCTTTAGGCAAGTCCATAAAATGTCATCTATACAAACAGAAATATCATGTTTGTTTGCCGAACTTCCTCTAGCTTTCTATCTAGAAAATACGAATGTGTGGAGCTGGTGTCCCCTTGATGAACCAATGAGTGTTTCAACGGTAGAAAATTAAATGTTCCCTGATAAAAAACATTCAAAACAATAAAGTCCATCGATAATATCAAGAAAACACAAACACAGAGGCTTTCACAATATTTTGGATTGAGTTAGCCAAAACACAACCGGATATTTCTTGTTTCATCCAGTCATATCCGGACACACTGGTGTGGAATTCATATGCAATGGACCGAGAAAATCACAGTAAAATGGTTTTGGAGAAAAGCAAAGTCTTTTCGTTAGGCAAGTGCATAAAATGTCATCTATACAAACAGAAATATCATGTTTGTTTGCCACAGTTCCTCTAGCTTTCTCCCTAGAAAATACGAATGTGTAGTGCTGGTGTCTCCATGTGGAACCAATTACCGATTCCAAGCACAAAATTAAATGTTCCCCGATAAAAAACATTCAAAACAATAAAGTCCGTGGATAATATCAGGAATACAAAAACACAGAGGCTGTAGCAATATCTGGGATTGAGTTAGCCGAAACACAACCGGATATTTCCGGTTTCATCCAGTCATATCTGGACAAACTGGTGTGGAATTCGTATGCAATGGACCGAGAGAATCACAGTAGAAATGGTTTTGGAGAAAAGCAAAGTCTTTTCGTTAGGCAAGTGCAATTAGTGTTTCTGAGGTGCAAAATTAAATGTTGCCTGATAAAAACATTCAAAACAATACAGTCCATCAATAATATCCAGAAAACACAAACACACAGGCTTTCACAATGTTTCGGATTGAGTTAGCCAAAACTCAACAGTATATTTCTGTTTCATCGAATCATATCCGGACAAACTGGTGTGGAATTCGTATGCAATGGATTGAGAAAACCACAGTAAAAATGACTTTGGAGAAGAGCAAAGTCTTTTCGTTAGGCAAGTGCATAAAATGTCATCAATACAAACAGAAATATCATGTTTATTTGTCACAGTTCCTCTAGCTTTCTCCCTAGAAATACGAATGTGTAGAGCTGGTGTCTCCATGTGGAACCAATTACTGTATCCAAGCTTAAAAAAAAATGTTCTCCGATAAAAAACATTCAAAACAATAAAGTCCGTGGATAATATCCAGGAAACACACACACTGAGGCTGTATTAATAGCTGGGATTGAGTTAGCCAAAACAAATGCGGATACTTTTTCACTTTCATTAAGGTCATATCCGGACAAAGTGGTGTGTAATTTCTATGCAATGCACTGAGAAAATCACAGTAAAAATGGTTTTGGAGAAAAGCAAAGTCTTTTCCTTAGGCAAGTGCATGAAATGTCATCTATACAAACAGATATATCATGTTTGTTTGCCGCAGTCCCAGTAGCTTTCTCCCTAGAAAATACGAATGTGTAGCGCTGGTGTCTCCATGTGGAACCAATTAGTGATTCCAAGCACAAAATTAAATGTTCCCTGATAAAAAACATTCAAAACAATAAAGTCCGTGGAAAATATCAGGAATACAAAAACACAGAGGCTGTAGCAATATCTGGCATTGAGTTAGCCAAAACACAACCGGATATTTCCTGTTTCATCCAGTCATATCTGGACAAACTGGTGTGGAATTTGTATGCAATGGCCCGAGAAAATCACAGTAAAAATGGTTGTGGAGAAAAGCAAACTCTTTTCTTTAGGCAAGTCCATAAAATGTCATCTATACAAACAGAAATATCATGTTTGTTTGCCGAACTTCCTCTAGCTTTCTATCTAGAAAATACGAATGTGTGGAGCTGGTGTCCCCTTGATGAACCAATGAGTGTTTCAACGGTAGAAAATTAAATGTTCCCTGATAAAAAACATTCAAAACAATAAAGTCCATCGATAATATCAAGAAAACACAAACACAGAGGCTTTCACAATATTTTGGATTGAGTTAGCCAAAACACAACCGGATATTTCTTGTTTCATCCAGTCATATCCGGACAAACTGGTGTGGAATTCGTATGCAATGGACCGAGAAAATCACAGTAAAATGGTTTTGGAGAAAAGCAAAGTCTTTTCGTTAGGCAAGTGCATGAAATGTCATCTATACAAACAGAAATATCATGTTTGTTTGCCGCAGTTCCTCTAGCTTTCTCCCTAGAAAATAAGAATGTGTAGTGCTGGTGTCTCCATGTGGAACCAATTACCGATTCCAAGCACAAAATTAAATGTTCCCCGATAAAAAACATTCAAAACAATAAAGTCCGTGGATAATATCAGGAATACAAAAACACAGAGGCTGTAGCAATATCTGGGATTGAGTTAGCCAAAACACAACCGGATATTTCCGGTTTCATCCAGTCATATCTGGACAAACTGGTGTGGAATTCGTATGCAATGGACCGAGAGAATCACAGTAGAAATGGTTTTGGAGAAAAGCAAAGTCTTTTCGTTAGGCAAGTGCAATTAGTGTTTCTGAGGTGCAAAATTAAATGTTGCCTGATAAAAACATTCAAAACAATACAGTCCATCAATAATATCCAGAAAACACAAACACACAGGCTTTCACAATGTTTCAGATTGAGTTAGCCAAAACTCAACAGTATATTTCTGTTTCATCGAATCATATCCGGACAAACTGGTGTGGAATTCGTATGCAATGGATTGAGAAAACCACAGTAAAAATGACTTTGGAGAAGAGCAAAGTCTTTTCGTTAGGCAAGTGCATAAAATGTCATCAATACAAACAGAAATATCATGTTTATTTGTCACAGTTCCTCTAGCTTTCTCCCTAGAAATACGAATGTGTAGAGCTGGTGTCTCCATGTGGAACCAATTACTGTATCCAAGCTTAAAAAAAAATGTTCTCCGATAAAAAACATTCAAAACAATAAAGTCCGTGGATAATATCCAGAAAACACACACACTGAGGCTGTATTAATAGCTGGGATTGAGTTAGCCAAAACAAATCCGGATACTTTTTCACTTTCATTAAGGTCATATCCGGACAAAGTGGTGTGTAATTTCTATGCAATGCACTGAGAAAATCACAGTAAAAATGGTTTTGGAGAAAAGCAAAGTCTTTTCCTTAGGCAAGTGCATGAAATGTGATCTACACAAACAGATATATCATGTTTGTTTGCCGCAGTCCCAGTAGCTTTCTCCCTAGAAAATACGAATGTGTAGCGCTGGTGTCTCCATGTGGAACCAATTAGTGATTCCAAGCACAAAATTAAATGTTCCCTGATAAAAAACATTCAAAACAATAAAGTCCGTGGAAAATATCAGGAATACAAAAACACAGAGGCTGTAGCAATATCTGGCATTGAGTTAGCCAAAACACAACCGGATATTTCCGGTTTCATCCAGTCATATCTGGACAAACTGGTGTGGAATTTGTATGCAATGGCCCGAGAAAATCACAGTAAAAATGGTTGTGGAGAAAAGCAAACTCTTTTCTTTAGGCAAGTCCATAAAATGTCATCTATACAAACAGAAATATCATGTTTGTTTGCCGAACTTCCTCTAGCTTTCTATCTAGAAAATACGAATGTGTGGAGCTGGTGTCCCCTTGATGAACCAATGAGTGTTTCAACGGTAGAAAATTAAATGTTCCCTGATAAAAAACATTCAAAACAATAAAGTCCATCGATAATATCAAGAAAACACAAACACAGAGGCTTTCACAATATTTTGGATTGAGTTAGCCAAAACACAACCGGATATTTCTTGTTTCATCCAGTCATATCCGGACAAACTGGTGTGGAATTCGTATGCAATGGACCGAGAAAATCACAGTAAAATGGTTTTGGAGAAAAGCAAAGTCTTTTCCTTAGGCAAGTGCATGAAATGTCATCTATACAAACAGAAATATCATGTTTGTTTGCCACAGTTCCTCTAGCTTTCTCCCTAGAAAATACGAATGTGTAGTGCTGGTGTCTCCATGTGGAACCAATTACCGATTCCAAGCACAAAATTAAATGTTCCCCGATAAAAAACATTCAAAACAATAAAGTCCGTGGATAATATCAGGAATACAAAAACACAGAGGCTGTAGCAATATCTGGGATTGAGTTAGCCAAAACACAACCGGATATTTCCGGTTTCATCCAGTCATATCTGGACAAACTGGTGTGGAATTCGTATGCAATGGACCGAGAGAATCACAGTAGAAATGGTTTTGGAGAAAAGCAAAGTCTTTTCGTTAGGCAAGTGCAATTAGTGTTTCTGAGGTGCAAAATTAAATGTTGCCTGATAAAAACATTCAAAACAATACAGTCCATCAATAATATCCAGAAAACACAAACACACAGGCTTTCACAATGTTTCAGATTGAGTTAGCCAAAACTCAACAGTATATTTCTGTTTCATCGAATCATATCCGGACAAACTGGTGTGGAATTCGTATGCAATGGATTGAGAAAACCACAGTAAAAATGACTTTGGAGAAGAGCAAAGTCTTTTCGTTAGGCAAGTGCATAAAATGTCATCAATACAAACAGAAATATCATGTTTATTTGTCACAGTTCCTCTAGCTTTCTCCCTAGAAATACGAATGTGTAGAGCTGGTGTCTCCATGTGGAACCAATTACTGTATCCAAGCTTAAAAAAAAATGTTCTCCGATAAAAAACATTCAAAACAATAAAGTCCGTGGATAATATCCAGAAAACACACACACTGAGGCTGTATTAATAGCTGGGATTGAGTTAGCCAAAACAAATCCGGATACTTTTTCACTTTCATTAAGGTCATATCCGGACAAAGTGGTGTGTAATTTCTATGCAATGCACTGAGAAAATCACAGTAAAAATGGTTTTGGAGAAAAGCAAAGTCTTTTCCTTAGGCAAGTGCATGAAATGTGATCTACACAAACAGATATATCATGTTTGTTTGCCGCAGTCCCAGTAGCTTTCTCCCTAGAAAATACGAATGTGTAGCGCTGGTGTCTCCATGTGGAACCAATTAGTGATTCCAAGCACAAAATTAAATGTTCCCTGATAAAAAACATTCAAAACAATAAAGTCCGTGGAAAATATCAGGAATACAAAAACACAGAGGCTGTAGCAATATCTGGCATTGAGTTAGCCAAAACACAACCGGATATTTCCGGTTTCATCCAGTCATATCTGGACAAACTGGTGTGGAATTTGTATGCAATGGCCCGAGAAAATCACAGTAAAAATGGTTGTGGAGAAAAGCAAACTCTTTTCTTTAGGCAAGTCCATAAAATGTCATCTATACAAACAGAAATATCATGTTTGTTTGCCGAACTTCCTCTAGCTTTCTATCTAGAAAATACGAATGTGTGGAGCTGGTGTCCCCTTGATGAACCAATGAGTGTTTCAACGGTAGAAAATTAAATGTTCCCTGATAAAAAACATTCAAAACAATAAAGTCCATCGATAATATCAAGAAAACACAAACACAGAGGCTTTCACAATATTTTGGATTGAGTTAGCCAAAACACAACCGGATATTTCTTGTTTCATCCAGTCATATCCGGACAAACTGGTGTGGAATTCGTATGCAATGGACCGAGAAAATCACAGTAAAATGGTTTTGGAGAAAAGCAAAGTCTTTTCGTTAGGCAAGTGCATGAAATGTCATCTATACAAACAGAAATATCATGTTTGTTTGCCACAGTTCCTCTAGCTTTCTCCCTAGAAAATACGAATGTGTAGTGCTGGTGTCTCCATGTGGAACCAATTACCGATTCCAAGCACAAAATTAAATGTTCCCCGATAAAAAACATTCAAAACAATAAAGTCCGTGGATAATATCAGGAATACAAAAACACAGAGGCTGTAGCAATATCTGGGATTGAGTTAGCCAAAACACAACCGGATATTTCCGGTTTCATCCAGTCATATCTGGACAAACTGGTGTGGAATTCGTATGCAATGGACCGAGAGAATCACAGTAGAAATGGTTTTGGAGAAAAGCAAAGTCTTTTCGTTAGGCAAGTGCAATTAGTGTTTCTGAGGTGCAAAATTAAATGTTGCCTGATAAAAACATTCAAAACAATACAGTCCATCAATAATATCCAGAAAACACAAACACACAGGCTTTCACAATGTTTCGGTTGAGTTAGCCAAAACTCAACAGTATATTTCTGTTTCATCGAATCATATCCGGACAAACTGGTGTGGAATTCGTATGCAATGGATTGAGAAAACCACAGTAAAAATGATTTTGGAGAAGAGCAAAGTCTTTTCGTTAGGCAAGTGCATAAAATGTCATCAATACAAACAGAAATATCATGTTTATTTGTCACAGTTCCTCTAGCTTTCTCCCTAGAAATACGAATGTGTAGAGCTGGTGTCTCCATGTGGAACCAATTACTGTATCCAAGCTTAAAAAAAAATGTTCTCCGATAAAAAACATTCAAAACAATAAAGTCCGTGGATAATATCCAGAAAACACACACACTGAGGCTGTATTAATAGCTGGGATTGAGTTAGCCAAAACAAATCCGGATACTTTTTCACTTTCATTAAGGTCATATCCGGACAAAGTGGTGTGTAATTTCTATGCAATGCACTGAGAAAATCACAGTAAAAATGGTTTTGGAGAAAAGCAAAGTCTTTTCCTTAGGCAAGTGCATGAAATGTGATCTACACAAACAGATATATCATGTTTGTTTGCCGCAGTCCCAGTAGCTTTCTCCCTAGAAAATACGAATGTGTAGCGCTGGTGTCTCCATGTGGAACCAATTAGTGATTCCAAGCACAAAATTAAATGTTCCCTGATAAAAAACATTCAAAACAATAAAGTCCGTGGAAAATATCAGGAATACAAAAACACAGAGGCTGTAGCAATATCTGGCATTGAGTTAGCCAAAACACAACCGGATATTTCCGGTTTCATCCAGTCATATCTGGACAAACTGGTGTGGAATTTGTATGCAATGGACCGAGAAAATCACAGTAAAAATGGTTGTGGAGAAAAGCAAACTCTTTTCTTTAGGCAAGTCCATAAAATGTCATCTATACAAACAGAAATATCATGTTTGTTTGCCGAACTTCCTCTAGCTTTCTATCTAGAAAATACGAATGTGTGGAGCTGGTGTCCCCTTGATGAACCAATGAGTGTTTCAACGGTAGAAAATTAAATGTTCCCTGATAAAAAACATTCAAAACAATAAAGTCCATCGATAATATCAAGAAAACACAAACACAGAGGCTTTCACAATATTTTGGATTGAGTTAGCCAAAACACAACCGGATATTTCTTGTTTCATCCAGTCATATCCGGACACACTGGTGTGGAATTCATATGCAATGGACCGAGAAAATCACAGTAAAATGGTTTTGGAGAAAAGCAAAGTCTTTTCGTTAGGCAAGTGCATAAAATGTCATCTATACAAACAGAAATATCATGTTTGTTTGCCACAGTTCCTCTAGCTTTCTCCCTAGAAAATACGAATGTGTAGTGCTGGTGTCTCCATGTGGAACCAATTACCGATTCCAAGCACAAAATTAAATGTTCCCCGATAAAAAACATTCAAAACAATAAAGTCCGTGGATAATATCAGGAATACAAAAACACAGAGGCTGTAGCAATATCTGGGATTGAGTTAGCCGAAACACAACCGGATATTTCCGGTTTCATCCAGTCATATCTGGACAAACTGGTGTGGAATTCGTATGCAATGGACCGAGAGAATCACAGTAGAAATGGTTTTGGAGAAAAGCAAAGTCTTTTCGTTAGGCAAGTGCAATTAGTGTTTCTGAGGTGCAAAATTAAATGTTGCCTGATAAAAACATTCAAAACAATACAGTCCATCAATAATATCCAGAAAACACAAACACACAGGCTTTCACAATGTTTCGGATTGAGTTAGCCAAAACTCAACAGTATATTTCTGTTTCATCGAATCATATCCGGACAAACTGGTGTGGAATTCGTATGCAATGGATTGAGAAAACCACAGTAAAAATGACTTTGGAGAAGAGCAAAGTCTTTTCGTTAGGCAAGTGCATAAAATGTCATCAATACAAACAGAAATATCATGTTTATTTGTCACAGTTCCTCTAGCTTTCTCCCTAGAAATACGAATGTGTAGAGCTGGTGTCTCCATGTGGAACCAATTACTGTATCCAAGCTTAAAAAAAAATGTTCTCCGATAAAAAACATTCAAAACAATAAAGTCCGTGGATAATATCCAGAAAACACACACACTGAGGCTGTATTAATAGCTGGGATTGAGTTAGCCAAAACAAATCCGGATACTTTTTCACTTTCATTAAGGTCATATCCGGACAAAGTGGTGTGTAATTTCTATGCAATGCACTGAGAAAATCACAGTAAAAATGGTTTTGGAGAAAAGCAAAGTCTTTTCCTTAGGCAAGTGCATGAAATGTGATCTACACAAACAGATATATCATGTTTGTTTGCCGCAGTCCCAGTAGCTTTCTCCCTAGAAAATACGAATGTGTAGCGCTGGTGTCTCCATGTGGAACCAATTAGTGATTCCAAGCACAAAATTAAATGTTCCCTGATAAAAAACATTCAAAACAATAAAGTCCGTGGAAAATATCAGGAATACAAAAACACAGAGGCTGTAGCAATATCTGGCATTGAGTTAGCCAAAACACAACCGGATATTTCCGGTTTCATCCAGTCATATCTGGACAAACTGGTGTGGAATTTGTATGCAATGGCCCGAGAAAATCACAGTAAAAATGGTTGTGGAGAAAAGCAAACTCTTTTCTTTAGGCAAGTCCATAAAATGTCATCTATACAAACAGAAATATCATGTTTGTTTGCCGAACTTCCTCTAGCTTTCTATCTAGAAAATACGAATGTGTGGAGCTGGTGTCCCCTTGATGAACCAATGAGTGTTTCAACGGTAGAAAATTAAATGTTCCCTGATAAAAAACATTCAAAACAATAAAGTCCATCGATAATATCAAGAAAACACAAACACAGAGGCTTTCACAATATTTTGGATTGAGTTAGCCAAAACACAACCGGATATTTCTTGTTTCATCCAGTCATATCCGGACAAACTGGTGTGGAATTCGTATGCAATGGACCGAGAAAATCACAGTAAAATGGTTTTGGAGAAAAGCAAAGTCTTTTCGTTAGGCAAGTGCATGAAATGTCATCTATACAAACAGAAATATCATGTTTGTTTGCCACAGTTCCTCTAGCTTTCTCCCTAGAAAATACGAATGTGTAGTGCTGGTGTCTCCATGTGGAACCAATTACCGATTCCAAGCACAAAATTAAATGTTCCCCGATAAAAAACATTCAAAACAATAAAGTCCGTGGATAATATCAGGAATACAAAAACACAGAGGCTGTAGCAATATCTGGGATTGAGTTAGCCAAAACACAACCGGATATTTCCGGTTTCATCCAGTCATATCTGGACAAACTGGTGTGGAATTCGTATGCAATGGACCGAGAGAATCACAGTAGAAATGGTTTTGGAGAAAAGCAAAGTCTTTTCGTTAGGCAAGTGCAATTAGTGTTTCTGAGGTGCAAAATTAAATGTTGCCTGATAAAAACATTCAAAACAATACAGTCCATCAATAATATCCAGAAAACACAAACACACAGGCTTTCACAATGTTTCGGTTGAGTTAGCCAAAACTCAACAGTATATTTCTGTTTCATCGAATCATATCCGGACAAACTGGTGTGGAATTCGTATGCAATGGATTGAGAAAACCACAGTAAAAATGATTTTGGAGAAGAGCAAAGTCTTTTCGTTAGGCAAGTGCATAAAATGTCATCAATACAAACAGAAATATCATGTTTATTTGTCACAGTTCCTCTAGCTTTCTCCCTAGAAATACGAATGTGTAGAGCTGGTGTCTCCATGTGGAACCAATTACTGTATCCAAGCTTAAAAAAAAATGTTCTCCGATAAAAAACATTCAAAACAATAAAGTCCGTGGATAATATCCAGAAAACACACACACTGAGGCTGTATTAATAGCTGGGATTGAGTTAGCCAAAACAAATCCGGATACTTTTTCACTTTCATTAAGGTCATATCCGGACAAAGTGGTGTGTAATTTCTATGCAATGCACTGAGAAAATCACAGTAAAAATGGTTTTGGAGAAAAGCAAAGTCTTTTCCTTAGGCAAGTGCATGAAATGTGATCTACACAAACAGATATATCATGTTTGTTTGCCGCAGTCCCAGTAGCTTTCTCCCTAGAAAATACGAATGTGTAGCGCTGGTGTCTCCATGTGGAACCAATTAGTGATTCCAAGCACAAAATTAAATGTTCCCTGATAAAAAACATTCAAAACAATAAAGTCCGTGGAAAATATCAGGAATACAAAAACACAGAGGCTGTAGCAATATCTGGCATTGAGTTAGCCAAAACACAACCGGATATTTCCGGTTTCATCCAGTCATATCTGGACAAACTGGTGTGGAATTTGTATGCAATGGACCGAGAAAATCACAGTAAAAATGGTTGTGGAGAAAAGCAAACTCTTTTCTTTAGGCAAGTCCATAAAATGTCATCTATACAAACAGAAATATCATGTTTGTTTGCCGAACTTCCTCTAGCTTTCTATCTAGAAAATACGAATGTGTGGAGCTGGTGTCCCCTTGATGAACCAATGAGTGTTTCAACGGTAGAAAATTAAATGTTCCCTGATAAAAAACATTCAAAACAATAAAGTCCATCGATAATATCAAGAAAACACAAACACAGAGGCTTTCACAATATTTTGGATTGAGTTAGCCAAAACACAACCGGATATTTCTTGTTTCATCCAGTCATATCCGGACACACTGGTGTGGAATTCATATGCAATGGACCGAGAAAATCACAGTAAAATGGTTTTGGAGAAAAGCAAAGTCTTTTCGTTAGGCAAGTGCATAAAATGTCATCTATACAAACAGAAATATCATGTTTGTTTGCCACAGTTCCTCTAGCTTTCTCCCTAGAAAATACGAATGTGTAGTGCTGGTGTCTCCATGTGGAACCAATTACCGATTCCAAGCACAAAATTAAATGTTCCCCGATAAAAAACATTCAAAACAATAAAGTCCGTGGATAATATCAGGAATACAAAAACACAGAGGCTGTAGCAATATCTGGGATTGAGTTAGCCGAAACACAACCGGATATTTCCGGTTTCATCCAGTCATATCTGGACAAACTGGTGTGGAATTCGTATGCAATGGACCGAGAGAATCACAGTAGAAATGGTTTTGGAGAAAAGCAAAGTCTTTTCGTTAGGCAAGTGCAATTAGTGTTTCTGAGGTGCAAAATTAAATGTTGCCTGATAAAAACATTCAAAACAATACAGTCCATCAATAATATCCAGAAAACACAAACACACAGGCTTTCACAATGTTTCGGATTGAGTTAGCCAAAACTCAACAGTATATTTCTGTTTCATCGAATCATATCCGGACAAACTGGTGTGGAATTCGTATGCAATGGATTGAGAAAACCACAGTAAAAATGACTTTGGAGAAGAGCAAAGTCTTTTCGTTAGGCAAGTGCATAAAATGTCATCAATACAAACAGAAATATCATGTTTATTTGTCACAGTTCCTCTAGCTTTCTCCCTAGAAATACGAATGTGTAGAGCTGGTGTCTCCATGTGGAACCAATTACTGTATCCAAGCTTAAAAAAAAATGTTCTCCGATAAAAAACATTCAAAACAATAAAGTCCGTGGATAATATCCAGGAAACACACACACTGAGGCTGTATTAATAGCTGGGATTGAGTTAGCCAAAACAAATCCGGATACTTTATCACTTTCATTAAGGTCATATCCGGACAAAGTGTTGTGTAATTTCTATGCAATGCACTGAGAAAATCACAGTAAAAATGGTTTTGGAGAAAAGCAAAGTCTTTTCCTTAGGCAAGTGCATGAAATGTCATCTATACAAACAGATATATCATGTTTGTTTGCCGCAGTCCCAGTAGCTTTCTCCCTAGAAAATACGAATGTGTAGCGCTGGTGTCTCCATGTGGAACCAATTAGTGATTCCAAGCACAAAATTAAATGTTCCCTGATAAAAAACATTCAAAACAATAAAGTCCGTGGAAAATATCAGGAATACAAAAACACAGAGGCTGTAGCAATATCTGGCATTGAGTTAGCCAAAACACAACCGGATATTTCCTGTTTCATCCAGTCATATCTGGACAAACTGGTGTGGAATTTGTATGCAATGGCCCGAGAAAATCACAG
The DNA here is from genome assembly GCF_033115175.1 of Lepus europaeus. Taxonomy (NCBI): domain Eukaryota; kingdom Metazoa; phylum Chordata; class Mammalia; order Lagomorpha; family Leporidae; genus Lepus; species Lepus europaeus. The sequence goes on along the minus strand of NW_026909158.1, from coordinate 1,745,193 downwards.
TAAAAATGGTTGTGGAGAAAAGCAAACTCTTTTCTTTAGGCAAGTCCATAAAATGTCATCTATACAAACAGAAATATCATGTTTGTTTGCCGAACTTCCTCTAGCTTTCTATCTAGAAAATACGAATGTGTGGAGCTGGTGTCCCCTTGATGAACCAATGAGTGTTTCAACGGTAGAAAATTAAATGTTCCCTGATAAAAAACATTCAAAACAATAAAGTCCATCGATAATATCAAGAAAACACAAACACAGAGGCTTTCACAATATTTTGGATTGAGTTAGCCAAAACACAACCGGATATTTCTTGTTTCATCCAGTCATATCCGGACAAACTGGTGTGGAATTCGTATGCAATGGACCGAGAAAATCACAGTAAAATGGTTTTGGAGAAAAGCAAAGTCTTTTCGTTAGGCAAGTGCATGAAATGTCATCTATACAAACAGAAATATCATGTTTGTTTGCCGCAGTTCCTCTAGCTTTCTCCCTAGAAAATACGAATGTGTAGTGCTGGTGTCTCCATGTGGAACCAATTACCGATTCCAAGCACAAAATGAAATGTTCCCCGATAAAAAACATTCAAAACAATAAAGTCCGTGGATAATATCAGGAATACAAAAACACAGAGGCTGTAGCAATATCTGGGATTGAGTTAGCCAAAACACAACCGGATATTTCCGGTTTCATCCAGTCATATCTGGACAAACTGGTGTGGAATTCGTATGCAATGGACCGAGAGAATCACAGTAGAAATGGTTTTGGAGAAAAGCAAAGTCTTTTCGTTAGGCAAGTGCAATTAGTGTTTCTGAGGTGCAAAATTAAATGTTGCCTGATAAAAACATTCAAAACAATACAGTCCATCAATAATATCCAGAAAACACAAACACACAGGCTTTCACAATGTTTCGGTTGAGTTAGCCAAAACTCAACAGTATATTTCTGTTTCATCGAATCATATCCGGACAAACTGGTGTGGAATTCGTATGCAATGGATTGAGAAAACCACAGTAAAAATGATTTTGGAGAAGAGCAAAGTCTTTTCGTTAGGCAAGTGCATAAAATGTCATCAATACAAACAGAAATATCATGTTTATTTGTCACAGTTCCTCTAGCTTTCTCCCTAGAAATACGAATGTGTAGAGCTGGTGTCTCCATGTGGAACCAATTACTGTATCCAAGCTTAAAAAAAAATGTTCCCTGATAAAAAACATTCAAAACAATAAAGTCCGTGGATAATATCCAGAAAACACACACACTGAGGCTGTATTAATAGCTGGGATTGAGTTAGCCAAAACAAATCCGGATACTTTTTCACTTTCATTAAGGTCATATCCGGACAAAGTGGTGTGTAATTTCTATGCAATGCACTGAGAAAATCACAGTAAAAATGGTTTTGGAGAAAAGCAAAGTCTTTTCCTTAGGCAAGTGCATGAAATGTGATCTACACAAACAGATATATCATGTTTGTTTGCCGCAGTCCCAGTAGCTTTCTCCCTAGAAAATACGAATGTGTAGCGCTGGTGTCTCCATGTGGAACCAATTAGTGATTCCAAGCACAAAATTAAATGTTCCCTGATAAAAAACATTCAAAACAATAAAGTCCGTGGAAAATATCAGGAATACAAAAACACAGAGGCTGTAGCAATATCTGGCATTGAGTTAGCCAAAACACAACCGGATATTTCCGGTTTCATCCAGTCATATCTGGACAAACTGGTGTGGAATTTGTATGCAATGGACCGAGAAAATCACAGTAAAAATGGTTGTGGAGAAAAGCAAACTCTTTTCTTTAGGCAAGTCCATAAAATGTCATCTATACAAACAGAAATATCATGTTTGTTTGCCGAACTTCCTCTAGCTTTCTATCTAGAAAATACGAATGTGTGGAGCTGGTGTCCCCTTGATGAACCAATGAGTGTTTCAACGGTAGAAAATTAAATGTTCCCTGATAAAAAACATTCAAAACAATAAAGTCCATCGATAATATCAAGAAAACACAAACACAGAGGCTTTCACAATATTTTGGATTGAGTTAGCCAAAACACAACCGGATATTTCTTGTTTCATCCAGTCATATCCGGACAAACTGGTGTGGAATTCGTATGCAATGGACCGAGAAAATCACAGTAAAATGGTTTTGGAGAAAAGCAAAGTCTTTTCGTTAGGCAAGTGCATGAAATGTCATCTATACAAACAGAAATATCATGTTTGTTTGCCACAGTTCCTCTAGCTTTCTCCCTAGAAAATACGAATGTGTAGTGCTGGTGTCTCCATGTGGAACCAATTACCGATTCCAAGCACAAAATTAAATGTTCCCCGATAAAAAACATTCAAAACAATAAAGTCCGTGGATAATATCAGGAATACAAAAACACAGAGGCTGTAGCAATATCTGGGATTGAGTTAGCCGAAACACAACCGGATATTTCCGGTTTCATCCAGTCATATCTGGACAAACTGGTGTGGAATTCGTATGCAATGGACCGAGAGAATCACAGTAGAAATGGTTTTGGAGAAAAGCAAAGTCTTTTCGTTAGGCAAGTGCAATTAGTGTTTCTGAGGTGCAAAATTAAATGTTGCCTGATAAAAACATTCAAAACAATACAGTCCATCAATAATATCCAGAAAACACAAACACACAGGCTTTCACAATGTTTCGGTTGAGTTAGCCAAAACTCAACAGTATATTTCTGTTTCATCGAATCATATCCGGACAAACTGGTGTGGAATTCGTATGCAATGGATTGAGAAAACCACAGTAAAAATGATTTTGGAGAAGAGCAAAGTCTTTTCGTTAGGCAAGTGCATAAAATGTCATCAATACAAACAGAAATATCATGTTTATTTGTCACAGTTCCTCTAGCTTTCTCCCTAGAAATACGAATGTGTAGAGCTGGTGTCTCCATGTGGAACCAATTACTGTATCCAAGCTTAAAAAAAAATGTTCTCCGATAAAAAACATTCAAAACAATAAAGTCCGTGGATAATATCCAGAAAACACACACACTGAGGCTGTATTAATAGCTGGGATTGAGTTAGCCAAAACAAATCCGGATACTTTTTCACTTTCATTAAGGTCATATCCGGACAAAGTGGTGTGTAATTTCTATGCAATGCACTGAGAAAATCACAGTAAAAATGGTTTTGGAGAAAAGCAAAGTCTTTTCCTTAGGCAAGTGCATGAAATGTGATCTACACAAACAGATATATCATGTTTGTTTGCCGCAGTCCCAGTAGCTTTCTCCCTAGAAAATACGAATGTGTAGCGCTGGTGTCTCCATGTGGAACCAATTAGTGATTCCAAGCACAAAATTAAATGTTCCCTGATAAAAAACATTCAAAACAATAAAGTCCGTGGAAAATATCAGGAATACAAAAACACAGAGGCTGTAGCAATATCTGGCATTGAGTTAGCCAAAACACAACCGGATATTTCCGGTTTCATCCAGTCATATCTGGACAAACTGGTGTGGAATTTGTATGCAATGGACCGAGAAAATCACAGTAAAAATGGTTGTGGAGAAAAGCAAACTCTTTTCTTTAGGCAAGTCCATAAAATGTCATCTATACAAACAGAAATATCATGTTTGTTTGCCGAACTTCCTCTAGCTTTCTATCTAGAAAATACGAATGTGTGGAGCTGGTGTCCCCTTGATGAACCAATGAGTGTTTCAACGGTAGAAAATTAAATGTTCCCTGATAAAAAACATTCAAAACAATAAAGTCCATCGATAATATCAAGAAAACACAAACACAGAGGCTTTCACAATATTTTGGATTGAGTTAGCCAAAACACAACCGGATATTTCTTGTTTCATCCAGTCATATCCGGACACACTGGTGTGGAATTCATATGCAATGGACCGAGAAAATCACAGTAAAATGGTTTTGGAGAAAAGCAAAGTCTTTTCGTTAGGCAAGTGCATAAAATGTCATCTATACAAACAGAAATATCATGTTTGTTTGCCACAGTTCCTCTAGCTTTCTCCCTAGAAAATACGAATGTGTAGTGCTGGTGTCTCCATGTGGAACCAATTACCGATTCCAAGCACAAAATTAAATGTTCCCCGATAAAAAACATTCAAAACAATAAAGTCCGTGGATAATATCAGGAATACAAAAACACAGAGGCTGTAGCAATATCTGGGATTGAGTTAGCCGAAACACAACCGGATATTTCCGGTTTCATCCAGTCATATCTGGACAAACTGGTGTGGAATTCGTATGCAATGGACCGAGAGAATCACAGTAGAAATGGTTTTGGAGAAAAGCAAAGTCTTTTCGTTAGGCAAGTGCAATTAGTGTTTCTGAGGTGCAAAATTAAATGTTGCCTGATAAAAACATTCAAAACAATACAGTCCATCAATAATATCCAGAAAACACAAACACACAGGCTTTCACAATGTTTCGGATTGAGTTAGCCAAAACTCAACAGTATATTTCTGTTTCATCGAATCATATCCGGACAAACTGGTGTGGAATTCGTATGCAATGGATTGAGAAAACCACAGTAAAAATGACTTTGGAGAAGAGCAAAGTCTTTTCGTTAGGCAAGTGCATAAAATGTCATCAATACAAACAGAAATATCATGTTTATTTGTCACAGTTCCTCTAGCTTTCTCCCTAGAAATACGAATGTGTAGAGCTGGTGTCTCCATGTGGAACCAATTACTGTATCCAAGCTTAAAAAAAAATGTTCTCCGATAAAAAACATTCAAAACAATAAAGTCCGTGGATAATATCCAGGAAACACACACACTGAGGCTGTATTAATAGCTGGGATTGAGTTAGCCAAAACAAATGCGGATACTTTTTCACTTTCATTAAGGTCATATCCGGACAAAGTGGTGTGTAATTTCTATGCAATGCACTGAGAAAATCACAGTAAAAATGGTTTTGGAGAAAAGCAAAGTCTTTTCCTTAGGCAAGTGCATGAAATGTCATCTATACAAACAGATATATCATGTTTGTTTGCCGCAGTCCCAGTAGCTTTCTCCCTAGAAAATACGAATGTGTAGCGCTGGTGTCTCCATGTGGAACCAATTAGTGATTCCAAGCACAAAATTAAATGTTCCCTGATAAAAAACATTCAAAACAATAAAGTCCGTGGAAAATATCAGGAATACAAAAACACAGAGGCTGTAGCAATATCTGGCATTGAGTTAGCCAAAACACAACCGGATATTTCCTGTTTCATCCAGTCATATCTGGACAAACTGGTGTGGAATTTGTATGCAATGGCCCGAGAAAATCACAGTAAAAATGGTTGTGGAGAAAAGCAAACTCTTTTCTTTAGGCAAGTCCATAAAATGTCATCTATACAAACAGAAATATCATGTTTGTTTGCCGAACTTCCTCTAGCTTTCTATCTAGAAAATACGAATGTGTGGAGCTGGTGTCCCCTTGATGAACCAATGAGTGTTTCAACGGTAGAAAATTAAATGTTCCCTGATAAAAAACATTCAAAACAATAAAGTCCATCGATAATATCAAGAAAACACAAACACAGAGGCTTTCACAATATTTTGGATTGAGTTAGCCAAAACACAACCGGATATTTCTTGTTTCATCCAGTCATATCCGGACAAACTGGTGTGGAATTCGTATGCAATGGACCGAGAAAATCACAGTAAAATGGTTTTGGAGAAAAGCAAAGTCTTTTCGTTAGGCAAGTGCATGAAATGTCATCTATACAAACAGAAATATCATGTTTGTTTGCCGCAGTTCCTCTAGCTTTCTCCCTAGAAAATAAGAATGTGTAGTGCTGGTGTCTCCATGTGGAACCAATTACCGATTCCAAGCACAAAATTAAATGTTCCCCGATAAAAAACATTCAAAACAATAAAGTCCGTGGATAATATCAGGAATACAAAAACACAGAGGCTGTAGCAATATCTGGGATTGAGTTAGCCAAAACACAACCGGATATTTCCGGTTTCATCCAGTCATATCTGGACAAACTGGTGTGGAATTCGTATGCAATGGACCGAGAGAATCACAGTAGAAATGGTTTTGGAGAAAAGCAAAGTCTTTTCGTTAGGCAAGTGCAATTAGTGTTTCTGAGGTGCAAAATTAAATGTTGCCTGATAAAAACATTCAAAACAATACAGTCCATCAATAATATCCAGAAAACACAAACACACAGGCTTTCACAATGTTTCAGATTGAGTTAGCCAAAACTCAACAGTATATTTCTGTTTCATCGAATCATATCCGGACAAACTGGTGTGGAATTCGTATGCAATGGATTGAGAAAACCACAGTAAAAATGACTTTGGAGAAGAGCAAAGTCTTTTCGTTAGGCAAGTGCATAAAATGTCATCAATACAAACAGAAATATCATGTTTATTTGTCACAGTTCCTCTAGCTTTCTCCCTAGAAATACGAATGTGTAGAGCTGGTGTCTCCATGTGGAACCAATTACTGTATCCAAGCTTAAAAAAAAATGTTCTCCGATAAAAAACATTCAAAACAATAAAGTCCGTGGATAATATCCAGAAAACACACACACTGAGGCTGTATTAATAGCTGGGATTGAGTTAGCCAAAACAAATCCGGATACTTTTTCACTTTCATTAAGGTCATATCCGGACAAAGTGGTGTGTAATTTCTATGCAATGCACTGAGAAAATCACAGTAAAAATGGTTTTGGAGAAAAGCAAAGTCTTTTCCTTAGGCAAGTGCATGAAATGTGATCTACACAAACAGATATATCATGTTTGTTTGCCGCAGTCCCAGTAGCTTTCTCCCTAGAAAATACGAATGTGTAGCGCTGGTGTCTCCATGTGGAACCAATTAGTGATTCCAAGCACAAAATTAAATGTTCCCTGATAAAAAACATTCAAAACAATAAAGTCCGTGGAAAATATCAGGAATACAAAAACACAGAGGCTGTAGCAATATCTGGCATTGAGTTAGCCAAAACACAACCGGATATTTCCGGTTTCATCCAGTCATATCTGGACAAACTGGTGTGGAATTTGTATGCAATGGCCCGAGAAAATCACAGTAAAAATGGTTGTGGAGAAAAGCAAACTCTTTTCTTTAGGCAAGTCCATAAAATGTCATCTATACAAACAGAAATATCATGTTTGTTTGCCGAACTTCCTCTAGCTTTCTATCTAGAAAATACGAATGTGTGGAGCTGGTGTCCCCTTGATGAACCAATGAGTGTTTCAACGGTAGAAAATTAAATGTTCCCTGATAAAAAACATTCAAAACAATAAAGTCCATCGATAATATCAAGAAAACACAAACACAGAGGCTTTCACAATATTTTGGATTGAGTTAGCCAAAACACAACCGGATATTTCTTGTTTCATCCAGTCATATCCGGACAAACTGGTGTGGAATTCGTATGCAATGGACCGAGAAAATCACAGTAAAATGGTTTTGGAGAAAAGCAAAGTCTTTTCGTTAGGCAAGTGCATGAAATGTCATCTATACAAACAGAAATATCATGTTTGTTTGCCACAGTTCCTCTAGCTTTCTCCCTAGAAAATACGAATGTGTAGTGCTGGTGTCTCCATGTGGAACCAATTACCGATTCCAAGCACAAAATTAAATGTTCCCCGATAAAAAACATTCAAAACAATAAAGTCCGTGGATAATATCAGGAATACAAAAACACAGAGGCTGTAGCAATATCTGGGATTGAGTTAGCCAAAACACAACCGGATATTTCCGGTTTCATCCAGTCATATCTGGACAAACTGGTGTGGAATTCGTATGCAATGGACCGAGAGAATCACAGTAGAAATGGTTTTGGAGAAAAGCAAAGTCTTTTCGTTAGGCAAGTGCAATTAGTGTTTCTGAGGTGCAAAATTAAATGTTGCCTGATAAAAACATTCAAAACAATACAGTCCATCAATAATATCCAGAAAACACAAACACACAGGCTTTCACAATGTTTCGGTTGAGTTAGCCAAAACTCAACAGTATATTTCTGTTTCATCGAATCATATCCGGACAAACTGGTGTGGAATTCGTATGCAATGGATTGAGAAAACCACAGTAAAAATGACTTTGGAGAAGAGCAAAGTCTTTTCGTTAGGCAAGTGCATAAAATGTCATCAATACAAACAGAAATATCATGTTTATTTGTCACAGTTCCTCTAGCTTTCTCCCTAGAAATACGAATGTGTAGAGCTGGTGTCTCCATGTGGAACCAATTACTGTATCCAAGCTTAAAAAAAATGTTCTCCGATAAAAAACATTCAAAACAATAAAGTCCGTGGATAATATCCAGAAAACACACACACTGAGGCTGTATTAATAGCTGGGATTGAGTTAGCCAAAACAAATCCGGATACTTTTTCACTTTCATTAAGGTCATATCCGGACAAAGTGGTGTGTAATTTCTATGCAATGCACTGAGAAAATCACAGTAAAAATGGTTTTGGAGAAAAGCAAAGTCTTTTCCTTAGGCAAGTGCATGAAATGTCATCTACACAAACAGATATATCATGTTTGTTTGCCGCAGTCCCAGTAGCTTTCTCCCTAGAAAATACGAATGTGTAGCGCTGGTGTCTCCATGTGGAACCAATTAGTGATTCCAAGCACAAAATTAAATGTTCCCTGATAAAAAACATTCAAAACAATAAAGTCCGTGGAAAATATCAGGAATACAAAAACACAGAGGCTGTAGCAATATCTGGCATTGAGTTAGCCAAAACACAACCGGATATTTCCGGTTTCATCCAGTCATATCTGGACAAACTGGTGTGGAATTTGTATGCAATGGACCGAGAAAATCACAGTAAAAATGGTTGTGGAGAAAAGCAAACTCTTTTCTTTAGGCAAGTCCATAAAATGTCATCTATACAAACAGAAATATCATGTTTGTTTGCCGAACTTCCTCTAGCTTTCTATCTAGAAAATACGAATGTGTGGAGCTGGTGTCCCCTTGATGAACCAATGAGTGTTTCAACGGTAGAAAATTAAATGTTCCCTGATAAAAAACATTCAAAACAATAAAGTCCATCGATAATATCAAGAAAACACAAACACAGAGGCTTTCACAATATTTTGGATTGAGTTAGCCAAAACACAACCGGATATTTCTTGTTTCATCCAGTCATATCCGGACAAACTGGTGTGGAATTCGTATGCAATGGACCGAGAAAATCACAGTAAAATGGTTTTGGAGAAAAGCAAAGTCTTTTCGTTAGGCAAGTGCATAAAATGTCATCTATACAAACAGAAATATCATGTTTGTTTGCCACAGTTCCTCTAGCTTTCTCCCTAGAAAATACGAATGTGTAGTGCTGGTGTCTCCATGTGGAACCAATTACCGATTCCAAGCACAAAATTAAATGTTCCCCGATAAAAAACATTCAAAACAATAAAGTCCGTGGATAATATCAGGAATACAAAAACACAGAGGCTGTAGCAATATCTGGGATTGAGTTAGCCGAAACACAACCGGATATTTCCGGTTTCATCCAGTCATATCTGGACAAACTGGTGTGGAATTCGTATGCAATGGACCGAGAGAATCACAGTAGAAATGGTTTTGGAGAAAAGCAAAGTCTTTTCGTTAGGCAAGTGCAATTAGTGTTTCTGAGGTGCAAAATTAAATGTTGCCTGATAAAAACATTCAAAACAATACAGTCCATCAATAATATCCAGAAAACACAAACACACAGGCTTTCACAATGTTTCGGATTGAGTTAGCCAAAACTCAACAGTATATTTCTGTTTCATCGAATCATATCCGGACAAACTGGTGTGGAATTCGTATGCAATGGATTGAGAAAACCACAGTAAAAATGACTTTGGAGAAGAGCAAAGTCTTTTCGTTAGGCAAGTGCATAAAATGTCATCAATACAAACAGAAATATCATGTTTATTTGTCACAGTTCCTCTAGCTTTCTCCCTAGAAATACGAATGTGTAGAGCTGGTGTCTCCATGTGGAACCAATTACTGTATCCAAGCTTAAAAAAAAAATGTTCTCCGATAAAAAACATTCAAAACAATAAAGTCCGTGGATAATATCCAGGAAACACACACACTGAGGCTGTATTAATAGCTGGGATTGAGTTAGCCAAAACAAATCCGGATACTTTTTCACTTTCATTAAGGTCATATCCGGACAAAGTGGTGTGTAATTTCTATGCAATGCACTGAGAAAATCACAGTAAAAATGGTTTTGGAGAAAAGCAAAATCTTTTCCTTAGGCAAGTGCATGAAATGTCATCTATACAAACAGATATATCATGTTTGTTTGCCGCAGTCCCAGTAGCTTTCTCCCTAGAAAATACGAATGTGTAGCGCTGGTGTCTCCATGTGGAACCAATTAGTGATTCCAAGCACAAAATTAAATGTTCCCTGATAAAAAACATTCAAAACAATAAAGTCCGTGGAAAATATCAGGAATACAAAAACACAGAGGCTGTAGCAATATCTGGCATTGAGTTAGCCAAAACACAACCGGATATTTCCGGTTTCATCCAGTCATATCTGGACAAACTGGTGTGGAATTTGTATGCAATGGACCGAGAAAATCACAGTAAAAATGGTTGTGGAGAAAAGCAAACTCTTTTCTTTAGGCAAGTCCATAAAATGTCATCTATACAAACAGAAATATCATGTTTGTTTGCCGAACTTCCTCTAGCTTTCTATCTAGAAAATACGAATGTGTGGAGCTGGTGTCCCCTTGATGAACCAATGAGTGTTTCAACGGTAGAAAATTAAATGTTCCCTGATAAAAAAACATTCAAAACAATAAAGTCCATCGATAATATCAAGAAAACACAAACACAGAGGCTTTCACAATATTTTGGATTGAGTTAGCCAAAACACAACCGGATATTTCTTGTTTCATCCAGTCATATCCGGACAAACTGGTGTGGAATTCGTATGCAATGGACCGAGAAAATCACAGTAAAATGGTTTTGGAGAAAAGCAAAGTCTTTTCGTTAGGCAAGTGCATAAAATGTCATCTATACAAACAGAAATATCATGTTTGTTTGCCACAGTTCCTCTAGCTTTCTCCCTAGAAAATACGAATGTGTAGTGCTGGTGTCTCCATGTGGAACCAATTACCGATTCCAAGCACAAAATTAAATGTTCCCCGATAAAAAACATTCAAAACAATAAAGTCCGTGGATAATATCAGGAATACAAAAACACAGAGGCTGTAGCAATATCTGGGATTGAGTTAGCCGAAACACAACCGGATATTTCCGGTTTCATCCAGTCATATCTGGACAAACTGGTGTGGAATTCGTATGCAATGGACCGAGAGAATCACAGTAGAAATGGTTTTGGAGAAAAGCAAAGTCTTTTCGTTAGGCAAGTGCAATTAGTGTTTCTGAGGTGCAAAATTAAATGTTGCCTGATAAAAACATTCAAAACAATACAGTCCATCAATAATATCCAGAAAACACAAACACACAGGCTTTCACAATGTTTCGGATTGAGTTAGCCAAAACTCAACAGTATATTTCTGTTTCATCGAATCATATCCGGACAAACTGGTGTGGAATTCGTATGCAATGGATTGAGAAAACCACAGTAAAAATGACTTTGGAGAAGAGCAAAGTCTTTTCGTTAGGCAAGTGCATAAAATGTCATCAATACAAACAGAAATATCATGTTTATTTGTCACAGTTCCTCTAGCTTTCTCCCTAGAAATACGAATGTGTAGAGCTGGTGTCTCCATGTGGAACCAATTACTGTATCCAAGCTTAAAAAAAAAAATGTTCTCCGATAAAAAACATTCAAAACAATAAAGTCCGTGGATAATATCCAGGAAACACACACACTGAGGCTGTATTAATAGCTGGGATTGAGTTAGCCAAAACAAATCCGGATACTTTTTCACTTTCATTAAGGTCATATCCGGACAAAGTGGTGTGTAATTTCTATGCAATGCACTGAGAAAATCACAGTAAAAATGGTTTTGGAGAAAAGCAAAGTCTTTTCCTTAGGCAAGTGCATGAAATGTCATCTATACAAACAGATATATCATGTTTGTTTGCCGCAGTCCCAGTAGCTTTCTCCCTAGAAAATACGAATGTGTAGCGCTGGTGTCTCCATGTGGAACCAATTAGTGATTCCAAGCACAAAATTAAATGTTCCCTGATAAAAAACATTCAAAACAATAAAGTCCGTGGAAAATATCAGGAATACAAAAACACAGAGGCTGTAGCAATATCTGGCATTGAGTTAGCCAAAACACAACCGGATATTTCCGGTTTCATCCAGTCATATCTGGACAAACTGGTGTGGAATTTGTATGCAATGGACCGAGAAAATCACAGTAAAAATGGTTGTGGAGAAAAGCAAACTCTTTTCTTTAGGCAAGTCCATAAAATGTCATCTATACAAACAGAAATATCATGTTTGTTTGCCGAACTTCCTCTAGCTTTCTATCTAGAAAATACGAATGTGTGGAGCTGGTGTCCCCTTGATGAACCAATGAGTGTTTCAACGGTAGAAAATTAAATGTTCCCTGATAAAAAAACATTCAAAACAATAAAGTCCATCGATAATATCAAGAAAACACAAACACAGAGGCTTTCACAATATTTTGGATTGAGTTAGCCAAAACACAACCGGATATTTCTTGTTTCATCCAGTCATATCCGGACAAACTGGTGTGGAATTCGTATGCAATGGACCGAGAAAATCACAGTAAAATGGTTTTGGAGAAAAGCAAAGTCTTTTCGTTAGGCAAGTGCATGAAATGTCATCTATACAAACAGAAATATCATGTTTGTTTGCCGCAGTCCCAGTAGCTTTCTCCCTAGAAAATACGAATGTGTAGTGCTGGTGTCTCCATGTGGAACCAATTACCGATTCCAAGCACAAAATTAAATGTTCCCCGATAAAAAACATTCAAAACAATAAAGTCCGTGGATAATATCAGGAATACAAAAACACAGAGGCTGTAGCAATATCTGGGATTGAGTTAGCCAAAACACAACCGGATATTTCCGGTTTCATCCAGTCATATCTGGACAAACTGGTGTGGAATTCGTATGCAATGGACCGAGAGAATCACAGTAGAAATGGTTTTGGAGAAAAGCAAAGTCTTTTCGTTAGGCAAGTGCAATTAGTGTTTCTGAGGTGCAAAATTAAATGTTGCCTGATAAAAACATTCAAAACAATACAGTCCATCAATAATATCCAGAAAACACAAACACACAGGCTTTCACAATGTTTCGGATTGAGTTAGCCAAAACTCAACAGTATATTTCTGTTTCATCGAATCATATCCGGACAAACTGGTGTGGAATTCGTATGCAATGGATTGAGAAAACCACAGTAAAAATGACTTTGGAGAAGAGCAAAGTCTTTTCGTTAGGCAAGTGCATAAAATGTCATCAATACAAACAGAAATATCATGTTTATTTGTCACAGTTCCTCTAGCTTTCTCCCTAGAAATACGAATGTGTAGAGCTGGTGTCTCCATGTGGAACCAATTACTGTATCCAAGCTTAAAAAAAAATGTTCTCCGATAAAAAACATTCAAAACAATAAAGTCCGTTGATAATATCCAGAAAACACACACACTGAGGCTGTATTAATAGCTGGGATTGAGTTAGCCAAAACAAATCCGGATACTTTTTCACTTTCATTAAGGTCATATCCGGACAAAGTGGTGTGTAATTTCTATGCAATGCACTGAGAAAATCACAGTAAAAATGGTTTTGGAGAAAAGCAAAGTCTTTTCGTTAGGCAAGTGCATGAAATGTCATCTATACAAACAGATATATCATGTTTGTTTGCCGCAGTCCCAGTAGCTTTCTCCCTAGAAAATACGAATGTGTAGCGCTGGTGTCTCCATGTGGAACCAATTAGTGATTCCAAGCACAAAATTAAATGTTCCCTGATAAAAAACATTCAAAACAATAAAGTCCGTGGAAAATATCAGGAATACAAAAACACAGAGGCTGTAGCAATATCTGGCATTGAGTTAGCCAAAACACAACCGGATATTTCCGGTTTCATCCAGTCATATCTGGACAAACTGGTGTGGAATTTGTATGCAATGGACCGAGAAAATCACAGTAAAAATGGTTGTGGAGAAAAGCAAACTCTTTTCTTTAGGCAAGTCCATAAAATGTCATCTATACAAACAGAAATATCATGTTTGTTTGCCGAACTTCCTCTAGCTTTCTATCTAGAAAATACGAATGTGTGGAGCTGGTGTCCCCTTGATGAACCAATGAGTGTTTCAACGGTAGAAAATTAAATGTTCCCTGATAAAAAAACATTCAAAACAATAAAGTCCATCGATAATATCAAGAAAACACAAACACAGAGGCTTTCACAATATTTTGGATTGAGTTAGCCAAAACACAACCGGATATTTCTTGTTTCATCCAGTCATATCCGGACAAACTGGTGTGGAATTCGTATGCAATGGACCGAGAAAATCACAGTAAAATGGTTTTGGAGAAAAGCAAAGTCTTTTCGTTAGGCAAGTGCATAAAATGTCATCTATACAAACAGAAATATCATGTTTGTTTGCCACAGTTCCTCTAGCTTTCTCCCTAGAAAATACGAATGTGTAGTGCTGGTGTCTCCATGTGGAACCAATTACCGATTCCAAGCACAAAATTAAATGTTCCCCGATAAAAAACATTCAAAACAATAAAGTCCGTGGATAATATCAGGAATACAAAAACACAGAGGCTGTAGCAATATCTGGGATTGAGTTAGCCGAAACACAACCAGATATTTCCGGTTTCATCCAGTCATATGTGGACAAACTGGTGTGGAATTCATATGCAATGGACCGAGAGAGTCACAGTAGTAATGGTTTTGGAGAAAAGCAAAGTCTTTTCGTTAGGCAAGTGCAATTAGTGTTTCTGAGGTGCAAAATTAAATGTTGCCTGATAAAAACATTCAAAACAATACAGTCCATCAATAATATCCAGAAAACACAAACACACAGGCTTTCACAATGTTTCGGATTGAGTTAGCCAAAACTCAACAGTATATTTCTGTTTCATCGAATCATATCCGGACAAACTGGTGTGGAATTCGTATGCAATGGATTGAGAAAACCACAGTAAAAATGACTTTGGAGAAGAGCAAAGTCTTTTCGTTAGGCAAGTGCATAAAATGTCATCAATACAAACAGAAATATCATGTTTATTTGTCACAGTTCCTCTAGCTTTCTCCCTAGAAATACGAATGTGTAGAGCTGGTGTCTCCATGTGGAACCAATTACTGTATCCAAGCTTAAAAAAAAATGTTCTCCGATAAAAAACATTCAAAACAATAAAGTCCGTGGATAATATCCAGAAAACACACACACTGAGGCTGTATTAATAGCTGGGATTGAGTTAGCCAAAACAAATCCGGATACTTTTTCACTTTCATTAAGGTCATATCCGGACAAAGTGGTGTGTAATTTCTATGCAATGCACTGAGAAAATCACAGTAAAAATGGTTTTGGAGAAAAGCAAAGTCTTTTCCTTAGGCAAGTGCATGAAATGTGATCTACACAAACAGATATATCATGTTTGTTTGCCGCAGTCCCAGTAGCTTTCTCCCTAGAAAATACGAATGTGTAGCGCTGGTGTCTCCATGTGGAACCAATTAGTGATTCCAAGCACAAAATTAAATGTTCCCTGATAAAAAACATTCAAAACAATAAAGTCCGTGGAAAATATCAGGAATACAAAAACACAGAGGCTGTAGCAATATCTGGCATTGAGTTAGCCAAAACACAACCGGATATTTCCTGTTTCATCCAGTCATATCTGGACAAACTAGTGTGGAATTTGTATGCAATGGCCCGAGAAAATCACAGTAAAAATGGTTGTGGAGAAAAGCAAACTCTTTTCTTTAGGCAAGTCCATAAAATGTCATCTATACAAACAGAAATATCATGTTTGTTTGCCGAACTTCCTCTAGCTTTCTATCTAGAAAATACGAATGTGTGGAGCTGGTGTCCCCTTGATGAACCAATGAGTGTTTCAACGGTAGAAAATTAAATGTTCCCTGATAAAAAACATTCAAAACAATAAAGTCCATCGATAATATCAAGAAAACACAAACACAGAGGCTTTCACAATATTTTGGATTGAGTTAGCCAAAACACAACCAGATATTTCTTGTTTCATCCAGTCATATCCGGACAAACTGGTGTGGAATTCGTATGCAATGGACCGAGAAAATCACAGTAAAATGGTTTTGGAGAAAAGCAAAGTCTTTTCGTTAGGCAAGTGCATGAAATGTCATCTATACAAACAGAAATATCATGTTTGTTTGCCACAGTTCCTCTAGCTTTCTCCCTAGAAAATACGAATGTGTAGTGCTGGTGTCTCCATGTGGAACCAATTACCGATTCCAAGCACAAAATTAAATGTTCCCCGATAAAAAACATTCAAAACAATAAAGTCCGTGGATAATATCAGGAATACAAAAACACAGAGGCTGTAGCAATATCTGGGATTGAGTTAGCCAAAACACAACCGGATATTTCCGGTTTCATCCAGTCATATCTGGACAAACTGGTGTGGAATTCGTATGCAATGGACCGAGAGAATCACAGTAGAAATGGTTTTGGAGAAAAGCAAAGTCTTTTCGTTAGGCAAGTGCAATTAGTGTTTCTGAGGTGCAAAATTAAATGTTGCCTGATAAAAACATTCAAAACAATACAGTCCATCAATAATATCCAGAAAACACAAACACACAGGCTTTCACAATGTTTCGGTTGAGTTAGCCAAAACTCAACAGCATATTTCTGTTTCATCGAATCATATCCGGACAAACTGGTGTGGAATTCGTATGCAATGGATTGAGAAAACCACAGTAAAAATGATTTTGGAGAAGAGCAAAGTCTTTTCGTTAGGCAAGTGCATAAAATGTCATCAATACAAACAGAAATATCATGTTTATTTGTCACAGTTCCTCTAGCTTTCTCCCTAGAAATACGAATGTGTAGAGCTGGTGTCTCCATGTGGAACCAATTACTGTATCCAAGCTTAAAAAAAATGTTCTCCGATAAAAAACATTCAAAACAATAAAGTCCGTGGATAATATCCAGAAAACACACACACTGAGGCTGTATTAATAGCTGGGATTGAGTTAGCCAAAACAAATCCGGATACTTTTTCACTTTCATTAAGGTCATATCCGGACAAAGTGGTGTGTAATTTCTATGCAATGCACTGAGAAAATCACAGTAAAAATGGTTTTGGAGAAAAGCAAAGTCTTTTCCTTAGGCAAGTGCATGAAATGTGATCTACACAAACAGATATATCATGTTTGTTTGCCGCAGTCCCAGTAGCTTTCTCCCTAGAAAATACGAATGTGTAGCGCTGGTGTCTCCATGTGGAACCAATTAGTGATTCCAAGCACAAAATTAAATGTTCCCTGATAAAAAACATTCAAAACAATAAAGTCCGTGGAAAATATCAGGAATACAAAAACACAGAGGCTGTAGCAATATCTGGCATTGAGTTAGCCAAAACACAACCGGATATTTCCGGTTTCATCCAGTCATATCTGGACAAACTGGTGTGGAATTTGTATGCAATGGACCGAGAAAATCACAGTAAAAATGGTTGTGGAGAAAAGCAAACTCTTTTCTTTAGGCAAGTCCATAAAATGTCATCTATACAAACAGAAATATCATGTTTGTTTGCCGAACTTCCTCTAGCTTTCTATCTAGAAAATACGAATGTGTGGAGCTGGTGTCCCCTTGATGAACCAATGAGTGTTTCAACGGTAGAAAATTAAATGTTCCCTGATAAAAAACATTCAAAACAATAAAGTCCATCGATAATATCAAGAAAACACAAACACAGAGGCTTTCACAATATTTTGGATTGAGTTAGCCAAAACACAACCGGATATTTCTTGTTTCATCCAGTCATATCCGGACAAACTGGTGTGGAATTCGTATGCAATGGACCGAGAAAATCACAGTAAAATGGTTTTGGAGAAAAGCAAAGTCTTTTCGTTAGGCAAGTGCATAAAATGTCATCTATACAAACAGAAATATCATGTTTGTTTGCCACAGTTCCTCTAGCTTTCTCCCTAGAAAATACGAATGTGTAGTGCTGGTGTCTCCATGTGGAACCAATTACCGATTCCAAGCACAAAATTAAATGTTCCCCGATAAAAAACATTCAAAACAATAAAGTCCGTGGATAATATCAGGAATACAAAAACACAGAGGCTGTAGCAATATCTGGGATTGAGTTAGCCGAAACACAACCGGATATTTCCGGTTTCATCCAGTCATATCTGGACAAACTGGTGTGGAATTCGTATGCAATGGACCGAGAGAATCACAGTAGAAATGGTTTTGGAGAAAAGCAAAGTCTTTTCGTTAGGCAAGTGCAATTAGTGTTTCTGAGGTGCAAAATTAAATGTTGCCTGATAAAAACATTCAAAACAATACAGTCCATCAATAATATCCAGAAAACACAAACACACAGGCTTTCACAATGTTTCGGATTGAGTTAGCCAAAACTCAACAGCATATTTCTGTTTCATCGAATCATATCCGGACAAACTGGTGTGGAATTCGTATGCAATGGATTGAGAAAACCACAGTAAAAATGACTTTGGAGAAGAGCAAAGTCTTTTCGTTAGGCAAGTGCATAAAATGTCATCAATACAAACAGAAATATCATGTTTATTTGTCACAGTTCCTCTAGCTTTCTCCCTAGAAATACGAATGTGTAGAGCTGGTGTCTCCATGTGGAACCAATTACTGTATCCAAGCTTAAAAAAAAATGTTCTCCGATAAAAAACATTCAAAACAATAAAGTCCGTGGATAATATCCAGGAAACACACACACTGAGGCTGTATTAATAGCTGGGATTGAGTTAGCCAAAACAAATCTGGATACTTTTTCACTTTCATTAAGGTCATATCCGGACAAAGTGGTGTGTAATTTCTATGCAATGCACTGAGAAAATCACAGTAAAAATGGTTTTGGAGAAAAGCAAAGTCTTTTCCTTAGGCAAGTGCATGAAATGTCATCTATACAAACAGATATATCATGTTTGTTTGCCGCAGTCCCAGTAGCTTTCTCCCTAGAAAATACGAATGTGTAGCGCTGGTGTCTCCATGTGCAACCAATTAGTGATTCCAAGCACAAAATTAAATGTTCCCTGATAAAAAACATTCAAAACAATAAAGTCCGTGGAAAATATCAGGAATACAGAAACACAGAGGCTGTAGCAATATCTGGCATTGAGTTAGCCAAAACACAACCGGATATTTCCGGTTTCATCCAGTCATATCTGGACAAACTGGTGTGGAATTTGTATGCAATGGACCGAGAAAATCACAGTAAAAATGGTTGTGGAGAAAAGCAAACTCTTTTCTTTAGGCAAGTCCATATAATGTCATCTATACAAACAGAAATATCATGTTTGTTTGCCGAACTTCCTCTAGCTTTCTATCTAGAAAATACGAATGTGTGGAGCTGGTGTCCCCTTGATGAACCAATGAGTGTTTCAACGGTAGAAAATTAAATGTTCCCTGATAAAAAAACATTCAAAACAATAAAGTCCATCGATAATATCAAGAAAACACAAACACAGAGGCTTTCACAATATTTTGGATTGAGTTAGCCAAAACACAACCGGATATTTCTTGTTTCATCCAGTCATATCCGGACAAACTGGTGTGGAATTCGTATGCAATGGACCGAGAAAATCACAGTAAAATGGTTTTGGAGAAAAGCAAAGTCTTTTCGTTAGGCAAGTGCATGAAATGTCATCTATACAAACAGAAATATCATGTTTGTTTGCCGCAGTCCCAGTAGCTTTCTCCCTAGAAAATACGAATGTGTAGTGCTGGTGTCTCCATGTGGAACCAATTACCGATTCCAAGCACAAAATTAAATGTTCCCCGATAAAAAACATTCAAAACAATAAAGTCCGTGGATAATATCAGGAATACAAAAACACAGAGGCTGTAGCAATATCTGGGATTGAGTTAGCCGAAACACAACCGGATATTTCCGGTTTCATCCAGTCATATCTGGACAAACTGGTGTGGAATTCGTATGCAATGGACCGAGAGAATCACAGTAGAAATGGTTTTGGAGAAAAGCAAAGTCTTTTCGTTAGGCAAGTGCAATTAGTGTTTCTGAGGTGCAAAATTAAATGTTGCCTGATAAAAACATTCAAAACAATACAGTCCATCAATAATATCCAGAAAACACAAACACACAGGCTTTCACAATGTTTCGGATTGAGTTAGCCAAAACTCAACAGTATATTTCTGTTTCATCGAATCATATCCGGACAAACTGGTGTGGAATTCGTATGCAATGGATTGAGAAAACCACAGTAAAAATGACTTTGGAGAAGAGCAAAGTCTTTTCGTTAGGCAAGTGCATAAAATGTCATCAATACAAACAGAAATATCATGTTTATTTGTCACAGTTCCTCTAGCTTTCTCCCTAGAAATACGAATGTGTAGAGCTGGTGTCTCCATGTGGAACCAATTACTGTATCCAAGCTTAAAAAAAAATGTTCTCCGATAAAAAACATTCAAAACAATAAAGTCCGTGGATAATATCCAGAAAACACACACACTGAGGCTGTATTAATAGCTGGGATTGAGTTAGCCAAAACAAATCCGGATACTTTTTCACTTTCATTAAGGTCATATCCGGACAAAGTGGTGTGTAATTTCTATGCAATGCACTGAGAAAATCACAGTAAAAATGGTTTTGGAGAAAAGCAAAGTCTTTTCGTTAGCTAAGTGCATGAAATGTCATCTATAAAAACAGATATATCATGTTTGTTTGCCGCAGTCCCAGTAGCTTTCTCCCTAGAAAATACGAATGTGTAGCGCTGGTGTCTCCATGTGGAACCAATTAGTGATTCCAAGCACAAAATTAAATGTTCCCTGATAAAAAACATTCAAAACAATAAAGTCCGTGGAAAATATCAGGAATACAAAAACACAGAGGCTGTAGCAATATCTGGCATTGAGTTAGCCAAAACACAACCGGATATTTCCGGTTTCATCCAGTCATATCTGGACAAACTGGTGTGGAATTTGTATGCAATGGACCGAGAAAATCACAGTAAAAATGGTTGTGGAGAAAAGCAAACTCTTTTCTTTAGGCAAGTCCATAAAATGTCATCTATACAAACAGAAATATCATGTTTGTTTGCCGAACTTCCTCTAGCTTTCTATCTAGAAAATACGAATGTGTGGAGCTGGTGTCCCCTTGATGAACCAATGAGTGTTTCAACGGTAGAAAATTAAATGTTCCCTGATAAAAAACATTCAAAACAATAAAGTCCATCGATAATATCAAGAAAACACAAACACAGAGGCTTTCACAATATTTTGGATTGAGTTAGCCAAAACACAACCGGATATTTCTTGTTTCATCCAGTCATATCCGGACAAACTGGTGTGGAATTCGTATGCAATGGACCGAGAAAATCACAGTAAAATGGTTTTGGAGAAAAGCAAAGTCTTTTCGTTAGGCAAGTGCATGAAATGTCATCTATACAAACAGAAATATCATGTTTGTTTGCCACAGTTCCTCTAGCTTTCTCCCTAGAAAATACGAATGTGTAGTGCTGGTGTCTCCATGTGGAACCAATTACCGATTCCAAGCACAAAATTAAATGTTCCCCGATAAAAAACATTCAAAACAATAAAGTCCGTGGATAATATCAGGAATACAAAAACACAGAGGCTGTAGCAATATCTGGGATTGAGTTAGCCAAAACACAACCGGATATTTCCGGTTTCATCCAGTCATATCTGGACAAACTGGTGTGGAATTCATATGCAATGGACCGAGAGAGTCACAGTAGTAATGGTTTTGGAGAAAAGCAAAGTCTTTTCGTTAGGCAAGTGCAATTAGTGTTTCTGAGGTGCAAAATTAAATGTTGCCTGATAAAAACATTCAAAACAATACAGTCCATCAATAATATCCAGAAAACACAAACACACAGGCTTTCACAATGTTTCGGATTGAGTTAGCCAAAACTCAACAGTATATTTCTGTTTCATCGAATCATATCCGGACAAACTGGTATGGAATTCGTATGCAATGGATTGAGAAAACCACAGTAAAAATGACTTTGGAGAAGAGCAAAGTCTTTTCGTTAGGCAAGTGCATAAAATGTCATCAATACAAACAGAAATATCATGTTTATTTGTCACAGTTCCTCTAGCTTTCTCCCTAGAAATACGAATGTGTAGAGCTGGTGTCTCCATGTGGAACCAATTACTGTATCCAAGCTTAAAAAAAAATGTTCTCCGATAAAAAACATTCAAAACAATAGAGTCCGTGGATAATATCCAGAAAACACACACACTGAGGCTGTATTAATAGCTGGGATTGAGTTAGCCAAAACAAATCCGGATACTTTTTCACTTTCATTAAGGTCATATCCGGACAAAGTGGTGTGTAATTTCTATGCAATGCACTGAGAAAATCACAGTAAAAATGGTTTTGGAGAAAAGCAAAGTCTTTTCCTTAGGCAAGTGCATGAAATGTCATCTACACAAACAGATATATCATGTTTGTTTGCCGCAGTCCCAGTAGCTTTCTCCCTAGAAAATACGAATGTGTAGCGCTGGTGTCTCCATGTGGAACCAATTAGTGATTCCAAGCACAAAATTAAATGTTCCCTGATAAAAAACATTCAAAACAATAAAGTCCGTGGAAAATATCAGGAATACAAAAACACAGAGGCTGTAGCAATATCTGGCATTGAGTTAGCCAAAACACAACCGGATATTTCCGGTTTCATCCAGTCATATCTGGACAAACTGGTGTGGAATTTGTATGCAATGGACCGAGAAAATCACAGTAAAAATGGTTGTGGAGAAAAGCAAACTCTTTTCTTTAGGCAAGTCCATAAAATGTCATCTATACAAACAGAAATATCATGTTTGTTTGCCGAACTTCCTCTAGCTTTCTATCTAGAAAATACGAATGTGTGGAGCTGGTGTCCCCTTGATGAACCAATGAGTGTTTCAACGGTAGAAAATTAAATGTTCCCTGATAAAAAACATTCAAAACAATAAAGTCCATCGATAATATCAAGAAAACACAAACACAGAGGCTTTCACAATATTTTGGATTGAGTTAGCCAAAACACAACCGGATATTTCTTGTTTCATCCAGTCATATCCGGACAAACTGGTGTGGAATTCGTATGCAATGGACCGAGAAAATCACAGTAAAATGGTTTTGGAGAAAAGCAAAGTCTTTTCGTTAGGCAAGTGCATGAAATGTCATCTATACAAACAGAAATATCATGTTTGTTTGCCACAGTTCCTCTAGCTTTCTCCCTAGAAAATACGAATGTGTAGTGCTGGTGTCTCCATGTGGAACCAATTACCGATTCCAAGCACAAAATTAAATGTTCCCCGATAAAAAACATTCAAAACAATAAAGTCCGTGGATAATATCAGGAATACAAAAACACAGAGGCTGTAGCAATATCTGGGATTGAGTTAGCCGAAACACAACCGGATATTTCCGGTTTCATCCAGTCATATCTGGACAAACTGGTGTGGAATTCGTATGCAATGGACCGAGAGAATCACAGTAGAAATGGTTTTGGAGAAAAGCAAAGTCTTTTCGTTAGGCAAGTGCAATTAGTGTTTCTGAGGTGCAAAATTAAATGTTGCCTGATAAAAACATTCAAAACAATACAGTCCATCAATAATATCCAGAAAACACAAACACACAGGCTTTCACAATGTTTCGGATTGAGTTAGCCAAAACTCAACAGTATATTTCTGTTTCATCGAATCATATCCGGACAAACTGGTGTGGAATTCGTATGCAATGGATTGAGAAAACCACAGTAAAAATGACTTTGGAGAAGAGCAAAGTCTTTTCGTTAGGCAAGTGCATAAAATGTCATCAATACAAACAGAAATATCATGTTTATTTGTCACAGTTCCTCTAGCTTTCTCCCTAGAAATACGAATGTGTAGAGCTGGTGTCTCCATGTGGAACCAATTACTGTATCCAAGCTTAAAAAAAAATGTTCTCCGATAAAAAACATTCAAAACAATAAAGTCCGTGGATAATATCCAGGAAACACACACACTGAGGCTGTATTAATAGCTGGGATTGAGTTAGCCAAAACAAATCCGGATACTTTTTCACTTTCATTAAGGTCATATCCGGACAAAGTGGTGTGTAATTTCTATGCAATGCACTGAGAAAATCACAGTAAAAATGGTTTTGGAGAAAAGCAAAGTCTTTTCCTTAGGCAAGTGCATGAAATGTCATCTATACAAACAGATATATCATGTTTGTTTGCTGCAGTCCCTGTAGCTTTCTCCCTAGAAAATACGAATGTGTAGCGCTGGTGTCTCCATGTGGAACCAATTAGTGATTCCAAGCACAAAATTAAATGTTCCCTGATAAAAAACATTCAAAACAATAAAGTCCGTGGAAAATATCAGGAATACAAAAACACAGAGGCTGTAGCAATATCTGGCATTGAGTTAGCCAAAACACAACCGGATATTTCCGGTTTCATCCAGTCATATCTGGACAAACTGGTGTGGAATTTGTATGCAATGGACCGAGAAAATCACAGTAAAAATGGTTGTGGAGAAAAGCAAACTCTTTTCTTTAGGCAAGTCCATAAAATGTCATCTATACAAACAGAAATATCATGTTTGTTTGCCGAACTTCCTCTAGCTTTCTATCTAGAAAATACGAATGTGTGGAGCTGGTGTCCCCTTGATGAACCAATGAGTGTTTCAACGGTAGAAAATTAAATGTTCCCTGATAAAAAACATTCAAAACAATAAAGTCCATCGATAATATCAAGAAAACACAAACACAGAGGCTTTCACAATATTTTGGATTGAGTTAGCCAAAACACAACCGGATATTTCTTGTTTCATCCAGTCATATCCGGACAAACTGGTGTGGAATTCGTATGCAATGGACCGAGAAAATCACAGTAAAATGGTTTTGGAGAAAAGCAAAGTCTTTTCGTTAGGCAAGTGCATGAAATGTCATCTATACAAACAGAAATATCATGTTTGTTTGCCGCAGTTCCTCTAGCTTTCTCCCTAGAAAATACGAATGTGTAGTGCTGGTGTCTCCATGTGGAACCAATTACCGATTCCAAGCACAAAATTAAATGTTCCCCGATAAAAAACATTCAAAACAATAAAGTCCGTGGATAATATCAGGAATACAAAAACACAGAGGCTGTAGCAATATCTGGGATTGAGTTAGCCAAAACACAACCGGATATTTCCGGTTTCATCCAGTCATATCTGGACAAACTGGTGTGGAATTCGTATGCAATGGACCGAGAGAATCACAGTAGAAATGGTTTTGGAGAAAAGCAAAGTCTTTTCGTTAGGCAAGTGCAATTAGTGTTTCTGAGGTGCAAAATTAAATGTTGCCTGATAAAAACATTCAAAACAATACAGTCCATCAATAATATCCAGAAAACACAAACACACAGGCTTTCACAATGTTTCGGTTGAGTTAGCCAAAACTCAACAGTATATTTCTGTTTCATCGAATCATATCCGGACAAACTGGTGTGGAATTCGTATGCCATGGATTGAGAAAACCACAGTAAAAATGACTTTGGAGAAGAGCAAAGTCTTTTCGTTAGGCAAGTGCATAAAATGTCATCAATACAAACAGAAATATCATGTTTATTTGTCACAGTTCCTCTAGCTTTCTCCCTAGAAATACGAATGTGTAGAGCTGGTGTCTCCATGTGGAACCAATTACTGTATCCAAGCTTAAAAAAAAATGTTCTCCGATAAAAAACATTCAAAACAATAAAGTCCGTGGATAATATCCAGAAAACACACACACTGAGGCTGTATTAATAGCTGGGATTGAGTTAGCCAAAACAAATCCGGATACTTTTTCACTTTCATTAAGGTCATATCCGGACAAAGTGGTGTGTAATTTCTATGCAATGCACTGAGAAAATCACAGTAAAAATGGTTTTGGAGAAAAGCAAAGTCTTTTCGTTAGGCAAGTGCATGAAATGTCATCTACACAAACAGATATATCATGTTTGTTTGCCGCAGTCCCAGTAGCTTTCTCCCTAGAAAATACGAATGTGTAGCGCTGGTGTCTCCATGTGGAACCAATTAGTGATTCCAAGCACAAAATTAAATGTTCCCTGATAAAAAACATTCAAAACAATAAAGTCCGTGGAAAATATCAGGAATACAAAAACACAGAGGCTGTAGCAATATCTGGCATTGAGTTAGCCAAAACACAACCGGATATTTCCGGTTTCATCCAGTCATATCTGGACAAACTGGTGTGGAATTTGTATGCAATGGACCGAGAAAATCACAGTAAAAATGGTTGTGGAGAAAAGCAAACTCTTTTCTTTAGGCAAGTCCATAAAATGTCATCTATACAAACAGAAATATCATGTTTGTTTGCCGAACTTCCTCTAGCTTTCTATCTAGAAAATACGAATGTGTGGAGCTGGTGTCCCCTTGATGAACCAATGAGTGTTTCAACGGTAGAAAATTAAATGTTCCCTGATAAAAAACATTCAAAACAATAAAGTCCATCGATAATATCAAGAAAACACAAACACAGAGGCTTTCACAATATTTTGGATTGAGTTAGCCAAAACACAACCGGATATTTCTTGTTTCATCCAGTCATATCCGGACAAACTGGTGTGGAATTCGTATGCAATGGACCGAGAAAATCACAGTAAAATGGTTTTGGAGAAAAGCAAAGTCTTTTCGTTAGGCAAGTGCATAAAATGTCATCTATACAAACAGAAATATCATGTTTGTTTGCCGCAGTCCCAGTAGATTTCTCCCTAGAAAATACGAATGTGTAGTGCTGGTGTCTCCATGTGGAACCAATTACCGATTCCAAGCACAAAATTAAATGTTCCCCGATAAAAAACATTCAAAACAATAAAGTCCGTGGATAATATCAGGAATACAAAAACACAGAGGCTGTAGCAATATCTGGGATTGAGTTAGCCAAAACACAACCGGATATTTCCGGTTTCATCCAGTCATATCTGGACAAACTGGTGTGGAATTCGTATGCAATGGACCGAGAGAATCACAGTAGAAATGGTTTTGGAGAAAAGCAAAGTCTTTTCGTTAGGCAAGTGCAATTAGTGTTTCTGAGGTGCAAAATTAAATGTTGCCTGATAAAAACATTCAAAACAATACAGTCCATCAATAATATCCAGAAAACACAAACACACAGGCTTTCACAATGTTTCGGATTGAGTTAGCCAAAACTCAACAGTATATTTCTGTTTCATCGAATCATATCCGGACAAACTGGTGTGGAATTCGTATGCAATGGATTGAGAAAACCACAGTAAAAATGACTTTGGAGAAGAGCAAAGTCTTTTCGTTAGGCAAGTGCATAAAATGTCATCAATACAAACAGAAATATCATGTTTATTTGTCACAGTTCCTCTAGCTTTCTCCCTAGAAATACGAATGTGTAGAGCTGGTGTCTCCATGTGGAACCAATTCCTGTATCCAAGCTTAAAAAAAAATGTTCTCCGATAAAAAACATTCAAAACAATAAAGTCCGTGGATAATATCCAGAAGACACACACACTGAGGCTGTATTAATAGCTGGGATTGAGTTAGCCAAAACAAATCCGGATACTTTTTCACTTTCATTAAGGTCATATCCGGACAAAGTGGTGTGTAATTTCTATGCAATGCACTGAGAAAATCACAGTAAAAATGGTTTTGGAGAAAAGCAAAGTCTTTTCCTTAGGCAAGTGCATGAAATGTCATCTATACAAACAGATATATCATGTTTGTTTGCCGCAGTCCCAGTAGCTTTCTCCCTAGAAAATACGAATGTGTAGCGCTGGTGTCTCCATGTGGAACCAATTAGTGATTCCAAGCACAAAATTAAATGTTCCCTGATAAAAAACATTCAAAACAATAAAGTCCGTGGAAAATATCAGGAATACAAAAACACAGAGGCTGTAGCAATATCTGGCATTGAGTTAGCCAAAACACAACCGGATATTTCCGGTTTCATCCAGTCATATCTGGACAAACTGGTGTGGAATTTGTATGCAATGGACCGAGAAAATCACAGTAAAAATGGTTGTGGAGAAAAGCAAACTCTTTTCTTTAGGCAAGTCCATAAAATGTCATCTATACAAACAGAAATATCATGTTTGATTGCCGAACTTCCTCTAGCTTTCTATCTAGAAAATACGAATGTGTGGAGCTGGTGTCCCCTTGATGAACCAATGAGTGTTTCAACGGTAGAAAATTAAATGTTCCCTGATAAAAAACATTCAAAACAATAAAGTCCATCGATAATATCAAGAAAACACAAACACAGAGGCTTTCACAATATTTTGGATTGAGTTAGCCAAAACACAACCGGATATTTCTTGTTTCATCCAGTCATATCCGGACAAACTGGTGTGGAATTCGTATGCAATGGACCGAGAAAATCACAGTAAAATGGTTTTGGAGAAAAGCAAAGTCTTTTCGTTAGGCAAGTGCATGAAATGTCATCTATACAAACAGAAATATCATGTTTGTTTGCCACAGTTCCTCTAGCTTTCTCCCTAGAAAATACGAATGTGTAGTGCTGGTGTCTCCATGTGGAACCAATTACCGATTCCAAGCACAAAATTAAATGTTCCCCGATAAAAAACATTCAAAACAATAAAGTCCGTGGATAATATCAGGAATACAAAAACACAGAGGCTGTAGCAATATCTGGGATTGAGTTAGCCAAAACACAACCGGATATTTCCGGTTTCATCCAGTCATATCTGGACAAACTGGTGTGGAATTCGTATGCAATGGACCGAGAGAATCACAGTAGAAATGGTTTTGGAGAAAAGCAAAGTCTTTTCGTTAGGCAAGTGCAATTAGTGTTTCTGAGGTGCAAAATTAAATGTTGCCTGATAAAAACATTCAAAACAATACAGTCCATCAATAATATCCAGAAAACACAAACACACAGGCTTTCACAATGTTTCGGATTGAGTTAGCCAAAACTCAACAGTATATTTCTGTTTCATCGAATCATATCCGGACAAACTGGTGTGGAATTCGTATGCAATGGATTGAGAAAACCACAGTAAAAATGACTTTGGAGAAGAGCAAAGTCTTTTCGTTAGGCAAGTGCATAAAATGTCATCAATACAAACAGAAATATCATGTTTATTTGTCACAGTTCCTCTAGCTTTCTCCCTAGAAATACGAATGTGTAGAGCTGGTGTCTCCATGTGGAACCAATTCCTGTATCCAAGCTTAAAAAAAAATGTTCTCCGATAAAAAACATTCAAAACAATAAAGTCCGTGGATAATATCCAGAAGACACACACACTGAGGCTGTATTAATAGCTGGGATTGAGTTAGCCAAAACAAATCCGGATACTTTTTCACTTTCATTAAGGTCATATCCGGACAAAGTGGTGTGTAATTTCTATGCAATGCACTGAGAAAATCACAGTAAAAATGGTTTTGGAGAAAAGCAAAGTCTTTTCCTTAGGCAAGTGCATGAAATGTCATCTATACAAACAGATATATCATGTTTGTTTGCCGCAGTCCCAGTAGCTTTCTCCCTAGAAAATACGAATGTGTAGCGCTGGTGTCTCCATGTGGAACCAATTAGTGATTCCAAGCACAAAATTAAATGTTCCCTGATAAAAAACATTCAAAACAATAAAGTCCGTGGAAAATATCAGGAATACAAAAACACAGAGGCTGTAGCAATATCTGGCATTGAGTTAGCCAAAACACAACCGGATATTTCCGGTTTCATCCAGTCATATCTGGACAAACTGGTGTGGAATTTGTATGCAATGGACCGAGAAAATCACAGTAAAAATGGTTGTGGAGAAAAGCAAACTCTTTTCTTTAGGCAAGTCCATAAAATGTCATCTATACAAACAGAAATATCATGTTTGATTGCCGAACTTCCTCTAGCTTTCTATCTAGAAAATACGAATGTGTGGAGCTGGTGTCCCCTTGATGAACCAATGAGTGTTTCAACGGTAGAAAATTAAATGTTCCCTGATAAAAAACATTCAAAACAATAAAGTCCATCGATAATATCAAGAAAACACAAACACAGAGGCTTTCACAATATTTTGGATTGAGTTAGCCAAAACACAACCGGATATTTCTTGTTTCATCCAGTCATATCCGGACAAACTGGTGTGGAATTCGTATGCAATGGACCGAGAAAATCACAGTAAAATGGTTTTGGAGAAAAGCAAAGTCTTTTCGTTAGGCAAGTGCATGAAATGTCATCTATACAAACAGAAATATCATGTTTGTTTGCCACAGTTCCTCTAGCTTTCTCCCTAGAAAATACGAATGTGTAGTGCTGGTGTCTCCATGTGGAACCAATTACCGATTCCAAGCACAAAATTAAATGTTCCCCGATAAAAAACATTCAAAACAATAAAGTCCGTGGATAATATCAGGAATACAAAAACACAGAGGCTGTAGCAATATCTGGGATTGAGTTAGCCAAAACACAACCGGATATTTCCGGTTTCATCCAGTCATATCTGGACAAACTGGTGTGGAATTCGTATGCAATGGACCGAGAGAATCACAGTAGAAATGGTTTTGGAGAAAAGCAAAGTCTTTTCGTTAGGCAAGTGCAATTAGTGTTTCTGAGGTGCAAAATTAAATGTTGCCTGATAAAAACATTCAAAACAATACAGTCCATCAATAATATCCAGAAAACACAAACACACAGGCTTTCACAATGTTTCGGATTGAGTTAGCCAAAACTCAACAGTATATTTCTGTTTCATCGAATCATATCCGGACAAACTGGTGTGGAATTCGTATGCAATGGATTGAGAAAACCACAGTAAAAATGACTTTGGAGAAGAGCAAAGTCTTTTCGTTAGGCAAGTGCATAAAATGTCATCAATACAAACAGAAATATCATGTTTATTTGTCACAGTTCCTCTAGCTTTCTCCCTAGAAATACGAATGTGTAGAGCTGGTGTCTCCATGTGGAACCAATTACTGTATCCAAGCTTAAAAAAAAATGTTCTCCGATAAAAAACATTCAAAACAATAAAGTCCGTGGATAATATCCAGAAGACACACACACTGAGGCTGTATTAATAGCTGGGATTGAGTTAGCCAAAACAAATCCGGATACTTTTTCACTTTCATTAAGGTCATATCCGGACAAAGTGGTGTGTAATTTCTATGCAATGCACTGAGAAAATCACAGTAAAAATGGTTTTGGAGAAAAGCAAAGTCTTTTCCTTAGGCAAGTGCATGAAATGTCATCTATACAAACAGATATATCATGTTTGTTTGCCGCAGTCCCAGTAGCTTTCTCCCTAGAAAATACGAATGTGTAGCGCTGGTGTCTCCATGTGGAACCAATTAGTGATTCCAAGCACAAAATTAAATGTTCCCTGATAAAAAACATTCAAAACAATAAAGTCCGTGGAAAA
Organism: Lepus europaeus; assembly: GCF_033115175.1. Taxonomy (NCBI): domain Eukaryota; kingdom Metazoa; phylum Chordata; class Mammalia; order Lagomorpha; family Leporidae; genus Lepus; species Lepus europaeus. Next base: position 1,713,800 of record NW_026909158.1, on the reverse strand, counting down.
TATCAGGAATACAAAAACACAGAGGCTGTAGCAATATCTGGCATTGAGTTAGCCAAAACACAACCGGATATTTCCGGTTTCATCCAGTCATATCTGGACAAACTGGTGTGGAATTTGTATGCAATGGACCGAGAAAATCACAGTAAAAATGGTTGTGGAGAAAAGCAAACTCTTTTCTTTAGGCAACTCCATAAAATGTCATCTATACAAACAGAAATATCATGTTTGTTTGCCGAACTTCCTCTAGCTTTCTATCTAGAAAATACGAATGTGTGGAGCTGGTGTCCCCTTGATGAACCAATGAGTGTTTCAACGGTAGAAAATTAAATGTTCCCTGATAAAAAACATTCAAAACAATAAAGTCCATCGATAATATCAAGAAAACACAAACACAGAGGCTTTCACAATATTTTGGATTGAGTTAGCCAAAACACAACCGGATATTTCTTGTTTCATCCAGTCATATCCGGACAAACTGGTGTGGAATTCGTATGCAATGGACCGAGAAAATCACAGTAAAATGGTTTTGGAGAAAAGCAAAGTCTTTTCGTTAGGCAAGTGCATAAAATGTCATCTATACAAACAGAAATATCATGTTTGTTTGCCGCAGTCCCAGTAGCTTTCTCCCTAGAAAATACGAATGTGTAGTGCTGGTGTCTCCATGTGGAACCAATTACCGATTCCAAGCACAAAATTAAATGTTCCCCGATAAAAAACATTCAAAACAATAAAGTCCGTGGATAATATCAGGAATACAAAAACACAGAGGCTGTAGCAATATCTGGGATTGAGTTAGCCAAAACACAACCGGATATTTCCGGTTTCATCCAGTCATATCTGGACAAACTGGTGTGGAATTCGTATGCAATGGACCGAGAGAATCACAGTAGAAATGGTTTTGGAGAAAAGCAAAGTCTTTTCGTTAGGCAAGTGCAATTAGTGTTTCTGAGGTGCAAAATTAAATGTTGCCTGATAAAAACATTCAAAACAATACAGTCCATCAATAATATCCAGAAAACACAAACACACAGGCTTTCACAATGTTTCGGATTGAGTTAGCCAAAACTCAACAGTATATTTCTGTTTCATCGAATCATATCCGGACAAACTGGTGTGGAATTCGTATGCAATGGATTGAGAAAACCACAGTAAAAATGACTTTGGAGAAGAGCAAAGTCTTTTCGTTAGGCAAGTGCATAAAATGTCATCAATACAAACAGAAATATCATGTTTATTTGTCACAGTTCCTCTAGCTTTCTCCCTAGAAATACGAATGTGTAGAGCTGGTGTCTCCATGTGGAACCAATTACTGTATCCAAGCTTAAAAAAAAATGTTCTCCGATAAAAAACATTCAAAACAATAAAGTCCGTGGATAATATCCAGAAGACACACACACTGAGGCTGTATTAATAGCTGGGATTGAGTTAGCCAAAACAAATCCGGATACTTTTTCACTTTCATTAAGGTCATATCCGGACAAAGTGGTGTGTAATTTCTATGCAATGCACTGAGAAAATCACAGTAAAAATGGTTTTGGAGAAAAGCAAAGTCTTTTCCTTAGGCAAGTGCATGAAATGTCATCTATACAAACAGATATATCATGTTTGTTTGCCGCAGTCCCAGTAGCTTTCTCCCTAGAAAATACGAATGTGTAGCGCTGGTGTCTCCATGTGGAACCAATTAGTGATTCCAAGCACAAAATTAAATGTTCCCTGATAAAAAACATTCAAAACAATAAAGTCCGTGGAAAATATCAGGAATACAAAAACACAGAGGCTGTAGCAATATCTGGCATTGAGTTAGCCAAAACACAACCGGATATTTCCGGTTTCATCCAGTCATATCTGGACAAACTGGTGTGGAATTTGTATGCAATGGACCGAGAAAATCACAGTAAAAATGGTTGTGGAGAAAAGCAAACTCTTTTCTTTAGGCAAGTCCATAAAATGTCATCTATACAAACAGAAATATCATGTTTGTTTGCCGAACTTCCTCTAGCTTTCTATCTAGAAAATACGAATGTGTGGAGCTGGTGTCCCCTTGATGAACCAATGAGTGTTTCAACGGTAGAAAATTAAATGTTCCCTGATAAAAAACATTCAAAACAATAAAGTCCATCGATAATATCAAGAAAACACAAACACAGAGGCTTTCACAATATTTTGGATTGAGTTAGCCAAAACACAACCGGATATTTCTTGTTTCATCCAGTCATATCCGGACAAACTGGTGTGGAATTCGTATGCAATGGACCGAGAAAATCACAGTAAAATGGTTTTGGAGAAAAGCAAAGTCTTTTCGTTAGGCAAGTGCATGAAATGTCATCTATACAAACAGAAATATCATGTTTGTTTGCCACAGTTCCTCTAGCTTTCTCCCTAGAAAATACGAATGTGTAGCGCTGGTGTCTCCATGTGGAACCAATTACCGATTCCAAGCACAAAATTAAATGTTCCCCGATAAAAAACATTCAAAACAATAAATTCCGTGGATAATATCAGGAATACAAAAACACAGAGGCTGTAGCAATATCTGGGATTGAGTTAGCCAAAACACAACCGGATATTTCCGGTTTCATCCAGTCATATCTGGACAAACTGGTGTGGAATTCGTATGCAATGGACCGAGAGAATCACAGTAGAAATGGTTTTGGAGAAAAGCAAAGTCTTTTCGTTAGGCAAGTGCAATTAGTGTTTCTGAGGTGCAAAATTAAATGTTGCCTGATAAAAACATTCAAAACAATACAGTCCATCAATAATATCCAGAAAACACAAACACACAGGCTTTCACAATGTTTCGGATTGAGTTAGCCAAACTCAACAGTATATTTCTGTTTCATCGAATCATATCCGGACAAACTGGTGTGGAATTCGTATGCAATGGATTGAGAAAACCACAGTAAAAATGACTTTGGAGAAGAGCAAAGTCTTTTCGTTAGGCAAGTGCATAAAATGTCATCAATACAAACAGAAATATCATGTTTATTTGTCACAGTTCCTCTAGCTTTCTCCCTAGAAATACGAATGTGTAGAGCTGGTGTCTCCATGTGGAACCAATTACTGTATCCAAGCTTAAAAAAAAATGTTCTCCGATAAAAAACATTCAAAACAATAAAGTCCGTGGATAATATCCAGAAGACACACACACTGAGGCTGTATTAATAGCTGGGATTGAGTTAGCCAAAACAAATCCGGATACTTTTTCACTTTCATTAAGGTCATATCCGGACAAAGTGGTGTGTAATTTCTATGCAATGCACTGAGAAAATCACAGTAAAATTGGTTTTGGAGAAAAGCAAAGTCTTTTCCTTAGGCAAGTGCATGAAATGTCATCTATACAAACAGATATATCATGTTTGTTTGCCGCAGTCCCAGTAGCTTTCTCCCTAGAAAATACGAATGTGTAGCGCTGGTGTCTCCATGTGGAACCAATTAGTGATTCCAAGCACAAAATTAAATGTTCCCTGATAAAAAACATTCAAAACAATAAAGTCCGTGGAAAATATCAGGAATACAAAAACACAGAGGCTGTAGCAATATCTGGCATTGAGTTAGCCAAAACACAACCGGATATTTCCGGTTTCATCCAGTCATATCTGGACAAACTGGTGTGGAATTTGTATGCAATGGACCGAGAAAATCACAGTAAAAATGGTTGTGGAGAAAAGCAAACTCTTTTCTTTAGGCAAGTCCATAAAATGTCATCTATACAAACAGAAATATCATGTTTGTTTGCCGAACTTCCTCTAGCTTTCTATCTAGAAAATACGAATGTGTGGAGCTGGTGTCCCCTTGATGAACCAATGAGTGTTTCAACGGTAGAAAATTAAATGTTCCCTGATAAAAAACATTCAAAACAATAAAGTCCATCGATAATATCAAGAAAACACAAACACAGAGGCTTTCACAATATTTTGGATTGAGTTAGCCAAAACACAACCGGATATTTCTTGTTTCATCCAGTCATATCCGGACAAACTGGTGTGGAATTCGTATGCAATGGACCGAGAAAATCACAGTAAAATGGTTTTGGAGAAAAGCAAAGTCTTTTCGTTAGGCAAGTGCATGAAATGTCATCTATACAAACACATATATCATGTTTGTTTGCCGCAGTCCCAGTAGCTTTCTCCCTAGAAAATACGAATGTGTAGTGCTGGTGTCTCCATGTGGAACCAATTACCGATTCCAAGCACAAAATTAAATGTTCCCCGATAAAAAACATTCAAAACAATAAAGTCCGTGGATAATATCAGGAATACAAAAACACAGAGGCTGTAGCAATATCTGGGATTGAGTTAGCCAAAACACAACCGGATATTTCCGGTTTCATCCAGTCATATCTGGACAAACTGGTGTGGAATTCGTATGCAATGGACCGAGAGAATCACAGTAGAAATGGTTTTGGAGAAAAGCAAAGTCTTTTCGTTAGGCAAGTGCAATTAGTGTTTCTGAGGTGCAAAATTAAATGTTGCCTGATAAAAACATTCAAAACAATACAGTCCATCAATAATATCCAGAAAACACAAACACACAGGCTTTCACAATGTTTCGGATTGAGTTAGCCAAAACTCAACAGTATATTTCTGTTTCATCGAATCATATCCGGACAAACTGGTGTGGAATTCGTATGCAATGGATTGAGAAAACCACAGTAAAAATGACTTTGGAGAAGAGCAAAGTCTTTTCGTTAGGCAAGTGCATAAAATGTCATCAATACAAACAGAAATATCATGTTTATTTGTCACAGTTCCTCTAGCTTTCTCCCTAGAAATACGAATGTGTAGAGCTGGTGTCTCCATGTGGAACCAATTACTGTATCCAAGCTTAAAAAAAAATGTTCTCCGATAAAAAACATTCAAAACAATAAAGTCCGTGGATAATATCCAGAAGACACACACACTGAGGCTGTATTAATAGCTGGGATTGAGTTAGCCAAAACAAATCCGGATACTTTTTCACTTTCATTAAGGTCATATCCGGACAAAGTGGTGTGTAATTTCTATGCAATGCACTGAGAAAATCACAGTAAAAATGGTTTTGGAGAAAAGCAAAGTCTTTTCCTTAGGCAAGTGCATGAAATGTCATCTATACAAACAGATATATCATGTTTGTTTGCCGCAGTCCCAGTAGCTTTCTCCCTAGAAAATACGAATGTGTAGCGCTGGTGTCTCCATGTGCAACCAATTAGTGATTCCAAGCACAAAATTAAATGTTCCCTGATAAAAAACATTCAAAACAATAAAGTCCGTGGAAAATATCAGGAATACAAAAACACAGAGGCTGTAGCAATATCTGGCATTGAGTTAGCCAAAACACAACCGGATATTTCCGGTTTCATCCAGTCATATCTGGACAAACTGGTGTGGAATTTGTATGCAATGGACCGAGAAAATCACAGTAAAAATGGTTGTGGAGAAAAGCAAACTCTTTTCTTTAGGCAAGTCCATAAAATGTCATCTATACAAACAGAAATATCATGTTTGTTTGCCGAACTTCCTCTAGCTTTCTATCTAGAAAATACGAATGTGTGGAGCTGGTGTCCCCTTGATGAACCAATGAGTGTTTCAACGGTAGAAAATTAAATGTTCCCTGATAAAAAACATTCAAAACAATAAAGTCCATCGATAATATCAAGAAAACACAAACACAGAGGCTTTCACAATATTTTGGATTGAGTTAGCCAAAACACAACCGGATATTTCTTGTTTCATCCAGTCATATCCGGACAAACTGGTGTGGAATTCGTATGCAATGGACCGAGAAAATCACAGTAAAATGGTTTTGGAGAAAAGCAAAGTCTTTTCGTTAGGCAAGTGCATGAAATGTCATCTATACAAACAGAAATATCATGTTTGTTTGCCACAGTTCCTCTAGCTTTCTCCCTAGAAAATACGAATGTGTAGTGCTGGTGTCTCCATGTGGAACCAATTACCGATTCCAAGCACAAAATTAAATGTTCCCCGATAAAAAACATTCAAAACAATAAAGTCCGTGGATAATATCAGGAATACAAAAACACAGAGGCTGTAGCAATATCTGGGATTGAGTTAGCCAAAACACAACCGGATATTTCCGGTTTCATCCAGTCATATCTGGACAAACTGGTGTGGAATTCGTATGCAATGGACCGAGAGAATCACAGTAGAAATGGTTTTGGAGAAAAGCAAAGTCTTTTAGTTAGGCAAGTGCAATTAGTGTTTCTGAGGTGCAAAATTAAATGTTGCCTGATAAAAACATTCAAAACAATACAGTCCATCAATAATATCCAGAAAACACAAACACACAGGCTTTCACAATGTTTCGGATTGAGTTAGCCAAAACTCAACAGTATATTTCTGTTTCATCGAATCATATCCGGACAAACTGGTGTGGAATTCGTATGCAATGGATTGAGAAAACCACAGTAAAAATGACTTTGGAGAAGAGCAAAGTCTTTTCGTTAGGCAAGTGCATAAAATGTCATCAATACAAACAGAAATATCATGTTTATTTGTCACAGTTCCTCTAGCTTTCTCCCTAGAAATACGAATGTGTAGAGCTGGTGTCTCCATGTGGAACCAATTACTGTATCCAAGCTTAAAAAAAAATGTTCTCCGATAAAAAACATTCAAAACAATAAAGTCCGTGGATAATATCCAGAAGACACACACACTGAGGCTGTATTAATAGCTGGGATTGAGTTAGCCAAAACAAATCCGGATACTTTTTCACTTTCATTAAGGTCATATCCGGACAAAGTGGTGTGTAATTTCTATGCAATGCACTGAGAAAATCACAGTAAAAATGGTTTTGGAGAAAAGCAAAGTCTTTTCCTTAGGCAAGTGCATGAAATGTCATCTACACAAACAGATATATCATGTTTGTTTGCCGCAGTCCCAGTAGCTTTCTCCCTAGAAAATACGAATGTGTAGTGCTGGTGTCTCCATGTGGAACCAATTAGTGATTCCAAGCACAAAATTAAATGTTCCCTGATAAAAAACATTCAAAACAATAAAGTCCGTGGAAAATATCAGGAATACAAAAACACAGAGGCTGTAGCAATATCTGGCATTGAGTTAGCCAAAACACAACCGGATATTTCCGGTTTCATCCAGTCATATCTGGACAAACTGGTGTGGAATTTGTATGCAATGGACCGAGAAAATCACAGTAAAAATGGTTGTGGAGAAAAGCAAACTCTTTTCTTTAGGCAAGTCCATAAAATGTCATCTATACAAACAGAAATATCATGTTTGTTTGCCGAACTTCCTCTAGCTTTCTATCTAGAAAATACGAATGTGTGGAGCTGGTGTCCCCTTGATGAACCAATGAGTGTTTCAACGGTAGAAAATTAAATGTTCCCTGATAAAAAACATTCAAAACAATAAAGTCCATCGATAATATCAAGAAAACACAAACACAGAGGCTTTCACAATATTTTGGATTGAGTTAGCCAAAACACAACCGGATATTTCTTGTTTCATCCAGTCATATCCGGACAAACTGGTGTGGAATTCGTATGCAATGGACCGAGAAAATCACAGTAAAATGGTTTTGGAGAAAAGCAAAGTCTTTTCGTTAGGCAAGTGCATGAAATGTCATCTATACAAACAGAAATATCATGTTTGTTTGCCGCAGTCCCAGTAGCTTTCTCCCTAGAAAATACGAATGTGTAGTGCTGGTGTCTCCATGTGGAACCAATTACCGATTCCAAGCACAAAATTAAATGTTCCCCGATAAAAAACATTCAAAACAATAAAGTCCGTGGATAATATCAGGAATACAAAAACACAGAGGCTGTAGCAATATCTGGGATTGAGTTAGCCAAAACACAACCGGATATTTCCGGTTTCATCCAGTCATATCTGGACAAACTGGTGTGGAATTCGTATGCAATGGACCGAGAGAATCACAGTAGAAATGGTTTTGGAGAAAAGCAAAGTCTTTTCGTTAGGCAAGTGCAATTAGTGTTTCTGAGGTGCAAAATTAAATGTTGCCTGATAAAAACATTCAAAACAATACAGTCCATCAATAATATCCAGAAAACACAAACACACAGGCTTTCACAATGTTTCGGATTGAGTTAGCCAAAACTCAACAGTATATTTCTGTTTCATCGAATCATATCCGGACAAACTGGTGTGGAATTCGTATGCAATGGATTGAGAAAACCACAGTAAAAATGACTTTGGAGAAGAGCAAAGTCTTTTCGTTAGGCAAGTGCATAAAATGTCATCAATACAAACAGAAATATCATGTTTATTTGTCACAGTTCCTCTAGCTTTCTCCCTAGAAATACAAATGTGTAGAGCTGGTGTCTCCATGTGGAACCAATTACTGTATCCAAGCTTAAAAAAAAATGTTCTCCGATAAAAAACATTCAAAACAATAAAGTCCGTGGATAATATCCAGAAAACACACACACTGAGGCTGTATTAATAGCTGGGATTGAGTTAGCCAAAACAAATCCGGATACTTTTTCACTTTCATTAAGGTCATATCCGGACAAAGTGGTGTGTAATTTCTATGCAATGCACTGAGAAAATCACAGTAAAAATGGTTTTGGAGAAAAGCAAAGTCTTTTCCTTAGGCAAGTGCATGAAATGTCATCTATACAAACAGATATATCATGTTTGTTTGCCGCAGTCCCAGTAGCTTTCTCCCTAGAAAATACGAATGTGTAGCGCTGGTGTCTCCATGTGGAACCAATTAGTGATTCCAAGCACAAAATTAAATGTTCCCTGATAAAAAACATTCAAAACAATAAAGTCCGTGGAAAATATCAGGAATACAAAAACACAGAGGCTGTAGCAATATCTGGCATTGAGTTAGCCAAAACACAACCGGATATTTCCGGTTTCATCCAGTCATATCTGGACAAACTGGTGTGGAATTTGTATGCAATGGACCGAGAAAATCACAGTAAAAATGGTTGTGGAGAAAAGCAAACTCTTTTCTTTAGGCAAGTCCATAAAATGTCATCTATACAAACAGAAATATCATGTTTGTTTGCCGAACTTCCTCTAGCTTTCTATCTAGAAAATACGAATGTGTGGAGCTGGTGTCCCCTTGATGAACCAATGAGTGTTTCAACGGTAGAAAATTAAATGTTCCCTGATAAAAAACATTCAAAACAATAAAGTCCATCGATAATATCAAGAAAACACAAACACAGAGGCTTTCACAATATTTTGGATTGAGTTAGCCAAAACACAACCGGATATTTCTTGTTTCATCCAGTCATATCCGGACAAACTGGTGTGGAATTCATATGCAATGGACCGAGAAAATCACAGTAAAATGGTTTTGGAGAAAAGCAAAGTCTTTTCGTTAGGCAAGTGCATGAAATGTCATCTATACAAACAGAAATATCATGTTTGTTTGCCGCAGTCCCAGTAGCTTTCTCCCTAGAAAATACGAATGTGTAGTGCTGGTGTCTCCATGTGGAACCAATTACCGATTCCAAGCACAAAATTAAATGTTCCCCGATAAAAAACATTCAAAACAATAAAGTCCGTGGATAATATCAGGAATACAAAAACACAGAGGCTGTAGCAATATCTGGGATTGAGTTAGCCAAAACACAACCGGATATTTCTGGTTTCATCCAGTCATATCTGGACAAACTGGTGTGGAATTCGTATGCAATGGACCGAGAGAATCACAGTAGAAATGGTTTTGGAGAAAAGCAAAGTCTTTTCGTTAGGCAAGTGCAATTAGTGTTTCTGAGGTGCAAAATTAAATGTTGCCTGATAAAATCATTCAAAACAATACAGTCCATCAATAATATCCAGAAAACACAAACACACAGGCTTTCACAATGTTTCGGATTGAGTTAGCCAAAACTCAACAGTATATTTCTGTTTCATCGAATCATATCCGGACAAACTGGTGTGGAATTCGTATGCAATGGATTGAGAAAACCACAGTAAAAATGACTTTGGAGAAGAGCAAAGTCTTTTCGTTAGGCAAGTGCATAAAATGTCATCAATACAAACAGAAATATCATGTTTATTTGTCACAGTTCCTCTAGCTTTCTCCCTAGAAATACGAATGTGTAGAGCTGGTGTCTCCATGTGGAACCAATTACTGTATCCAAGCTTAAAATAAAATGTTCTCCGATAAAAAACATTCAAAACAATAAAGTCTGTGGATAATATCCAGAAAACACACACACTGAGGCTGTATTAATAGCTGGGATTGAGTTAGCCAAAACAAATCCGGATACTTTTTCACTTTCATTAAGGTCATATCCGGACAAAGTGGTGTGTAATTTCTATGCAATGCACTGAGAAAATCACAGTAAAAATGGTTTTGGAGAAAAGCAAAGTCTTTTCGTTAGGCAAGTGCATGAAATGTCATCTATACAAACAGATATATCATGTTTGTTTGCCGCAGTCCCAGTAGCTTTCTCCCTAGAAAATACGAATGTGTAGCGCTGGTGTCTCCATGTGGAACCAGTTAGTGATTCCAAGCACAAAATTAAATGTTCCCTGATAAAAAACATTCAAAACAATAAAGTCCGTGGAAAATATCAGGAATACAAAAACACAGAGGCTGTAGCAATATCTGGCATTGAGTTAGCCAAAACACAACCGGATATTTCCGGTTTCATCCAGTCATATCTGGACAAACTGGTGTGGAATTTGTATGCAATGGACCGAGAAAATCACAGTAAAAATGGTTGTGGAGAAAAGCAAACTCTTTTCTTTAGGCAAGTCCATAAAATGTCATCTATACAAACAGAAATATCATGTTTGTTTGCCGAACTTCCTCTAGCTTTCTATCTAGAAAATACGAATGTGTGGAGCTGGTGTCCCCTTGATGAACCAATGAGTGTTTCAACGGTAGAAAATTAAATGTTCCCTGATAAAAAACATTCAAAAAAATAAAGTCCATCGATAATATCAAGAAAACACAAACACAGAGGCTTTCACAATATTTTGGATTGAGTTAGCCAAAACACAACCGGATATTTCTTGTTTCATCCAGTCATATCCGGACAAACTGGTGTGGAATTCGTATGCAATGGACCGAGAAAATCACAGTAAAATGGTTTTGGAGAAAAGCAAAGTCTTTTCGTTAGGCAAGTGCATAAAATGTCATCTATACAAACAGAAATATCATGTTTGTTTGCCACAGTTCCTCTAGCTTTCTCCCTAGAAAATACGAATGTGTAGTGCTGGTGTCTCCATGTGGAACCAATTACCGATTCCAAGCACAAAATTAAATGTTCCCCGATAAAAAACATTCAAAACAATAAAGTCCGTGGATAATATCAGGAATACAAAAACACAGAGGCTGTAGCAATATCTGGGATTGAGTTAGCCGAAACACAACCGGATATTTCCGGTTTCATCCAGTCATATCTGGACAAACTGGTGTGGAATTCGTATGCAATGGACCGAGAGAATCACAGTAGAAATGGTTTTGGAGAAAAGCAAAGTCTTTTCGTTAGGCAAGTGCAATTAGTGTTTCTGAGGTGCAAAATTAAATGTTGCCTGATAAAAACATTCAAAACAATACAGTCCATCAATAATATCCAGAAAACACAAACACACAGGCTTTCACAATGTTTCGGATTGAGTTAGCCAAAACTCAACAGTATATTTCTGTTTCATCGAATCATATCCGGACAAACTGGTGTGGAATTCGTATGCAATGGATTGAGAAAACCACAGTAAAAATGACTTTGGAGAAGAGCAAAGTCTTTTCGTTAGGCAAGTGCATAAAATGTCATCAATACAAACAGAAATATCATGTTTATTTGTCACAGTTCCTCTAGCTTTCTCCCTAGAAATACGAATGTGTAGAGCTGGTGTCTCCATGTGGAACCAATTACTGTATCCAAGCTTAAAATAAAATGTTCTCCGATAAAAAACATTCAAAACAATAAAGTCCGTGGATAATATCCAGAAAACACACACACTGAGGCTGTATTAATAGCTGGGATTGAGTTAGCCAAAACAAATCCGGATACATTTTCACTTTCATTAAGGTCATATCCGGACAAAGTGGTGTGTAATTTCTAAGCAATGCACTGAGAAAATCACAGTAAAAATGGTTTTGGAGAAAAGCAAAGTCTTTTCCTTAGGCAAGTGCATGAAATGTCATCTATACAAACAGATATATCATGTTTGTTTGCCGCAGTCCCAGTAGCTTTCTCCCTAGAAAATACGAATGTGTAGCGCTGGTGTCTCCATGTGGAACCAATTAGTGATTCCAAGCACAAAATTAAATGTTCCCTGATAAAAAACATTCAAAACAATAAAGTCCGTGGAAAATATCAGGAATACAAAAACACAGAGGCTGTAGCAATATCTGGCATTGAGTTAGCCAAAACACAACCGGATATTTCCGGTTTCATCCAGTCATATCTGGACAAACTGGTGTGGAATTTGTATGCAATGGACCGAGAAAATCACAGTAAAAATGGTTGTGGAGAAAAGCAAACTCTTTTCTTTAGGCAAGTCCATAAAATGTCATCTATACAAACAGAAATATCATGTTTGTTTGCCGAACTTCCTCTAGCTTTCTATCTAGAAAATACGAATGTGTGGAGCTGGTGTCCCCTTGATGAACCAATGAGTGTTTCAACGGTAGAAAATTAAATGTTCCCTGATAAAAAACATTCAAAACAATAAAGTCCATCGATAATATCAAGAAAACACAAACACAGAGGCTTTCACAATATTTTGGATTGAGTTAGCCAAAACACAACCGGATATTTCTTGTTTCATCCAGTCATATCCGGACAAACTGGTGTGGAATTCGTATGCAATGGACCGAGAAAATCACAGTAAAATGGTTTTGGAGAAAAGCAAAGTCTTTTCGTTAGGCAAGTGCATAAAATGTCATCTATACAAACAGAAATATCATGTTTGTTTGCCACAGTTCCTCTAGCTTTCTCCCTAGAAAATACGAATGTGTAGTGCTGGTGTCTCCATGTGGAACCAATTACCGATTCCAAGCACAAAATTAAATGTTCCCCGATAAAAAACATTCAAAACAATAAAGTCCGTGGATAATATCAGGAATACAAAAACACAGAGGCTGTAGCAATATCTGGGATTGAGTTAGCCGAAACACAACCGGATATTTCCGGTTTCATCCAGTCATATCTGGACAAACTGGTGTGGAATTCGTATGCAATGGACCGAGAGAATCACAGTAGAAATGGTTTTGGAGAAAAGCAAAGTCTTTTCGTTAGGCAAGTGCAATTAGTGTTTCTGAGGTGCAAAATTAAATGTTGCCTGATAAAAACATTCAAAACAATACAGTCCATCAATAATATCCAGAAAACACAAACACACAGGCTTTCACAATGTTTCGGATTGAGTTAGCCAAAACTCAACAGTATATTTCTGTTTCATCGAATCATATCCGGACAAACTGGTGTGGAATTCGTATGCAATGGATTGAGAAAACCACAGTAAAAATGACTTTGGAGAAGAGCAAAGTCTTTTCGTTAGGCAAGTGCATAAAATGTCATCAATACAAACAGAAATATCATGTTTATTTGTCACAGTTCCTCTAGCTTTCTCCCTAGAAATACGAATGTGTAGAGCTGGTGTCTCCATGTGGAACCAATTACTGTATCCAAGCTTAAAAAAAAATGTTCTCCGATAAAAAACATTCAAAACAATAAAGTCCGTGGATAATATCCAGAAAACACACACACTGAGGCTGTATTAATAGCTGGGATTGAGTTAGCCAAAACAAATCCGGATACTTTTTCACTTTCATTAAGGTCATATCCGGACAAAGTGGTGTGTAATTTCTATGCAATGCACTGAGAAAATCACAGTAAAAATGGTTTTGGAGAAAAGCAAAGTCTTTTCCTTAGGCAAGTGCATGAAATGTCATCTACACAAACAGATATATCATGTTTGTTTGCCGCAGTCCCAGTAGCTTTCTCCCTAGAAAATACGAATGTGTAGCGCTGGTGTCTCCATGTGGAACCAATTAGTGATTCCAAGCACAAAATTAAATGTTCCCTGATAAAAAACATTCAAAACAATAAAGTCCGTGGAAAATATCAGGAATACAAAAACACAGAGGCTGTAGCAATATCTGGCATTGAGTTAGCCAAAACACAACCGGATATTTCCGGTTTCATCCAGTCATATCTGGACAAACTGGTGTGGAATTTGTATGCAATGGACCGAGAAAATCACAGTAAAAATGGTTGTGGAGAAAAGCAAACTCTTTTCTTTAGGCAAGTCCATAAAATGTCATCTATACAAACAGAAATATCATGTTTGTTTGCCGAACTTCCTCTAGCTTTCTATCTAGAAAATACGAATGTGTGGAGCTGGTGTCCCCTTGATGAACCAATGAGTGTTTCAACGGTAGAAAATTAAATGTTCCCTGATAAAAAACATTCAAAACAATAAAGTCCATCGATAATATCAAGAAAACACAAACACAGAGGCTTTCACAATATTTTGGATTGAGTTAGCCAAAACACAACCGGATATTTCTTGTTTCATCCAGTCATATCCGGACAAACTGGTGTGGAATTCGTATGCAATGGACCGAGAAAATCACAGTAAAATGGTTTTGGAGAAAAGCAAAGTCTTTTCGTTAGGCAAGTGCATGAAATGTCATCTATACAAACAGAAATATCATGTTTGTTTGCCACAGTTCCTCTAGCTTTCTCCCTAGAAAATACGAATGTGTAGTGCTGGTGTCTCCATGTGGAACCAATTACCGATTCCAAGCACAAAATTAAATGTTCCCCGATAAAAAACATTCAAAACAATAAAGTCCGTGGATAATATCAGGAATACAAAAACACAGAGGCTGTAGCAATATCTGGGATTGAGTTAGCCGAAACACAACCGGATATTTCCGGTTTCATCCAGTCATATCTGGACAAACTGGTGTGGAATTCGTATGCAATGGACTGAGAGAATCACAGTAGAAATGGTTTTGGAGAAAAGCAAAGTCTTTTCGTTAGGCAAGTGCAATTAGTGTTTCTGAGGTGCAAAATTAAATGTTGCCTGATAAAAACATTCAAAACAATACAATCCATCAATAATATCCAGAAAACACAAACACACAGGCTTTCACAATGTTTCGGATTGAGTTAGCCAAAACTCAACAGTATATTTCTGTTTCATCGAATCATATCCGGACAAACTGGTGTGGAATTCGTATGCAATGGATTGAGAAAACCACAGTAAAAATGACTTTGGAGAAGAGCAAAGTCTTTTCGTTAGGCAAGTGCATAAAATGTCATCAATACAAACAGAAATATCATGTTTATTTGTCACAGTTCCTCTAGCTTTCTCCCTAGAAATACGAATGTGTAGAGCTGGTGTCTCCATGTGGAACCAATTCCTGTATCCAAGCTTAAAAAAAATGTTCTCCGATAAAAAAACATTCAAAACAATAAAGTCCGTTGATAATATCCAGAAAACACACACACTGAGGCTGTATTAATAGCTGGGATTGAGTTAGCCAAAACAAATCCGGATACTTTTTCACTTTCATTAAGGTCATATCCGGACAAAGTGGTGTGTAATTTCTATGCAATGCACTGAGAAAATCACAGTAAAAATGGTTTTGGAGAAAAGCAAAGTCTTTTCCTTAGGCAAGTGCATGAAATGTCATCTACACAAACAGATATATCATGTTTGTTTGCCACAGTCCCAGTAGCTTACTCCCTAGAAAATACGAATGTGTAGCGCTGGTGTCTCCATGTGGAACCAATTAGTGATTCCAAGCACAAAATTAAATGTTCCCTGATAAAAAACATTCAAAACAATAAAGTCCGTGGATAATATCCAGAAAACACACACACTGAGGCTGTATTAATAGCTGGGATTGAGTTAGCCAAAACAAATCCGGATACTTTTTCACTTTCATTAAGGTCATATCCGGACAAAGTGGTGTGTAATTTCTATGCAATGCACTGAGAAAATCACAGTAAAAATGGTTTTGGAGAAAAGCAAAGTCTTTTCGTTAGGCAAGTGCATGAAATGTCATCTATACAAACAGATATATCATGTTTGTTTGCCGCAGTCCCAGTAGCTTTCTCCCTAGAAAATACGAATGTGTAGCGCTGGTGTCTCCATGTGGAACCAATTAGTGATTCCAAGCACAAAATTAAATGTTCCCTGATAAAAAACATTCAAAACAATAAAGTCCGTGGAAAATATCAGGAATACAAAAACACAGAGGCTGTAGCAATATCTGGCATTGAGTTAGCCAAAACACAACCGGATATTTCCGGTTTCATCCAGTCATATCTGGACAAACTGGTGTGGAATTTGTATGCAATGGACCGAGAAAATCACAGTAAAAATGGTTGTGGAGAAAAGCAAACTCTTTTCTTTAGGCAAGTCCATAAAATGTCATCTATACAAACAGAAATATCATGTTTGTTTGCCGAACTTCCTCTAGCTTTCTATCTAGAAAATACGAATGTGTGGAGCTGGTGTCCCCTTGATGAACCAATGAGTGTTTCAACGGTAGAAAATTAAATGTTCCCTGATAAAAAACATTCAAAACAATAAAGCCCATCGATAATATCAAGAAAACACAAACACAGAGGCTTTCACAATATTTTGGATTGAGTTAGCCAAAACACAACCGGATATTTCTTGTTTCATCCAGTCATATCCGGACAAACTGGTGTGGAATCCGTATGCAATGGACCGAGAAAATCACAGTAAAATGGTTTTGGAGAAAAGCAAAGTCTTTTCGTTAGGCAAGTGCATAAAATGTCATCTATACAAACAGAAATATCATGTTTGTTTGCCACAGTTCCTCTAGCTTTCTCCCTAGAAAATACGAATGTGTAGTGCTGGTGTCTCCATGTGGAACCAATTACCGATTCCAAGCACAAAATTAAATGTTCCCCGATAAAAAACATTCAAAACAATAAAGTCCGTGGATAATATCAGGAATACAAAAACACAGAGGCTGTAGCAATATCTGGGATTGAGTTAGCCAAAACACAACCGGATATTTCCAGTTTCATCCAGTCATATCTGGACAAACTGGTGTGGAATTCGTATGCAATGGACCGAGAGAATCACAGTAGAAATGGTTTTGGAGAAAAGCAAAGTCTTTTCGTTAGGCAAGTGCAATTAGTGTTTCTGAGGTGCAAAATTAAATGTTGCCTGATAAAAACATTCAAAACAATACAGTCCATCAATAATATCCAGAAAACACAAACACACAGGCTTTCACAATGTTTCGGATTGAGTTAGCCAAAACTCAACAGCATATTTCTGTTTCATCGAATCATATCCGGACAAACTGGTGTGGAATTCGTATGCAATGGATTGAGAAAACCACAGTAAAAATGACTTTGGAGAAGAGCAAAGTCTTTTCGTTAGGCAAGTGCATAAAATGTCATCAATACAAACAGAAATATCATGTTTATTTGTCACAGTTCCTCTAGCTTTCTCCCTAGAAATACGAATGTGTAGAGCTGGTGTCTCCATGTGGAACCAATTACTGTATCCAAGCTTAAAATAAAATGTTCTCCGATAAAAAACATTCAAAACAATAAAGTCCGTGGATAATATCCAGAAAACACACACACTGAGGCTGTATTAATAGCTGGGATTGAGTTAGCCAAAACAAATCCGGATACTTTTTCACTTTCATTAAGGTCATATCCGGACAAAGTGGTGTGTAATTTCTATGCAATGCACTGAGAAAATCACAGTAAAAATGGTTTTGGAGAAAAGCAAAGTCTTTTCCTTAGGCAAGTGCATGAAATGTCATCTATACAAACAGATATATCATGTTTGTTTGCCGCAGTCCCAGTAGCTTTCTCCCTAGAAAATACGAATGTGTAGCGCTGGTGTCTCCATGTGGAACCAATTAGTGATTCCAAGCACAAAATTAAATGTTCCCTGATAAAAAACATTCAAAACAATAAAGTCCGTGGAAAATATCAGGAATACAAAAACACAGAGGCTGTAGCAATATCTGGCATTGAGTTAGCCAAAACACAACCGGATATTTCCGGTTTCATCCAGTCATATCTGGACAAACTGGTGTGGAATTTGTATGCAATGGACCGAGAAAATCACAGTAAAAATGGTTGTGGAGAAAAGCAAACTCTTTTCTTTAGGCAAGTCCATAAAATGTCATCTATACAAACAGAAATATCATGTTTGTTTGCCGAACTTCCTCTAGCTTTCTATCTAGAAAATACGAATGTGTGGAGCTGGTGTCCCCTTGATGAACCAATGAGTGTTTCAACGGTAGAAAATTAAATGTTCCCTGATAAAAAAACATTCAAAACAATAAAGTCCATCGATAATATCAAGAAAACACAAACACAGAGGCTTTCACAATATTTTGGATTGAGTTAGCCAAAACACAACCGGATATTTCTTGTTTCATCCAGTCATATCCGGACAAACTGGTGTGGAATCCGTATGCAATGGACCGAGAAAATCACAGTAAAATGGTTTTGGAGAAAAGCAAAGTCTTTTCGTTAGGCAAGTGCATGAAATGTCATCTATACAAACAGAAATATCATGTTTGTTTGCCGCAGTCCCAGTAGCTTTCTCCCTAGAAAATACGAATGTGTAGTGCTGGTGTCTCCATGTGGAACCAATTACCGATTCCAAGCACAAAATTAAATGTTCCCCGATAAAAAACATTCAAAACAATAAAGTCCGTGGATAATATCAGGAATACAAAAACACAGAGGCTGTAGCAATATCTGGGATTGAGTTAGCCAAAACACAACCGGATATTTCCGGTTTCATCCAGTCATATCTGGACAAACTGGTGTGGAATTCGTATGCAATGGACCGAGAGAATCACAGTAGAAATGGTTTTGGAGAAAAGCAAAGTCTTTTAGTTAGGCAAGTGCAATTAGTGTTTCTGAGGTGCAAAATTAAATGTTGCCTGATAAAAACATTCAAAACAATACAGTCCATCAATAATATCCAGAAAACACAAACACACAGGCTTTCACAATGTTTCGGATTGAGTTAGCCAAAACTCAACAGGATATTTCTGTTTCATCGAATCATATCCGGACAAACTGGTGTGGAATTCGTATGCAATGGATTGAGAAAACCACAGTAAAAATGACTTTGGAGAAGAGCAAAGTCTTTTCGTTAGGCAAGTGCATAAAATGTCATCAATACAAACAGAAATATCATGTTTATTTGTCACAGTTCCTCTAGCTTTCTCCCTAGAAATATGAATGTGTAGAGCTGGTGTCTCCATGTGGAACCAATTACTGTATCCAAGCTTAAAAAAAAATGTTCTCCGATAAAAAACATTCAAAACAATAAAGTCCGTGGATAATATCCAGAAAACACACACACTGAGGCTGTATTAATAGCTGGGATTGAGTTAGCCAAAACAAATCCGGATACTTTTTCACTTTCATTAAGGTCATATCCGGACAAAGTGGTGTGTAATTTCTATGCAATGCACTGAGAAAATCACAGTAAAAATGGTTTTGGAGAAAAGCAAAGTCTTTTCCTTAGGCAAGTGCATGAAATGTCATCTATACAAACAGATATATCATGTTTGTTTGCCGCAGTCCCAGTAGCTTTCTCCCTAGAAAATACGAATGTGTAGCGCTGGTGTCTCCATGTGGAACCAATTAGTGATTCCAAGCACAAAATTAAATGTTCCCTGATAAAAAACATTCAAAACAATAAAGTCCGTGGAAAATATCAGGAATACAAAAACACAGAGGCTGTAGCAATATCTGGCATTGAGTTAGCCAAAACACAACCGGATATTTCCGGTTTCATCCAGTCATATCTGGACAAACTGGTGTGGAATTTGTATGCAATGGACCGAGAAAATCACAGTAAAAATGGTTGTGGAGAAAAGCAAACTCTTTTCTTTAGGCAAGTCCATAAAATGTCATCTATACAAACAGAAATATCATGTTTGTTTGCCGAACTTCCTCTAGCTTTCTATCTAGAAAATACGAATGTGTGGAGCTGGTGTCCCCTTGATGAACCAATGAGTGTTTCAACGGTAGAAAATTAAATGTTCCCTGATAAAAAAACATTCAAAACAATAAAGTCCATCGATAATATCAAGAAAACACAAACACAGAGGCTTTCACAATATTTTGGATTGAGTTAGCCAAAACAAAACCGGATATTTCTTGTTTCATCCAGTCATATCCGGACAAACTGGTGTGGAATCCGTATGCAATGGACCGAGAAAATCACAGTAAAATGGTTTTGGAGAAAAGCAAAGTCTTTTCGTTAGGCAAGTGCATGAAATGTCATCTATACAAACAGAAATATCATGTTTGTTTGCCGCAGTCCCAGTAGCTTTCTCCCTAGAAAATACGAATGTGTAGTGCTGGTGTCTCCATGTGGAACCAATTACCGATTCCAAGCACAAAATTAAATGTTCCCCGATAAAAAACATTCAAAACAATAAAGTCCGTGGATAATATCAGGAATACAAAAACACAGAGGCTGTAGCAATATCTGGGATTGAGTTAGCCAAAACACAACCGGATATTTCCGGTTTCATCCAGTCATATCTGGACAAACTGGTGTGGAATTCGTATGCAATGGACCGAGAGAATCACAGTAGAAATGGTTTTGGAGAAAAGCAAAGTCTTTTAGTTAGGCAAGTGCAATTAGTGTTTCTGAGGTGCAAAATTAAATATTGCCTGATAAAAACATTCAAAACAATACAGTCCATCAATAATATCCAGAAAACACAAACACACAGGCTTTCACAATGTTTCGGATTGAGTTAGCCAAAACTCAACAGGATATTTCTGTTTCATCGAATCATATCCGGACAAACTGGTGTGGAATTCGTATGCAATGGATTGAGAAAACCACAGTAAAAATGACTTTGGAGAAGAGCAAAGTCTTTTCGTTAGGCAAGTGCATAAAATGTCATCAATACAAACAGAAATATCATGTTTATTTGTCACAGTTCCTCTAGCTTTCTCCCTAGAAATATGAATGTGTAGAGCTGGTGTCTCCATGTGGAACCAATTACTGTATCCAAGCTTAAAAAAAAATGTTCTCCGATAAAAAACATTCAAAACAATAAAGTCCATGTATAATATCCAGAAAACACACACACTGAGGCTGTATTAATAGCTGGGATTGAGTTAGCCAAAACAAATCCGGATACTTTTTCACTTTCATTAAGGTCATATCCGGACAAAGTGGTGTGTAATTTCTATGCAATGCACTGAGAAAATCACAGTAAAAATGGTTTTGGAGAAAAGCAAAGTCTTTTCCTTAGGCAAGTGCATGAAAGGTCATCTATACAAACAGATATATCATGTTTGTTTACGCAGTCCCAGTAGCTTTCTCCCTAGAAAATACGAATGTGTAGCGCTGGTGTCTCCATGTGGAACCAATTAGTGATTCCAAGCACAAAATTAAATGTTCCCTGATAAAAAACATTCAAAACAATAAAGTCCGTGGAAAATATCAGGAATACAAAAACACAGAGGCTGTAGCAATATCTGGCATTGAGTTAGCCAAAACACAACCGGATATTTCCAGTTTCATCCAGTCATACCTGGACAAACTGGTGTGGAATTTGTATGCAATGGACCGAGAAAATCACAGTAAAAATGGTTGTGGAGAAAAGCAAACTCTTTTCTTTAGGCAAGTCCATAAAATGTCATCTATACAAACAGAAATATCATGTTTGTTTGCCGAACTTCCTCTAGCTTTCTATCTAGAAAATACGAATGTGTGGAGCTGGTGTCCCCTTGATGAACCAATGAGTGTTTCAACGGTAGAAAATTAAATGTTCCCTGATAAAAAACATTCAAAACAATAAAGTCCATCGATAATATCAAGAAAACACAAACACAGAGGCTTTCACAATATTTTGGATTGAGTTAGCCAAAACACAACCGGATATTTCTTGTTTCATCCAGTCATATCCGGACAAACTGGTGTGGAATCCGTATGCAATGGACCGAGAAAATCACAGTAAAATGGTTTTGGAGAAAAGCAAAGTCTTTTCGTTAGGCAAGTGCATGAAATGTCATCTATACAAACAGATATATCATGTTTGTTTGCCGCAGTCCCAGTAGCTTTCTCCCTAGAAAATACGAATGTGTAGCGCTGGTGTCTCCATGTGGAACCAATTACCGATTCCAAGCACAAAATTAAATGTTCCCCGATAAAAAACATTCAAAACAATAAAGTCCGTGGAAAATATCAGGAATACAAAAACACAGAGGCTGTAGCAATATCTGGCATTGAGTTAGCCAAAACACAACCGGATATTTCCGGTTTCATCCAGTCATATCTGGACAAACTGGTGTGGAATTTGTATGCAATGGACCGAGAAAATCACAGTAAAAATGGTTGTGGAGAAAAGCAAACTCTTTTCTTTAGGCAAGTCCATAAAATGTCATCTATACAAACAGAAATATCATGTTTGTTTGCCGAACTTCCTCTAGCTTTCTATCTAGAAAATACGAATGTGTGGAGCTGGTGTCCCCTTGATGAACCAATGAGTGTTTCAACGGTAGAAAATTAAATGTTCCCTGATAAAAAACATTCAAAACAATAAAGTCCATCGATAATATCAAGAAAACACAAACACAGAGGCTTTCACAATATTTTGGATTGAGTTAGCCAAAACACAACCGGATATTTCTTGTTTCATCCAGTCATATCCGGACAAACTGGTGTGGAATTCGTATGCAATGGACCGAGAAAATCACAGTAAAATGGTTTTGGAGAAAAGCAAAGTCTTTTCGTTAGGCAAGTGCATGAAATGTCATCTATACAAACAGATATATCATGTTTGTTTGCCGCAGTCCCAGTAGCTTTCTCCCTAGAAAATACGAATGTGTAGCGCTGGTGTCTCCATGTGGAACCAATTAGTGATTCCAAGCACAAAATTAAATGTTCCCTGATAAAAAACATTCAAAACAATAAAGTCCGTGGAAAATATCAGGAATACAAAAACACAGAGGCTGTAGCAATATCTGGCATTGAGTTAGCCAAAACACAACCGGATATTTCCGGTTTCATCCAGTCATATCTGGACAAACTGGTGTGGAATTTGTATGCAATGGACCGAGAAAATCACAGTAAAAATGGTTGTGGAGAAAAGCAAACTCTTTTCTTTAGGCAAGTCCATAAAATGTCATCTATACAAACAGAAATATCATGTTTGTTTGCCAAACTTCCTCTAGCTTTCTATCTAGAAAATACGAATGTGTGGAGCTGGTGTCCCCTTGATGAACCAATGAGTGTTTCAACGGTAGAAAATTAAATGTTCCCTGATAAAAAACATTCAAAACAATAAAGTCCATCGATAATATCAAGAAAACACAAACACAGAGGCTTTCACAATATTTTGGATTGAGTTAGCCAAAACACAACCGGATATTTCTTGTTTCATCCAGTCATATCCGGACAAACTGGTGTGGAATTCGTATGCAATGGACCGAGAAAATCACAGTAAAATGGTTTTGGAGAAAAGCAAAGTCTTTTCGTTAGGCAAGTGCATAAAATGTCATCTATACAAACAGAAATATCATGTTTGTTTGCCACAGTTCCTCTAGCTTTCTCCCTAGAAAATACGAATGTGTAGTGCTGGTGTCTCCATGTGGAACCAATTACCGATGCCAAGCACAAAATTAAATGTTCCCCGATAAAAAACATTCAAAACAATAAAGTCCGTGGATAATATCAGGAATACAAAAACACAGAGGCTGTAGCAATATCTGGGATTGAGTTAGCCAAAACACAACCGGATATTTCCGGTTTCATCCAGTCATATCTGGACAAACTGGTGTGGAATTCGTATGCAATGGACCGAGAGAATCACAGTAGAAATGGTTTTGGAGAAAAGCAAAGTCTTTTCGTTAGGCAAGTGCAATTAGTGTTTCTGAGGTGCAAAATTAAATGTTGCCTGATAAAAACATTCAAAACAATACAGTCCATCAATAATATCCAGAAAACACAAACACACAGGCTTTCACAATGTTTCCGATTGAGTTAGCCAAAACTCAACAGTATATTTCTGTTTCATCGAATCATATCCGGACAAGCTGGTGTGGAATTCGTATGCAATGGATTGAGAAAACCACAGTAAAAATGATTTTGGAGAAGAGCAAAGTCTTTTCGTTAGGCAAGTGCATAAAATGTCATCAATACAAACAGAAATATCATGTTTATTTGTCACAGTTCCTCTAGCTTTCTCCCTAGAAATACGAATGTGTAGAGCTGGTGTCTCCATGTGGAACCAATTACTGTATCCAAGCTTAAAATAAAATGTTCTCCGATAAAAAACATTCAAAACAATAAAGTCCGTGGATAATATCCAGAAAACACACACACTGAGGCTGTATTAATAGCTGGGATTGAGTTAGCCAAAACAAATCCGGATACTTTTTCACTTTCATTAAGGTCATATCCGGACAAAGTGGTGTGTAATTTCTATGCAATGCACTGAGAAAATCACAGTAAAAATGGTTTTGGAGAAAAGCAAAGTCTTTTCCTTAGGCAAGTGCATGAAATGTCATCTATACAAACAGATATATCATGTTTGTTTGCCGCAGTCCCAGTAGCTTTCTCCCTAGAAAATACGAATATGTAGCGCTGGTGTCTCCATGTGGAACCAATTAGTGATTCCAAGCACAAAATTAAATGTTCCCTGATAAAAAACATTCAAAACAATAAAGTCCGTGGAAAATATCAGGAATACAAAAACACAGAGGCTGTAGCAATATCTGGCATTGAGTTAGCCAAAACACAACCGGATATTTCCGGTTTCATCCAGTCATATCTGGACAAACTGGTGTGGAATTTGTATGCAATGGACCGAGAAAATCACAGTAAAAATGGTTGTGGAGAAAAGCAAACTCTTTTCTTTAGGCAAGTCCATAAAATGTCATCTATACAAACAGAAATATCATGTTTGTTTGCCGAACTTCCTCTAGCTTTCTATCTAGAAAATACGAATGTGTGGAGCTGGTGTCCCCTTGATGAACCAATGAGTGTTTCAACGGTAGAAAATTAAATGTTCCCTGATCAAAAACATTCAAAACAATAAAGTCCATCGATAATATCAAGAAAACACAAACACAGAGGCTTTCACAATATTTTGGATTGAGTTAGCCAAAACACAACCGGATATTTCTTGTTTCATCCAGTCATATCCGGACAAACTGGTGTGGAATCCGTATGCAATGGACCGAGAAAATCACAGTAAATTGGTTTTGGAGAAAAGCAAAGTCTTTTCGTTAGGCAAGTGCATAAAATGTCATCTATACAAACAGAAATATCATGTTTGTTTGCCACAGTTCCTCTAGCTTTCTCCCTAGAAAATACGAATGTGTAGTGCTGGTGTCTCCATGTGGAACCAATTACCGATTCCAAGCACAAAATTAAATGTTCCCCGATAAAAAACATTCAAAACAATAAAGTCCGTGGATAATATCAGGAATACAAAAACACAGAGGCTGTAGCAATATCTGGGATTGAGTTAGCCAAAACACAACCGGATATTTCCGGTTTCATCCAGTCATATCTGGACAAACTGGTGTGGAATTCGTATGCAATGGACCGAGAGAATCACAGTAGAAATGGTTTTGGAGAAAAGCAAAGTCTTTTCGTTAGGCAAGTGCAATTAGTGTTTCTGAGGTGCAAAATTAAATGTTGCCTGATAAAAACATTCAAAACAATACAGTCCATCAATAATATCCAGAAAACACAAACACACAGGCTTTCACAATGTTTCGGATTGAGTTAGCCAAAACTCAACAGTATATTTCTGTTTCATCGAATCATATCCGGACAAACTGGTGTGGAATTCGTATGCAATGGATTGAGAAAACCACAGTAAAAATGACTTTGGAGAAGAGTAAAGTCTTTTCGTTAGGCAAGTGCATAAAATGTCATCAATACAAACAGAAATATCATGTTTATTTGTCACAGTTCCTCTAGCTTTCTCCCTAGAAATACGAATGTGTAGAGCTGGTGTCTCCATGTGGAACCAATTACTGTATCCAAGCTTAAAATAAAATGTTCTCCGATAAAAAACATTCAAAACAATAAAGTCCGTGGATAATATCCAGAAAACACACACACTGAGGCTGTATTAATAGCTGGGATTGAGTTAGCCAAAACAAATCCGGATACTTTTTCACTTTCATTAAGGTCATATCCGGACAAAGTGGTGTGTAATTTCTATGCAATGCACTGAGAAAATCACAGTAAAAATGGTTTTGGAGAAAAGCAAAGTCTTTTCGTTAGGCAAGTGCATGAAATGTCATCTATACAAACAGATATATCATGTTTGTTTGCCGCAGTCCCAGTAGCTTTCTCCCTAGAAAATACGAATGTGTAGCGCTGGTGTCTCCATGTGGAACCAATTAGTGATTCCAAGCACAAAATTAAATGTTCCCTGATAAAAAACATTCAAAACAATAAAGTCCATTGAAAATATCAGGAATACAAAAACACAGAGGCTGTAGCAATATCTGGCATTGAGTTAGCCAAAACACAACCGGATATTTCCGGTTTCATCCAGTCATATCTGGACAAACTGGTGTGGAATTTGTATGCAATGGACCGAGAAAATCACAGTAAAATGGTTGTGGAGAAAAGCAAACTCTTTTCTTTAGGCAAGTCCATAAAATGTCATCTATACAAACAGAAATATCATGTTTGTTTGCCGAACTTCCTCTAGCTTTCTATCTAGAAAATACGAATGTGTGGAGCTGGTGTCCCCTTGATGAACCAATGAGTGTTTCAACGGTAGAAAATTAAATGTTCCCTGATAAAAAACATTCAAAACAATAAAGTCCATCGATAATATCAAGAAAACACAAACACAGAGGCTTTCACAATATTTTGGATTGAGTTAGCCAAAACACAACCGGATATTTCTTGTTTCATCCAGTCATATCCGGACAAACTGGTGTGGAATTCATATGCAATGGACCGAGAAAATCACAGTAAAATGGTTTTGGAGAAAAGCAAAGTCTTTTCGTTAGGCAAGTGCATAAAATGTCATCTATACAAAGAGAAATATCATGTTTGTTTGCCATAGTTCCTCTAGCTTTCTCCCTAGAAAATACGAATGTGTAGTGCTGGTGTCTCCATGTGGAACCAATTACCGATTCCAAGCACAAAATTAAATGTTCCCCGATAAAAAACATTCAAAACAATAAAGTCCGTGGATAATATCAGGAATACAAAAACACAGAGGCTGTAGCAATATCTGGGATTGAGTTAGCCAAAACACAACCGGATATTTCCGGTTTCATCCAGTCATATCTGGACAAACTGGTGTGGAATTCGTATGCAATGGCCCGAGAGAATCACAGTAGAAATGGTTTTGGAGAAAAGCAAAGTCTTTTCGTTAGGCAAGTGCAATTAGTGTTTCTGAGGTGCAAAATTAAATGTTGCCTGATAAAAACATTCAAAACAATACAGTCCATCAATAATATCCAGAAAACACAAACACACAGGCTTTCACAATGTTTCCGATTGAGTTAGCCAAAACTCAACAGTATATTTCTGTTTCATCGAATCATATCCGGACAAGCTGGTGTGGAATTCGTATGCAATGGATTGAGAAAACCACAGTAAAAATGATTTTGGAGAAGAGCAAAGTCTTTTCGTTAGGCAAGTGCATAAAATGTCATCAATACAAACAGAAATATCATGTTTATTTGTCACAGTTCCTCTAGCTTTCTCCCTAGAAATACGAATGTGTAGAGCTGGTGTCTCCATGTGGAACCAATTACTGTAGCCAAGCTTAAAATAAAATGTTCTCCGATAAAAAACATTCAAAACAATAAAGTCCGTGGATAATATCCAGAAAACACACACACTGAGGCTGTATTAATAGCTGGGATTGAGTTAGCCAAAACAAATCCGGATACTTTTTCACTTTCATTAAGGTCATATCCGGACAAAGTGGTGTGTAATTTCTATGCAATGCACTGAGAAAATCACAGTAAAAATGGTTTTGGAGAAAAGCAAAGTCTTTTCCTTAGGCAAGTGCATGAAATGTCATCTACACAAACAGATATATCATGTTTGTTTGCCGCAGTCCCAGTAGCTTTCTCCCTAGAAAATACGAATATGTAGCGCTGGTGTCTCCATGTGGAACCAATTAGTGATTCCAAGCACAAAATTAAATGTTCCCTGATAAAAAACATTCAAAACAATAAAGTCCGTGGAAAATATCAGGAATACAAAAACACAGAGGCTGTAGCAATATCTGGCATTGAGTTAGCCAAAACACAACCGGATATTTCCGGTTTCATCCAGTCATATCTGGACAAACTGGTGTGGAATTTGTATGCAATGGACCGAGAAAATCACAGTAAAAATGGTTGTGGAGAAAAGCAAACTCTTTTCTTTAGGCAAGTCCATAAAATGTCATCTATACAAACAGAAATATCATGTTTGTTTGCCGAACTTCCTCTAGCTTTCTATCTAGAAAATACGAATGTGTGGAGCTGGTGTCCCCTTGATGAACCAATGAGTGTTTCAACGGTAGAAAATTAAACGTTCCCTGATAAAAAACATTCAAAACAATAAAGTCCATCGATAATATCAAGAAAACACAAACACAGAGGCTTTCACAATATTTTGGATTGAGTTAGCCAAAACACAACCGGATATTTCTTGTTTCATCCAGTCATATCCGGACAAACTGGTGTGGAATCCGTATGCAATGGACCGAGAAAATCACAGTAAAATGGTTTTGGAGAAAAGCAAAGTCTTTTCGTTAGGCAAGTGCATAAAATGTCATCTATACAAACAGAAATATCATGTTTGTTTGCCACAGTTCCTCTAGCTTTCTCCCTAGAAAATACGAATGTGTAGTGCTGGTGTCTCCATGTGGAACCAATTACCGATTCCAAGCACAAAATTAAATGTTCCCCGATAAAAAACATTCAAAACAATAAAGTCCGTGGATAATATCAGGAATACAAAAACACAGAGGCTGTAGCAATATCTGGGATTGAGTTAGCCAAAACACAACCGGATATTTCTGGTTTCATCCAGTCATATCTGGACAAACTGGTGTGGAATTCGTATGCAATGGACCGAGAGAATCACAGTAGAAATGGTTTTGGAGAAAAGCAAAGTCTTTTCGTTAGGCAAGTGCAATTAGTGTTTCTGAGGTGCAAAATTAAATGTTGCCTGATAAAAACATTCAAAACAATACAGTCCATCAATAATATCCAGAAAACACAAACACACAGGCTTTCACAATGTTTCGGATTGAGTTAGCCAAAACTCAACAGTATATTTCTGTTTCATCGAATCATATCCGGACAAACTGGTGTGGAATTCGTATGCAATGGATTGAGAAAACCACAGTAAAAATGATTTTGGAGAAGAGCAAAGTCTTTTCGTTAGGCAAGTGCATAAAATGTCATCAATACAAACAGAAATATCATGTTTATTTGTCACAGTTCCTCTAGCTTTCTCCCTAGAAATACGAATGTGTAGAGCTGGTGTCTCCATGTGGAACCAATTACTGTATCCAAGCTTAAAATAAAATGTTCTCCGATAAAAAACATTCAAAACAATAAAGTCCGTGGATAATATCCAGAAAACACACACACTGAGGCTGTATTAATAGCTGGGATTGAGTTAGCCAAAACAAATCCGGATACTTTTTCACTTTCATTAAGGTCATATCCGGACAAAGTGGTGTGTAATTTCTATGCAATGCACTGAGAAAATCACAGTAAAAATGGTTTTGGTGAAAAGCAAAGTCTTTTCCTTAGGCAAGTGCATGAAATGTCATCTATACAAACAGATATATCATGTTTGTTTGCCGCAGTCCCAGTAGCTTTCTCCCTAGAAAATACGAATGTGTAGCGCTGGTGTCTCCATGTGGAACCAATTAGTGATTCCAAGCACAAAATTAAATGTTCCCTGATAAAAAACATTCAAAACAATAAAGTCCGTGGAAAATATCAGGAATACAAAAACACAGAGGCTGTAGCAATATCTGGCATTGAGTTAGCCAAAACACCACCGGATATTTCCGGTTTCATCCAGTCATATCTGGACAAACTGGTGTGGAATTTGTATGCAATGGACCGAGAAAATCACAGTAAAAATGGTTGTGGAGAAAAGCAAACTCTTTTCTTTAGGCAAGTCCATAAAATGTCATCTATACAAACAGAAATATCATGTTTGTTTGCCGAACTTCCTCTAGCTTTCTATCTAGAAAATACGAATGTGTGGAGCTGGTGTCCCCTTGATGAACCAATGAGTGTTTCAACGGTAGAAAATTAAATGCTCCCTGATAAAAAACATTCAAAACAATAAAGTCCATCGATAATATCAAGAAAACACAAACACAGAGGCTTTCACAATATTTTGGATTGAGTTAGCCAAAACACAACCGGATATTTCTTGTTTCATCCAGTCATATCCGGACAAACTGGTGTGGAATCCGTATGCAATGGACCGAGAAAATCACAGTAAAATGGTTTTGGAGAAAAGCAAAGTCTTTTCGTTAGGCAAGTGCATAAAATGTCATCTATACAAACAGAAATATCATGTTTGTTTGCCACAGTTCCTCTAGCTTTCTCCCTAGAAAATACGAATGTGTAGTGCTGGTGTCTCCATGTGGAACCAATTACCGATTCCAAGCACAAAATTAAATGTTCCCCGAAAAAAAACATTCAAAACAATAAAGTCCGTGGATAATATCAGGAATACAAAAACACAGAGGCTGTAGCAATATCTGGGATTGAGTTTGCCAAAACACAACCGGATATTTCCGGTTTCATCCAGTCATATCTGGACAAACTGGTGTGGAATTCGTATGCAATGGACCGAGAGAATCACAGTAGAAATGGTTTTGGAGAAAAGCAAAGTCTTTTCGTTAGGCAAGTGCAATTAGTGTTTCTGAGGTGCAAAATTAAATGTTGCCTGATAAAAACATTCAAAACAATACAGTCCATCAATAATATCCAGAAAACACAAACACACAGGCTTTCACAATGTTTCGGATTGAGTTAGCCAAAACTCAACAGTATATTTCTGTTTCATCGAATCATATCCGGACAAACTGGTGTGGAATTCGTATGCAATGGATTGAGAAAACCACAGTAAAAATGATTTTGGAGAAGAGCAAAGTCTTTTCGTTAGGCAAGTGCATAAAATGTCATCAATACAAACAGAAATATCATGTTTATTTCTCACAGTTCCTCTAGCTTTCTCCCTAGAAATACGAATGTGTAGAGCTGGTGTCTCCATGTGGAACCAATTACTGTATCCAAGCTTAAAAAAAAAATGTTCTCCGATAAAAAACATTCAAAACAATAAAGTCCGTGGATAATATCCAGAAAACACACACACTGAGGCTGTATTAATAGCTGGGATTGAGTTAGCCAAAACAAATCCGGATACTTTTTCACTTTCATTAAGGTCATATCCGGACAAAGTGGTGTGTAATTTCTATGCAATGCACTGAGAAAATCACAGTAAAAATGGTTTTGGAGAAAAGCAAAGTCTTTTCCTTAGGCAAGTGAATGAAATGTCATCTATACAAACAGATATATCATGTTTGTTTGCCGCAGTCCCAGTAGCTTTCTCCCTAGAAAATACGAATGTGTAGCGCTGGTGTCTCCATGTGGAACCAATTAGTGATTCCAAGCACAAAATTAAATGTTCCCTGATAAAAAACATTCAAAACAATAAAGTCCGTGGAAAATATCAGGAATACAAAAACACAGAGGCTGTAGCAATATCTGGCATTGAGTTAGCCAAAACACAACCGGATATTTCCGGTTTCATCCAGTCATATCTGGACAAACTGGTGTGGAATTTGTATGCAATGGACCGAGAAAATCACAGTAAAAATGGTTGTGGAGAAAAGCAAACTCTTTTCTTTAGGCAAGTCCATAAAATGTCATCTATACAAACAGAAATATCATGTTTGTTTGCCGAACTTCCTCTAGCTTTCTATCTAGAAAATACGAATGTGTGGAGCTGGTGTCCCCTTGATGAACCAATGAGTGTTTCAACGGTAGAAAATTAAATGTTCCCTGATAAAAAACATTCAAAACAATAAAGTCCATCGATAATATCAAGAAAACACAAACACAGAGGCTTTCACAATATTTTGGATTGAGTTAGCCAAAACACAACCGGATATTTCTTGTTTCATCCAGTCATATCCGGACAAACTGGTGTGGAATTCGTATGCAATGGACCGAGAAAATCACAGTAAAATGGTTTTGGAGAAAAGCAAAGTCTTTTCGTTAGGCAAGTGCATAAAATGTCATCTATACAAACAGAAATATCATGTTTGTTTGCCACAGTTCCTCTAGCTTTCTCCCTAGAAAATACGAATGTGTAGTGCTGGTGTCTCCATGTGGAACCAATTACCGATGCCAAGCACAAAATTAAATGTTCCCCGATAAAAAACATTCAAAACAATAAAGTCCGTGGATAATATCAGGAATACAAAAACACAGAGGCTGTAGCAATATCTGGGATTGAGTTAGCCAAAACACAACCGGATATTTCCGGTTTCATCCAGTCATATCTGGACAAACTGGTGTGGAATTTGTATGCAATGGACCGAGAAAATCACAGTAGAAATGGTTGTGGAGAAAAGCAAACTCTTTTCTTTAGGCAAGTCCATAAAATGTCATCTATACAAACAGAAATATCATGTTTGTTTGCCAAACTTCCTCTAGCTTTCTATCTAGAAAATACGAATGTGTGGAGCTGGTGTCCCCTTGATGAACCAATGAGTGTTTCAACGGTAGAAAATTAAATGTTCCCTGATAAAAAATATTCAAAACAATAAAGTCCATCGATAATATCAAGAAAACACAAACACAGAGGCTTTCACAATATTTTGGATTGAGTTAGCCAAAACACAACCGGATATTTCTTGTTTCATCCAGTCATATCCGGACAAACTGGTGTGGAATTCGTATGCAATGGACCGAGAAAATCACAGTAAAATGGTTTTGGAGAAAAGCAAAGTCTTTTCGTTAGGCAAGTGCATGAAATGTCATCTATACAAACAGAAATATCATGTTTGTTTGCCACAGTTCCTCTAGCTTTCTCCCTAGAAAATACGAATGTGTAGTGCTGGTGTCTCCATGTGGAACCAATTACCGATTCCAAGCACAAAATTAAATGTTCCCCGATAAAAAACATTCAAAACAATAAAGTCCGTGGATAATATCAGGAATACAAAAACACAGAGGCTGTAGCAATATCTGGGATTGAGTTAGCCAAAACACAACCGGATATTTCCGGTTTCATCCAGTCATATCTGGACAAACTGGTGTGGAATTCGTATGCAATGGACCGAGAGAATCACAGTAGAAATGGTTTTGGAGAAAAGCAAAGTCTTTTCGTTAGGCAAGTGCAATTAGTGTTTCTGAGGTGCAAAATTAAATGTTGCCTGATAAAAACATTCAAAACAATACAGTCCATCAATAATATCCAGAAAACACAAACACACAGGCTTTCACAATGTTTCGGATTGAGTTAGCCAAAACTCAACAGTATATTTCTGTTTCATCGAATCATATCCGGACAAACTGGTGTGGAATTCGTATGCAATGGATTGAGAAAACCACAGTAAAAATGACTTTGGAGAAGAGCAAAGTCTTTTCGTTAGGCAAGTGCATAAAATGTCATCAATACAAACAGAAATATCATGTTTATTTGTCACAGTTCCTCTAGCTTTCTCCCTAGAAATACGAATGTGTAGAGCTGGTGTCTCCATGTGGAACCAATTCCTGTATCCAAGCTTAAAAAAAAATGTTCTCCGATAAAAAACATTCAAAACAATAAAGTCCGTGGATAATATCCAGAAGACACACACACTGAGGCTGTATTAATAGCTGGGATTGAGTTAGCCAAAACAAATCCGGATACTTTTTCACTTTCATTAAGGTCATATCCGGACAAAGTGGTGTGTAATTTCTATGCAATGCACTGAGAAAATCACAGTAAAAATGGTTTTGGAGAAAAGCAAAGTCTTTTCCTTAGGCAAGTGCATGAAATGTCATCTATACAAACAGATATATCATGTTTGTTTGCCGCAGTCCCAGTAGCTTTCTCCCTAGAAAATACGAATGTGTAGCGCTGGTGTCTCCATGTGGAACCAATTAGTGATTCCAAGCACAAAATTAAATGTTCCCTGATAAAAAACATTCAAAACAATAAAGTCCGTGGAAAATATCAGGAATACAAAAACACAGAGGCTGTAGCAATATCTGGCATTGAGTTAGCCAAAACACAACCGGATATTTCCGGTTTCATCCAGTCATATCTGGACAAACTGGTGTGGAATTTGTATGCAATGGACCGAGAAAATCACAGTAAAAATGGTTGTGGAGAAAAGCAAACTCTTTTCTTTAGGCAAGTCCATAAAATGTCATCTATACAAACAGAAATATCATGTTTGATTGCCGAACTTCCTCTAGCTTTCTATCTAGAAAATACGAATGTGTGGAGCTGGTGTCCCCTTGATGAACCAATGAGTGTTTCAACGGTAGAAAATTAAATGTTCCCTGATAAAAAACATTCAAAACAATAAAGTCCATCGATAATATCAAGAAAACACAAACACAGAGGCTTTCACAATATTTTGGATTGAGTTAGCCAAAACACAACCGGATATTTCTTGTTTCATCCAGTCATATCCGGACAAACTGGTGTGGAATTCGTATGCAATGGACCGAGAAAATCACAGTAAAATGGTTTTGGAGAAAAGCAAAGTCTTTTCGTTAGGCAAGTGCATGAAATGTCATCTATACAAACAGAAATATCATGTTTGTTTGCCACAGTTCCTCTAGCTTTCTCCCTAGAAAATACGAATGTGTAGTGCTGGTGTCTCCATGTGGAACCAATTACCGATTCCAAGCACAAAATTAAATGTTCCCCGATAAAAAACATTCAAAACAATAAAGTCCGTGGATAATATCAGGAATACAAAAACACAGAGGCTGTAGCAATATCTGGGATTGAGTTAGCCAAAACACAACCGGATATTTCCGGTTTCATCCAGTCATATCTGGACAAACTGGTGTGGAATTCGTATGCAATGGACCGAGAGAATCACAGTAGAAATGGTTTTGGAGAAAAGCAAAGTCTTTTCGTTAGGCAAGTGCAATTAGTGTTTCTGAGGTGCAAAATTAAATGTTGCCTGATAAAAACATTCAAAACAATACAGTCCATCAATAATATCCAGAAAACACAAACACACAGGCTTTCACAATGTTTCGGATTGAGTTAGCCAAAACTCAACAGTATATTTCTGTTTCATCGAATCATATCCGGACAAACTGGTGTGGAATTCGTATGCAATGGATTGAGAAAACCACAGTAAAAATGACTTTGGAGAAGAGCAAAGTCTTTTCGTTAGGCAAGTGCATAAAATGTCATCAATACAAACAGAAATATCATGTTTATTTGTCACAGTTCCTCTAGCTTTCTCCCTAGAAATACGAATG
This sequence comes from Lepus europaeus, assembly GCF_033115175.1. Lineage (NCBI taxonomy): Eukaryota > Metazoa > Chordata > Mammalia > Lagomorpha > Leporidae > Lepus > Lepus europaeus. The sequence goes on along the minus strand of NW_026909158.1, from coordinate 1,678,381 downwards.
TGTAGAGCTGGTGTCTCCATGTGGAACCAATTACTGTATCCAAGCTTAAAATAAAATGTTCTCCGATAAAAAACATTCAAAACAATAAAGTCCGTGGATAATATCCAGAAAACACACACACTGAGGCTGTATTAATAGCTGGGATTGAGTTAGCCAAAACAAATCCGGATACTTTTTCACTTTCATTAAGGTCATATCCGGACAAAGTGGTGTGTAATTTCTATGCAATGCACTGAGAAAATCACAGTAAAAATGGTTTTGGAGAAAAGCAAAGTCTTTTCCTTAGGCAAGTGCATGAAATGTCATCTATACAAACAGATATATCATGTTTGTTTGCCGCAGTCCCAGTAGCTTTCTCCCTAGAAAATACGGATGTGTAGCGCTGGTGTCTCCATGTGGAACCAATTAGTGATTCCAAGCACAAAATTAAATGTTCCCTGATAAAAAACATTCAAAACAATAAAGTCCGTGGAAAATATCAGGAATACAAAAACACAGAGGCTGTAGCAATATCTGGCATTGAGTTAGCCAAAACACAACCGGATATTTCCGGTTTCATCCAGTCATATCTGGACAAACTGGTGTGGAATTTGTATGCAATGGACCGAGAAAATCACAGTAAAAATGGTTGTGGAGAAAAGCAAACTCTTTTCTTTAGGCAAGTCCATAAAATGTCATCTATACAAACAGAAATATCATGTTTGTTTGCCGAACTTCCTCTAGCTTTCTATCTAGAAAATACGAATGTGTGGAGCTGGTGTCCCCTTGATGAACCAATGAGTGTTTCAACGGTAGAAAATTCAATGTTCCCTGATAAAAAACATTCAAAACAATAAAGTCCATCGATAATATCAAGAAAACACAAACACAGAGGCTTTCACAATATTTTGGATTGAGTTAGCCAAAACACAACCGGATATTTCTTGTTTCATCCAGTCATATCCGGACAAACTGGTGTGGAATTCGTATGCAATGGACCGAGAAAATCACAGTAAAATGGTTTTGGAGAAAAGCAAAGTCTTTTCGTTAGGCAAGTGCATGAAATGTCATCTATACAAACAGAAATATCATGTTTGTTTGCCACAGTTCCTCTAGCTTTCTCCCTAGAAAATACGAATGTGTAGTGCTGGTGTCTCCATGTGGAACCAATTACCGATTCCAAGCACAAAATTAAATGTTCCCCGATAAAAAACATTCAAAACAATAAAGTCCGTGGATAATATCAGGAATACAAAAACACAGAGGCTGTAGCAATATCTGGGATTGAGTTAGCCAAAACACAACCGGATATTTCCGGTTTCATCCAGTCATATCTGGACAAACTGGTGTGGAATTCGTATGCAATGGACCGAGAGAATCACAGTAGAAATGGTTTTGGAGAAAAGCAAAGTCTTTTCGTTAGGCAAGTGCAATTAGTGTTTCTGAGGTGCAAAATTAAATGTTGCCTGATAAAAACATTCAAAACAATACAGTCCATCAATAATATCCAGAAAACACAAACACACAGGCTTTCACCATGTTTCGGATTGAGTTAGCCAAAACTCAACAGCATATTTCTGTTTCATCGAATCATATCCGGACAAACTGGTGTGGAATTCGTATGCAATGGATTGAGAAAACCACAGTAAAAATGACTTTGGAGAAGAGCAAAGTCTTTTCGTTAGGCAAGTGCATAAAATGTCATCAATACAAACAGAAATATCATGTTTATTTCTCACAGTTCCTCTAGCTTTCTCCCTAGAAATACGAATGTGTAGAGCTGGTGTCTCCATGTGGAACCAATTACTGTATCCAAGCTTAAAATAAAATGTTCTCCGATAAAAAGCATTCAAAACAATAAAGTCCGTTGATAATATCCAGAAAACACACACACTGAGGCTGTATTAATAGCTGGGATTGAGTTAGCCAAAACAAATCCGGATACTTTTTCACTTTCATTAAGGTCATATCCGGACAAAGTAGTGTGTAATTTCTATGCAATGCACTGAGAAAATCACAGTAAAAATGGTTTTGGAGAAAAGCAAATTCTTTTCGTTAGGCAAGTGCATGAAATGTCATCTATACAAACAGATATATCATGTTTGTTTGCCGCAGTCCCAGTAGCTTTCTCCCTAGAAAATACGAATGTGTAGCGCTGGTGTCTCCATGTGGAACCAATTAGTGATTCCAAGCACAAAATTAAATGTTCCCTGATAAAAAACATTCAAAACAATAAAGTCCGTGGAAAATATCAGGAATACAAAAACACAGAGGCTGTAGCAATATCTGGCATTGAGTTAGCCAAAACACAACCGGATATTTCCGGTTTCATCCAGTCATATCTGGACAAACTGGTGTGGAATTTGTATGCAATGGACCGAGAAAATCACAGTAAAAATGGTTGTGGAGAAAAGCAAACTCTTTTCTTTAGGCAAGTCCATAAAATGTCATCTATACAAACAGAAATATCATGTTTGTTTGCCAAACTTCCTCTAGCTTTCTATCTAGAAAATACGAATGTGTGGAGCTGGTGTCCCCTTGATGAACCAATGAGTGTTTCAACGGTAGAAAATTAAATGTTCCCTGATAAAAAACATTCAAAACAATAAAGTCCATCGATAATATCAAGAAAACACAAACACAGAGGCTTTCACAATATTTTGGATTGAGTTAGCCAAAACACAACCGGATATTTCTTGTTTCATCCAGTCATATCCGGACAAACTGGTGTGGAATTCGTATGCAATGGACCGAGAAAATCACAGTAAAATGGTTTTGGAGAAAAGCAAAGTCTTTTCGTTAGGCAAGTGCATAAAATGTCATCTATACAAACAGAAATATCATGTTTGTTTGCCACAGTTCCTCTAGCTTTCTCCCTAGAAAATACGAATGTGTAGTGCTGGTGTCTCCATGTGGAACCAATTACCGATTCCAAGCCCAAAATTAAATGTTCCCCGGTAAAAAACATTCAAAACAATAAAGTCCGTGGATAATATCAGGAATACAAAAACACAGAGGCTGTAGCAATATCTGGGATTGAGTTAGCCAAAACACAACCGGATATTTCCGGTTTCATCCAGTCATATCTGGACAAACTGGTGTGGAATTCGTATGCAATGGACCGAGAGAATCACATAGAAATGGTTTTGGAGAAAAGCAAAGTCTTTTCGTTAGGCAAGTGCAATTAGTGTTTCTGAGGTGCAAAATTAAATGTTGCCTGATAAAAACATTCAAAACAATACAGTCCATCAATAATATCCAGAAAACACAAACACACAGGCTTTCACAATGTTTCGGATTGAGTTAGCCAAAACTCAACAGTATATTTCTGTTTCATCGAATCATATCCGGACAAACTGGTGTGGAATTCGTATGCAATGGATTGAGAAAACCACAGTAAAAATGACTTTGGAGAAGAGCAAAGTCTTTTCGTTAGGCAAGTGCATAAAATGTCATCAATACAAACAGAAATATCATGTTTATTTGTCACAGTTCCTCTAGCTTTCTCCCTAGAAATACGAATGTGTAGAGCTGGTGTCTCCATGTGGAACCAATTACTGTATCCAAGCTTAAAATAAAATGTTCTCCGATAAAAAACATTCAAAACAATAAAGTCCGTGGATAATATCCAGAAAACACACACACTGAGGCTGTATTAATAGCTGGGATTGAGTTACCCAAAACAAATCCGGATACTTTTTCACTTTCATTAAGGTCATATCCGGACAAAGTGGTGTGTAATTTCTATGCAATGCACTGAGAAAATCACAGTAGAAATGGTTTTGGAGAAAAGCAAAGTCTTTTCGTTAGGCAAGTGCAATTAGTGTTTCTGAGGTGCAAAATTAAATGTTGCCTGATAAAAACATTCAAAACAATACAGTCCATCAATAATATCCAGAAAACACAAACACACAGGCTTTCACAATGTTTCGGATTGAGTTAGCCAAAACTCAACAGTATATTTCTGTTTCATCGAATCATATCCGGACAAACTGGTGTGGAATTCGTATGCAATGGATTGAGAAAACCACAGTAAAAATGACTTTGGAGAAGAGCAAAGTCTTTTCGTTAGGCAAGTGCATAAAATGTCATCAATACAAACAGAAATATCATGTTTATTTGTCACAGTTCCTCTAGCTTTCTCCCTAGAAATACGAATGTGTAGAGCTGGTGTCTCCATGTGGAACCAATTACTGTATCCAAGCTTAAAATAAAATGTTCTCCGATAAAAAACATTCAAAACAATAAAGTCCGTGGATAATATCCAGAAAACACACACACTGAGGCTGTATTAATAGCTGGGATTGAGTTAGCCAAAACAAATCCGGATACTTTTTCACTTTCATTAAGGTCATATCCGGACAAAGTGGTGTGTAATTTCTATGCAATGCACTGAGAAAATCACAGTAAAAATGGTTTTGGAGAAAAGCAAAGTCTTTTCGTTAGGCAAGTGCATGAAATGTCATCTATGCAAACAGATATATCATGTTTGTTTGCCGCAGTCCCAGTAGCTTTCTCCCTAGAAAATACGAATGTGTAGCGCTGGTGTCTCCATGTGCAACCAATTAGTGATTCCAAGCACAAAATTAAATGTTCCCTGATAAAAAACATTCAAAACAATAAAGTCCGTGGAAAATATCAGGAATACAAAAACACAGAGGCTGTAGCAATATCTGGCATTGAGTTAGCCAAAACACAACCGGATATTTCCGGTTTCATCCAGTCATATCTGGACAAACTGGTGTGGAATTTGTATGCAATGGACCGAGAAAATCACAGTAAAAATGGTTGTGGAGAAAAGCAAACTCTTTTCTTTAGGCAAGTCCATAAAATGTCATCTATACAAACAGAAATATCATGTTTGTTTGCCGAACTTCCTCTAGCTTTCTATCTAGAAAATACGAATGTGTGGAGCTGGTGTCCCCTTGATGAACCAATGAGTGTTTCAACGGTAGAAAATTAAATGTTCCCTGATAAAAAACATTCAAAACAATAAAGTCCATCGATAATATCAAGAAAACACAAACACAGAGGCTTTCACAATATTTTGGATTGAGTTAGCCAAAACACAACCGGATATTTCTTGTTTCATCCAGTCATATCCGGACAAACTGGTGTGGAATTCGTATGCAATGGACCGAGAAAATCACAGTAAAATGGTTTTGGAGAAAAGCAAAGTCTTTTCGTTAGGCAAGTGCATAAAATGTCATCTATACAAACAGAAATATCATGTTTGTTTGCCACAGTTCCTCTAGCTTTCTCCCTAGAAAATACGAATGTGTAGTGCTGGTGTCTCCATGTGGAACCAATTACCGATTCCAAGCACAAAATTAAATGTTCCCCGATAAAAAACATTCAAAACAATAAAGTCCGTGGATAATATCAGGAATACAAAAACACAGAGGCTGTAGCAATATCTGGGATTGAGTTAGCCAAAACACAACCGGATATTTCCGGTTTCATCCAGTCATATCTGGACAAACTGGTGTGGAATTCGTATGCAATGGACCGAGAGAATCACAGTAGAAATGGTTTTGGAGAAAAGCAAAGTCTTTTCATTAGGCAAGTGCAATTAGTGTTTCTGAGGTGCAAAATTAAATGTTGCCTGATAAAAACATTCAAAACAATACAGTCCATCAATAATATCCAGAAAACACAAACACACAGGCTTTCACAATGTTTCGGATTGAGTTAGCCAAAACTCAACAGTATATTTCTGTTTCATCGAATCATATCCGGACAAACTGGTGTGGAATTCGTATGCAATGGATTGAGAAAACCACAGTAAAAATGACTTTGGAGAAGAGCAAAGTCTTTTCGTTAGGCAAGTGCATAAAATGTCATCAATACAAACAGAAATATCATGTTTATTTGTCACAGTTCCTCTAGCTTTCTCCCTAGAAATACGAATGTGTAGAGCTGGTGTCTCCATGTGGAACCAATTACTGTATCCAAGCTTAAAATAAAATGTTCTCCGATAAAAAACATTCAAAACAATAAAGTCCGTGGTTAATATCCAGAAAACACACACACTGAGGCTGTATTAATAGCTGGGATTGAGTTAGCCAAAACAAATCCGGATACTTTTTCACTTTCATTAAGGTCATATCCGGACAAAGTGGTGTGTAATTTCTATGCAATGCACTGAGAAAATCACAGTAAAAATGGTTTTGGAGAAAAGCAAAGTCTTTTCGTTAGGCAAGTGCATGAAATGTCATCTATGCAAACAGATATATCATGTTTGTTTGCCGCAGTCCCAGTAGCTTTCTCCCTAGAAAATACGAATGTGTAGCGCTGGTGTCTCCATGTGGAACCAATTAGTGATTCCAAGCACAAAATTAAATGTTCCCTGATAAAAAACATTCAAAACAATAAAGTCCGTGGAAAATATCAGGAATACAAAAACACAGAGGCTGTAGCAATATCTGGCATTGAGTTAGCCAAAACACAACCGGATATTTCCGGTTTCATCCAGTCATATCTGGACAAACTGGTGTGGAATTTGTATGCAATGGACCGAGAAAATCACAGTAAAAATGGTTGTGGAGAAAAGCAAACTCTTTTCTTTAGGCAAGTCCATAAAATGTCATCTATACAAACAGAAATATCATGTTTGTTTGCCGAACTTCCTCTAGCTTTCTATCTAGAAAATACGAATGTGTGGAGCTGGTGTCCCCTTGATGAACCAATGAGTGTTTCAACGGTAGAAAATTCAATGTTCCCTGATAAAAAACATTCAAAACAATAAAGTCCATCGATAATATCAAGAAAACACAAACACAGAGGCTTTCACAATATTTTGGATTGAGTTAGCCAAAACACAACCGGATATTTCTTGTTTCATCCAGTCATATCCGGACAAACTGGTGTGGAATTCGTATGCAATGGACCGAGAAAATCACAGTAAAATGGTTTTGGAGAAAAGCAAAGTCTTTTCGTTAGGCAAGTGCATAAAATGTCATCTATACAAACAGAAATATCATGTTTGTTTGCCACAGTTCCTCTAGCTTTCTCCCTAGAAAATACGAATGTGTAGTGCTGGTGTCTCCATGTGGAACCAATTACCGATTCCAAGCACAAAATTAAATGTTCCCCGATAAAAAACATTCAAAACAATAAAGTCCGTGGATAATATCAGGAATACAAAAACACAGAGGCTGTAGCAATATCTGGGATTGAGTTAGCCAAAACACAACCGGATATTTCCGGTTTCATCCAGTCATATCTGGACAAACTGGTGTGGAATTCGTATGCAATGGACCGAGAGAATCACAGTAGAAATGGTTTTGGAGAAAAGCAAAGTCTTTTCGTTTGCAAGTGCAATTAGTGTTTCTGAGGTGCAAAATTAAATGTTGCCTGATAAAAACATTCAAAACAATACAGTCCATCAATAATATCCAGAAAACACAAACACACAGGCTTTCACAATGTTTCGGATTGAGTTAGCCAAAACTCAACAGTATATTTCTGTTTCATCGAATCATATCCGGACAAACTGGTGTGGAATTCGTATGCCATGGATTGAGAAAACCACAGTAAAAATGACTTTGGAGAAGAGCAAAGTCTTTTCGTTAGGCAAGTGCATAAAATGTCATCAATACAAACAGAAATATCATGTTTATTTGTCACAGTTCCTCTAGCTTTCTCCCTAGAAATACGAATGTGTAGAGCTGGTGTCTCCATGTGGAACCAATTACTGTATCCAAGCTTAAAATAAAATGTTCTCCGATAAAAAACATTCAAAACAATAAAGTCCGTGGATAATATCCAGAAAACACACACACTGAGGCTGTATTAATAGCTGGGATTGAGTTAGCCAAAACAAATCCGGATACTTTTTCACTTTCATTAAGGTCATACCCGACAAAGTGGTGTGTAATTTCTATGCAATGCACTGAGAAAATCACAGTAGAAATGGTTTTGGAGAAAAGCAAAGTCTTTTCCTTAGGCAAGTGCATGAAATGTCATCTACACAAACAGATATATCATGTTTGTTTGCCGCAGTCCCAGTAGCTTTCTCCCTAGAAAATACGAATGTGTAGTGCTGGTGTCTCCATGTGGAACCAATTAGTGATTCCAAGCACAAAATTAAATGTTCCCTGATAAAAAACATTCAAAACAATAAAGTCCGTGGAAAATATCAGGAATACAAAAACACAGAGGCTGTAGCAATATCTGGCATTGAGTTAGCCAAAACACAACCGGATATTTCCGGTTTCATCCAGTCATATCTGGACAAACTGGTGTGGAATTTGTATGCAATGGACCGAGAAAATCACAGTAAAAATGGTTGTGGAGAAAAGCAAACTCTTTTCTTTAGGCAAGTCCATAAAATGTCATCTATACAAACAGAAATATCATGTTTGTTTGCCGAACTTCCTCTAGCTTTCTATCTAGAAAATACGAATGTGTGGAGCTGGTGTCCCCTTGATGAACCAATGAGTGTTTCAACGGTAGAAAATTCAATGTTCCCTGATAAAAAACATTCAAAACAATAAAGTCCATCGATAATATCAAGAAAACACAAACACAGAGGCTTTCACAATATTTTGGATTGAGTTAGCCAAAACACAACCGGATATTTCTTGTTTCATCCAGTCATATCCGGACAAACTGGTGTGGAATTCGTATGCAATGGACCGAGAAAATCACAGTAAAATGGTTTTGGAGAAAAGCAAAGTCTTTTCGTTAGGCAAGTGCATAAAATGTCATCTATACAAACAGAAATATCATGTTTGTTTGCCACAGTTCCTCTAGCTTTCTCCCTAGAAAATACGAATGTGTCGTGCTGGTGTCTCCATGTGGAACCAATTACCGATTCCAAGCACAAAATTAAATGTTCCCCGATAAAAAACATTCAAAACAATAAAGTCCGTGGATAATATCAGGAATACAAAAACACAGAGGCTGTAGCAATATCTGGGATTGAGTTAGCCAAAACACAACCGGATATTTCCGGTTTCATCCAGTCATATCTGGACAAACTGGTGTGGAATTCGTATGCAATGGACCGAGAGAATCACAGTAGAAATGGTTTTGGAGAAAAGCAAAGTCTTTTCGTTTGCAAGTGCAATTAGTGTTTCTGAGGTGCAAAATTAAATGTTGCCTGATAAAAACATTCAAAACAATACAGTCCATCAATAATATCCAGAAAACACAAACACACAGGCTTTCACAATGTTTCGGATTGAGTTAGCCAAAACTCAACAGTATATTTCTGTTTCATCGAATCATATCCGGACAAACTGGTGTGGAATTCGTATGCCATGGATTGAGAAAACCACAGTAAAAATGACTTTGGAGAAGAGCAAAGTCTTTTCGTTAGGCAAGTGCATAAAATGTCATCAATACAAACAGAAATATCATGTTTATTTGTCACAGTTCCTCTAGCTTTCTCCCTAGAAATACGAATGTGTAGAGCTGGTGTCTCCATGTGGAACCAATTACTGTATCCAAGCTTAAAATAAAATGTTCTCCGATAAAAAACATTCAAAACAATAAAGTCCGTGGATAATATCCAGAAAACACACACACTGAGGCTGTATTAATAGCTGGGATTGAGTTAGCCAAAACAAATCCGGATACTTTTTCACTTTCATTAAGGTCATATCCGGACAAAGTGGTGTGTAATTTCTATGCAATGCACTGAGAAAATCACAGTAAAAATGGTTTTGGAGAAAAGCAAAGTCTTTTCGTTAGGCAAGTGCATGAAATGTCATCTATACAAACAGATATATCATGTTTGTTTGCCGCAGTCCCAGTAGCTTTCTCCCTAGAAAATACGAATGTGTAGCGCTGGTGTCTCCATGTGGAACCAATTAGTGATTCCAAGCACAAAATTAAATGTTCCCTGATAAAAAACATTCAAAACAATAAAGTCCGTGGAAAATATCAGGAATACAAAAACACAGAGGCTGTAGCAATATCTGGCATTGAGTTAGCCAAAACACAACCGGATATTTCCGGTTTCATCCAGTCATATCTGGACAAACTGGTGTGGAATTTGTATGCAATGGACCGAGAAAATCACAGTAAAAATGGTTGTGGAGAAAAGCAAACTCTTTTCTTTAGGCAAGTCCATAAAATGTCATCTATACAAACAGAAATATCATGTTTGTTTGCTGAACTTCCTCTAGCTTTCTATCTAGAAAATACGAATGTGTGGAGCTGGTGTCCCCTTGATGAACCAATGAGTGTTTCAACGGTAGAAAATTAAACGTTCCCTGATAAAAAACATTCAAAACAATAAAGTCCATCGATAATATCAAGAAAACACAAACACAGAGGCTTTCACAATATTTTGGATTGAGTTAGCCAAAACACAACCGGATATTTCTTGTTTCATCCAGTCATATCCGAACAAACTGGTGTGGAATTCGTATGCAATGGACCGAGAAAATCACAGTAAAATGGTTTTGGAGAAAAGCAAAGTCTTTTCGTTAGGCAAGTGCATAAAATGTCATCTATACAAACAGAAATATCATGTTTGTTTGCCACAGTTCCTCTAGCTTTCTCCCTAGAAAATACGAATGTGTAGTGCTGGTGTCTCCATGTGGAACCAATTACCGATTCCAAGCACAAAATTAAATGTTCCCCGATAAAAAACATTCAAAACAATAAAGTCCGTGGATAATATCAGGAATACAAAAACACAGAGGCTGTAGCAATATCTGGGATTGAGTTAGCCAAAACACAACCGGATATTTCCGGTTTCATCCAGTCATATCTGGACAAACTGGTGTGGAATTCGTATGCAATGGACCGAGAGAATCACAGTAGAAATGGTTTTGGAGAAAAGCAAAGTCTTTTCGTTAGGCAAGTGCAATTAGTGTTTCTGAGGTGCAAAATTAAATGTTGCCTGATAAAAACATTCAAAACAATACAGTCCATCAATAATATCCAGAAAACACAAACACACAGGCTTTCACAATGTTTCGGATTGAGTTAGCCAAAACTCAACAGTATATTTCTGTTTCATCGAATCATATCCGGACAAACTGGTGTGGAATTCGTATGCAATGGATTGAGAAAACCACAGTAAAAATGACTTTGGAGAAGAGCAAAGTCTTTTCGTTAGGCAAGTGCATAAAATGTCATCAATACAAACAGAAATATCATGTTTATTTGTCACAGTTCCTCTAGCTTTCTCCCTAGAAATATGAATGTGTAGAGCTGGTGTCTCCATGTGGAACCAATTACTGTATCCAAGCTTAAAAAAAAATGTTCTCCGATAAAAAACATTCAAAACAATAAAGTCCGTGGATAATATCCAGAAAACACACACACTGAGGCTGTATTAATAGCTGGGATTGAGTTAGCCAAAACAAATCCGGATACTTTTTCACTTTCATTAAGGTCATATCCGGACAAAGTGGTGTGTAATTTCTATGCAATGCACTGAGAAAATCACAGTAAAAATGGTTTTGGAGAAAAGCAAAGTCTTTTCGTTAGGCAAGTGCATGAAATGTCATCTATACAAACAGATATATCATGTTTGTTTGCCGCAGTCCCAGTAGCTTTCTCCCTAGAAAATACGAATGTGTAGCGCTGGTGTCTCCATGTGGAACCAATTAGTGATTCCAAGCACAAAATTAAATGTTCCCTGATAAAAAACATTCAAAACAATAAAGTCCGTGGAAAATATCAGGAATACAAAAACACAGAGGCTGTAGCAATATCTGGCATTGAGTTAGCCAAAACACAACCGGATATTTCCGGTTTCATCCAGTCATATCTGGACAAACTGGTGTGGAATTTGTATGCAATGGACCGAGAAAATCACAGTAAAAATGGTTGTGGAGAAAAGCAAACTCTTTTCTTTAGGCAAGTCCATAAAATGTCATCTATACAAACAGAAATATCATGTTTGTTTGCCGAACTTCCTCTAGCTTTCTATCTAGAAAATACGAATGTGTGGAGCTGGTGTCCCCTTGATGAACCAATGAGTGTTTCAACGGTAGAAAATTCAATGTTCCCTGATAAAAAACATTCAAAACAATAAAGTCCATCGATAATATCAAGAAAACACAAACACAGAGGCTTTCACAATATTTTGGATTGAGTTAGCCAAAACACAACCGGATATTTCTTGTTTCATCCAGTCATATCCGGACAAACTGGTGTGGAATTCGTATGCAATGGACCGAGAAAATCACAGTAAAATGGTTTTGGAGAAAAGCAAAGTCTTTTCGTTAGGCAAGTGCATAAAATGTCATCTATACAAACAGAAATATCATGTTTGTTTGCCACAGTTCCTCTAGCTTTCTCCCTAGAAAATACGAATGTGTAGTGCTGGTGTCTCCATGTGGAACCAATTACCGATTCCAAGCACAAAATTAAATGTTCCCCGATAAAAAACATTCAAAACAATAAAGTCCGTGGAAAATATCAGGAATACAAAAACACAGAGGCTGTAGCAATATCTGGGATTGAGTTAGCCAAAACACAACCGGATATTTCCGGTTTCATCCAGTCATATCTGGACAAACTGGTGTGGAATTCGTATGCAATGGACCGAGAGAATCACAGTAGAAATGGTTTTGGAGAAAAGCAAAGTCTTTTCGTTTGCAAGTGCAATTAGTGTTTCTGAGGTGCAAAATTAAATGTTGCCTGATAAAAACATTCAAAACAATACAGTCCATCAATAATATCCAGAAAACACAAACACACAGGCTTTCACAATGTTTCGGATTGAGTTAGCCAAAACTCAACAGTATATTTCTGTTTCATCGAATCATATCCGGACAAACTGGTGTGGAATTCGTATGCCATGGATTGAGAAAACCACAGTAAAAATGACTTTGGAGAAGAGCAAAGTCTTTTCGTTAGGCAAGTGCATAAAATGTCATCAATACAAACAGAAATATCATGTTTATTTGTCACAGTTCCTCTAGCTTTCTCCCTAGAAATACGAATGTGTAGAGCTGGTGTCTCCATGTGGAACCAATTACTGTATCCAAGCTTAAAATAAAATGTTCTCCGATAAAAAACATTCAAAACAATAAAGTCCGTGGATAATATCCAGAAAACACACACACTGAGGCTGTATTAATAGCTGGGATTGAGTTAGCCAAAACAAATCCGGATACTTTTTCACTTTCATTAAGGTCATACCCGACAAAGTGGTGTGTAATTTCTATGCAATGCACTGAGAAAATCACAGTAGAAATGGTTTTGGAGAAAAGCAAAGTCTTTTCCTTAGGCAAGTGCATGAAATGTCATCTATACAAACAGATATATCATGTTTGTTTGCCGCAGTCCCAGTAGCTTTCTCCCTAGAAAATACGAATGTGTAGTGCTGGTGTCTCCATGTGGAACCAATTAGTGATTCCAAGCACAAAATTAAATGTTCCCTGATAAAAAACATTCAAAACAATAAAGTCCGTGGAAAATATCAGGAATACAAAAACACAGAGGCTGTAGCAATATCTGGCATTGAGTTAGCCAAAACACAACCGGATATTTCCGGTTTCATCCAGTCATATCTGGACAAACTGGTGTGGAATTTGTATGCAATGGACCGAGAAAATCACAGTAAAAATGGTTGTGGAGAAAAGCAAACTCTTTTCTTTAGGCAAGTCCATAAAATGTCATCTATACAAACAGAAATATCATGTTTGTTTGCCGAACTTCCTCTAGCTTTCTATCTAGAAAATACGAATGTGTGGAGCTGGTGTCCCCTTGATGAACCAATGAGTGTTTCAACGGTAGAAAATTCAATGTTCCCTGATAAAAAACATTCAAAACAATAAAGTCCATCGATAATATCAAGAAAACACAAACACAGAGGCTTTCACAATATTTTGGATTGAGTTAGCCAAAACACAACCGGATATTTCTTGTTTCATCCAGTCATATCCGGACAAACTGGTGTGGAATTCGTATGCAATGGACCGAGAAAATCACAGTAAAATGGTTTTGGAGAAAAGCAAAGTCTTTTCGTTAGGCAAGTGCATAAAATGTCATCTATACAAACAGAAATATCATGTTTGTTTGCCACAGTTCCTCTAGCTTTCTCCCTAGAAAATACGAATGTGTCGTGCTGGTGTCTCCATGTGGAACCAATTACCGATTCCAAGCACAAAATTAAATGTTCCCCGATAAAAAACATTCAAAACAATAAAGTCCGTGGATAATATCAGGAATACAAAAACACAGAGGCTGTAGCAATATCTGGGATTGAGTTAGCCAAAACACAACCGGATATTTCCGGTTTCATCCAGTCATATCTGGACAAACTGGTGTGGAATTCGTATGCAATGGACCGAGAGAATCACAGTAGAAATGGTTTTGGAGAAAAGCAAAGTCTTTTCGTTTGCAAGTGCAATTAGTGTTTCTGAGGTGCAAAATTAAATGTTGCCTGATAAAAACATTCAAAACAATACAGTCCATCAATAATATCCAGAAAACACAAACACACAGGCTTTCACAATGTTTCGGATTGAGTTAGCCAAAACTCAACAGTATATTTCTGTTTCATCGAATCATATCCGGACAAACTGGTGTGGAATTCGTATGCCATGGATTGAGAAAACCACAGTAAAAATGACTTTGGAGAAGAGCAAAGTCTTTTCGTTAGGCAAGTGCATAAAATGTCATCAATACAAACAGAAATATCATGTTTATTTGTCACAGTTCCTCTAGCTTTCTCCCTAGAAATACGAATGTGTAGAGCTGGTGTCTCCATGTGGAACCAATTACTGTATCCAAGCTTAAAATAAAATGTTCTCCGATAAAAAACATTCAAAACAATAAAGTCCGTGGATAATATCCAGAAAACACACACACTGAGGCTGTATTAATAGCTGGGATTGAGTTAGCCAAAACAAATCCGGATACTTTTTCACTTTCATTAAGGTCATATCCGGACAAAGTGGTGTGTAATTTCTATGCAATGCACTGAGAAAATCACAGTAAAAATGGTTTTGGAGAAAAGCAAAGTCTTTTCGTTAGGCAAGTGCATGAAATGTCATCTATACAAACAGATATATCATGTTTGTTTGCCGCAGTCCCAGTAGCTTTCTCCCTAGAAAATACGAATGTGTAGCGCTGGTGTCTCCATGTGGAACCAATTAGTGATTCCAAGCACAAAATTAAATGTTCCCTGATAAAAAACATTCAAAACAATAAAGTCCGTGGAAAATATCAGGAATACAAAAACACAGAGGCTGTAGCAATATCTGGCATTGAGTTAGCCAAAACACAACCGGATATTTCCGGTTTCATCCAGTCATATCTGGACAAACTGGTGTGGAATTCGTATGCAATGGACCGAGAAAATCACAGTAAAAATGGTTGTGGAGAAAAGCAAACTCTTTTCTTTAGGCAAGTCCATAAAATGTCATCTATACAAACAGAAATATCATGTTTGTTTGCTGAACTTCCTCTAGCTTTCTATCTAGAAAATACGAATGTGTGGAGCTGGTGTCCCCTTGATGAACCAATGAGTGTTTCAACGGTAGAAAATTAAACGTTCCCTGATAAAAAACATTCAAAACAATAAAGTCCATCGATAATATCAAGAAAACACAAACACAGAGGCTTTCACAATATTTTGGATTGAGTTAGCCAAAACACAACCGGATATTTCTTGTTTCATCCAGTCATATCCGAACAAACTGGTGTGGAATTCGTATGCAATGGACCGAGAAAATCACAGTAAAATGGTTTTGGAGAAAAGCAAAGTCTTTTCGTTAGGCAAGTGCATAAAATGTCATCTATACAAACAGAAATATCATGTTTGTTTGCCACAGTTCCTCTAGCTTTCTCCCTAGAAAATACGAATGTGTAGTGCTGGTGTCTCCATGTGGAACCAATTACCGATTCCAAGCACAAAATTAAATGTTCCCCGATAAAAAACATTCAAAACAATAAAGTCCGTGGATAATATCAGGAATACAAAAACACAGAGGCTGTAGCAATATCTGGGATTGAGTTAGCCAAAACACAACCGGATATTTCCGGTTTCATCCAGTCATATCTGGACAAACTGGTGTGGAATTCGTATGCAATGGACCGAGAGAATCACAGTAGAAATGGTTTTGGAGAAAAGCAAAGTCTTTTCGTTAGGCAAGTGCAATTAGTGTTTCTGAGGTGCAAAATTAAATGTTGCCTGATAAAAACATTCAAAACAATACAGTCCATCAATAATATCCAGAAAACACAAACACACAGGCTTTCACAATGTTTCGGATTGAGTTAGCCAAAACTCAACAGTATATTTCTGTTTCATCGAATCATATCCGGACAAACTGGTGTGGAATTCGTATGCAATGGATTGAGAAAACCACAGTAAAAATGACTTTGGAGAAGAGCAAAGTCTTTTCGTTAGGCAAGTGCATAAAATGTCATCAATACAAACAGAAATATCATGTTTATTTGTCACAGTTCCTCTAGCTTTCTCCCTAGAAATACGAATGTGTAGAGCTGGTGTCTCCATGTGGAACCAATTACTGTATCCAAGCTTAAAAAAAAATGTTCTCCGATAAAAAACATTCAAAACAATAAAGTCCGTGGATAATATCCAGAAAACACACACACTGAGGCTGTATTAATAGCTGGGATTGAGTTAGCCAAAACAAATCCGGATACTTTTTCACTTTCATTAAGGTCATATCCGGACAAAGTGGTGTGTAATTTCTATGCAATGCACTGAGAAAATCACAGTAAAAATGGTTTTGGAGAAAAGCAAAGTCTTTTCGTTAGGCAAGTGCATGAAATGTCATCTATACAAACAGATATATCATGTTTGTTTGCCGCAGTCCCAGTAGCTTTCTCCCTAGAAAATACGAATGTGTAGCGCTGGTGTCTCCATGTGGAACCAATTAGTGATTCCAAGCACAAAATTAAATGTTCCCTGATAAAAAACATTCAAAACAATAAAGTCCGTGGAAAATATCAGGAATACAAAAACACAGAGGCTGTAGCAATATCTGGCATTGAGTTAGCCAAAACACAACCGGATATTTCCGGTTTCATCCAGTCATATCTGGACAAACTGGTGTGGAATTTGTATGCAATGGACCGAGAAAATCACAGTAAAAATGGTTGTGGAGAAAAGCAAACTCTTTTCTTTAGGCAAGTCCATAAAATGTCATCTATACAAACAGAAATATCATGTTTGTTTGCCGAACTTCCTCTAGCTTTCTATCTAGAAAATACGAATGTGTGGAGCTGGTGTCCCCTTGATGAACCAATGAGTGTTTCAACGGTAGAAAATTCAATGTTCCCTGATAAAAAACATTCAAAACAATAAAGTCCATCGATAATATCAAGAAAACACAAACACAGAGGCTTTCACAATATTTTGGATTGAGTTAGCCAAAACACAACCGGATATTTCTTGTTTCATCCAGTCATATCCGGACAAACTGGTGTGGAATTCGTATGCAATGGACCGAGAAAATCACAGTAAAATGGTTTTGGAGAAAAGCAAAGTCTTTTCGTTAGGCAAGTGCATAAAATGTCATCTATACAAACAGAAATATCATGTTTGTTTGCCACAGTTCCTCTAGCTTTCTCCCTAGAAAATACGAATGTGTAGTGCTGGTGTCTCCATGTGGAACCAATTACCGATTCCAAGCACAAAATTAAATGTTCCCCGATAAAAAACATTCAAAACAATAAAGTCCGTGGAAAATATCAGGAATACAAAAACACAGAGGCTGTAGCAATATCTGGGATTGAGTTAGCCAAAACACAACCGGATATTTCCGGTTTCATCCAGTCATATCTGGACAAACTGGTGTGGAATTCGTATGCAATGGACCGAGAGAATCACAGTAGAAATGGTTTTGGAGAAAAGCAAAGTCTTTTCGTTAGGCAAGTGCAATTAGTGTTTCTGAGGTGCAAAATTAAATGTTGCCTGATAAAAACATTCAAAACAATACAGTCCATCAATAATATCCAGAAAACACAAACACACAGGCTTTCACAATGTTTCGGATTGAGTTAGCCAAAACTCAACAGTATATTTCTGTTTCATCGAATCATATCCGGACAAACTGGTGTGGAATTCGTATGCCATGGATTGAGAAAACCACAGTAAAAATGACTTTGGAGAAGAGCAAAGTCTTTTCGTTAGGCAAGTGCATAAAATGTCATCAATACAAACAGAAATATCATGTTTATTTGTCACAGTTCCTCTAGCTTTCTCCCTAGAAATACGAATGTGTAGAGCTGGTGTCTCCATGTGGAACCAATTACTGTATCCAAGCTTAAAAAAAAAATGTTCTCCGATAAAAAACATTCAAAACAATAAAGTCCGTGGATAATATCCAGAAAACACACACACTGAGGCTGTATTAATAGCTGGGATTGAGTTAGCCAAAACAAATCCGGATACTTTTTCACTTTCATTAAGGTCATATCCGGACAAAGTGGTGTGTAATTTCTATGCAATGCACTGAGAAAATCACAGTAAAAATGGTTTTGGAGAAAAGCAAAGTCTTTTCCTTAGGCAAGTGCATGAAATGTCATCTATACAAACAGATATATCATGTTTGTTTGCCGCAGTCCCAGTAGCTTTCTCCCTAGAAAATACGAATGTGTAGCGCTGGTGTCTCCATGTGGAACCAATTAGTGATTCCAAGCACAAAATTAAATGTTCCCTGATAAAAAACATTCAAAACAATAAAGTCCGTGGAAAATATCAGGAATACAAAAACACAGAGGCTGTAGCAATATCTGGCATTGAGTTAGCCAAAACACAACCGGATATTTCCGGTTTCATCCAGTCATATCTGGACAAACTGGTGTGGAATTTGTATGCAATGGACCGAGAAAATCACAGTAAAAATGGTTGTGGAGAAAAGCAAACTCTTTTCTTTAGGCAAGTCCATAAAATGTCATCTATACAAACAGAAATATCATGTTTGTTTGCCGAACTTCCTCTAGCTTTCTATCTAGAAAATACGAATGTGTGGAGCTGGTGTCCCCTTGATGAACCAATGAGTGTTTCAACGGTAGAAAATTCAATGTTCCCTGATAAAAAACATTCAAAACAATAAAGTCCATCGATAATATCAAGAAAACACAAACACAGAGGCTTTCACAATATTTTGGATTGAGTTAGCCAAAACACAACCGGATATTTCTTGTTTCATCCAGTCATATCCGGACAAACTGGTGTGGAATTCGTATGCAATGGACCGAGAAAATCACAGTAAAATGGTTTTGGAGAAAAGCAAAGTCTTTTCGTTAGGCAAGTGCATAAAATGTCATCTATACAAACAGAAATATCATGTTTGTTTGCCACAGTTCCTCTAGCTTTCTCCCTAGAAAATACGAATGTGTAGTGCTGGTGTCTCCATGTGGAACCAATTACCGATTCCAAGCACAAAATTAAATGTTCCCCGATAAAAAACATTCAAAACAATAAAGTCCGTGGATAATATCAGGAATACAAAAACACAGAGGCTGTAGCAATATCTGGGATTGAGTTAGCCAAAACACAACCGGATATTTCCGGTTTCATCCAGTCATATCTGGACAAACTGGTGTGGAATTCGTATGCAATGGACCGAGAGAATCACAGTAGAAATGGTTTTGGAGAAAAGCAAAGTCTTTTCGTTAGGCAAGTGCAATTAGTGTTTCTGAGGTGCAAAATTAAATGTTGCCTGATAAAAACATTCAAAACAATACAGTCCATCAATAATATCCAGAAAACACAAACACACAGGCTTTCACAATGTTTCGGATTGAGTTAGCCAAAACTCAACAGTATATTTCTGTTTCATCGAATCATATCCGGACAAACTGGTGTGGAATTCGTATGCCATGGATTGAGAAAACCACAGTAAAAATGACTTTGGAGAAGAGCAAAGTCTTTTCGTTAGGCAAGTGCATAAAATGTCATCAATACAAACAGAAATATCATGTTTATTTGTCACAGTTCCTCTAGCTTTCTCCCTAGAAATACGAATGTGTAGAGCTGGTGTCTCCATGTGGAACCAATTACTGTATCCAAGCTTAAAATAAAATGTTCTCCGATAAAAAACATTCAAAACAATAAAGTCCGTGGATAATATCCAGAAAACACACACACTGAGGCTGTATTAATAGCTGGGATTGAGTTAGCCAAAACAAATCCGGATACTTTTTCACTTTCATTAAGGTCATACCCGACAAAGTGGTGTGTAATTTCTATGCAATGCACTGAGAAAATCACAGTAGAAATGGTTTTGGAGAAAAGCAAAGTCTTTTCGTTAGGCAAGTGCAATTATTGTTTCTGAGGTGCAAAATTAAATGTTGCCTGATAAAAACATTCAAAACAATACAGTCCATCAATAATATCCAGAAAACACAAACACACAGGCTTTCACAATGTTTCGGATTGAGTTAGCCAAAACTCAACAGTATATTTCTGTTTCATCGAATCATATCCGGACAAACTGGTGTGGAATTCGTATGCAATGGATTGAGAAAACCACAGTAAAAATGACTTTGGAGAAGAGCAAAGTCTTTTCGTTAGGCAAGTGCATAAAATGTCATCAATACAAACAGAAATATCATGTTTATTTGTCACAGTTCCTCTAGCTTTCTCCCTAGAAATACGAATGTGTAGAGCTGGTGTCTCCATGTGGAACCAATTACTGTATCCAAGCTTAAAATAAAATGTTCTCCGATAAAAAACATTCAAAACAATAAAGTCCGTGGATAATATCCAGAAAACACACACACTGAGGCTGTATTAATAGCTGGGATTGAGTTAGCCAAAACAAATCCGGATACTTTTTCACTTTCATTAAGGTCATATCCGGACAAAGTGGTGTGTAATTTCTATGCAATGCACTGAGAAAATCACAGTAAAAATGGTTTTGGAGAAAAGCAAAGTCTTTTCGTTAGGCAAGTGCATGAAATGTCATCTATGCAAACAGATATATCATGTTTGTTTGCCGCAGTCCCAGTAGCTTTCTCCCTAGAAAATACGAATGTGTAGCGCTGGTGTCTCCATGTGGAACCAATTAGTGATTCCAAGCACAAAATTAAATGTTCCCTGATAAAAAACATTCAAAACAATAAAGTCCGTGGAAAATATCAGGAATACAAAAACACAGAGGCTGTAGCAATATCTGGCATTGAGTTAGCCAAAACACAACCGGATATTTCCGGTTTCATCCAGTCATATCTGGACAAACTGGTGTGGAATTTGTATGCAATGGACCGAGAAAATCACAGTAAAAATGGTTGTGGAGAAAAGCAAACTCTTTTCTTTAGGCAAGTCCATAAAATGTCATCTATACAAACAGAAATATCATGTTTGTTTGCCGAACTTCCTCTAGCTTTCTATCTAGAAAATACGAATGTGTGGAGCTGGTGTCCCCTTGATGAACCAATGAGTGTTTCAACGGTAGAAAATTAAATGTTCCCTGATAAAAAACATTCAAAACAATAAAGTCCATCGATAATATCAAGAAAACACAAACACAGAGGCTTTCACAATATTTTGGATTGAGTTAGCCAAAGCACAACCGGATATTTCTTGTTTCATCCAGTCATATCCGGACAAACTGGTGTGGAATTCGTATGCAATGGACCGAGAAAATCACAGTAAAATGGTTTTGGAGAAAAGCAAAGTCTTTTCGTTAGGCAAGTGCATAAAATGTCATCTATACAAACAGAAATATCATGTTTGTTTGCCACAGTTCCTCTAGCTTTCTCCCTAGAAAATACGAATGTGTAGTGCTGGTGTCTCCATGTGGAACCAATTACCGATTCCAAGCACAAAATTAAATGTTCCCCGATAAAAAACATTCAAAACAATAAAGTCCGTGGATAATATCAGGAATACAAATACACAGAGGCTGTAGCAATATCTGGGATTGAGTTAGCCAAAACACAACCGGATATTTCCGGTTTCATCCAGTCATATCTGGACAAACTGGTGTGGAATTCGTATGCAATGGACCGAGAGAATCACAGTAGAAATGGTTTTGGAGAAAAGCAAAGTCTTTTCGTTAGGCAAGTGCAATTAGTGTTTCTGAGGTGCAAAATTAAATGTTGCCTGATAAAAACATTCAAAACAATACAGTCCATCAATAATATCCAGAAAACACAAACACACAGGCTTTCACAATGTTTCGGATTGAGTTAGCCAAAACTCAACAGTATATTTCTGTTTCATCGAATCATATCCGGACAAACTGGTGTGGAATTCGTATGCCATGGATTGAGAAAACCACAGTAAAAATGACTTTGGAGAAGAGCAAAGTCTTTTCGTTAGGCAAGTGCATAAAATGTCATCAATACAAACAGAAATATCATGTTTATTTGTCACAGTTCCTCTAGCTTTCTCCCTAGAAATACGAATGTGTAGAGCTGGTGTCTCCATGTGGAACCAATTACTGTATCCAAGCTTAAAATAAAATGTTCTCCGATAAAAAACATTCAAAACAATAAAGTCCGTGGATAATATCCAGAAAACACACACACTGAGGCTGTATTAATAGCTGGGATTGAGTTAGCCAAAACAAATCCGGATACTTTTTCACTTTCATTAAGGTCATATCCGGACAAAGTGGTGTGTAATTTCTATGCAATGCACTGAGAAAATCACAGTAAAAATGGTTTTGGAGAAAAGCAAAGTCTTTTCGTTAGGCAAGTGCATGAAATGTCATCTATGCAAACAGATATATCATGTTTGTTTGCCGCAGTCCCAGTAGCTTTCTCCCTAGAAAATACGAATGTGTAGCGCTGGTGTCTCCATGTGGAACCAATTAGTGATTCCAAGCACAAAATTAAATGTTCCCTGATAAAAAACATTCAAAACAATAAAGTCCGTGGAAAATATCAGGAATACAAAAACACAGAGGCTGTAGCAATATCTGGCATTGAGTTAGCCAAAACACAACCGGATATTTCCGGTTTCATCCAGTCATATCTGGACAAACTGGTGTGGAATTTGTATGCAATGGACCGAGAAAATCACAGTAAAAATGGTTGTGGAGAAAAGCAAACTCTTTTCTTTAGGCAAGTCCATAAAATGTCATCTATACAAACAGAAATATCATGTTTGTTTGCCGAACTTCCTCTAGCTTTCTATCTAGAAAATACGAATGTGTGGAGCTGGTGTCCCCTTGATGAACCAATGAGTGTTTCAACGGTAGAAAATTAAATGTTCCCTGATAAAAAACATTCAAAACAATAAAGTCCATCGATAATATCAAGAAAACACAAACACAGAGGCTTTCACAATATTTTGGATTGAGTTAGCCAAAACACAACCGGATATTTCTTGTTTCATCCAGTCATATCCGGACAAACTGGTGTGGAATTCGTATGCAATGGACCGAAAAAATCACAGTAAAATGGTTTTGGAGAAAAGCAAAGTCTTTTCGTTAGGCAAGTGCATAAAATGTCATCTATACAAACAGAAATATCATGTTTGTTTGCCACAGTTCCTCTAGCTTTCTCCCTAGAAAATACGAATGTGTAGTGCTGGTGTCTCCATGTGGAACCAATTACCGATTCCAAGCACAAAATTAAATGTTCCCCGATAAAAAACATTCAAAACAATAAAGTCCGTGGATAATATCAGGAATACAAATACACAGAGGCTGTAGCAATATCTGGGATTGAGTTAGCCAAAACACAACCGGATATTTCCGGTTTCATCCAGTCATATCTGGACAAACTGGTGTGGAATTCGTATGCAATGGACCGAGAGAATCACAGTAGAAATGGTTTTGGAGAAAAGCAAAGTCTTTTCGTTAGGCAAGTGCAATTAGTGTTTCTGAGGTGCAAAATTAAATGTTGCCTGATAAAAACATTCAAAACAATACAGTCCATCAATAATATCCAGAAAACACAAACACACAGGCTTTCACAATGTTTCGGATTGAGTTAGCCAAAACTCAACAGTATATTTCTGTTTCATCGAATCATATCCGGACAAACTGGTGTGGAATTCGTATGCAATGGATTGAGAAAACCACAGTAAAAATGACTTTGGAGAAGAGCAAAGTCTTTTCGTTAGGCAAGTGCATAAAATGTCATCAATACAAACAGAAATATCATGTTTATTTGTCACAGTTCCTCTAGCTTTCTCCCTAGAAATACGAATGTGTAGAGCTGGTGTCTCCATGTGGAACCAATTACTGTATCCAAGCTTAAAATAAAATGTTCTCCGATAAAAAACATTCAAAACAATAAAGTCCGTGGATAATATCCAGAAAACACACACACTGAGGCTGTATTAATAGCTGGGATTGAGTTAGCCAAAACAAATCCGGATACTTTTTCACTTTCATTAAGGTCATATCCGGACAAAGTGGTGTGTAATTTCTATGCAATGCACTGAGAAAATCACAGTAAAAATGGTTTTGGAGAAAAGCAAAGTCTTTTCGTTAGGCAAGTGCATGAAATGTCATCTATGCAAACAGATATATCATGTTTGTTTGCCGCAGTCCCAGTAGCTTTCTCCCTAGAAAATACGAATGTGTAGCGCTGGTGTCTCCATGTGGAACCAATTAGTGATTCCAAGCACAAAATTAAATGTTCCCTGATAAAAAACATTCAAAACAATAAAGTCCGTGGAAAATATCAGGAATACAAAAACACAGAGGCTGTAGCAATATCTGGCATTGAGTTAGCCAAAACACAACCGGATATTTCCGGTTTCATCCAGTCATATCTGGACAAACTGGTGTGGAATTTGTATGCAATGGACCGAGAAAATCACAGTAAAAATGGTTGTGGAGAAAAGCAAACTCTTTTCTTTAGGCAAGTCCATAAAATGTCATCTATACAAACAGAAATATCATGTTTGTTTGCCGAACTTCCTCTAGCTTTCTATCTAGAAAATACGAATGTGTGGAGCTGGTGTCCCCTTGATGAACCAATGAGTGTTTCAACGGTAGAAAATTAAATGTTCCCTGATAAAAAACATTCAAAACAATAAAGTCCATCGATAATATCAAGAAAACACAAACACAGAGGCTTTCACAATATTTTGGATTGAGTTAGCCAAAGCACAACCGGATATTTCTTGTTTCATCCAGTCATATCCGGACAAACTGGTGTGGAATTCGTATGCAATGGACCGAGAAAATCACAGTAAAATGGTTTTGGAGAAAAGCAAAGTCTTTTCGTTAGGCAAGTGCATAAAATGTCATCTATACAAACAGAAATATCATGTTTGTTTGCCACAGTTCCTCTAGCTTTCTCCCTAGAAAATACGAATGTGTAGTGCTGGTGTCTCCATGTGGAACCAATTACCGATTCCAAGCACAAAATTAAAT
Organism: Lepus europaeus; assembly: GCF_033115175.1. NCBI lineage: Eukaryota > Metazoa > Chordata > Mammalia > Lagomorpha > Leporidae > Lepus > Lepus europaeus. The sequence goes on along the minus strand of NW_026909158.1, from coordinate 1,653,164 downwards.
GTTCCCCGATAAAAAACATTCAAAACAATAAAGTCCGTGGATAATATCAGGAATACAAATACACAGAGGCTGTAGCAATATCTGGGATTGAGTTAGCCAAAACACAACCGGATATTTCCGGTTTCATCCAGTCATATCTGGACAAACTGGTGTGGAATTCGTATGCAATGGACCGAGAGAATCACAGTAGAAATGGTTTTGGAGAAAAGCAAAGTCTTTTCGTTAGGCAAGTGCAATTAGTGTTTCTGAGGTGCAAAATTAAATGTTGCCTGATAAAAACATTCAAAACAATACAGTCCATCAATAATATCCAGAAAACACAAACACACAGGCTTTCACAATGTTTCGGATTGAGTTAGCCAAAACTCAACAGTATATTTCTGTTTCATCGAATCATATCCGGACAAACTGGTGTGGAATTCGTATGCCATGGATTGAGAAAACCACAGTAAAAATGACTTTGGAGAAGAGCAAAGTCTTTTCGTTAGGCAAGTGCATAAAATGTCATCAATACAAACAGAAATATCATGTTTATTTGTCACAGTTCCTCTAGCTTTCTCCCTAGAAATACGAATGTGTAGAGCTGGTGTCTCCATGTGGAACCAATTACTGTATCCAAGCTTAAAATAAAATGTTCTCCGATAAAAAACATTCAAAACAATAAAGTCCGTGGATAATATCCAGAAAACACACACACTGAGGCTGTATTAATAGCTGGGATTGAGTTAGCCAAAACAAATCCGGATACTTTTTCACTTTCATTAAGGTCATATCCGGACAAAGTGGTGTGTAATTTCTATGCAATGCACTGAGAAAATCACAGTAAAAATGGTTTTGGAGAAAAGCAAAGTCTTTTCGTTAGGCAAGTGCATGAAATGTCATCTATGCAAACAGATATATCATGTTTGTTTGCCGCAGTCCCAGTAGCTTTCTCCCTAGAAAATACGAATGTGTAGCGCTGGTGTCTCCATGTGGAACCAATTAGTGATTCCAAGCACAAAATTAAATGTTCCCTGATAAAAAACATTCAAAACAATAAAGTCCGTGGAAAATATCAGGAATACAAAAACACAGAGGCTGTAGCAATATCTGGCATTGAGTTAGCCAAAACACAACCGGATATTTCCGGTTTCATCCAGTCATATCTGGACAAACTGGTGTGGAATTTGTATGCAATGGACCGAGAAAATCACAGTAAAAATGGTTGTGGAGAAAAGCAAACTCTTTTCTTTAGGCAAGTCCATAAAATGTCATCTATACAAACAGAAATATCATGTTTGTTTGCCGAACTTCCTCTAGCTTTCTATCTAGAAAATACGAATGTGTGGAGCTGGTGTCCCCTTGATGAACCAATGAGTGTTTCAACGGTAGAAAATTAAATGTTCCCTGATAAAAAACATTCAAAACAATAAAGTCCATCGATAATATCAAGAAAACACAAACACAGAGGCTTTCACAATATTTTGGATTGAGTTAGCCAAAACACAACCGGATATTTCTTGTTTCATCCAGTCATATCCGGACAAACTGGTGTGGAATTCGTATGCAATGGACCGAAAAAATCACAGTAAAATGGTTTTGGAGAAAAGCAAAGTCTTTTCGTTAGGCAAGTGCATAAAATGTCATCTATACAAACAGAAATATCATGTTTGTTTGCCACAGTTCCTCTAGCTTTCTCCCTAGAAAATACGAATGTGTAGTGCTGGTGTCTCCATGTGGAACCAATTACCGATTCCAAGCACAAAATTAAATGTTCCCCGATAAAAAACATTCAAAACAATAAAGTCCGTGGATAATATCAGGAATACAAATACACAGAGGCTGTAGCAATATCTGGGATTGAGTTAGCCAAAACACAACCGGATATTTCCGGTTTCATCCAGTCATATCTGGACAAACTGGTGTGGAATTCGTATGCAATGGACCGAGAGAATCACAGTAGAAATGGTTTTGGAGAAAAGCAAAGTCTTTTCGTTAGGCAAGTGCAATTAGTGTTTCTGAGGTGCAAAATTAAATGTTGCCTGATAAAAACATTCAAAACAATACAGTCCATCAATAATATCCAGAAAACACAAACACACAGGCTTTCACAATGTTTCGGATTGAGTTAGCCAAAACTCAACAGTATATTTCTGTTTCATCGAATCATATCCGGACAAACTGGTGTGGAATTCGTATGCAATGGATTGAGAAAACCACAGTAAAAATGACTTTGGAGAAGAGCAAAGTCTTTTCGTTAGGCAAGTGCATAAAATGTCATCAATACAAACAGAAATATCATGTTTATTTGTCACAGTTCCTCTAGCTTTCTCCCTAGAAATACGAATGTGTAGAGCTGGTGTCTCCATGTGGAACCAATTACTGTATCCAAGCTTAAAATAAAATGTTCTCCGATAAAAAACATTCAAAACAATAAAGTCCGTGGATAATATCCAGAAAACACACACACTGAGGCTGTATTAATAGCTGGGATTGAGTTAGCCAAAACAAATCCGGATACTTTTTCACTTTCATTAAGGTCATATCCGGACAAAGTGGTGTGTAATTTCTATGCAATGCACTGAGAAAATCACAGTAAAAATGGTTTTGGAGAAAAGCAAAGTCTTTTCGTTAGGCAAGTGCATGAAATGTCATCTATGCAAACAGATATATCATGTTTGTTTGCCGCAGTCCCAGTAGCTTTCTCCCTAGAAAATACGAATGTGTAGCGCTGGTGTCTCCATGTGGAACCAATTAGTGATTCCAAGCACAAAATTAAATGTTCCCTGATAAAAAACATTCAAAACAATAAAGTCCGTGGAAAATATCAGGAATACAAAAACACAGAGGCTGTAGCAATATCTGGCATTGAGTTAGCCAAAACACAACCGGATATTTCCGGTTTCATCCAGTCATATCTGGACAAACTGGTGTGGAATTTGTATGCAATGGACCGAGAAAATCACAGTAAAAATGGTTGTGGAGAAAAGCAAACTCTTTTCTTTAGGCAAGTCCATAAAATGTCATCTATACAAACAGAAATATCATGTTTGTTTGCCGAACTTCCTCTAGCTTTCTATCTAGAAAATACGAATGTGTGGAGCTGGTGTCCCCTTGATGAACCAATGAGTGTTTCAACGGTAGAAAATTAAATGTTCCCTGATAAAAAACATTCAAAACAATAAAGTCCATCGATAATATCAAGAAAACACAAACACAGAGGCTTTCACAATATTTTGGATTGAGTTAGCCAAAGCACAACCGGATATTTCTTGTTTCATCCAGTCATATCCGGACAAACTGGTGTGGAATTCGTATGCAATGGACCGAGAAAATCACAGTAAAATGGTTTTGGAGAAAAGCAAAGTCTTTTCGTTAGGCAAGTGCATAAAATGTCATCTATACAAACAGAAATATCATGTTTGTTTGCCACAGTTCCTCTAGCTTTCTCCCTAGAAAATACGAATGTGTAGTGCTGGTGTCTCCATGTGGAACCAATTACCGATTCCAAGCACAAAATTAAATGTTCCCCGATAAAAAACATTCAAAACAATAAAGTCCGTGGATAATATCAGGAATACAAAAACACAGAGGCTGTAGCAATATCTGGGATTGAGTTTGCCAAAACACAACCGGATATTTCCGGTTTCATCCAGTCATATCTGGACAAACTGGTGTGGAATTCGTATGCAATGGACCGAGAGAATCACAGTAGAAATGGTTTTGGAGAAAAGCAAAGTCTTTTCGTTAGGCAAGTGCAATTAGTGTTTCTGAGGTGCAAAATTAAATGTTGCCTGATAAAAACATTCAAAACAATACAGTCCATCAATAATATCCAGAAAACACAAACACACAGGCTTTCACAATGTTTCGGATTGAGTTAGCCAAAACTCAACAGTATATTTCTGTTTCATCGAATCATATCCGGACAAACTGGTGTGGAATTCGTATGCCATGGATTGAGAAAACCACAGTAAAAATGACTTTGGAGAAGAGCAAAGTCTTTTCGTTAGGCAAGTGCATAAAATGTCATCAATACAAACAGAAATATCATGTTTATTTGTCACAGTTCCTCTAGCTTTCTCCCTAGAAATACGAATGTGTAGAGCTGGTGTCTCCATGTGGAACCAATAACTGTATCCAAGCTTAAAATAAAATGTTCTCCGATAAAAAACATTCAAAACAATAAAGTCCGTGGATAATATCCAGAAAACACACACACTGAGGCTGTATTAATAGCTGGGATTGAGTTAGCCAAAACAAATCCGGATACTTTTTCACTTTCATTAAGGTCATACCCGACAAAGTGGTGTGTAATTTCTATGCAATGCACTGAGAAAATCACAGTAGAAATGGTTTTGGAGAAAAGCAAAGTCTTTTCGTTAGGCAAGTGCAATTAGTGTTTCTGAGGTGCAAAATTAAATGTTGCCTGATAAAAACATTCAAAACAATACAGTCCATCAATAATATCCAGAAAACACAAACACACAGGCTTTCACAATGTTTCGGATTGAGTTAGCCAAAACTCAACAGTATATTTCTGTTTCATCGAATCATATCCGGACAAACTGGTGTGGAATTCGTATGCAATGGATTGAGAAAACCACAGTAAAAATGACTTTGGAGAAGAGCAAAGTCTTTTCGTTAGGCAAGTGCATAAAATGTCATCAATACAAACAGAAATATCATGTTTATTTGTCACAGTTCCTCTAGCTTTCTCCCTAGAAATACGAATGTGTAGAGCTGGTGTCTCCATGTGGAACCAATTACTGTATCCAAGCTTAAAATAAAATGTTCTCCGATAAAAAACATTCAAAACAATAAAGTCCGTGGATAATATCCAGAAAACACACACACTGAGGCTGTATTAATAGCTGGGATTGAGTTAGCCAAAACAAATCCGGATACTTTTTCACTTTCATTAAGGTCATATCCGGACAAAGTGGTGTGTAATTTCTATGCAATGCACTGAGAAAATCACAGTAAAAATGGTTTTGGAGAAAAGCAAAGTCTTTTCGTTAGGCAAGTGCATGAAATGTCATCTATGCAAACAGATATATCATGTTTGTTTGCCGCAGTCCCAGTAGCTTTCTCCCTAGAAAATACGAATGTGTAGCGCTGGTGTCTCCATGTGGAACCAATTAGTGATTCCAAGCACAAAATTAAATGTTCCCTGATAAAAAACATTCAAAACAATAAAGTCCGTGGAAAATATCAGGAATACAAAAACACAGAGGCTGTAGCAATATCTGGCATTGAGTTAGCCAAAACACAACCGGATATTTCCGGTTTCATCCAGTCATATCTGGACAAACTGGTGTGGAATTTGTATGCAATGGACCGAGAAAATCACAGTAAAAATGGTTGTGGAGAAAAGCAAACTCTTTTCTTTAGGCAAGTCCATAAAATGTCATCTATACAAACAGAAATATCATGTTTGTTTGCCGAACTTCCTCTAGCTTTCTATCTAGAAAATACGAATGTGTGGAGCTGGTGTCCCCTTGATGAACCAATGAGTGTTTCAACGGTAGAAAATTAAATGTTCCCTGATAAAAAACATTCAAAACAATAAAGTCCATCGATAATATCAAGAAAACACAAACACAGAGGCTTTCACAATATTTTGGATTGAGTTAGCCAAAGCACAACCGGATATTTCTTGTTTCATCCAGTCATATCCGGACAAACTGGTGTGGAATTCGTATGCAATGGACCGAGAAAATCACAGTAAAATGGTTTTGGAGAAAAGCAAAGTCTTTTCGTTAGGCAAGTGCATAAAATGTCATCTATACAAACAGAAATATCATGTTTGTTTGCCACAGTTCCTCTAGCTTTCTCCCTAGAAAATACGAATGTGTAGTGCTGGTGTCTCCATGTGGAACCAATTACCGATTCCAAGCACAAAATTAAATGTTCCCCGATAAAAAACATTCAAAACAATAAAGTCCGTGGATAATATCAGGAATACAAAAACACAGAGGCTGTAGCAATATCTGGGATTGAGTTTGCCAAAACACAACCGGATATTTCCGGTTTCATCCAGTCATATCTGGACAAACTGGTGTGGAATTCGTATGCAATGGACCGAGAGAATCACAGTAGAAATGGTTTTGGAGAAAAGCAAAGTCTTTTCGTTAGGCAAGTGCAATTAGTGTTTCTGAGGTGCAAAATTAAATGTTGCCTGATAAAAACATTCAAAACAATACAGTCCATCAATAATATCCAGAAAACACAAACACACAGGCTTTCACAATGTTTCGGATTGAGTTAGCCAAAACTCAACAGTATATTTCTGTTTCATCGAATCATATCCGGACAAACTGGTGTGGAATTCGTATGCCATGGATTGAGAAAACCACAGTAAAAATGACTTTGGAGAAGAGCAAAGTCTTTTCGTTAGGCAAGTGCATAAAATGTCATCAATACAAACAGAAATATCATGTTTATTTGTCACAGTTCCTCTAGCTTTCTCCCTAGAAATACGAATGTGTAGAGCTGGTGTCTCCATGTGGAACCAATAACTGTATCCAAGCTTAAAATAAAATGTTCTCCGATAAAAAACATTCAAAACAATAAAGTCCGTGGATAATATCCAGAAAACACACACACTGAGGCTGTATTAATAGCTGGGATTGAGTTAGCCAAAACAAATCCGGATACTTTTTCACTTTCATTAAGGTCATACCCGACAAAGTGGTGTGTAATTTCTATGCAATGCACTGAGAAAATCACAGTAGAAATGGTTTTGGAGAAAAGCAAAGTCTTTTCGTTAGGCAAGTGCAATTAGTGTTTCTGAGGTGCAAAATTAAATGTTGCCTGATAAAAACATTCAAAACAATACAGTCCATCAATAATATCCAGAAAACACAAACACACAGGCTTTCACAATGTTTCGGATTGAGTTAGCCAAAACTCAACAGTATATTTCTGTTTCATCGAATCATATCCGGACAAACTGGTGTGGAATTCGTATGCAATGGATTGAGAAAACCACAGTAAAAATGACTTTGGAGAAGAGCAAAGTCTTTTCGTTAGGCAAGTGCATAAAATGTCATCAATACAAACAGAAATATCATGTTTATTTGTCACAGTTCCTCTAGCTTTCTCCCTAGAAATACGATGTGTAGAGCTGGTGTCTCCATGTGGAACCAATTACTGTATCCAAGCTTAAAATAAAATGTTCTCCGATAAAAAACATTCAAAACAATAAAGTCCGTGGATAATATCCAGAAAACACACACACTGAGGCTGTATTAATAGCTGGGATTGAGTTAGCCAAAACAAATCCGGATACTTTTTCACTTTCATTAAGGTCATATCCGGACAAAGTGGTGTGTAATTTCTATGCAATGCACTGAGAAAATCACAGTAAAAATGGTTTTGGAGAAAAGCAAAGTCTTTTCGTTAGGCAAGTGCATGAAATGTCATCTATGCAAACAGATATATCATGTTTGTTTGCCGCAGTCCCAGTAGCTTTCTCCCTAGAAAATACGAATGTGTAGCGCTGGTGTCTCCATGTGGAACCAATTAGTGATTCCAAGCACAAAATTAAATGTTCCCTGATAAAAAACATTCAAAACAATAAAGTCCGTGGAAAATATCAGGAATACAAAAACACAGAGGCTGTAGCAATATCTGGCATTGAGTTAGCCAAAACACAACCGGATATTTCCGGTTTCATCCAGTCATATCTGGACAAACTGGTGTGGAATTTGTATGCAATGGACCGAGAAAATCACAGTAAAAATGGTTGTGGAGAAAAGCAAACTCTTTTCTTTAGGCAAGTCCATAAAATGTCATCTATACAAACAGAAATATCATGTTTGTTTGCCGAACTTCCTCTAGCTTTCTATCTAGAAAATACGAATGTGTGGAGCTGGTGTCCCCTTGATGAACCAATGAGTGTTTCAACGGTAGAAAATTAAATGTTCCCTGATAAAAAACATTCAAAACAATAAAGTCCATCGATAATATCAAGAAAACACAAACACAGAGGCTTTCACAATATTTTGGATTGAGTTAGCCAAAACACAACCGGATATTTCTTGTTTCATCCAGTCATATCCGGACAAACTGGTGTGGAATTCGTATGCAATGGACCGAGAAAATCACAGTAAAATGGTTTTGGAGAAAAGCAAAGTCTTTTCGTTAGGCAAGTGCATAAAATGTCATCTATACAAACAGAAATATCATGTTTGTTTGCCACAGTTCCTCTAGCTTTCTCCCTAGAAAATACGAATGTGTAGTGCTGGTGTCTCCATGTGGAACCAATTACCGATTCCAAGCACAAAATTAAATGTTCCCCGATAAAAAACATTCAAAACAATAAAGTCCGTGGATAATATCAGGAATACAAAAACACAGAGGCTGTAGCAATATCTGGGATTGAGTTTGCCAAAACACAACCGGATATTTCCGGTTTCATCCAGTCATATCTGGACAAACTGGTGTGGAATTCGTATGCAATGGACCGAGAGAATCACAGTAGAAATGGTTTTGGAGAAAAGCAAAGTCTTTTCGTTAGGCAAGTGCAATTAGTGTTTCTGAGGTGCAAAATTAAATGTTGCCTGATAAAAACATTCAAAACAATACAGTCCATCAATAATATCCAGAAAACACAAACACACAGGCTTTCACAATGTTTCGGATTGAGTTAGCCAAAACTCAACAGTATATTTCTGTTTCATCGAATCATATCCGGACAAACTGGTGTGGAATTCGTATGCCATGGATTGAGAAAACCACAGTAAAAATGACTTTGGAGAAGAGCAAAGTCTTTTCGTTAGGCAAGTGCATAAAATGTCATCAATACAAACAGAAATATCATGTTTATTTGTCACAGTTCCTCTAGCTTTCTCCCTAGAAATACGAATGTGTAGCACTGGTGTCTCCATGTGGAACCAATTACTGTATCCAAGCTTAAAATAAAATGTTCTCCGATAAAAAACATTCAAAACAATAAAGTCCGTGGATAATATCCAGAAAACACACACACTGAGGCTGTATTAATAGCTGGGATTGAGTTAGCCAAAACAAATCCGGATACTTTTTCACTTTCATTAAGGTCATACCCGACAAAGTGGTGTGTAATTTCTATGCAATGCACTGAGAAAATCACAGTAGAAATGGTTTTGGAGAAAAGCAAAGTCTTTTCGTTAGGCAAGTGCAATTAGTGTTTCTGAGGTGCAAAATTAAATGTTGCCTGATAAAAACATTCAAAACAATACAGTCCATCAATAATATCCAGAAAACACAAACACACAGGCTTTCACAATGTTTCGGATTGAGTTAGCCAAAACTCAACAGTATATTTCTGTTTCATCGAATCATATCCGGACAAACTGGTGTGGAATTCGTATGCAATGGATTGAGAAAACCACAGTAAAAATGACTTTGGAGAAGAGCAAAGTCTTTTCGTTAGGCAAGTGCATAAAATGTCATCAATACAAACAGAAATATCATGTTTATTTGTCACAGTTCCTCTAGCTTTCTCCCTAGAAATACGAATGTGTAGAGCTGGTGTCTCCATGTGGAACCAATTACTGTATCCAAGCTTAAAATAAAATGTTCTCCGATAAAAAACATTCAAAACAATAAAGTCCGTTGATAATATCCAGAAAACACACACACTGAGGCTGTATTAATAGCTGGGATTGAGTTAGCCAAAACAAATCCGGATACTTTTTCACTTTCATTAAGGTCATATCCGGACAAAGTGGTGTGTAATTTCTATGCAATGCACTGAGAAAATCACAGTAAAAATGGTTTTGGAGAAAAGCAAAGTCTTTTCGTTAGGCAAGTGCATGAAATGTCATCTATACAAACACATATATCATGTTTGTTTGCCGCAGTCCCAGTAGCTTTCTCCCTAGAAAATACGAATGTGTAGCGCTGGTGTCTCCATGTGGAACCAATTAGTGATTCCAAGCACAAAATTAAATGTTCCCTGATAAAAAACATTCAAAACAATAAAGTCCGTGGAAAATATCAGGAATACAAAAACACAGAGGCTGTAGCAATATCTGGCATTGAGTTAGCCAAAACACAACCGGATATTTCCGGTTTCATCCAGTCATATCTGGACAAACTGGTGTGGAATTTGTATGCAATGGACCGAGAAAATCACAGTAAAAATGGTTGTGGAGAAAAGCAAACTCTTTTCTTTAGGCAAGTCCATAAAATGTCATCTATACAAACAGAAATATCATGTTTGTTTGCCGAACTTCCTCTAGCTTTCTATCTAGAAAGAACGAATGTGTGGAGCTGGTGTCCCCTTGATGAACCAATGAGTGTTTCAACGGTAGAAAATTAAATGTTCCCTGATAAAAAACATTCAAAACAATAAAGTCCATCGATAATATCAAGAAAACACAAACACAGAGGTTTTCACAATATTTTGGATTGAGTTAGCCAAAACACAACCGGATATTTCTTGTTTCATCCAGTCATATCCGGACAAACTGGTGTGGAATTCGTATGCAATGGACCGAGAAAATCACAGTAAAATGGTTTTGGAGAAAAGCAAAGTCTTTTCGTTAGGCAAGTGCATAAAATGTCATCTATACAAACAGAAATATCATGTTTGTTTGCCACAGTTCCTCTAGCTTTCTCCCTAGAAAATACGAATGTGTAGTGCTGGTGTCTCCATGTGGAACCAATTACCGATTCCAAGCACAAAATTAAATGTTCCCCGATAAAAAACATTCAAAACAATAAAGTCCGTGGATAATATCAGGAATACAAAAACACAGAGGCTGTAGCAATATCTGGGATTGAGTTAGCCAAAACACAACCGGATATTTCCGGTTTCATCCAGTCATATCCGGACAAACTGGTGTGGAATTCGTATGCAATGGATTGAGAAAACCACAGTAAAAATGACTTTGGAGAAGAGCAAAGTCTTTTCGTTAGGCAAGTGCATAAAATGTCATCAATACAAACAGAAATATCATGTTTATTTGTCACAGTTCCTCTAGCTTTCTCCCTAGAAATACGAATGTGTAGAGCTTGTGTCTCCATGTGGAACCAATTACTGTATCCAAGCTTAAAATAAAATGTTCTCCGATAAAAAACATTCAAAACAATAAAGTCCGTTGATAATATCCAGAAAACACACACACTGAGGCTGTATTAATAGCTGGGATTGAGTTAGCCAAAACAAATCCGGATACTTTTTCACTTTCATTAAGGTCATATCCGGACAAAGTGGTGTTTAATTTCTATGCAATGCACTGAGAAAATCACAGTAAAAATGGTTTTGGAGAAAAGCAAAGTCTTTTCGTTAGGCAAGTGCATGAAATGTCATCTATACAAACAGATATATCATGTTTGTTTGCCGCAGTCCCAGTAGCTTTCTCCCTAGAAAATACGAATGTGTAGCGCTGGTGTCTCCATGTGGAACCAATTAGTGATTCCAAGCACAAAATTAAATGTTCCCTGATAAAAAACATTCAAAACAATAAAGTCCGTGGAAAATATCAGGAATACAAAAACACAGAGGCTGTAGCAATATCTGGCATTGAGTTAGCCAAAACACAACCGGATATTTCCGGTTTCATCCAGTCATATCTGGACAAACTGGTGTGGAATTTGTATGCAATGGACCGAGAAAATCACAGTAAAAATGGTTGTGGAGAAAAGCAAACTCTTTTCTTTAGGCAAGTCCATAAAATGTCATCTATACAAACAGAAATATCATGTTTGTTTGCCGAACTTCCTCTAGCTTTCTATCTAGAAAATACGAATGTGTGGAGCTGGTGTCCCCTTGATGAACCAATGAGTGTTTCAACGGTAGAAAATTAAATGTTCCCTGATAAAAAACATTCAAAACAATAAAGTACATCGATAATATCAAGAAAACACAAACACAGAGGCTTTCACAATATTTTGGATTGAGTTAGCCAAAACACAACCGGATATTTCTTGTTTCATCCAGTCATATCCGGACAAACTGGTGTGGAATTCGTATGCAATGGACCGAGAAAATCACAGTAAAATGGTTTTGGAGAAAAGCAAAGTCTTTTCGTTAGGCAAGTGCATAAAATGTCATCTATACAAACAGAAATATCATGTTTGTTTGCCACAGTTCCTCTAGCTTTCTCCCTAGAAAATACGAATGTGTAGTGCTGGTGTCTCCATGTGGAACCAATTACCGATTCCAAGCACAAAATTAAATGTTCCCCGATAAAAAACATTCAAAACAATAAAGTCCGTGGATAATATCAGGAATACAAAAACACAGAGGCTGTAGCAATATCTGGGATTGAGTTAGCCGAAACACAACCGGATATTTCCGGTTTCATCCAGTCATATCTGGACAAACTGGTGTGGAATTCGTATGCAATGGACCGAGAGAATCACAGTAGAAATGGTTTTGGAGAAAAGCAAAGTCTTTTCGTTAGGCAAGTGCAATTAGTGTTTCTGAGGTGCAAAATTAAATGTTGCCTGATAAAAACATTCAAAACCATACAGTCCATCAATAATATCCAGAAAACACAAACACACAGGCTTTCACAATGTTTCGGATTGAGTTAGCCAAAACTCAACAGTATATTTCTGTTTCATCGAATCATATCCGGACAAACTGGTGTGGAATTCGTATGCAATGGATTGAGAAAACCACAGTAAAAATGACTTTGGAGAAGAGCAAAGTCTTTTCGTTAGGCAAGTGCATAAAATGTCATCAATACAAACAGAAATATCATGTTTATTTGTCACAGTTCCTCTAGCTTTCTCCCTAGAAATACGAATGTGTAGAGCTGGTGTCTCCATGTGGAACCAATTACTGTATCCAAGCTTAAAATAAAATGTTCTCCGATAAAAAACATTCAAAACAATAAAGTCCGTTGATAATATCCAGAAAACACACACACTGAGGCTGTATTAATAGCTGGGATTGAGTTAGCCAAAACAAATCCGGATACTTTTTCACTTTCATTAAGGTCATATCCGGACAAAGTGGTGTGTAATTTCTATGCAATGCACTGAGAAAATCACAGTAAAAATGGTTTTGGAGAAAAGCAAAGTCTTTTCGTTAGGCAAGTGCATGAAATGTCATCTATACAAACAGATATATCATGTTTGTTTGCCGCAGTCCCAGTAGCTTTCTCCCTAGAAAATACGAATGTGTAGCGCTGGTGTCTCCATGTGGAACCAATTAGTGATTCCAAGCACAAAATTAAATGTTCCCTGATAAAAAACATTCAAAACAATAAAGTCCGTGGAAAATATCAGGTATACAAAAACACAGAGGCTGTAGCAATATCTGGCATTGAGTTAGCCAAAACACAACCGGATATTTCCGGTTTCATCCAGTCATATCTGGACAAACTGGTGTGGAATTTGTATGCAATGGACCGAGAAAATCACAGTAAAAATGGTTGTGGAGAAAAGCAAACTCTTTTCTTTAGGCAAGTCCATAAAATGTCATCTATACAAACAGAAATATCATGTTTGTTTGCCGAACTTCCTCTAGCTTTCTATCTAGAAAATACGAATGTGTGGAGCTGGTGTCCCCTTGATGAACCAATCAGTGTTTCAACGGTAGAAAATTAAATGTTCCCTGATAAAAAACATTCAAAACAATAAAGTCCATCGATAATATCAAGAAAACACAAACACAGAGGTTTTCACAATATTTTGGATTGAGTTAGCCAAAACACAACCGGATATTTCTTGTTTCATCCAGTCATATCCGGACAAACTGGTGTGGAATTCGTATGCAATGGACCGAGAAAATCACAGTAAAATGGTTTTGGAGAAAAGCAAAGTCTTTTCGTTAGGCAAGTGCATAAAATGTCATCTATACAAACAGAAATATCATGTTTGTTTGCCACAGTTCCTCTAGCTTTCTCCCTAGAAAATACGAATGTGTAGTGCTGGTGTCTCCATGTGGAACCAATTACCGATTCCAAGCACAAAATTAAATGTTCCCCGATAAAAAACATTCAAAACAATAAAGTCCGTGGATAATATCAGGAATACAAAAACACAGAGGCTGTAGCAATATCTGGGATTGAGTTAGCCAAAACACAACCGGATATTTCCGGTTTCATCCAGTCATATCCGGACAAACTGTTGTGGAATTCGTATGCAATGGATTGAGAAAACCACAGTAAAAATGACTTTGGAGAAGAGCAAAGTCTTTTCGTTAGGCAAGTGCATAAAATGTCATCAATACAAACAGAAATATCATGTTTATTTGTCACAGTTCCTCTAGCTTTCTCCCTAGAAATACGAATGTGTAGAGCTTGTGTCTCCATGTGGAACCAATTACTGTATCCAAGCTTAAAATAAAATGTTCTCCGATAAAAAACATTCAAAACAATAAAGTCCGTTGATAATATCCAGAAAACACACACACTGAGGCTGTATTAATAGCTGGGATTGAGTTAGCCAAAACAAATCCGGATACTTTTTCACTTTCATTAAGGTCATATCCGGACAAAGTGGTGTTTAATTTCTATGCAATGCACTGAGAAAATTACAGTAAAAATGGTTTTGGAGAAAAGCAAAGTCTTTTCGTTAGGCAAGTGCATGAAATGTCATCTATACAAACAGATATATCATGTTTGTTTGCCGCAGTCCCAGTAGCTTTCTCCCTAGAAAATAGGAATGTGTAGCGCTGGTGTCTCCATGTGCAACCAATTAGTGATTCCAAGCACAAAATTAAATGTTCCCTGATAAAAAACATTCAAAACAATAAAGTCCGTGGAAAATATCAGGAATACAAAAACACAGAGGCTGTAGCAATATCTGGCATTGAGTTAGCCAAAACACAACCGGATATTTCCGGTTTCATCCAGTCATATCTGGACAAACTGGTGTGGAATTTGTATGCAATGGACCGAGAAAATCACAGTAAAAATGGTTGTGGAGAAAAGCAAACTCTTTTCTTTAGGCAAGTCCATAAAATGTCATCTATACAAACAGAAATATCATGTTTGTTTGCCGAACTTCCTCTAGCTTTCTATCTAGAAAATACGAATGTGTGGAGCTGGTGTCCCCTTGATGAACCAATGAGTGTTTCAACGGTAGAAAATTAAATGTTCCCTGATAAAAAACATTCAAAACAATAAAGTCCATCGATAATATCAAGAAAACACAAACACAGAGGCTTTCACAATATTTTGGATTGAGTTAGCCAAAACACAACCGGATATTTCTTGTTTCATCCAGTCATATCCGGACAAACTGGTGTGGAATTCGTATGCAATGGACCGAGAAAATCACAGTAAAATGGTTTTGGAGAAAAGCAAAGTCTTTTCGTTAGGCAAGTGCATAAAATGTCATCTATACAAACAGAAATATCATGTTTGTTTGCCACAGTTCCTCTAGCTTTCTCCCTAGAAAATACGAATGTGTAGTGCTGGTGTCTCCATGTGGAACCAATTACCGATTCCAAGCACAAAATTAAATGTTCCCCGATAAAAAACATTCAAAACAATAAAGTCCGTGGATAATATCAGGAATACAAAAACACAGAGGCTGTAGCAATATCTGGGATTGAGTTAGCCAAAACACAACCGGATATTTCCGGTTTCATCCAGTCATATCTGGACAAACTGGTGTGGAATTCGTATGCAATGGACCGAGAGAATCACAGTAGAAATGGTTTTGGAGAAAAGCAAAGTCTTTTCGTTAGGCAAGTGCAATTAGTGTTTCTGAGGTGCAAAATTAAATGTTGCCTGATAAAAACATTCAAAACAATACAGTCCATCAATAATATCCAGAAAACACAAACTCACAGGCTTTCACAATGTTTCGGATTGAGTTAGCCAAAACTCAACAGTATATTTCTGTTTCATCGAATCATATCCGGACAAACTGGTGTGGAATTCGTATGCAATGGATTGAGAAAACCACAGTAAAAATGACTTTGGAGAAGAGCAAAGTCTTTTCGTTAGGCAAGTGCATAAAATGTCATCAATACAAACAGAAATATCATGTTTATTTGTCACAGTTCCTCTAGCTTTCTCCCTAGAAATACGAATGTGTAGAGCTGGTGTCTCCATGTGGAACCAATTACTGTATCCAAGCTTAAAATAAAATGTTCTCCGATAAAAAACATTCAAAACAATAAAGTCCGTTGATAATATCCAGAAAACACACACACTGAGGCTGTATTAATAGCTGGGATTGAGTTAGCCAAAACAAATCCGGATACTTTTTCACTTTCATTAAGGTCATATCCGGACAAAGTGGTGTGTAATTTCTATGCAATGCACTGAGAAAATCACAGTAAAAATGGTTTTGGAGAAAAGCAAAGTCTTTTCGTTAGGCAAGTGCATGAAATGTCATCTATACAAACAGATATATCATGTTTGTTTGCCGCAGTCCCAGTAGCTTTCTCCCTAGAAAATACGAATGTGTAGCGCTGGTGTCTCCATGTGGAACCAATTAGTGATTCCAAGCACAAAATTAAATGTTCCCTGATAAAAAACATTCAAAACAATAAAGTCCGTGGAAAATATCAGGAATACAAAAACACAGAGGCTGTAGCAATATCTGGCATTGAGTTAGCCAAAACACAACCGGATATTTCCGGTTTCATCCAGTCATATCTGGACAAACTGGTGTGGAATTTGTATGCAATGGACCGAGAAAATCACAGTAAAAATGGTTGTGGAGAAAAGCAAACTCTTTTCTTTAGGCAAGTCCATAAAATGTCATCTATACAAACAGAAATATCATGTTTGTTTGCCGAACTTCCTCTAGCTTTCTATCTAGAAAATACGAATGTGTGGAGCTGGTGTCCCCTTGATGAACCAATGAGTGTTTCAACGGTAGAAAATTAAATGTTCCCTGATAAAAAAACATTCAAAACAATAAAGTCCATCGATAATATCAAGAAAACACAAACACAGAGGCTTTCACAATATTTTGGATTGAGTTAGCCAAAACACAACCGGATATTTCTTGTTTCATCCAGTCATATCCGGACAAACTGGTGTGGAATTCGTATGCAATGGACCGAGAAAATCACAGTAAAATGGTTTTGGAGAAAAGCAAAGTCTTTTCGTTAGGCAAGTGCATAAAATGTCATCTATACAAACAGAAATATCATGTTTGTTTGCCACAGTTCCTCTAGCTTTCTCCCTAGAAAATACGAATGTGTAGTGCTGGTGTCTCCATGTGGAACCAATTACCGATTCCAAGCACAAAATTAAATGTTCCCCGATAAAAAACATTCAAAACAATAAAGTCGGTGGATAATATCAGGAATACAAAAACACAGAGGCTGTAGCAATATCTGGGATTGAGTTAGCCAAAACACAACCGGATATTTCCGGTTTCATCCAGTCATATCTGGACAAACTGGTGTGGAATTCGTATGCAATGGACCGAGAGAATCACAGTAGAAATGGTTTTGGAGAAAAGCAAAGTCTTTTCGTTAGGCAAGTGCAATTAGTGTTTCTGAGGTGCAAAATTAAATGTTCCCTGATAAAAACATTCAAAACAATACAGTCCATCAATAATATCCAGAAAACACAAACACACAGGCTTTCACAATGTTTCGGATTGAGTTAGCCAAAACTCAACAGCATATTTCTGTTTCATCGAATCATATCCGGACAAACTGGTGTGGAATTCATATGCAATGGATTGAGAAAACCACAGTAAAAATGACTTTGGAGAAGAGCAAAGTCTTTTCGTTAGGCAAGTGCATAAAATGTCTTCAATACAAACAGAAATATCATGTTTATTTGTCACAGTTCCTCTAGCTTTCTCCCTAGAAATACGAATGTGTAGAGCTGGTGTCTCCATGTGGAACCAATTACTGTATCCAAGCTTAAAATAAAATGTTCTCCGATAAAAAACATTCAAAACAATAAAGTCCGTTGATAATATCCAGAAAACACACACACTGAGGCTGTATTAATAGCTGGGATTGAGTTAGCCAAAACAAATCCGGATACTTTTTCACTTTCATTAAGGTCATATCCGGACAAAGTGGTGTGGAATTCGTATGCAATGCACTGAGAAAATCACAGTAAAAATGGTTTTGGAGAAAAGCAAAGTCTTTTCGTTAGGCAAGTGCATGAAATGACATCTATACAAACAGATATATCATGTTTGTTTGCCGCAGTCCCAGTAGCTTTCTCCCTAGAAAATACGAATGTGTAGCGCTGGTGTCTCCATGTGGAACCAATTAGTGATTCCAAGCACAAAATTAAATGTTCCCTGATAAAAAACATTCAAAACAATAAAGTCCGTGGAAAATATCAGGAATACAAAAACACAGAGGCTGTAGCAATATCTGGCATTGAGTTAGCCAAAACACAACCGGATATTTCCGGTTTCATCCAGTCATATCTGGACAAACTGGTGTGGAATTTGTATGCAATGGACCGAGAAAATCACAGTAAAAATGGTTGTGGAGAAAAGCAAACTCTTTTCTTTAGGCAAGTCCATAAAATGTCATCTATACAAACAGAAATATCATGTTTGTTTGCCGAACTTCCTCTAGCTTTCTATCTAGAAAATACGAATGTGTGGAGCTGGTGTCCCCTTGATGAACCAATGAGTGTTTCAACGGTAGAAAATTAAATGTTCCCTGATAAAAAACATTCAAAACAATAAAGTCCATCGATAATATCAAGAAAACACAAACACAGAGGCTTTCACAATATTTTGGATTGAGTTAGCCAAAACACAACCGGATATTTCTTGTTTCATCCAGTCATATCCGGACAAACTGGTGTGGAATTCGTATGCAATGGACCGAGAAAATCACAGTAAAATGGTTTTGGAGAAAAGCAAAGTCTTTTCGTTAGGCAAGTGCATAAAATGTCATCTATACAAACAGAAATATCATGTTTGTTTGCCACAGTTCCTCTAGCTTTCTCCCTAGAAAATACGAATGTGTAGTGCTGGTGTCTCCATGTGGAACCAATTACCGATTCCAAGCACAAAATTAAATGTTCCCCGATAAAAAACATTCAAAACAATAAAGTCCGTGGATAATATCAGGAATACAAAAACACAGAGGCTGTAGCAATATCTGGGATTGAGTTAGCCAAAACACAACCGGATATTTCCGGTTTCATCCAGTCATATCTGGACAAACTGGTGTGGAATTCGTATGCAATGGACCGAGAGAATCACAGTAGAAATGGTTTTGGAGAAAAGCAAAGTCTTTTCGTTAGGCAAGTGCAATTAGTGTTTCTGAGGTGCAAAATTAAATGTTGCCTGATAAAAACATTCAAAACAATACAGTCCATCAATAATATCCAGAAAACACAAACACACAGGCTTTCACAATGTTTCGGATTGAGTTAGCCAAAACTCAACAGCATATTTCTGTTTCATCGAATCATATCCGGACAAACTGGTGTGGAATTCGTATGCAATGGATTGAGAAAACCACAGTAAAAATGACTTTGGAGAAGAGCAAAGTCTTTTCGTTAGGCAAGTGCATAAAATGTCTTCAATACAAACAGAAATATCATGTTTATTTGTCACAGTTCCTCTAGCTTTCTCCCTAGAAATACGAATGTGTAGAGCTGGTGTCTCCATGTGGAACCAATTACTGTATCCAAGCTTAAAATAAAATGTTCTCCGATAAAAAACATTCAAAACAATAAAGTCCGTGGATAATATCCAGAAAACACACACACTGAGGCTGTATTAATAGCTGGGATTGAGTTAGCCAAAACAAATCCGGATACTTTTTCACTTTCATTAAGGTCATATCCGGACAAAGTGGTGTGTAATTTCTATGCAATGCACTGAGAAAATCACAGTAAAAATGGTTTTGGAGAAAAGCAAAGTCTTTTCGTTAGGCAAGTGCATGAAATGTCATCTATACAAACACATATATCATGTTTGTTTGCCGCAGTCCCAGTAGCTTTCTCCCTAGAAAATACGAATGTGTAGCGCTGGTGTCTCCATGTGGAACCAATTAGTGATTCCAAGCACAAAATTAAATGTTCCCTGATAAAAAACATTCAAAACAATAAAGTCCGTGGAAAATATCAGGAATACAAAAACACAGAGGCTGTAGCAATATCTGGCATTGAGTTAGCCAAAACACAACCGGATATTTCCGGTTTCATCCAGTCATATCTGGACAAACTGGTGTGGAATTTGTATGCAATGGACCGAGAAAATCACAGTAAAAATGGTTGTGGAGAAAAGCAAACTCTTTTCTTTAGGCAAGTCCATAAAATGTCATCTATACAAACAGAAATATCATGTTTGTTTGCCGAACTTCCTCTAGCTTTCTATCTAGAAAATACGAATGTGTGGAGCTGGTGTCCCCTTGATGAACCAATGAGTGTTTCAACGGTAGAAAATTAAATGTTCCCTGATAAAAAACATTCAAAACAATAAAGTCCATCGATAATATCAAGAAAGCACAAACACAGAGGCTTTCACAATATTTTGGATTGAGTTAGCAAAAACACAACCGGATATTTCTTGTTTCATCCAGTCATATCCGGACAAACTGGTGTGGAATTCGTATGCAATGGACCGAGAAAATCACAGTAAAATGGTTTTGGAGAAAAGCAAAGTCTTTTCGTTAGGCAAGTGCATAAAATGTCATCTATACAAACAGAAATATCATGTTTGTTTGCCACAGTTCCTCTAGCTTTCTCCCTAGAAAATACGAATGTGTAGTGCTGGTGTCTCCATGTGGAACCAATTACCGATTCCAAGCACAAAATTAAATGTTCCCCGATAAAAAACATTCAAAACAATAAAGTCCGTGGATAATATCAGGAATACAAAAACACAGAGGCTGTAGCAATATCTGGGATTGAGTTAGCCAAAACACAACCGGATATTTCCGGTTTCATCCAGTCATATCTGTACAAACTGGTGTGGAATTCGTATGCAATGGACCGAGAGAATCACAGTAGAAATGGTTTTGGAGAAAAGCAAAGTCTTTTCGTTAGGCAAGTGCAATTAGTGTTTCTGAGGTGCAAAATTAAATGTTGCCTGATAAAAACATTCAAAACAATACAGTCCATCAATAATATCCAGAAAACACAAACTCACAGGCTTTCACAATGTTTCGGATTGAGTTAGCCAAAACTCAACAGTATATTTCTGTTTCATCGAATCATATCCGGACAAACTGGTGTGGAATTCGTATGCAATGGATTGAGAAAACCACAGTAAAAATGACTTTGGAGAAGAGCAAAGTCTTTTCGTTAGGCAAGTGCATAAAATGTCTTCAATACAAACAGAAATATCATGTTTATTTGTCACAGTTCCTCTAGCTTTCTCCCTAGAAATACGAATGTGTAGAGCTGGTGTCTCCATGTGGAACCAATTACTGTATCCAAGCTTAAAATAAAATGTTCTCCGATAAAAAACATTCAAAACAATAAAGTCCGTGGATAATATCCAGAAAACACACACACTGAGGCTGTATTAATAGCTGGGATTGAGTTAGCCAAAACAAATCCGGATACTTTTTCACTTTCATTAAGGTCATATCCGGACAAAGTGGTGTGTAATTTCTATGCAATGCACTGAGAAAATCACAGTAAAAATGGTTTTGGAGAAAAGCAAAGTCTTTTCGTTAGGCAAGTGCATGAAATGTCATCTATACAAACAGATATATCATGTTTGTTTGCCGCAGTCCCAGTAGCTTTCTCCCTAGAAAATACGAATGTGTAGCGCTGGTGTCTCCATGTGGAACCAATTAGTGATTCCAAGCACAAAATTAAATGTTCCCTGATAAAAAACATTCAAAACAATAAAGTCCGTGGAAAATATCAGGAATACAAAAACACAGAGGCTGTAGCAATATCTGGCATTGAGTTAGCCAAAACACAACCGGATATTTCCGGTTTCATCCAGTCATATCTGGACAAACTGGTGTGGAATTTGTATGCAATGGACCGAGAAAATCACAGTAAAAATGGTTGTGGAGAAAAGCAAACTCTTTTCTTTAGGCAAGTCCATAAAATGTCATCTATACAAACAGAAATATCATGTTTGTTTGCCGAACTTCCTCTAGCTTTCTATCTAGAAAATACGAATGTGTGGAGCTGGTGTCCCCTTGATGAACCAATGAGTGTTTCAACGGTAGAAAATTAAATGTTCCCTGATAAAAAACATTCAAAACAATAAAGTCCATCGATAATATCAAGAAAACACAAACACAGAGGCTTTCACAATATTTTGGATTGAGTTAGCCAAAACACAACCGGATATTTCTTGTTTCATCCAGTCATATCCGGACAAACTGGTGTGGAATTCGTATGCAATGGACCGAGAAAATCACAGTAAAATGGTTTTGGAGAAAAGCAAAGTCTTTTCGTTAGGCAAGTGCATAAAATGTCATCTATACAAACAGAAATATCATGTTTGTTTGCCACAGTTCCTCTAGCTTTCTACCTAGAAAATATGAATGTGTAGTGCTGGTGTCTCCATGTGGAACCAATTACCGATTCCAAGCACAAAATTAAATGTTCCCCGATAAAAAACATTCAAAACAATAAAGTCCGTGGATAATATCAGGAATACAAAAACACAGAGGCTGTAGCAATATCTGGGATTGAGTTAGCCAAAACACAACCGGATATTTCCGGTTTCATCCAGTCATATCTGGACAAACTGGTGTGGAATTCGTATGCAATGGACCGAGAGAATCACAGTAGAAATGGTTTTGGAGAAAAGCAAAGTCTTTTCGTTAGGCAAGTGCATGAAATGTCATCTATACAAACAGATATATCATGTTTGTTTGCCGCAGTCCCAGTAGCTTTCTCCCTAGAAAATACGAATGTGTAGCGCTGGTGTCTCCATGTGGAACCAATTAGTGATTCCAAGCACAAAATTAAATGTTCCCTGATAAAAAACATTCAAAACAATAAAGTCCGTGGAAAATATCAGGAATACAAAAACACAGAGGCTGTAGCAATATCTGGCATTGAGTTAGCCAAAACACAACCGGATATTTCCGGTTTCATCCAGTCATATCTGGACAAACTGGTGTGGAATTTGTATGCAATGGACCGAGAAAATCACAGTAAAAATGGTTGTGGAGAAAAGCAAACTCTTTTCTTTAGGCAAGTCCATAAAATGTCATCTATACAAACAGAAATATCATGTTTGTTTGCCGAACTTCCTCTAGCTTTCTATCTAGAAAATACGAATGTGTGGAGCTGGTGTCCCCTTGATGAACCAATGAGTGTTTCAACGGTAGAAAATTAAATGTTCCCTGATAAAAAACATTCAAAACAATAAAGTCCATCGATAATATCAAGAAAACACAAACACAGAGGCTTTCACAATATTTTGGATTGAGTTAGCCAAAACACAACCGGATATTTCTTGTTTCATCCAGTCATATCCGGACAAACTGGTGTGGAATTCGTATGCAATGGACCGAGAAAATCACAGTAAAATGGTTTTGGAGAAAAGCAAAGTCTTTTCGTTAGGCAAGTGCATAAAATGTCATCTATACAAACAGAAATATCATGTTTGTTTGCCACAGTTCCTCTAGCTTTCTCCCTAGAAAATACGAATGTGTAGCACTGGTGTCTCCATGTGGAACCAATTACCGATTCCAAGCACAAAATTAAATGTTCCCCGATAAAAAACATTCAAAACAATAAAGTCCGTGGATAATATCAGGAATACAAAAACACAGAGGCTGTAGCAATATCTGGGATTGAGTTGGCCAAAACACAACCGGATATTTCCGGTTTCATCCAGTCATATCTGGACAAACTGGTGTGGAATTCGTATGCAATGGACCGAGAGAATCACAGTAGAAATGGTTTTGGAGAAAAGCAAAGTCTTTTCGTTAGGCAAGTGCAATTAGTGTTTCTGAGGTGCAAAATTAAATGTTGCCTGATAAAAACATTCAAAACAATACAGTCCATCAATAATATCCAGAAAACACAAACACACAGGCTTTCACAATGTTTCGGATTGAGTCAGCCAAAACTCAACAGTATATTTCTGTTTCATCGAATCATATCCGGACAAACTGGTGTGGAATTCGTATGCAATGGATTGAGAAAACCACAGTAAAAATGACTTTGGAGAAGAGCAAAGTCTTTTCGTTAGGCAAGTGCATAAAATGTCATCAATACAAACAGAAATATCATGAATATTTTTCACAGTTCCTCTAGCTTTCTCCCTAGAAATACGAATGTGTAGAGCTGGTGTCTCCATGTGGAACCAATTACTGTATCCAAGCTTAAAAAAAATGTTCTCCGATAAAAAACATTCAAAACAATAAAGTCCGTGGATAATATCCAGAAAACACACACACTGAGGCTGTATTAATAGCTGGGATTGAGTTAGCCAAAACAAATCCCGATAATTTTTCACTTTCATTAAGGTCATATCCGGACAAAGTGGTGTGTAATTTCTATGCAATGCACTGAGAAAATCACAGTAAAAATGGTTTTGGAGAAAAGCAAAGTCTTTTCGTTAGGCAAGTGCATGAAATGTCATCTATACAAACAGATATATCATGTTTGTTTGCCGCAGTCCCAGTAGCTTTCTCCCTAGAAAATACGAATGTGTAGCGCTGGTGTCTCCATGTGGAACCAATTAGTGATTCCAAGCACAAAATTAAATGTTCCCTGATAAAAAACATTCAAAACAATAAAGTCCGTGGAAAATATCAGGAATACAAAAACACAGAGGCTGTAGCAATATCTGGCATTGAGTTAGCCAAAACACAACCGGATATTTCCGGTTTCATCCAGTCATATCTGGACAAACTGGTGTGGAATTTGTATGCAATGGACCGAGAAAATCACAGTAAAAATGGTTGTGGAGAAAAGCAAACTCTTTTCTTTAGGCAAGTCCATAAAATGTCATCTATACAAACAGAAATATCATGTTTGTTTGCCGAACTTCCTCTAGCTTTCTATCTAGAAAATACGAATGTGTGGAGCTGGTGTCCCCTTGATGAACCAATGAGTGTTTCAACGGTAGAAAATTAAATGTTCCCTGATAAAAAACATTCAAAACAATAAAGTCCATCGATAATATCAAGAAAACACAAACACAGAGGCTTTCACAATATTTTGGATTGAGTTAGCCAAAACACAACCGGATATTTCTTGTTTCATCCAGTCATATCCGGACAAACTGGTGTGGAATTCGTATGCAATGGACCGAGAAAATCACAGTAAAATGGTTTTGGAGAAAAGCAAAGTCTTTTCGTTAGGCAAGTGCATAAAATGTCATCTATACAAACAGAAATATCATGTTTGTTTGCCACAGTTCCTCTAGCTTTCTACCTAGAAAATATGAATGTGTAGTGCTGGTGTCTCCATGTGGAACCAATTACCGATTCCAAGCACAAAATTAAATGTTCCCCGATAAAAAACATTCAAAACAATAAAGTCCGTGGATAATATCAGGAATACAAAAACACAGAGGCTGTAGCAATATCTGGGATTGAGTTAGCCAAAACACAACCGGATATTTCCGGTTTCATCCAGTCATATCTGGACAAACTGGTGTGGAATTCGTATGCAATGGACCGAGAGAATCACAGTAGAAATGGTTTTGGAGAAAAGCAAAGTCTTTTCGTTAGGCAAGTGCAATTAGTGTTTCTGAGGTGCAAAATTAAATGTTGCCTGATAAAAACATTCAAAACAATACAGTCCATCAATAATATCCAGAAAACACAAACACACAGGCTTTCACAATGTTTCGGATTGAGTTAGCCAAAACTCAACAGTATATTTCTGTTTCATCGAATCATATCCGGACAAACTGGTGTGGAATTCGTATGCAATGGATTGAGAAAACCACAGTAAAAATGATTTTGGAGAAGAGCAAAGTCTTTTCGTTAGGCAAGTGCATAAAATGTCATCAATACAAACAGAAATATCATGTTTATTTGTCACAGTTCCTCTAGCTTTCTCCCTAGAAATACGAATGTGTAGAGCTGGTGTCTCCATGTGGAACCAATTACTGTATCCAAGCTTAAAATAAAATGTTCTCCGATAAAAAACATTCAAAACAATAAAGTCCATTGATAATATCCAGAAAACACACACACTGAGGCTGTATTAATAGCTGGGATTGAGTTAGCCAAAACAAATCCGGATACTTTTTTACTTTCATTAAGGTCATATCTGGAAAAAGTGGTGTGTAATTTCTATGCAATGCACTGAGAAAATCACAGTAAAAATGGTTTTGGAGAAAAGCAAAGTCTTTTCGTTAGGCAAGTGCATGAAATGTCATCTATACAAACAGATATATCATGTTTGTTTGCCGCAGTCCCAGTAGCTTTCTCCCTAGAAAATACGAATGTGTAGCGCTGGTGTCTCCATGTGGAACCAATTAGTGATTCCAAGCACAAAATTAAATGTTCCCTGATAAAAAACATTCAAAACAATAAAGTCCGTGGAAAATATCAGGAATACAAAAACACAGAGGCTGTAGCAATATCTGGCATTGAGTTAGCCAAAACACAACCGGATATTTCCGGTTTCATCCAGTCATATCTTGACAAACTGGTGTGGAATTTGTATGCAATGGACCGAGAAAATCACAGTAAAAATGGTTGTGGAGAAAAGCAAACTCTTTTCTTTAGGCAAGTCCATAAAATGTCATCTATACAAACAGAAATATCATGTTTGTTTGCCGAACTTCCTCTAGCTTTCTATCTAGAAAATACGAATGTGTGGAGCTGGTGTCCCCTTGATGAACCAATGAGTGTTTCAACGGTAGAAAATTAAATGTTCCCTGATAAAAAACATTCAAAACAATAAAGTCCATCGATAATATCAAGAAAACACAAACACAGAGGCTTTCACAATATTTTGGATTGAGTTAGCCAAAACACAACCGGATATTTCTTGTTTCATCCAGTCATATCCGGACAAACTGGTGTGGAATTCGTATGCAATGGACCGAGAAAATCACAGTAAAATGGTTTTGGAGAAAAGCAAAGTCTTTTCGTTAGGCAAGTGCATAAAATGTCATCTATACAAACAGAAATATCATGTTTGTTTGCCACAGTTCCTCTAGCTTTCTCCCTAGAAAATACGAATGTGTAGTGCTGGTGTCTCCATGTGGAACCAATTACCGATTCCAAGCACAAAATTAAATGTTCCCCGATAAAAAACATTCAAAACAATAAAGTCCGTGGATAATATCAGGAATACAAAAACACAGAGGCTGTAGCAATATCTGGGATTGAGTTAGCCAAAACACAACCGGATATTTCCGGTTTCATCCAGTCATATCTGGACAAACTGGTGTGGAATTCGTATGCAATGGACCGAGAGAATCACAGTAGAAATGGTTTTGGAGAAAAGCAAAGTCTTTTCGTTAGGCAAGTGCAATTAGTGTTTCTGAGGTGCAAAATTAAATGTTCCCTGATAAAAAACATTCAAAACAATAAAGTCCATCGATAATATCAAGAAAACACAAACACAGAGGCTTTCACAATATTTTGGATTGAGTTAGCCAAAACACAACCGGATATTTCTGTTTCATCGAATCATATCCGGACAAACTGGTGTGGAATTCGTATGCAATGGATTGAGAAAACCACAGTAAAAATGACTTTGGAGAAGAGCAAAGTCTTTTCGTTAGGCAAGTGCATAAAATGTCTTCAATACAAACAGAAATATCATGTTTATTTGTCACAGTTCCTCTAGCTTTCTCCCTAGAAATACAAATGTGTAGAGCTGGTGTCTCCATGTGGAACCAATTACTGTATCCAAGCTTAAAATAAAATGTTCTCCGATAAAAAACATTCAAAACAATAAAGTCCGTGGATAATATCCAGAAAACACACACACTGAGGCTGTATTAATAGCTGGGATTGAGTTAGCCAAAACAAATCCGGATACTTTTTCACTTTCATTAAGGTCATATCCGGACAAAGTGGTGTGGAATTCGTATGCAATGCACTGAGAAAATCACAGTAAAAATGGTTTTGGAGAAAAGCAAAGTCTTTTCCTTAGGCAAGTGCATGAAATGTCATCTATACAAACAGATATATCATGTTTGTTTGCCGCAGTCCCAGTAGCTTTCTCCCTAGAAAATATGAATGTGTAGCGCTGGTGTCTCCATGTGCAACCAATTAGTGATTCCAAGCACAAAATTAAATGTTCCCTGATAAAAAACATTCAAAACAATAAAGTCCGTGGAAAATATCAGGAATACAAAAACACAGAGGCTGTAGCAATATCTGGCATTGAGTTAGCCAAAACACAACCGGATATTTCCGGTTTCATCCAGTCATATCTGGACAAACTGGTGTGGAATTTGTATGCAATGGACCGAGAAAATCACAGTAAAAATGGTTGTGGAGAAAAGCAAACTCTTTTCTTTAGGCAAGTCCATAAAATGTCATCTATACAAACAGAAATATCATGTTTGTTTGCCGAACTTCCTCTAGCTTTCTATCTAGAAAATACGAATGTGTGGAGCTGTTGTCCCCTTGATGAACCAATGAGTGTTTCAACGGTAGAAAATTAAATGTTCCCTGATAAAAAAAAACATTCAAAACAATAAAGTCCATCGATAATATCAAGAAAACACAAACACAGAGGCTTTCACAATATTTTGGATTGAGTTAGCCAAAACACAATCAGATATTTCTTGTTTCATCCAGTCATATCCGGACAAACTGGTGTGGAATTCGTATGCAATGGACCGAGAAAATCACAGCAAAATGCTTTTGGAGAAAAGCAAAGTCTTTTCGTTAGGCAAGTGCATAAAATGTCATCTATACAAACAGAAATATCATGTTTGTTTGCCACAGTTCCTCTAGCTTTCTCCCTAGAAAATACGAATGTGTAGCACTGGTGTCTCCATGTGGAACCAATTACCGATTCCAAGCACAAAATTAAATGTTCCCCGATAAAAAACATTCAAAACAATAAAGTCCGTGGATAATATCAGGAATACAAAAACACAGAGGCTGTAGCAATATCTGGGATTGAGTTGGCCAAAACACAACCGGATATTTCCGGTTTCATCCAGTCATATCTGGACAAACTGGTGTGGAATTCGTATGCAATGGACCGAGAGAATCACAGTAGAAATGGTTTTGGAGAAAAGCAAAGTCTTTTCGTTAGGCAAGTGCAATTAGTGTTTCTGAGGTGCAAAATTAAATGTTGCCTGATAAAAACATTCAAAACAATACAGTCCATCAATAATATCCAGAAAACACAAACACACAGGCTTTCACAATGTTTCGGATTGAGTCAGCCAAAACTCAACAGTATATTTCTGTTTCATCGAATCATATCCGGACAAACTGGTGTGGAATTCGTATGCAATGGATTGAGAAAACCACAGTAAAAATGACTTTGGAGAAGAGCAAAGTCTTTTCGTTAGGCAAGTGCATAAAATGTCATCAATACAAACAGAAATATCATGAATATTTTTCACAGTTCCTCTAGCTTTCTCCCTAGAAATACGAATGTGTAGAGCTGGTGTCTCCATGTGGAACCAATTACTGTATCCAAGCTTAAAAAAAAATGTTCTCCGATAAAAAACATTCAAAACAATAAAGTCCGTGGATAATATCCAGAAAACACACACACTGAGGCTGTATTAATAGCTGGGATTGAGTTAGCCAAAACAAATCCGGATACTTTTTCACTTTCATTAAGGTCATATCCGGACAAAGTGGTGTGTAATTTCTATGCAATGCACTGAGAAAATCACAGTAAAAATGGTTTTGGAGAAAAGCAAAGTCTTTTCGTTAGGCAAGTGCATGAAATGTCATCTATACAAACAGATATATCATGTTTGTTTGCCGCAGTCCCAGTAGCTTTCTCCCTAGAAAATACGAATGTGTAGCGCTGGTGTCTCCATGTGGAACCAATTAGTGATTCCAAGCACAAAATTAAATGTTCCCTGATAAAAAACATTCAAAACAATAAAGTCCGTGGAAAATATCAGGAATACAAAAACACAGAGGCTGTAGCAATATCTGGCATTGAGTTAGCCAAAACACAACCGGATATTTCCGGTTTCATCCAGTCATATCTGGACAAACTGGTGTGGAATTCGTATGCAATGGACCGAGAAAATCACAGTAAAAATGGTTGTGGAGAAAAGCAAACTCTTTTCTTTAGGCAAGTCCATAAAATGTCATCTATACAAACAGAAATATCATGTTTGTTTGCCGAACTTCCTCTAGCTTTCTATCTAGAAAATACGAATGTGTGGAGCTGGTGTCCCCTTGATGAACCAATGAGTGTTTCAACGGTAGAAAATTAAATGTTCCCTGATAAAAAACATTCAAAACAATAAAGTCCATCGATAATATCAAGAAAACACAAACACAGAGGCTTTCACAATATTTTGGATTGAGTTAGCCAAAACACAACCGGATATTTCTTGTTTCATCCAGTCATATCCGGACAAACTGGTGTGGAATTCGTATGCAATGGACCGAGAAAATCACAGTAAAATGGTTTTGGAGAAAAGCAAAGTCTTTTCGTTAGGCAAGTGCATAAAATGTCATCTATACAAACAGAAATATCATGTTTATTTGTCACAGTTCCTCTAGCTTTCTCCCTAGAAATACGAATGTGTAGAGCTGGTGTCTCCATGTGGAACCAATTACTGTATCCAAGCTTAAAATAAAATGTTCCCCGATAAAAAACATTCAAAACAATAAAGTCCGTGGATAATATCCAGAAAACACACACACTGAGGCTGTATTAATAGCTGGGATTGAGTTAGCCAAAACAAATCCGGATACTTTTTCACTTTCATTAAGGTCATATCCGGACAAAGTGGTGTGTAATTTCTATGCAATGCACTGAGAAAATCACAGTAAAAATGGTTTTGGAGAAAAGCAAAGTCTTTTCGTTAGGCAAGTGCATGAAATGTCATCTATACAAACAGATATATCATGTTTGTTTGCCGCAGTCCCAGTAGCTTTCTCCCTAGAAAATATGAATGTGTAGCGCTGGTGTCTCCATGTGCAACCAATTAGTGATTCCAAGCACAAAATTAAATGTTCCCTGATAAAAAACATTCAAAACAATAAAGTCCGTGGAAAATATCAGGAATACAAAAACACAGAGGCTGTAGCAATATCTGGCATTGAGTTAGCCAAAACACAACCGGATATTTCCAGTTTCATCCAGTAATATCTGGACAAACTGGTGTGGAATTTGTATGCAATGGACCGAGAAAATCACAGTAAAAATGGTTGTGGAGAAAAGCAAACTCTTTTCTTTAGGCAAGTCCATAAAATGTCATCTATACAAACAGAAATATCATGTTTGTTTGCCGAACTTCCTCTAGCTTTCTATCTAGAAAATACGAATGTGTGGAGCTGGTGTCCCCTTGATGAACCAATGAGTGTTTCAACGGTAGAAAATTAAATGTTCCCTGATAAAAAAACATTCAAAACAATAAAGTCCATCGATAATATCAAGAAAACACAAACACAGAGGCTTTCACAATATTTTGGATTGAGTTAGCCAAAACACAACCAGATATTTCTGTTTCATCGAATCATATCCGGACAAACTGGTGTGGAATTCGTATGCAATGGATTCAGAAAACCACAGTAAAAATGACTTTGGAGAAGAGCAAAGTCTTTTCGTTAGGCAAGTGCATAAAATGTCATCAATACAAACAGAAATATCATGTTTATTTGTCACAGTTCCTCTAGTTTTCTCCCTAGAAAATACGAATGTGTAGAGCTGGTGTCTCCATGTGGAACCAATTACCGATTCCAAGCCCAAAATTAAATGTTCCCCGATAAAAAACATTCAAAACAATAAAGTCCGTGGATAATATTAGGAATACAAAAACACAGAGGCTGTAGCAATATCTGGGATTGAGTTAGCCAAAACACAACCGGATATTTCCGGTTTCATCCAGTCATATCTGGACAAACTGGTGTGGAATTCGTATGCAATGGACCGAGAGAATCACAGTAGATATGGTTTTGGAGAAAAGCAAAGTCTTTTCGTTAGGCAAGTGCAATTAGTGTTTCTGAGGTGCAAAATTAAATGTTGCCTGATAAAAACATTCAAAACAATACAGTCCATCAATAATATCCAGAAAACACAAACACACAGGCTTTCACAATGTTTCGGATTGAGTTAGCCAAAACTCAACAGTATATTTCTGTTTCATCGAATCATATCCGGACAAACTGGTGTGGAATTCGTATGCAATGGATTGAGAAAACCACAGTAAAAATGATTTTGGAGAAGAGCAAAGTCTTTTCGTTAGGCAAGTGCATAAAATGTCATCAATACAAACAGAAATATCATGTTTATTTGTCACAGTTCCTCTAGCTTTCTCCCTAGAAATACGAATGTGTAGAGCTGGTGTCTCCATGTGGAACCAATTACTGTATCCAAGCTTAAAATAAAATGTTCTCCGATAAAAAACATTCAAAACAATAAAGTCCGTGGATAATATCCAGAAAACACACACACTGAGGCTGTATTAATAGCTGGGATTGAGTTAGCCAAAACAAATCCGGATACTTTTTCACTTTCATTAAGGTCATATCCGGACAAAGTGGTGTGTAATTTCTATGCAATGCACTGAGAAAATCACAGTAAAAATGGTTTTGGAGAAAAGCAAAGTCTTTTCGTTAGGCAAGTGCATGAAATGTCATCTATACAAACAGATATATCATGTTTGTTTGCCGCAGTCCCAGTAGCTTTCTCCCTAGAAAATATGAATGTGTAGCGCTGGTGTCTCCATGTGCAACCAATTAGTGATTCCAAGCACAAAATTAAATGTTCCCTGATAAAAAACATTCAAAACAATAAAGTCCGTGGAAAATATCAGGAATACAAAAACACAGAGGCTGTAGCAATATCTGGCATTGAGTTAGCCAAAACACAACCGGATATTTCCAGTTTCATCCAGTAATATCTGGACAAACTGGTGTGGAATTTGTATGCAATGGACCGAGAAAATCACAGTAAAAATGGTTGTGGAGAAAAGCAAACTCTTTTCTTTAGGCAAGTCCATAAAATGTCATCTATACAAACAGAAATATCATGTTTGTTTGCCGAACTTCCTCTAGCTTTCTATCTAGAAAATACGAATGTGTGGAGCTGGTGTCCCCTTGATGAACCAATGAGTGTTTCAACGGTAGAAAATTAAATGTTCCCTGATAAAAAAACATTCAAAACAATAAAGTCCATCGATAATATCAAGAAAACACAAACACAGAGGCTTTCACAATATTTTGGATTGAGTTAGCCAAAACACAACCAGATATTTCTGTTTCATCGAATCATATCCGGACAAACTGGTGTGGAATTCGTATGCAATGGATTCAGAAAACCACAGTAAAAATGACTTTGGAGAAGAGCAAA
Source organism: Lepus europaeus (assembly GCF_033115175.1). Taxonomy (NCBI): domain Eukaryota; kingdom Metazoa; phylum Chordata; class Mammalia; order Lagomorpha; family Leporidae; genus Lepus; species Lepus europaeus. Next base: position 1,619,919 of record NW_026909158.1, on the reverse strand, counting down.
GTCTTTTCGTTAGGCAAGTGCATAAAATGTCATCAATACAAACAGAAATATCATGTTTATTTGTCACAGTTCCTCTAGTTTTCTCCCTAGAAAATACGAATGTGTAGAGCTGGTGTCTCCATGTGGAACCAATTACCGATTCCAAGCCCAAAATTAAATGTTCCCCGATAAAAAACATTCAAAACAATAAAGTCCGTGGATAATATTAGGAATACAAAAACACAGAGGCTGTAGCAATATCTGGGATTGAGTTAGCCAAAACACAACCGGATATTTCCGGTTTCATCCAGTCATATCTGGACAAACTGGTGTGGAATTCGTATGCAATGGACCGAGAGAATCACAGTAGAAATGGTTTTGGAGAAAAGCAAAGTCTTTTCGTTAGGCAAGTGCAATTAGTGTTTCTGAGGTGCAAAATTAAATGTTGCCTGATAAAAACATTCAAAACAATACAGTCCATCAATAATATCCAGAAAACACAAACACACAGGCTTTCACAATGTTTCGGATTGAGTTAGCCAAAACTCAACAGTATATTTCTGTTTCATCGAATCATATCCGGACAAACTGGTGTGGAATTCGTATGCAATGGATTGAGAAAACCACAGTAAAAATGACTTTGGAGAAGAGCAAAGTCTTTTCATTAGGCAAGTGCATAAAATGTCATCAATACAAACAGAAATATCATGTTTCTTTGTCACATTTCCTCTAGCTTTCTCCCTAGAAATACGAATGTGTAGAGCTGGTGTCTCCATGTGGAACCAATTACTGTATCCAAGCTTAAAATAAAATGTTCTCCAATAAAAAACATTCAAAACAATAAAGTCCATTGATAATATCCAGAAAACACACACACTGAGGCTGTATTAATAGCTGGGATTGAGTTAGCCAAAACAAATCCGGATACTTTTTCACTTTCATTAAGGTCATATCCGGACAAAGTGGTGTGTAATTTCTATGCAATGCACTGAGAAAATCACAGTAAAAATGGTTTTGGAGAAAAGCAAAGTCTTTTCGTTAGGCAAGTGCATGAAATGTCATCTATACAAACAGATATATCATGTTTGTTTGCCGCAGTCCCAGTAGCTTTCTCCCTAGAAAATACGAATGTGTAGCGCTGGTGTCTCCATGTGCAACCAATTAGTGATTCCAAGCACAAAATTAAATGTTCCCTGATAAAAAACATTCAAAACAATAAAGTCCGTGGAAAATATCAGGAATACAAAAACACAGAGGCTGTAGCAATATCTGGCATTGAGTTAGCCAAAACACAACCGGATATTTCCGGTTTCATCCAGTCATATCTGGACAAACTGGTGTGGAATTTGTACGCAATGGACCGAGAAAATCACAGTAAAAATGGTTGTGGAGAAAAGCAAACTCTTTTCTTTAGGCAAGTCCATAAAATGTCATCTATACAAACAGAAATATCATGTTTGTTTGCCGAACTTCCTCTAGCTTTCTATCTAGAAAATACGAATGTGTGGAGCTGGTGTCCCCTTGATGAACCAATGAGTGTTTCAACGGTAGAAAATTAAATGTTCCCTGATAAAAAAACATTCAAAACAATAAAGTCCATCGATAATATCAAGAAAACACAAACACAGAGGCTTTCACAATATTTTGGATTGAGTTAGCCAAAACACAACCGGATATTTCTTGTTTCATCCAGTCATATCCGGACAAACTGGTGTGGAATCCGTATGCAATGGACCGAGAAAATCACAGTAAAATGGTTTTGGAGAAAAGCAAAGTCTTTTCGTTAGGCAAGTGCATAAAATGTCATCTATACAAACAGAAATATCATGTTTGTTTGCCACAGTTCCTCTAGCTTTCTCCCTAGAAAATACGAATGTGTAGTGCTGGTGTCTCCATGTGGAACCAATTACCGATTCCAAGCACAAAATTAAATGTTCCCCGATAAAAAACATTCAAAACAATAAAGTCCGTGGATAATATCAGGAATACAAAAACACAGAGGCTGTAGCAATATCTGGGATTGAGTTAGCCAAAACACAACCGGATATTTCCGGTTTCATCCAGTCATATCTGGACAAACTGGTGTGGAATTCGTATGCAATGGACCGAGAGAATCACAGTAGAAATGGTTTTGGAGAAAAGCAAAGTCTTTTCGTTAGGCAAGTGCAATTAGTGTTTCTGAGGTGCAAAATTAAATGTTGCCTGATAAAAACATTCAAAACAATACAGTCCATCAATAATATCCAGAAAACACAAACACACAGGCTTTCACAATGTTTCGGATTGAGTTAGCCAAAACTCAACAGTATATTTCTGTTTCATCGAATCATATCCGGACAAACTGGTGTGGAATTCGTATGCAATGGATTGAGAAAACCACAGTAAAAATGACTTTGGAGAAGAGCAAAGTCTTTTCATTAGGCAAGTGCATAAAATGTCATCAATACAAACAGAAATATCATGTTTATTTGTCACAGTTCCTCTAGCTTTCTCCCTAGAAATACGAATGTGTAGAGCTGGTGTCTCCATGTGGAACCAATTACTGTATCCAAGCTTAAAATAAAATGTTCTCCGATAAAAAACATTCAAAACAATAAAGTCCGTTGATAATATCCAGAAAACACACACACTGAGGCTGTATTAATAGCTGGGATTGAGTTAGCCAAAACAAATCCGGATACTTTTTCACTTTCATTAAGGTCATATCCGGACAAAGTGGTGTGTAATTTCTATGCAATGCACTGAGAAAATCACAGTAAAAATGGTTTTGGAGAAAAGCAAAGTCTTTTCGTTAGGCAAGTGCATGAAATGTCATCTATACAAACAGATATATCATGTTTGTTTGCCGCAGTCCCAGTAGCTTTCTCCCTAGAAAATACGAATGTGTAGTGCTGGTGTCTCCATGTGCAACCAATTAGTGATTCCAAGCACAAAATTAAATGTTCCCTGATAAAAAACATTCAAAACAATAAAGTCCGTGGAAAATATCAGGAATACAAAAGCACAGAGGCTGTAGCGATATCTGGCATTGAGTTAGCCAAAACACAACCGGATATTTCCGGTTTCATCCAGTCATATCTGGACAAACTGGTGTGGAATTTGTATGCAATGGACCGAGAAAATCACAGTAAAAATGGTTGTGGAGAAAAGCAAACTCTTTTCTTTAGGCAAGTCCATAAAATGTCATCTATACAAACAGAAATATCATGTTTGTTTGCCGAACTTCCTCTAGCTTTCTATCTAGAAAATACGAATGTGTGGAGCTGGTGTCCCCTTGATGAACCAATGAGTGTTTCAACGGTAGAAAATTAAATGTTCCCTGATAAAAAACATTCAAAACAATAAAGTCCATCGATAATATCAAGAAAACACAAACACAGAGGCTTTCACAATATTTTGGATTGAGTTAGCCAAAACACAACCGGATATTTCTTGTTTCATCCAGTCATATCCGGACAAACTGGTGTGGAATTCGTATGCAATGGACCGAGAAAATCACAGTAAAATGGTTTTGGAGAAAAGCAAAGTCTTTTCGTTAGGCAAGTGCATAAAATGTCATCTATACAAACAGAAATATCATGTTTGTTTGCCACAGTTCCTCTAGCTTTCTCCCTAGAAAATACGAATGTGTAGTGCTGGTGTCTCCATGTGGAACCAATTACCGATTCCAAGCACAAAATTAAATGTTCCCCGATAAAAAACATTCAAAACAATAAAGTCCGTGGATAATATCAGGAATACAAAAACACAGAGGCTGTAGCAATATCTGGGATTGAGTTAGCCAAAACACAACCGGATATTTCCGGTTTCATCCAGTCATATCTGGACAAACTGGTGTGGAATTCGTATGCAATGGACCGAGAGAATCACAGTAGAAATGGTTTTGGAGAAAAGCAAAGTCTTTTCGTTAGGCAAGTGCAATTAGTGTTTCTGAGGTGCAAAATTAAATGTTGCCTGATAAAAACATTCAAAACAATACAGTCCATCAATAATATCCAGAAAACACAAACACACAGGCTTTCACAATGTTTCGGATTGAGTTAGCCAAAACTCAACAGTATATTTCTGTTTCATCGAATCATATCCGGACAAACTGGTGTGGAATTCGTATGCAATGGATTGAGAAAACCACAGTAAAAATGACTTTGGAGAAGAGCAAAGTCTTTTCGTTAGGCAAGTGCATAAAATGTCATCAATACAAACAGAAATATCATGTTTATTTGTCACAGTTCCTCTAGCTTTCTCCCTAGAAATACGAATGTGTAGAGCTGGTGTCTCCATGTGGAACCAATTACTGTATCCAAGCTTAAAATAAAATGTTCTCCGATAAAAAACATTCAAAACAATAAAGTCCGTGGATAATATCCAGAAAACACACACACTGAGGCTGTATTAATAGCTGGGATTGAGTTAGCCAAAACAAATCCGGATACTTTTTCACTTTCATTAAGGTCATATCTGGACAAAGTGGTGTGTAATTTCTATGCAATGCACTGAGAAAATCACAGTAAAAATGGTTTTGGAGAAAAGCAAAGTCTTTTCGTTAGGCAAGTGCATGAAATGTCATCTATACAAACACATATATCATGTTTGTTTGCCGCAGTCCCAGTAGCTTTCTCCCTAGAAAATACGAATGTGTAGCGCTGGTGTCTCCATGTGCAACCAATTAGTGATTCCAAGCACAAAATTAAATGTTCCCTGATAAAAAACATTCAAAACAATAAAGTCCGTGGAAAATATCAGGAATACAAAAACACAGAGGCTGTAGCAATATCTGGCATTGAGTTAGCCAAAACACAACCGGATATTTCCAGTTTCATCCAGTCATATCTGGACAAACTGGTGTGGAATTTGTATGCAATGGACCGAGAAAATCACAGTAAAAATGGTTGTGGAGAAAAGCAAACTCTTTTCTTTAGGCAAGTCCATAAAATGTCATCTATACAAACAGAAATATCATGTTTGTTTGCCGAACTTCCTCTAGCTTTCTATCTAGAAAATACGAATGTGTGGAGCTGGTGTCCCCTTGATGAACCAATGAGTGTTTCAACGGTAGAAAATTAAATGTTCCCTGATAAAAAACATTCAAAACAATAAAGTCCATCGATAATATCAAGAAAACACAAACACAGAGGCTTTCACAATATTTTGGATTGAGTTAGCCAAAACACAACCGGATATTTCTTGTTTCATCCAGTCATATCCGGACAAACTGGTGTGGAATTCGTATGCAATGGACCGAGAAAATCACAGTAAAATGGTTTTGGAGAAAAGCAAAGTCTTTTCGTTAGGCAAGTGCATAAAATGTCATCTATACAAACAGAAATATCATGTTTGTTTGCCACAGTTCCTCTAGCTTTCTCCCTAGAAAATACGAATGTGTAGTGCTGGTGTCTCCATGTGGAACCAATTACCGATTCCAAGCACAAAATTAAATGTTCCCCGATAAAAAACATTCAAAACAATAAAGTCCGTGGATAATATCAGGAATACAAAAACACAGAGGCTGTAGCAATATCTGGGATTGAGTTAGCCAAAACACAACCGGATATTTCCGGTTTCATCCAGTCATATCTGGACAAACTGGTGTGGAATTCGTATGCAATGGACCGAGAGAATCACAGTAGAAATGGTTTTGGAGAAAAGCAAAGTCTTTTCGTTAGGCAAGTGCAATTAGTGTTTCTGAGGTGCAAAATTAAATGTTGCCTGATAAAAACATTCAAAACAATACAGTCCATCAATAATATCCAGAAAACACAAACACACAGGCTTTCACAATGTTTCGGATTGAGTTAGCCAAAACTCAACAGTATATTTCTGTTTCATCGAATCATACCCGGACAAACTGGTGTGGAATTCGTATGCAATGGATTGAGAAAACCACAGTAAAAATGACTTTGGAGAAGAGCAAAGTCTTTTCGTTAGGCAAGTGCATAAAATGTCATCAATACAAACAGAAATATCATGTTTATTTGTCACAGTTCCTCTAGCTTTCTCCCTAGAAATACGAATGTGTAGAGCTGGTGTCTCCATGTGGAACCAATTACTGTATCCAAGCTTAAAATAAAATGTTCTCCGATAAAAAACATTCAAAACAATAAAGTCCGTGGATAATATCCAGAAAACACACACACTGAGGCTGTATTAATAGCTGGGATTGAGTTAGCCAAAACAAATCCGGATACTTTTTCACTTTCATTAAGGTCATATCCGGACAAAGTGGTGTGTAATTTCTATGCAATGCACTGAGAAAATCACAGTAAAAATGGTTTTGGAGAAAAGCAAAGTCTTTTCGTTAGGCAAGTGCATGAAATGTCATCTATACAAACAGATATATCATGTTTGTTTGCCGCAGTCCCAGTAGCTTTCTCCCTAGAAAATACGAATGTGTAGCGCTGGTGTCTCCATGTGGAACCAATTAGTGATTCCAAGCACAAAATTAAATGTTCCCTGATAAAAACCATTCAAAACAATAAAGTCCGTGGAAAATATCAGGAATACAAAAACACAGAGGCTGTAGCAATATCTGGGATTGAGTTAGCCAAAACACAACCGGATATTTCCGGTTTCATCCAGTCATATCTGGACAAACTGGTGTGGAATTTGTATGCAATGGACCGAGAAAATCACAGTAAAAATGGTTGTGGAGAAAAGCAAACTCTTTTCTTTAGGCAAGTCCATAAAATGTCATCTATACAAACAGAAATATCATGTTTGTTTGCCGAACTTCCTCTAGCTTTCTATCTAGAAAATACGAATGTGTGGAGCTGGTGTCCCCTTGATGAACCAATGAGTGTTTCAACGGTAGAAAATTAAATGTTCCCTGATAAAAAACATTCAAAACAATAAAGTCCATCGATAATATCAAGAAAACACAAACACAGAGGCTTTCACAATATTTTGGATTGAGTTAGCCAAAACACAACCGGATATTTCTTGTTTCATCCAGTCATATCCGGACAAACTGGTGTGGAATTCGTATGCAATGGACCGAGAAAATCACAGTAAAATGGTTTTGGAGAAAAGCAAAGTCTTTTCGTTAGGCAAGTGCATAAAATGTCATCTATACAAACAGAAATATCATGTTTGTTTGCCACAGTTCCTCTAGCTTTCTCCCTAGAAAATACGAATGTGTCGTGCTGGTGTCTCCATGTGGAACCAATTACCGATTCCAAGCACAAAATTAAATGTTCCCCGATAAAAAACATTCAAAACAATAAAGTCCGTGGATAATATCAGGAATACAAAAACACAGAGGCTGTAGCAATATCTGGGATTGAGTTAGCCAAAACACAACCGGATATTTCCGGTTTCATCCAGTCATATCTGGACAAACTGGTGTGGAATTCGTATGCAATGGACCGAGAGAATCACAGTAGAAATGGTTTTGGAGAAAAGCAAAGTCTTTTCGTTAGGCAAGTGCAATTAGTGTTTCTGAGGTGCAAAATTAAATGTTGCCTGATAAAAACATTCAAAACAATACAGTCCATCAATAATATCCAGAAAACACAAACACACAGGCTTTCACAATGTTTCGGATTGAGTTAGCCAAAACTCAACAGTATATTTCTGTTTCATTAAGTCATATCTGGACAAACTGGTGTGGAATTCGTATGCAATGGATTGAGAAAACCACAGTAAAAATGACTTTGGAGAAGAGCAAAGTCTTTTCGTTAGGCAAGTGCATAAAATGTCATCAATACAAACAGAAATATCATGTTTATTTGTCACAGTTCCTCTAGCTTTCTCCCTAGAAATACGAATGTGTAGAGCTGGTGTCTCCATGTGGAACCAATTACTGTATCCAAGCTTAAAATAAAATGTTCTCCGATAAAAAACATTCAAAACAATAAAGTCCGTGGATAATATCCAGAAAACACACACACTGAGGCTGTATTAATAGCTGGGATTGAGTTAGCCAAAACAAATCCGGATACTTTTTCACTTTCATTAAGGTCATATCCGGACAAAGTGGTGTGTAATTTCTATGCAATGCACTGAGAAAATCACAGTAAAAATGGTTTTGGAGAAAAGCAAAGTCTTTTCGTTAGGCAAGTGCATGAAATGTCATCTATACAAACAGATATATCATGTTTGTTTGCCGCAGTCCCAGTAGCTTTCTCCCTAGAAAATACGAATGTGTAGCGCTGGTGTCTCCATGTGGAACCAATTAGTGATTCCAAGCACAAAATTAAATGTTCCCTGATAAAAAACATTCAAAACAATAAAGTCCGTGGAAAATATCAGGAATACAAAAACACAGAGGCTGTAGCAATATCTGGCATTGAGTTAGCCAAAACACAACCGGATATTTCCGGTTTCATCCAGTCATATCTGGACAAACTGGTGTGGAATTTGTATGCAATGGACCGAGAAAATCACAGTAAAAATGGTTGTGGAGAAAAGCAAACTCTTTTCTTTAGGCAAGTCCATAAAATGTCATCTATACAAACAGAAATATCATGTTTGTTTGCCGAACTTCCTCTAGCTTTCTATCTAGAAAATACGAATGTGTGGAGCTGGTGTCCCCTTGATGAACCAATGAGTGTTTCAACGGTAGAAAATTAAATGTTCCCTGATAAAAAACATTCAAAACAATAAAGTCCATCGATAATATCAAGAAAACACAAACACAGAGGCTTTCACAATATTTTGGATTGAGTTAGCCAAAACACAACCGGATATTTCTTGTTTCATCCAGTCATATCCGGACAAACTGGTGTGGAATTCGTATGCAATGGACCGAGAAAATCACAGTAAAATGGTTTTGGAGAAAAGCAAAGTCTTTTCGTTAGGCAAGTGCATAAAATGTCATCTATACAAACAGAAATATCATGTTTGTTTGCCACAGTTCCTCTAGCTTTCTCCCTAGAAAATACGAATGTGTAGTGCTGGTGTCTCCATGTGGAACCAATTACCGATTCCAAGCACAAAATTAAATGTTCCCCGATAAAAAACATTCAAAACAATAAAGTCCGTGGATAATATCAGGAATACAAAAACACAGAGGCTGTAGCAATATCTGGGATTGAGTTAGCCAAAACACAACCGGATATTTCCGGTTTCATCCAGTCATATCTGGACAAACTGGTGTGGAATTCGTATGCAATGGACCGAGAGAATCACAGTAGAAATGGTTTTGGAGAAAAGCAAAGTCTTTTCGTTAGGCAAGTGCAATTAGTGTTTCTGAGGTGCAAAATTAAATGTTGCCTGATAAAAACATTCAAAACAATACAGTCCATCAATAATATCCAGAAAACACAAACACACAGGCTTTCACAATGTTTCGGATTGAGTTAGCCAAAACTCAACAGTATATTTCTGTTTCATCGAATCATATCCGGACAAACTGGTGTGGAATTCGTATGCAATGGATTGAGAAAACCACAGTAAAAATGACTTTGGAGAAGAGCAAAGTCTTTTCGTTAGGCAAGTGCATAAAATGTCATCAATACAAACAGAAATATCATGTTTATTTGTCACAGTTCCTCTAGCTTTCTCCCTAGAAATACGAATGTGTAGAGCTGGTGTCTCCATGTGGAACCAATTACTGTATCCAAGCTTAAAATAAAATGTTCTCCGATAAAAAACATTCAAAACAATAAAGTCCGTTGATAATATCCAGAAAACACACACACTGAGGCTGTATTAATAGCTGGGATTGAGTTAGCCAAAACAAATCCGGATACTTTTTCACTTTCATTAAGGTCATATCCGGACAAAGTGGTGTGTAATTTCTATGCAATGCACTGAGAAAATCACAGTAAAAATGGTTTTGGAGAAAAGCAAAGTCTTTTCGTTAGGCAAGTGCATGAAATGTCATCTATACAAACAGATATATCATGTTTGTTTGCCGCAGTCCCAGTAGCTTTCTCCCTAGAAAATACGAATGTGTAGCGCTGGTGTCTCCATGTGGAACCAATTAGTGATTCCAAGCACAAAATTAAATGTTCCCTGATAAAAAACATTCAAAACAATAAAGTCCGTGGAAAATATCAGGAATACAAAAACACAGAGGCTGTAGCAATATCTGGCATTGAGTTAGCCAAAACACAACCGGATATTTCCGGTTTCATCCAGTCATATCTGGACAAACTGGTGTGGAATTTGTATGCAATGGACCGAGAAAATCACAGTAAAAATGGTTGTGGAGAAAAGCAAACTCTTTTCTTTAGGCAAGTCCATAAAATGTCATCTATACAAACAGAAATATCATGTTTGTTTGCCGAACTTCCTCTAGCTTTCTATCTAGAAAATACGAATGTGTGGAGCTGGTGTCCCCTTGATGAACCAATGAGTGTTTCAACGGTAGAAAATTAAATGTTCCCTGATCAAAAACATTCAAAACAATAAAGTCCATCGATAATATCAAGAAAACACAAACACAGAGGCTTTCACAATATTTTGGATTGAGTTAGCCAAAACACAACCGGATATTTCTTGTTTCATCCAGTCATATCCGGACAAACTGGTGTGGAATTCGTATGCAATGGACCGAGAAAATCACAGTAAAATGGTTTTGGAGAAAAGCAAAGTCTTTTCGTTAGGCAAGTGCATAAAATGTCATCTATACAAACAGAAATATCATGTTTGTTTGCCACAGTTCCTCTAGCTTTCTCCCTAGAAAATACGAATGTGTAGTGCTGGTGTCTCCATGTGGAACCAATTACCGATTCCAAGCACAAAATTAAATGTTCCCCGATAAAAAACATTCAAAACAATAAAGTCCGTGGATAATATCAGGAATACAAAAACACAGAGGCTGTAGCAATATCTGGGATTGAGTTAGCCAAAACACAACCGGATATTTCCGGTTTCATCCAGTCATATCTGGACAAACTGGTGTGGAATTCGTATGCAATGGACCGAGAGAATCACAGTAGAAATGGTTTTGGAGAAAAGCAAAGTCTTTTCGTTAGGCAAGTGCAATTAGTGTTTCTGAGGTGCAAAATTAAATGTTGCCTGATAAAAACATTCAAAACAATACAGTCCATCAATAATATCCAGAAAACACAAACACACAGGCTTTCACAATGTTTCGGATTGAGTTAGCCAAAACTCAACAGTATATTTCTGTTTCATCGAATCATATCCGGACAAACTGGTGTGGAATTCGTATGCAATGGATTGAGAAAACCACAGTAAAAATGACTTTGGAGAAGAGCAAAGTCTTTTCGTTAGGCAAGTGCATAAAATGTCATCAATACAAACAGAAATATCATGTTTATTTGTCACAGTTCCTCTAGCTTTCTCCCTAGAAATACGAATGTGTAGAGCTGGTGTCTCCATGTGGAACCAATTACTGTATCCAAGCTTAAAATAAAATGTTCTCCGATAAAAAACATTCAAAACAATAAAGTCCGTTGATAATATCCAGAAAACACACACACTGAGGCTGTATTAATAGCTGGGATTGAGTTAGCCAAAACAAATCCGGATACTTTTTCACTTTCATTAAGGTCATATCCAGACAAAGTGGTGTGTAATTTCTATGCAATGCACTGAGAAAATCACAGTAAAAATGGTTTTGGAGAAAAGCAAAGTCTTTTCGTTAGGCAAGTGCATGAAATGTCATCTATACAAACAGATATATCATGTTTGTTTGCCGCAGTCCCAGTAGCTTTCTCCCTAGAAAATACGAATGTGTAGCGCTGGTGTCTCCATGTGCAACCAATTAGTGATTCCAAGCACAAAATTAAATGTTCCCTGATAAAAAACATTCAAAACAATAAAGTCCATGGAAAATATCAGGAATACAAAAACACAGAGGCTGTAACAATATCTGGCATTGAGTTAGCCAAAACACAACCGGATATATCCGGTTTCATCCAGTCATGTCTGGACAAACTGGTGTGGAATTTGTATGCAATGGACCGAGAAAATCACAGTAAAAATGGTTGTGGAGAAAAGCAAACTCTTTTCTTTAGGCAAGTCCATAAAATGTCATCTATACAAACAGACATATCATGTTTGTTTGCCGAACTTCCTCTAGCTTTCTATCTAGAAAATACGAATGTGTGGAGCTGGTGTCCCCTTGATGAACCAATGAGTGTTTCAACGGTAGAAAATTAAATGTTCCCTGATCAAAAACATTCAAAACAATAAAGTCCATCGATAATATCAAGAAAACACAAACACAGAGGCTTTCACAATATTTTGGATTGAGTTAGCCAAAACACAACCGGATATTTCTTGTTTCATCCAGTCATATCCGGACAAACTGGTGTGGAATTCGTATGCAATGGACCAAGAAAATCACAGTAAAATGGTTTTGGAGAAAAGCAAAGTCTTTTCGTTAGGCAAGTGCATAAAATGTCATCTATACAAACAGAAATATCATGTTTGTTTGCCGAACTTCCTCTAGCTTTCTATCTAGAAAATACGAATGTGTGGAGCTGGTGTCCCCTTGATGAACCAATGAGTGTTTCAACGGTAGAAAATTAAATGTTCCCTGATCAAAAACATTCAAAACAATAAAGTCCATCGATAATATCAAGAAAACACAAACACAGAGGCTTTCACAATATTTTGGATTGAGTTAGCCAAAACACAACCGGATATTTCTTGTTTCATCCAGTCATATCCGGACAAACTGGTGTGGAATTCGTATGCAATGGACCGAGAAAATCACAGTAAAATGGTTTTGGAGAAAAGCAAAGTCTTTTCGTTAGGCAAGTGCATAAAATGTCATCTATACAAACAGAAATATCATGTTTGTTTGCCACAGTTCCTCTAGCTTTCTCCCTAGAAAATACGAATGTGTCGTGCTGGTGTCTCCATGTGGAACCAATTACCGATTCCAAGCACAAAATTAAATGTTCCCCGATAAAAAACATTCAAAACAATAAAGTCCGTGGATAATATCAGGAATACAAAAACACAGAGGCTGTAGCAATATCTGGGATTGAGTTAGCCAAAACACAACCGGATATTTCCGGTTTCATCCAGTCATATCTGGACAAACTGGTGTGGAATTCGTATGCAATGGACCGAGAGAATCACAGTAGAAATGGTTTTGGAGAAAAGCAAAGTCTTTTCGTTAGGCAAGTGCAATTAGTGTTTCTGAGGTGCAAAATTAAATGTTGCCTGATAAAAACATTCAAAACAATACAGTCCATCAATAATATCCAGAAAACACAAACACACAGGCTTTCACAATGTTTCGGATTGAGTTAGCCAAAACTCAACAGTATATTTCTGTTTCATTAAGTCATATCCGGACAAACTGGTGTGGAATTCGTATGCAATGGATTGAGAAAACCACAGTAAAAATGACTTTGGAGAAGAGCAAAGTCTTTTCGTTAGGCAAGTGCATAAAATGTCATCAATACAAACAGAAATATCATGTTTATTTGTCACAGTTCCTCTAGCTTTCTCCCTAGAAATACGAATGTGTAGAGCTGGTGTCTCCATGTGGAACCAATTACTGTATCCAAGCTTAAAATAAAATGTTCTCCGATAAAAAACATTCAAAACAATAAAGTCCGTTGATAATATCCAGAAAACACACACACTGAGGCTGTATTAATAGCTGGGATTGAGTTAGCCAAAACAAATCCGGATACTTTTTCACTTTCATTAAGGTCATATCCGGACAAAGTGGTGTGTAATTTCTATGCAATGCACTGAGAAAATCACAGTAAAAATGGTTTTGGAGAAAAGCAAAGTCTTTTCGTTAGGCAAGTGCATGAAATGTCATCTATACAAACAGATATATCATGTTTGTTTGCCGCAGTCCCAGTAGCTTTCTCCCTAGAAAATACGAATGTGTAGCGCTGGTGTCTCCATGTGGAACCAATTAGTGATTCCAAGCACAAAATTAAATGTTCCCTGATAAAAAACATTCAAAACAATAAAGTCCGTGGAAAATATCAGGAATACAAAAACACAGAGGCTGTAGCAATATCTGGCATTGAGTTAGCCAAAACACAACCGGATATTTCCGGTTTCATCCAGTCATATCTGGACAAACTGGTGTGGAATTTGTATGCAATGGACCGAGAAAATCACAGTAAAAATGGTTGTGGAGAAAAGCAAACTCTTTTCTTTAGGCAAGTCCATAAAATGTCATCTATACAAACAGAAATATCATGTTTGTTTGCCGAACTTCCTCTAGCTTTCTATCTAGAAAATACGAATGTGTGGAGCTGGTGTCCCCTTGATGAACCAATGAGTGTTTCAACGGTAGAAAATTAAATGTTCCCTGATAAAAAACATTCAAAACAATAAAGTCCATCGATAATATCAAGAAAACACAAACACAGAGGCTTTCACAATATTTTGGATTGAGTTAGCCAAAACACAACCGGATATTTCTTGTTTCATCCAGTCATATCCGGACAAACTGGTGTGGAATTCGTATGCAATGGACCGAGAAAATCACAGTAAAATGGTTTTGGAGAAAAGCAAAGTCTTTTCGTTAGGCAAGTGCATAAAATGTCATCTATACAAACAGAAATATCATGTTTGTTTGCCACAGTTCCTCTAGCTTTCTCCCTAGAAAATACGAATGTGTAGTGCTGGTGTCTCCATGTGGAACCAATTACCGATTCCAAGCACAAAATTAAATGTTCCCCGATAAAAAACATTCAAAACAATAAAGTCCGTGGATAATATCAGGAATACAAAAACACAGAGGCTGTAGCAATATCTGGGATTGAGTTAGCCAAAACACAACCGGATATTTCCGGTTTCATCCAGTCATATCTGGACAAACTGGTGTGGAATTCGTATGCAATGGACCGAGAGAATCACAGTAGAAATGGTTTTGGAGAAAAGCAAAGTCTTTTCGTTAGGCAAGTGCAATTAGTGTTTCTGAGGTGCAAAATTAAATGTTGCCTGATAAAAACATTCAAAACAATACAGTCCATCAATAATATCCAGAAAACACAAACACACAGGCTTTCACAATGTTTCGGATTGAGTTAGCCAAAACTCAACAGTATATTTCTGTTTCATCGAATCATATCCGGACAAACTGGTGTGGAATTCGTATGCAATGGATTGAGAAAACCACAGTAAAAATGACTTTGGAGAAGAGCAAAGTCTTTTCGTTAGGCAAGTGCATAAAATGTCATCAATACAAACAGAAATATCATGTTTATTTGTCACAGTTCCTCTAGC
The DNA here is from genome assembly GCF_033115175.1 of Lepus europaeus. Lineage (NCBI taxonomy): Eukaryota > Metazoa > Chordata > Mammalia > Lagomorpha > Leporidae > Lepus > Lepus europaeus. Next base: position 1,604,817 of record NW_026909158.1, on the reverse strand, counting down.
TTTCTCCCTAGAAATACGAATGTGTAGAGCTGGTGTCTCCATGTGGAACCAATTACTGTATCCAAGCTTAAAATAAAATGTTCTCCGATAAAAAACATTCAAAACAATAAAGTCCGTTGATAATATCCAGAAAACACACACACTGAGGCTGTATTAATAGCTGGGATTGAGTTAGCCAAAACAAATCCGGATACTTTTTCACTTTCATTAAGGTCATATCCGGACAAAGTGGTGTGTAATTTCTATGCAATGCACTGAGAAAATCACAGTAAAAATGGTTTTGGAGAAAAGCAAAGTCTTTTCGTTAGGCAAGTGCATGAAATGTCATCTATACAAACAGATATATCATGTTTGTTTGCCGCAGTCCCAGTAGCTTTCTCCCTAGAAAATACGAATGTGTAGCGCTGGTGTCTCCATGTGGAACCAATTAGTGATTCCAAGCACAAAATTAAATGTTCCCTGATAAAAAACATTCAAAACAATAAAGTCCGTGGAAAATATCAGGAATACAAAAACACAGAGGCTGTAGCAATATCTGGCATTGAGTTAGCCAAAACACAACCGGATATTTCTGGTTTCATCCAGTCATATCTGGACAAACTGGTGTGGAATTTGTATGCAATGGACCGAGAAAATCACAGTAAAAATGGTTGTGGAGAAAAGCAAACTCTTTTCTTTAGGCAAGTCCATAAAATGTCATCTATACAAACAGAAATATCATGTTTGTTTGCCGAACTTCCTCTAGCTTTCTATCTAGAAAATACGAATGTGTGGAGCTGGTGTCCCCTTGATGAACCAATGAGTGTTTCAACGGTAGAAAATTAAATGTTCCCTGATAAAAAACATTCAAAACAATAAAGTCCATCGATAATATCAAGAAAACACAAACACAGAGGCTTTCACAATATTTTGGATTGAGTTAGCCAAAACACAACTGGATATTTCTTGTTTCATCCAGTCATATCCGGACAAACTGGTGTGGAATTCGTATGCAATGGACCGAGAAAATCACAGTAAAATGGTTTTGGAGAAAAGCAAAGTCTTTTCGTTAGGCAAGTGCATAAAATGTCATCTATACAAACAGAAATATCATGTTTGTTTGCCACAGTTCCTCTAGCTTTCTCCCTAGAAAATACGAATGTGTAGTGCTGGTGTCTCCATGTGGAACCAATTACCGATTCCAAGCACAAAATTAAATGTTCCCTGATAAAAAACATTCAAAACAATAAAGTCTGTGGATAATATCTGGAATACAAAAACACAGAGGCTGTAGCAATATCTGGGATTGAGTTAGCCAAAACACAACCGGATATTTCCGGTTTCATCCAGTCATATCTGGACAAACTGGTGTGGAATTCGTATGCAATGGACCGAGAGAATCACAGTAGAAATGGTTTTGGAGAAAAGCAAAGTCTTTTCGTTAGGCAAGTGCAATTAGTGTTTCTGAGGTGCAAAATTAAATGTTGCCTGATAAAAACATTCAAAACAATACAGTCCATCAATAATATCCAGAAAACACAAACACACAGGCTTTCACAATGTTTCGGATTGAGTTAGCCAAAACTCAACAGTATATTTCTGTTTCATCGAATCATATCCGGACAAACTGGTGTGGAATTCGTATGCAATGGATTGAGAAAACCACAGTAAAAATGATTTTGGAGAAGAGCAAAGTCTTTTCGTTAGGCAAGTGCATAAAATGTCATCAATACAAACAGAAATATCATGTTTATTTGTCACAGTTCCTGTAGCTTTCTCCCTAGAAATACGAATGTGTAGAGCTGGTGTCTCCATGTGGAACCAATTACTGTATCCAAGCTTAAAATAAAATGTTCTCCGATAAAAAACATTCAAAACAATAAAGTCCATTGATAATATCCAGAAAACACACACACTGAGGCTGTATTAATAGCTGGGATTGAGTTAGCCAAAACAAATCCGGATACTTTTTCACTTTCATTAAGGTCATATCCGGACAAAGTGGTGTGTAATTTCTATGCAATGCACTGAGAAAATCACAGTAAAAATGGTTTTGGAGAAAAGCAAAGTCTTTTCGTTAGGCAAGTGCATGAAATGTCATATATACAAACAGATATATCATGTTTGTTTGCCGCAGTCCCAGTAGCTTTCTCCCTAGAAAATACGAATGTGTAGCGCTGGTGTCTCCATGTGCAACCAATTAGTGATTCCAAGCACAAAATTAAATGTTCCCTGATAAAAAACATTCAAAACAATAAAGTCCGTGGAAAATATCAGGAATACAAAAACACAGAGGCTGTAGCAATATCTGGCATTGAGTTAGCCAAAACACAACCGGATATTTCCGGTTTCATCCAGTCATATCTGGACAAACTGGTGTGGAATTTGTATGCAATGGACCGAGAAAATCACAGTAAAAATGGTTGTGGAGAAAAGCAAACTCTTTTCTTTAGGCAAGTCCATAAAATGTCATCTATACAAACAGAAATATCATGTTTGTTTGCCGAACTTCCTCTAGCTTTCTATCTAGAAAATACGAATGTGTGGAGCTGGTGTCCCCTTGATGAACCAATGAGTGTTTCAACGGTAGAAAATTAAATGTTCCCTGATCAAAAACATTCAAAACAATAAAGTCCATCGATAATATCAAGAAAACACAAACACAGAGGCTTTCACAATATTTTGGATTGAGTTAGCCAAAACACAACCGGATATTTCTTGTTTCATCCAGTCATATCCGGACAAACTGGTGTGGAATTCGTATGCAATGGACCGAGAAAATCACAGTAAAATGGTTTTGGAGAAAAGCAAAGTCTTTTCGTTAGGCAAGTGCATAAAATGTCATCTATACAAACAGAAATATCATGTTTGTTTGCCACAGTTCCTCTAGCTTTCTCCCTAGAAAATACGAATGTGTAGTGCTGGTGTCTCCATGTGGAACCAATTACCGATTCCAAGCACAAAATTAAATGTTCCCCGATAAAAAACATTCAAAACAATAAAGTCCGTGGATAATATCAGGAATACAAAAACACAGAGGCTGTAGCAATATCTGGGATTGAGTTAGCCAAAACACAACCGGATATTTCCGGTTTCATCCAGTCATATCTGGACAAACTGGTGTGGAATTCGTATGCAATGGACCGAGAGAATCACAGTAGAAATGGTTTTGGAGAAAAGCAAAGTCTTTTCGTTAGGCAAGTGCAATTAGTGTTTCTGAGGTGCAAAATTAAATGTTGCCTGATAAAAACATTCAAAACAATACAGTCCATCAATAATATCCAGAAAACACAAACACACAGGCTTTCACAATGTTTCGGATTGAGTTAGCCAAAACTCAACAGTATATTTCTGTTTCATCGAATCATATCCGGACAAACTGGTGTGGAATTCGTATGCAATGGATTGAGAAAACCACAGTAAAAATGATTTTGGAGAAGAGCAAAGTCTTTTCGTTAGGCAAGTGCATAAAATGTCATCAATACAAACAGAAATATCATGTTTATTTGTCACAGTTCCTCTAGCTTTCTCCCTAGAAATACGAATGTGTAGAGCTGGTGTCTCCATGTGGAACCAATTACTGTATCCAAGCTTAAAATAAAATGTTCTCCGATAAAAAACATTCAAAACAATAAAGTCTATTGATAATATCCAGAAAACACACACACTGAGGCTGTATTAATAGCTGGGATTGAGTTAGCCAAAACAAATCCGGATACTTTTTCACTTTCATTAAGGTCATATCCGGACAAAGTGGTGTGTAATTTCTATGCAATGCACTGAGAAAATCACAGTAAAAATGGTTTTGGAGAAAAGCAAAGTCTTTTCGTTAGGCAAGTGCATGAAATGTCATCTATACAAACAGATATATCATGTTTGTTTGCCGCAGTCCCAGTAGCTTTCTCCCTAGAAAATACGAATGTGTAGCGCTGGTGTCTCCATGTGGAACCAATTAGTGATTCCAAGCACAAAATTAAATGTTCCCTGATAAAAAACATTCAAAACAATAAAGTCCGTGGAAAATATCAGGAATACAAAAACACAGAGGCTGTAGCAATATCTGGCATTGAGTTAGCCAAAACACAACCGGATATTTCCGGTTTCATCCAGTCATATCTGGACAAACTGGTGTGGAATTTGTATGCAATGGACCGAGAAAATCACAGTAAAAATGGTTGTGGAGAAAAGCAAACTCTTTTCTTTAGGCAAGTCCATAAAATGTCATCTATACAAACAGAAATATCATGTTTGTTTGCCGAACTTCCTCTAGCTTTCTATCTAGAAAATACGAATGTGTGGAGCTGGTGTCCCCTTGATGAACCAATGAGTGTTTCAACGGTAGAAAATTAAATGTTCCCTGATCAAAAACATTCAAAACAATAAAGTCCATCGATAATATCAAGAAAACACAAACACAGAGGCTTTCACAATATTTTGGATTGAGTTAGCCAAAACACAACCGGATATTTCTTGTTTCATCCAGTCATATCCGGACAAACTGGTGTGGAATTCGTATGCAATGGACCGAGAAAATCACAGTAAAATGGTTTTGGAGAAAAGCAAAGTCTTTTCGTTAGGCAAGTGCATAAAATGTCATCTATACAAACAGAAATATCATGTTTGTTTGCCACAGTTCCTCTAGCTTTCTCCCTAGAAAATACGAATGTGTAGTGCTGGTGTCTCCATGTGGAACCAATTACCGATTCCAAGCACAAAATTAAATGTTCCCCGATAAAAAACATTCAAAACAATAAAGTCCGTGGATAATATCAGGAATACAAAAACACAGAGGCTGTAGCAATATCTGGGATTGAGTTAGCCAAAACACAACCGGATATTTCCGGTTTCATCCAGTCATATCTGGACAAACTGGTGTGGAATTCGTATGCAATGGACCGAGAGAATCACAGTAGAAATGGTTTTGGAGAAAAGCAAAGTCTTTTCGTTAGGCAAGTGCAATTAGTGTTTCTGAGGTGCAAAATTAAATGTTGCCTGATAAAAACATTCAAAACAATACAGTCCATCAATAATATCCAGAAAACACAAACACACAGGCTTTCACAATGTTTCGGATTGAGTTAGCCAAAACTCAACAGTATATTTCTGTTTCATCGAATCATATCCGGACAAACTGGTGTGGAATTCGTATGCAATGGATTGAGAAAACCACAGTAAAAATGACTTTGGAGAAGAGCAAAGTCTTTTCGTTAGGCAAGTGCATAAAATGTCATCAATACAAACAGAAATATCATGTTTATTTGTCACAGTTCCTCTAGCTTTCTCCCTAGAAATACGAATGTGTAGAGCTGGTGTCTCCATGTGGAACCAATTACTGTATCCAAGCTTAAAATAAAATGTTCTCCGATAAAAAACATTCAAAACAATAAAGTCCGTTGATAATATCCAGAAAACACACACACTGAGGCTGTATTAGTAGCTGGGATTGAGTTAGCCAAAACAAATCCGGATACTTTTTCACTTTCATTAAGGTCATATCCGGACAAAGTGGTGTGTAATTTCTATGCAATGCACTGAGAAAATCACAGTAAAAATGGTTTTGGAGAAAAGCAAAGTCTTTTCGTTAGGCAAGTGCATGAAATGTCATCTATACAAACAGATATATCATGTTTGTTTGCCGCAGTCCCAGTAGCTTTCTCCCTAGAAAATACGAATGTGTAGCGCTGGTGTCTCCATGTGGAACCAATTAGTGATTCCAAGCACAAAATTAAATGTTCCCTGATAAAAAACATTCAAAACAATAAAGTCCGTGGAAAATATCAGGAATACAAAAACACAGAGGCTGTAGCAATATCTGGCATTGAGTTAGCCAAAACACAACCGGATATTTCCGGTTTCATCCAGTCATATCTGGACAAACTGGTGTGGAATTTGTATGCAATGGACCGAGAAAATCACAGTAAAAATGGTTGTGGAGAAAAGCAAACTCTTTTCTTTAGGCAAGTCCATAAAATGTCATCTATACAAACAGAAATATCATGTTTGTTTGCCGAACTTCCTCTAGCTTTCTATCTAGAAAATACGAATGTGTGGAGCTGGTGTCCCCTTGATGAACCAATGAGTGTTTCAACGGTAGAAAATTAAATGTTCCCTGATAAAAAACATTCAAAACAATAAAGTCCATCGATTATATCAAGAAAACACAAACACAGAGGCTTTCACAATATTTTGGATTGAGTTAGCCAAAACACAACCGGATATTTCTTGTTTCATCCAGTCATATCCGGACAAACTGGTGTGGAATTCGTATGCAATGGACCGAGAAAATCACAGTAAAATGGTTTTGGAGAAAAGCAAAGTCTTTTCGTTAGGCAAGTGCATAAAATGTCATCTATACAAACAGAAATATCATGTTTGTTTGCCACAGTTCCTCTAGCTTTCTCCCTAGAAAATACGAATGTGTAGTGCTGGTGTCTCCATGTGGAACCAATTACCGATTCCAAGCACAAAATTAAATGTTCCCTGATAAAAAACATTCAAAACAATAAAGTCCGTGGATAATATCAGGAATACAAAAACACAGAGGCTGTAGCAATATCTGGGATTGAGTTAGCCAAAACACAACTGGATATTTCCGGTTTCATCCAGTCATATCTGGACAAACTGGTGTGGAATTCGTATGCAATGGACCGAGAGAATCACAGTAGAAATGGTTTTGGAGAAAAGCAAAGTCTTTTCGTTAGGCAAGTGCAATTAGTGTTTCTGAGGTGCAAAATTAAATGTTGCCTGATAAAAACATTCAAAACAATACAGTCCATCAATAATATCCAGAAAACACAAACACACAGGCTTTCACAATGTTTCGGATTGAGTTAGCCAAAACTCAACAGTATATTTCTGTTTCATCGAATCATATCCGGACAAACTGGTGTGGAATTCGTATGCAATGGATTGAGAAAACCACAGTAAAAATGACTTTGGAGAAGAGCAAAGTCTTTTCGTTAGGCAAGTGCATAAAATGTCTTCAATACAAACAGAAATATCATGTTTATTTGTCACAGTTCCTCTAGCTTTCTCCCTAGAAATACGAATGTGTAGAGCTGGTGTCTCCATGTGGAACCAATTACTGTATCCAAGCTTAAAATAAAATGTTTTCCGATAAAAAACATTCAAAACAATAAAGTCCGTTGATAATATCCAGAAAACACACACACTGAGGCTGTATTAATAGCTGGGATTGAGTTAGCCAAAACAAATCCGGATACTTTTTCACTTTCATTAAGGTCATATCCGGACAAAGTGGTGTGTAATTTCTATGCAATGCACTGAGAAAATCACAGTAAAAATGGTTTTGGAGAAAAGCAAAGTCTTTTCGTTAGGCAAGTGCATGAAATGTCATCTATACAAACAGATATATCATGTTTGTTTGCCGCAGTCCCAGTAGCTTTCTCCCTAGAAAATACGAATGTGTAGCGCTGGTGTCTCCATGTGGAACCAATTAGTGATTCCAAGCACAAAATTAAATGTTCCCTGATAAAAAACATTCAAAACAATAAAGTCCGTGGAAAATATCAGGAATACAAAAACACAGAGGCTGTAGCAATATCTGGCATTGAGTTAGCCAAAACACAACCGGATATTTCCGGTTTCATCCAGTCATATCTGGACAAACTGGTGTGGAATTTGTATGCAATGGACCGAGAAAATCACAGTAAAAATGGTTGTGGAGAAAAGCAAACTCTTTTCTTTAGGCAAGTCCATAAAATGTCATCTATACAAACAGAAATATCATGTTTGTTTGCCGAACTTCCTCTAGCTTTCTATCTAGAAAATACGAATGTGTGGAGCTGGTGTCCCCTTGATGAACCAATGAGTGTTTCAACGGTAGAAAATTAAATGTTCCCTGATAAAAAAACATTCAAAACAATAAAGTCCATCGATAATATCAAGAAAACACAAACACAGAGGCTTTCACAATATTTTGGATTGAGTTAGCCAAAACACAACCGGATATTTCTTGTTTCATCCAGTCATATCCGGACAAACTGGTGTGGAATTCGTATGCAATGGACCGAGAAAATCACAGTAAAATGGTTTTGGAGAAAAGCAAAGTCTTTTCGTTAGGCAAGTGCATAAAATGTCATCTATACAAACAGAAATATCATGTTTGTTTGCCACAGTTCCTCTAGCTTTCTCCCTAGAAAATACGAATGTGTAGTGCTGGTGTCTCCATGTGGAACCAATTACCGATTCCAAGCACAAAATTAAATGTTCCCCGATAAAAAACATTCAAAACAATAAAGTCCGTGGATAATATCAGGAATACAAAAACACAGAGGCTGTAGCAATATCTGGGATTGAGTTAGCCAAAACACAACCGGATATTTCCGGTTTCATCCAGTCATATCTGGACAAACTGGTGTGGAATTCGTATGCAATGGACCGAGAGAATCACAGTAGAAATGGTTTTGGAGAAAAGCAAAGTCTTTTCGTTAGGCAAGTGCAATTAGTGTTTCTGAGGTGCAAAATTAAATGTTGCCTGATAAAAACATTCAAAACAATACAGTCCATCAATAATATCCAGAAAACACAAACACACATGCTTTCACAATGTTTCGGATTGAGTTAGCCAAAACTCAACAGTATATTTCTGTTTCATCGAATCATATCCGGACAAACTGGTGTGGAATTCGTATGCAATGGATTGAGAAAACCACAGTAAAAATGACTTTGGAGAAGAGCAAAGTCTTTTCGTTAGGCAAGTGCATAAAATGTCATCAATACAAACAGAAATATCATGTTTATTTGTCACAGTTCCTCTAGCTTTCTCCCTAGAAATACGAATGTGTAGAGCTGGTGTCTCCATGTGGAACCAATTACTGTATCCAAGCTTAAAATAAAATGTTCTCCGATAAAAAACATTCAAAACAATAAAGTCCGTTGATAATATCCAGAAAACACACACACTGAGGCTGTATTAATATTTGGGATTGAGTTAGCCAAAACAAATCCGGATACTTTTTCACTTTCATTAAGGTCATTATCCGGACAAAGTGGTGTGTAATTTCTATGCAATGCACTGAGAAAATCACAGTAAAAATGGTTTTGGAGAAAAGCAAAGTCTTTTCGTTAGGCAAGTGCATGAAATGTCATCTATACAAACAGATATATCATGTTTGTTTGCCGCAGTCCCAGTAGCTTTCTCCCTAGAAAATACGAATGTGTAGCGCTGGTGTCTCCATGTGGAACCAATTAGTGATTCCAAGCACAAAATTAAATGTTCCCTGATAAAAAACATTCAAAACAATAAAGTCCGTGGAAAATATCAGGAATACAAAAACACAGAGGCTGTAGCAATATCTGGCATTGAGTTAGCCAAAACACAACCGGATATTTCCGGTTTCATCCAGTCATATCTGGACAAACTGGTGTGGAATTTGTATGCAATGGACCGAGAAAATCACAGTAAAAATGGTTGTGGAGAAAAGCAAACTCTTTTCTTTAGGCAAGTCCATAAAATGTCATCTATACAAACAGAAATATCATGTTTGTTTGCCGAACTTCCTCTAGCTTTCTATCTAGAAAATACGAATGTGTGGAGCTGGTGTCCCCTTGATGAACCAATGAGTGTTTCAACGGTAGAAAATTAAATGTTCCCTGATCAAAAACATTCAAAACAATAAAGCCCATCGATAATATCAAGAAAACACAAACACAGAGGCTTTCACAATATTTTGGATTGAGTTAGCCAAAACACAACCGGATATTTCTTGTTTCATCCAGTCATATCCGGACAAACTGGTGTGGAATTCGTATGCAATGGACCGAGAAAATCACAGTAAAATGGTTTTGGAGAAAAGCAAAGTCTTTTCGTTAGGCAAGTGCATAAAATGTCATCTATACAAACAGAAATATCATGTTTGTTTGCCACAGTTCCTCTAGCTTTCTCCCTAGAAAATACGAATGTGTAGTGCTGGTGTCTCCATGTGGAACCAATTACCGATTCCAAGCACAAAATTAAATGTTCCCCGATAAAAAACATTCAAAACAATAAAGTCCGTGGATAATATCAGGAATACAAAAACACAGAGGCTGTAGCAATATCTGGGATTGAGTTAGCCAAAACACAACCGGATATTTCCGGTTTCATCCAGTCATATCTGGACAAACTGGTGTGGAATTCGTATGCAATGGACCGAGAGAATCACAGTAGAAATGGTTTTGGAGAAAAGCAAAGTCTTTTCGTTAGGCAAGTGCAATTAGTGTTTCTGAGGTGCAAAATTAAATGTTGCCTGATAAAAACATTCAAAACAATACAGTCCATCAATAATATCCAGAAAACACAAACACACAGGCTTTCACAATGTTTCGGATTGAGTTAGCCAAAACTCAACAGTATATTTCTGTTTCATCGAATCATATCCGGACAAACTGGTGTGGAATTCGTATGCAATGGATTGAGAAAACCACAGTAAAAATGACTTTGGAGAAGAGCAAAGTCTTTTCGTTAGGCAAGTGCATAAAATGTCATCAATACAAACAGAAATATCATGTTTATTTGTCACAGTTCCTCTAGCTTTCTCCCTAGAAATACGAATGTGTAGAGCTGGTGTCTCCATGTGGAACCAATTACTGTATCCAAGCTTAAAATAAAATGTTCTCCGATAAAAAACATTCAAAACAATAAAGTCCGTTGATAATATCCAGAAAACACACACACTGAGGCTGTATTAATAGCTGGGATTGAGTTAGCCAAAACAAATCCGGATACTTTTTCACTTTCATTAAGGTCATATCCGGACAAAGTGGTGTGTAATTTCTATGCAATGCACTGAGAAAATCACAGTAAAAATGGTTTTGGAGAAAAGCAAAGTCTTTTCGTTAGGCAAGTGCATGAAATGTCATCTATACAAACAGATATATCATGTTTGTTTGCCGCAGTCCCAGTAGCTTTCTCCCTAGAAAATACGAATGTGTAGCGCTGGTGTCTCCATGTGGAACCAATTAGTGATTCCAAGCACAAAATTAAATGTTCCCTGATAAAAAACATTCAAAACAATAAAGTCCGTGGAAAATATCAGGAATACAAAAACACAGAGGCTGTAGCAATATCTGGCATTGAGTTAGCCAAAACACAACCGGATATTTCCGGTTTCATCCAGTCATATCTGGACAAACTGGTGTGGAATTTGTACGCAATGGACCGAGAAAATCACAGTAAAAATGGTTGTGGAGAAAAGCAAACTCTTTTCTTTAGGCAAGTCCATAAAATGTCATCTATACAAACAGACATATCATGTTTGTTTGCCGAACTTCCTCTAGCTTTCTATCTAGAAAATACGAATGTGTGGAGCTGGTGTCCCCTTGATGAACCAATGAGTGTTTCAACGGTAGAAAATTAAATGTTCCCTGATCAAAAACATTCAAAACAATAAAGTCCATCGATAATATCAAGAAAACACAAACACAGAGGCTTTCACAATATTTTGGATTGAGTTAGCCAAAACACAACCGGATATTTCTTGTTTCATCCAGTCATATCCGGACAAACTGGTGTGGAATTCGTATGCAATGGACCGAGAAAATCACAGTAAAATGGTTTTGGAGAAAAGCAAAGTCTTTTCGTTAGGCAAGTGCATAAAATGTCATCTATACAAACAGAAATATCATGTTTGTTTGCCACAGTTCCTCTAGCTTTCTCCCTAGAAAATACGAATGTGTAGTGCTGGTGTCTCCATGTGGAACCAATTACCGATTCCAAGCACAAAATTAAATGTTCCCCGATAAAAAACATTCAAAACAATAAAGTCCGTGGATAATATCAGGAATACAAAAACACAGAGGCTGTAGCAATATCTGGGATTGAGTTAGCCAAAACACAACCGGATATTTCCGGTTTCATCCAGTCATATCTGGACAAACTGGTGTGGAATTTGTATGCAATGGACCGAGAGAATCACAGTAGAAATGGTTTTGGAGAAAAGCAAAGTCTTTTCGTTAGGCAAGTGCAATTAGTGTTTCTGAGGTGCAAAATTAAATGTTGCCTGATAAAAACATTCAAAACAATACAGTCCATCAATAATATCCAGAAAACACAAACACACAGGCTTTCACAATGTTTCGGATTGAGTTAGCCAAAACTCAACAGTATATTTCTGTTTCATCGAATCATATCCGGACAAACTGGTGTGGAATTCGTATGCAATGGATTGAGAAAACCACAGTAAAAATGACTTTGGAGAAGATCAAAGTCTTTTCTTTGGCAAGTGCATAAAATGTCATCAATACAAACAGAAATATCATGTTTATTTGTCACAGTTCCTCTAGCTTTCTCCCTAGAAATACGAATGTGTAGAGCTGGTGTCTCCATGTGGAACCAATTACTGTATCCAAGCTTAAAATAAAATGTTCTCCGATAAAAAACATTCAAAACAATAAAGTCCGTTGATAATATCCAGAAAACACACACACTGAGGCTGTATTAATAGCTGGGATTGAGTTAGCCAAAACAAATCCGGATACTTTTTCACTTTCATTAAGGTCATATCCGGACAAAGTGGTGTGTAATTTCTATGCAATGCACTGAGAAAATCACAGTAAAAATGGTTTTGGAGAAAAGCAAAGTCTTTTCGTTAGGCAAGTGCATGAAATGTCATCTATACAAACAGATATATCATGTTTGTTTGCCGCAGTCCCAGTAGCTTTCTCCCTAGAAAATACGAATGTGTAGTGCTGGTGTCTCCATGTGGAACCAATTAGTGATTCCAAGCACAAATTAAATGTTCCCTGATAAAAAACATTCAAAACAATAAAGTCCGTGGAAAATATCAGGAATACAAAAACACAGAGGCTGTAGCAATATCTGGCATTGAGTTAGCCAAAACACAACCGGATATTTCCGGTTTCATCCAGTCATATCTGGACAAACTGGTGTGGAATTTGTATGCAATGGACCGAGAAAATCACAGTAAAAATGGTTGTGGAGAAAAGCAAACTCTTTTCTTTAGGCAAGTCCATAAAATGTCATCTATACAAACAGAAATATCATGTTTGTTTGCCGAACTTCCTCTAGCTTTCTATCTAGAAAATACGAATGTGTGGAGCTGGTGTCCCCTTGATGAACCAATGAGTGTTTCAACGGTAGAAAATTAAATGTTCCCTGATAAAAAACATTCAAAACAATAAAGTCCATCGATAATATCAAGAAAACACAAACACAGAGGCTTTCACAATATTTTGGATTGAGTTAGCCAAAACACAACCGGATATTTCTTGTTTCATCCAGTCATATCCGGACAAACTGGTGTGGAATTCGTATGCAATGGACCGAGAAAATCACAGTAAAATGGTTTTGGAGAAAAGCAAAGTCTTTTCGTTAGGCAAGTGCATAAAATGTCATCTATACAAACAGAAATATCATGTTTGTTTGCCACAGTTCCTCTAGCTTTCTCCCTAGAAAATACGAATGTGTAGTGCTGGTGTCTCCATGTGGAACCAATTACCGATTCCAAGCACAAAATTAAATGTTCCCCGATAAAAAACATTCAAAACAATAAAGTCCGTGGATAATATCAGGAATACAAAAACACAGAGGCTGTAGCAATATCTGGGATTGAGTTAGCCAAAACACAACCGGATATTTCCAGTTTCATCCAGTCATATCTGGACAAACTGGTGTGGAATTCGTATGCAATGGACCGAGAGAATCACAGTAGAAATGGTTTTGGAGAAAAGCAAAGTCTTTTCGTTAGGCAAGTGCAATTAGTGTTTCTGAGTTGCAAAATTAAATGTTGCCTGATAAAAACATTCAAAACAATACAGTCCATCAATAATATCCAGAAAACACAAACACACAGGCTTTCACAATGTTTCGGATTCAGTTAGCCAAAACTCAACAGTATATTTCTGTTTCATCGAATCATATCCGGACAAACTGGTGTGGAATTCGTATGCAATGGATTGAGAAAACCACAGTAAAAATGACTTTGGAGAAGAGCAAAGTCTTTTCGTTAGGCAAGTGCATAAAATGTCATCAATACAAACAGAAATATGTTTATTTGTCACAGTTCCTCTAGCTTACTCCCTAGAAATACGAATGTGTAGAGCTGGTGTCTCCATGTGGAACCAATTACTGTATCCAAGCTTAAAATAAAATGTTCTCCGATAAAAAACATTCAAAACAATAAAGTCCGTTGATAATATCCAGAAAACACACACACTGAGGCTGTATTAATAGCTGGGATTGAGTTAGCCAAAACAAATCCAGATACTTTTTCACTTTCATTAAGGTCATATCTGGACAAAGTGGTGTGGAATTCGTATGCAATGCACTGAGAAAATCACAGTAAAAATGGTTTTGGAGAAAAGCAAAGTCTTTTCATTAGGCAAGTGCATGAAATGTCATCTATACAAACAGATATATCATGTTTGTTTGCCGCAGTCCCAGTAGCTTTCTCCCTAGAAAATACGAATGTGTAGTGCTGGTGTCTCCATGTGGAACCAATTAGTGATTCCAAGCACAAATTAAATGTTCCCTGATAAAAAAACATTCAAAACAATAAAGTCCGTGGAAAATATCAGGAATACAAAAACACAGAGGCTGTAGCAATATCTGGCATTGAGTTAGCCAAAACACAACCGGATATTTCCGGTTTCATCCAGTCATATCTGGACAAACTGGTGTGGAATTTGTATGCAATGGACCGAGAAAATCACAGTAAAAATGGTTGTGGAGAAAAGCAAACTCTTTTCTTTAGGCAAGTCCATAAAATGTCATCTATACAAACAGAAATATCATGTTTGTTTGCCGAACTTCCTCTAGCTTTCTATCTAGAAAATACGAATGTGTGGAGCTGGTGTCCCCTTGATGAACCAATGAGTGTTTCAACGGTAGAAAATTAAATGTTCCCTGATAAAAAACATTCAAAACAATAAAGTCCATCGATAATATCAAGAAAACACAAACTCAGAGTCTTTCACAATATTTTGGATTGAGTTAGCCAAAACACAACCGGATATTTCTTGTTTCATCCAGTCATATCCGGACAAACTGGTGTGGAATTCGTATGCAATGGACCGAGAAAATCACAGTAAAATGGTTTTGGAGAAAAGCAAAGTCTTTTCGTTAGGCAAGTGCATAAAATGTCATCTATACAAACAGAAATATCATGTTTGTTTGCCGCAGTCCCAGTAGCTTTCTCCCTAGAAAATATGAATGTGTAGTGCTGGTGTCTCCATGTGGAACCAATTAGTGATTCCAAGCACAAATTAAATATTCCCTGATAAAAAACATTCAAAACAATAAAGTCCGTGGATAATATCAGGAATACAAAAACACAGAGGCTGTAGCAATATCTGGCATTGAGTTAGCCAAAACACAACCGGATATTTCCGGTTTCATCCAGTCATATCTGGACAAACTGGTGTGGAATTCGTATGCAATGGACCGAGAGAATCACAGTAGAAATGGTTTTGGAGAAAAGCAAAGTCTTTTCGTTAGGCAAGTGCAATTAGTGTTTCTGAGGTGCAAAATTAAATGTTGCCTGATAAAAACATTCAAAACAATACAGTCCATCAATAATATCCAGAAAACACAAACACACAGGCTTTCACAATGTTTCGGATTCAGTTAGCCAAAACTCAACAGTATATTTCTGTTTCATCGAATCATATCCGGACAAACTGGTGTGGAATTCATATGCAATGGATTGAGAAAACCACAGTAAAAATGACTTTGGAGAAGAGCAAAGTCTTTTCGTTAGGCAAGTGCATAAAATGTCTTCAATACAAACAGAAATATCATGTTTATTTGTCACAGTTCCTCTAGCTTTCTCCCTAGAAATACGAATGTGTAGAGCTGGTGTCTCCATGTGGAACCAATTACTGTATCCAAGCTTAAAATAAAATGTTCTCCGATAAAAAACATTCAAAACAATAAAGTCCGTTGATAATATCCAGAAAACACACACACTGAGGCTGTATTAATAGCTGGGATTGAGTTAGCCAAAACAAATCCGGATACTTTTTCACTTTCATTAAGGTCATATCCGGACAAAGTGGTGTGTAATTTCTATGCAATGCACTGAGAAAATCACAGTAAAAATGGTTTTGGAGAAAAGCAAAGTCTTTTCGTTAGGCAAGTGCATGAAATGTCATCTATACAAACAGATATATCATGTTTGTTTGCCGCAGTCCCAGTAGCTTTCTCCCTAGAAAATACGAATGTGTAGCGCTGGTGTCTCCATGTGGAACCAATTACCGATTCCAAGCACAAAATTAAATGTTCCCTGATAAAAAACATTCAAAACAATAAAGTCCGTGGAAAATATCAGGAATACAAAAACACAGAGGCTGTAGCAATATCTGGCATTGAGTTAGCCAAAACACAACCGGATATTTCCGGTTTCATCCAGTCATATCTGGACAAACTGGTGTGGAATTTGTATGCAATGGACCGAGAAAATCACAGTAGAAATGGTTGTGGAGAAAAGCAAACTCTTTTCTTTAGGCAAGTCCATAAAATGTCATCTATACAAACAGAAATATCATGTTTGTTTGCCGAACTTCCTCTAGCTTTCTATCTAGAAAATACGAATGTGTGGAGCTGGTGTCCCCTTGATGAACCAATGAGTGTTTCAACGGTAGAAAATTAAATGTTCCCTGATAAAAAACATTCAAAACAATAAAGTCCATCGATAATATCAAGAAAACACAAACACAGAGGCTTTCACAATATTTTGGATTGAGTTAGCCAAAACACAACCGGATATTTCTTGTTTCATCCAGTCATATCCGGACAAACTGGTGTGGAATTCGTATGCAATGGACCGAGAAAATCACAGTAAAATGGTTTTGGAGAAAAGCAAAGTCTTTTCGTTAGGCAAGTGCATAAAATGTCATCTATACAAACAGAAATATCATGTTTGTTTGCCACAGTTCCTCTAGCTTTCTCCCTAGAAAATACGAATGTGTAGTGCTGGTGTCTCCATGTGGAACCAATTACCGATTCCAAGCACAAAATTAAATGTTCCCCGATAAAAAACATTCAAAACAATAAAGTCCGTGGATAATATCAGGAATACAAAAACACAGAGGCTGTAGCAATATCTGGGATTGAGTTAGCCAAAACACAACCGGATATTTCCAGTTTCATCCAGTCATATCTGGACAAACTGGTGTGGAATTCGTATGCAATGGACCGAGAGAATCACAGTAGAAATGGTTTTGGAGAAAAGCAAAGTCTTTTCGTTAGGCAAGTGCAATTAGTGTTTCTGAGGTGCAAAATTAAATGTTGCCTGATAAAAACATTCAAAACAATACAGTCCATCAATAATATCCAGAAAACACAAACACACAGGCTTTCACAATGTTTCGGATTCAGTTAGCCAAAACTCAACAGTATATTTCTGTTTCATCGAATCATATCCGGACAAACTGGTGTGGAATTCGTATGCAATGGATTGAGAAAACCACAGTAAAAATGACTTTGGAGAAGAGCAAAGTCTTTTCGTTAGGCAAGTGCATAAAATGTCATCAATACAAACAGAAATATGTTTATTTGTCACAGTTCCTCTAGCTTTCTCCCTAGAAATACGAATGTGTAGAGCTGGTGTCTCCATGTGGAACCAATTACTGTATCCAAGCTTAAAATAAAATGTTCTCCGATAAAAAACATTCAAAACAATAAAGTCCGTTGATAATATCCAGAAAACACACACACTGAGGCTGTATTAATAGCTGGGATTGAGTTAGCCAAAACAAATCCGGATACTTTTTCACTTTCATTAAGGTCATATCCGGACAAAGTGGTGTGGAATTCGTATGCAATGCACTGAGAAAATCACAGTAAAAATGGTTTTGGAGAAAAGCAAAGTCTTTTCATTAGGCAAGTGCATGAAATGTCATCTATACAAACAGATATATCATGTTTGTTTGCCGCAGTCCCAGTAGCTTTCTCCCTAGAAAATACGAATGTGTAGCGCTGGTGTCTCCATGTGGAACCAATTAGTGATTCCAAGCACAAAATTAAATGTTCCCTGATAAAAAACATTCAAAACAATAAAGTCCGTGGAAAATATCAGGAATACAAAAACACAGAGGCTGTAGCAATATCTGGCATTGAGTTAGCCAAAACACAACCGGATATTTCCGGTTTCATCCAGTCATATCTGGACAAACTGGTGTGGAATTTGTATGCAATGGACCGAGAAAATCACAGTAAAAATGGTTGTGGAGAAAAGCAAACTCTTTTCTTTAGGCAAGTCCATAAAATGTCATCTATACAAACAGAAATATCATGTTTGTTTGCCGAACTTCCTCTAGCTTTCTATCTAGAAAATACGAATGTGTGGAGCTGGTGTCCCCTTGATGAACCAATGAGTGTTTCAACGGTAGAAAATTAAATGTTCCCTGATCAAAAACATTCAAAACAATAAAGTCCATCGATAATATCAAGAAAACACAAACACAGAGGCTTTCACAATATTTTGGATTGAGTTAGCCAAAACACAACCGGATATTTCTTGTTTCATCCAGTCATATCCGGACAAACTGGTGTGGAATTCGTATGCAATGGACCGAGAAAATCACAGTAAAATGGTTTTGGAGAAAAGCAAAGTCTTTTCGTTAGGCAAGTGCATAAAATGTCATCTATACAAACAGAAATATCATGTTTGTTTGCCACAGTTCCTCTAGCTTTCTCCCTAGAAAATACGAATGTGTAGTGCTGGTGTCTCCATGTGGAACCAATTACCGATTCCAAGCACAAAATTAAATGTTCCCCGATAAAAAACATTCAAAACAATAAAGTCCGTGGATAATATCAGGAATACAAAAACACAGAGGCTGTAGCAATATCTGGGATTGAGTTAGCCAAAACACAACCGGATATTTCCAGTTTCATCCAGTCATATCTGGACAAACTGGTGTGGAATTCGTATGCAATGGACCGAGAGAATCACAGTAGAAATGGTTTTGGAGAAAAGCAAAGTCTTTTCGTTAGGCAAGTGCAATTAGTGTTTCTGAGGTGCAAAATTAAATGTTGCCTGATAAAAACATTCAAAACAATACAGTCCATCAATAATATCCAGAAAACACAAACACACATGCTTTCACAATGTTTCGGATTGAGTTAGCCAAAACTCAACAGTATATTTCTGTTTCATCGAATCATATCCGGACAAACTGGTGTGGAATTCGTATGCAATGGATTGAGAAAACCACAGTAAAAATGACTTTGGAGAAGAGCAAAGTCTTTTCGTTAGGCAAGTGCATAAAATGTCATCAATACAAACAGAAATATGTTTATTTGTCACAGTTCCTCTAGCTTTCTCCCTAGAAATACGAATGTGTAGAGCTGGTGTCTCCATGTGGAACCAATTACTGTATCCAAGCTTAAAATAAAATGTTCTCCGATAAAAAACATTCAAAACAATAAAGTCCGTTGATAATATCCAGAAAACACACACACTGAGGCTGTATTAATAGCTGGGATTGAGTTAGCCAAAACAAATCCGGATACTTTTTCACTTTCATTAAGGTCATATCCGGACAAAGTGGTGTGGAATTCGTATGCAATGCACTGAGAAAATCACAGTAAAAATGGTTTTGGAGAAAAGCAAAGTCTTTTCATTAGGCAAGTGCATGAAATGTCATCTATACAAACAGATATATCATGTTTGTTTGCCGCAGTCCCAGTAGCTTTCTCCCTAGAAAATACGAATGTGTAGCGCTGGTGTCTCCATGTGGAACCAATTAGTGATTCCAAGCACAAAATTAAATGTTCCCTGATAAAAAACATTCAAAACAATAAAGTCCGTGGAAAATATCAGGAATACAAAAACACAGAGGCTGTAGCAATATCTGGCATTGAGTTAGCCAAAACACAACCGGATATTTCCGGTTTCATCCAGTCATATCTGGACAAACTGGTGTGGAATTTGTATGCAATGGACCGAGAAAATCACAGTAAAAATGGTTGTGGAGAAAAGCAAACTCTTTTCTTTAGGCAAGTCCATAAAATGTCATCTATACAAACAGAAATATCATGTTTGTTTGCCGAACTTCCTCTAGCTTTCTATCTAGAAAATACGAATGTGTGGAGCTGGTGTCCCCTTGATGAACCAATGAGTGTTTCAACGGTAGAAAATTAAATGTTCCCTGATCAAAAACATTCAAAACAATAAAGTCCATCGATAATATCAAGAAAACACAAACACAGAGGCTTTCACAATATTTTGGATTGAGTTAGCCAAAACACAACCGGATATTTCTTGTTTCATCCAGTCATATCCGGACAAACTGGTGTGGAATTCGTATGCAATGGACCGAGAAAATCACAGTAAAATGGTTTTGGAGAAATGCAAAGTCTTTTCGTTAGGCAAGTGCATAAAATGTCATCAATACAAACAGAAATATCATGTTTATTTGTCACAGTTCCTCTAGCTTTCTCCCTAGAAATACGAATGTGTAGAGCTGGTGTCTCCCTGTGGAACCAATTACTGTATCCAAGCTTAAAATAAAATGTTCTCCGATAAAAAACATTCAAAACAATAAAGTCCGTTGATAATATCCAGAAAACACACACACTGAGGCTGTATTAATAGCTGGGATTGAGTTAGCCAAAACAAATCCGGATACTTTTTCACTTTCATTAAGGTCATATCCGGACAAAGTGGTGTGGAATTCGTATGCAATGCACTGAGAAAATCACAGTAAAAATGGTTTTGGAGAAAAGCAAAGTCTTTTCGTTAGGCAAGTGCATGAAATGTCATCTATACAAACAGATATATCATGTTTGTTTGCCGCAGTCCCAGTAGCTTTCTCCCTAGAAAATACGAATGTGTAGCGCTGGTGTCTCCATGTGGAACCAATTAGTGATTCCAAGCACAAAATTAAATGTTCCCTGATAAAAAACATTCAAAACAATAAAGTCCGTGGAAAATATCAGGAATACAAAAACACAGAGGCTGTAGCAATATCTGGCATTGAGTTAGCCAAAACACAACCGGATATTTCCGGTTTCATCCAGTCATATCTGGACAAACTGGTGTGGAATTTGTATGCAATGGACCGAGAAAATCACAGTAAAAATGGTTGTGGAGAAAAGCAAACTCTTTTCTTTAGGCAAGTCCATAAAATGTCATCTATACAAACAGAAATATCATGTTTGTTTGCCGAACTTCCTCTAGCTTTCTATCTAGAAAATACGAATGTGTGGAGCTGGTGTCCCCTTGATGAACCAATGAGTGTTTCAACGGTAGAAAATTAAATGTTCCCTGATCAAAAACATTCAAAACAATAAAGTCCATCGATAATATCAAGAAAACACAAACACAGAGGCTTTCACAATATTTTGGATTGAGTTAGCCAAAACTCAACAGTATATTTCTGTTTCATTAAGTCATATCCGGACAAACTGGTGTGGAATTCGTATGCAATGGATTGAGAAAACCACAGTAAAAATGACTTTGGAGAAGAGCAAAGTCTTTTCGTTAGGCAAGTGCATAAAATGTCATCAATACAAACAGAAATATCATGTTTATTTGTCACAGTTCCTCTAGCTTTCTCCCTAGAAATACGAATGTGTAGAGCTGGTGTCTCCATGTGGAACCAATTACTGTATCCAAGCTTAAAATAAAATGTTCTCCGATAAAAAACATTCAAAACAATAAAGTCCGTTGATAATATCCAGAAAACACACACACTGAGGCTGTATTAATAGCTGGGATTGAGTTAGCCAAAACAAATCCGGATACTTTTTCACTTTCATTAAGGTCATATCCGGACAAAGTGGTGTGGAATTCGTATGCAATGCACTGAGAAAATCACAGTAAAAATGGTTTTGGAGAAAAGCAAAGTCTTTTCATTAGGCAAGTGCATGAAATGTCATCTATACAAACAGATATATCATGTTTGTTTGCCGCAGTCCCAGTAGCTTTCTCCCTAGAAAATACGAATGTGTAGCGCTGGTGTCTCCATGTGGAACCAATTAGTGATTCCAAGCACAAAATTAAATGTTCCCTGATAAAAAACATTCAAAACAATAAAGTCCGTGGAAAATATCAGGAATACAAAAACACAGAGGCTGTAGCAATATCTGGCATTGAGTTAGCCAAAACACAACCGGATATTTCCGGTTTCATCCAGTCATATCTGGACAAACTGGTGTGGAATTTGTATGCAATGGCCCGAGAAAATCACAGTAAAAATGGTTGTGGAGAAAAGCAAACTCTTTTCTTTAGGCAAGTCCATAAAATGTCATCTATACAAACAGAAATATCATGTTTGTTTGCCGAACTTCCTCTAGCTTTCTATCTAGAAAATACGAATGTGTGGAGCTGGTGTCCCCTTGATGAACCAATGAGTGTTTCAACGGTAGAAAATTAAATGTTCCCTGATCAAAAACATTCAAAACAATAAAGTCCATCGATAATATCAAGAAAACACAAACACAGAGGCTTTCACAATATTTTGGATTGAGTTAGCCAAAACACAACCGGATATTTCTTGTTTCATCCAGTCATATCCGGACAAACTGGTGTGGAATTCGTATGCAATGGACCGAGAAAATCACAGTAAAATGGTTTTGGAGAAATGCAAAGTCTTTTCGTTAGGCAAGTGCATAAAATGTCATCAATACAAACAGAAATATCATGTTTATTTGTCACAGTTCCTCTAGCTTTCTCCCTAGAAATACGAATGTGTAGAGCTGGTGTCTCCCTGTGGAACCAATTACTGTATCCAAGCTTAAAATAAAATGTTCTCCGATAAAAAACATTCAAAACAATAAAGTCCGTTGATAATATCCAGAAAACACACACACTGAGGCTGTATTAATAGCTGGGATTGAGTTAGCCAAAACAAATCCGGATACTTTTTCACTTTCATTAAGGTCATATCCGGACAAAGTGGTGTGGAATTCGTATGCAATGCACTGAGAAAATCACAGTAAAAATGGTTTTGGAGAAAAGCAAAGTCTTTTCGTTAGGCAAGTGCATGAAATGTCATCTATACAAACAGATATATCATGTTTGTTTGCCGCAGTCCCAGTAGCTTTCTCCCTAGAAAATACGAATGTGTAGCGCTGGTGTCTCCATGTGGAACCAATTAGTGATTCCAAGCACAAAATTAAATGTTCCCTGATAAAAAACATTCAAAACAATAAAGTCCGTGGAAAATATCAGGAATACAAAAACACAGAGGCTGTAGCAATATCTGGCATTGAGTTAGCCAAAACACAACCGGATATTTCCGGTTTCATCCAGTCATATCTGGACAAACTGGTGTGGAATTTGTATGCAATGGACCGAGAAAATCACAGTAAAAATGGTTGTGGAGAAAAGCAAACTCTTTTCTTTAGGCAAGTCCATAAAATGTCATCTATACAAACAGAAATATCATGTTTGTTTGCCGAACTTCCTCTAGCTTTCTATCTAGAAAATACGAATGTGTGGAGCTGGTGTCCCCTTGATGAACCAATGAGTGTTTCAACGGTAGAAAATTAAATGTTCCCTGATAAAAAACATTCAAAACAATAAAGTCCATCGATAATATCAAGAAAACACAAACACAGAGGCTTTCACAATATTTTGGATTGAGTTAGCCAAAACACAACCGGATATTTCTTGTTTCATCCAGTCATATCCGGACAAACTGGTGTGGAATTCGTATGCAATGGACCGAGAAAATCACAGTAAAATGGTTTTGGAGAAAAGCAAAGTCTTTTCGTTAGGCAAGTGCATAAAATGTCATCAATACAAACAGAAATATCATGTTTATTTGTCACAGTTCCTCTAGCTTTCTCCCTAGAAATACGAATGTGTAGAGCTGGTGTCTCCATGTGGAACCAATTACTGTATCCAAGCTTAAAATAAAATGTTCCCCGATAAAAAACATTCAAAACAATAAAGTCCGTTGATAATATCCAGAAAACACACACACTGAGGCTGTATTAATAGCTGGGATTGAGTTAGCCAAAACAAATCCGGATACTTTTTCACTTTCATTAAGGTCATATCCGGACAAAGTGGTGTGGAATTCGTATGCAATGCACTGAGAAAATCACAGTAAAAATGGTTTTGGAGAAAAGCAAAGTCTTTTCGTTAGGCAAGTGCATGAAATGTCATCTATACAAACAGATATATCATGTTTGTTTGCCGCAGTCCCAGTAGCTTTCTCCCTAGAAAATACGAATGTGTAGCGCTGGTGTCTCCATGTGGAACCAATTACCGATTCCAAGCACAAAATTAAATGTTCCCTGATAAAAAACATTCAAAACAATAAAGTCCGTGGAAAATATCAGGAATACAAAAACACAGAGGCTGTAGCAATATCTGGCATTGAGTTAGCCAAAACACAACCGGATATTTCCGGTTTCATCCAGTCATATCTGGACAAACTGGTGTGGAATTTGTATGCAATGGACCGAGAAAATCACAGTAGAAATGGTTGTGGAGAAAAGCAAACTCTTTTCTTTAGGCAAGTCCATAAAATGTCATCTATACAAACAGAAATATCATGTTTGTTTGCCGAACTTCCTCTAGCTTTCTATCTAGAAAATACGAATGTGTGGAGCTGGTGTCCCCTTGATGAACCAATGAGTGTTTCAACGGTAGAAAATTAAATGTTCCCTGATAAAAAACATTCAAAACAATAAAGTCCATCGATAATATCAAGAAAACACAAACACAGAGGCTTTCACAATATTTTGGATTGAGTTAGCCAAAACACAACCGGATATTTCTTGTTTCATCCAGTCATATCCGGACAAACTGGTGTGGAATTCGTATGCAATGGACCGAGAAAATCACAGTAAAATGGTTTTGGAGAAAAGCAAAGTCTTTTCGTTAGGCAAGTGCATAAAATGTCATCTATACAAACAGAAATATCATGTTTGTTTGCCACAGTTCCTCTAGCTTTCTCCCTAGAAAATACGAATGTGTAGTGCTGGTGTCTCCATGTGGAACCAATTACCGATTCCAAGCACAAAATTAAATGTTCCCCGATAAAAAACATTCAAAACAATAAAGTCCGTGGATAATATCAGGAATACAAAAACACAGAGGCTGTAGCAATATCTGGGATTGAGTTAGCCAAAACACAACCGGATATTTCCAGTTTCATCCAGTCATATCTGGACAAACTGGTGTGGAATTCGTATGCAATGGACCGAGAGAATCACAGTAGAAATGGTTTTGGAGAAAAGCAAAGTCTTTTCGTTAGGCAAGTGCAATTAGTGTTTCTGAGGTGCAAAATTAAATGTTGCCTGATAAAAACATTCAAAACAATACAGTCCATCAATAATATCCAGAAAACACAAACACACAGGCTTTCACAATGTTTCGGATTCAGTTAGCCAAAACTCAACAGTATATTTCTGTTTCATCGAATCATATCCGGACAAACTGGTGTGGAATTCGTATGCAATGGATTGAGAAAACCACAGTAAAAATGACTTTGGAGAAGAGCAAAGTCTTTTCGTTAGGCAAGTGCATAAAATGTCATCAATACAAACAGAAATATGTTTATTTGTCACAGTTCCTCTAGCTTTCTCCCTAGAAATACGAATGTGTAGAGCTGGTGTCTCCATGTGGAACCAATTACTGTATCCAAGCTTAAAATAAAATGTTCTCCGATAAAAAACATTCAAAACAATAAAGTCCGTTGATAATATCCAGAAAACACACACACTGAGGCTGTATTAATAGCTGGGATTGAGTTAGCCAAAACAAATCCGGATACTTTTTCACTTTCATTAAGGTCATATCCGGACAAAGTGGTGTGGAATTCGTATGCAATGCACTGAGAAAATCACAGTAAAAATGGTTTTGGAGAAAAGCAAAGTCTTTTCGTTAGGCAAGTGCATGAAATGTCATCTATACAAACAGATATATCATGTTTGTTTGCCGCAGTCCCAGTAGCTTTCTCCCTAGAAAATACGAATGTGTAGCGCTGGTGTCTCCATGTGGAACCAATTAGTGATTCCAAGCACAAAATTAAATGTTCCCTGATAAAAAACATTCAAAACAATAAAGTCCGTGGAAAATATCAGGAATACAAAAACACAGAGGCTGTAGCAATATCTGGCATTGAGTTAGCCAAAACACAACCGGATATTTCCGGTTTCATCCAGTCATATCTGGACAAACTGGTGTGGAATTTGTATGCAATGGCCCGAGAAAATCACAGTAAAAATGGTTGTGGAGAAAAGCAAACTCTTTTCTTTAGGCAAGTCCATAAAATGTCATCTATACAAACAGAAATATCATGTTTGTTTGCCGAACTTCCTCTAGCTTTCTATCTAGAAAATACGAATGTGTGGAGCTGGTGTCCCCTTGATGAACCAATGAGTGTTTCAACGGTAGAAAATTAAATGTTCCCTGATCAAAAACATTCAAAACAATAAAGTCCATCGATAATATCAAGAAAACACAAATACAGAGGCTTTCACAATATTTTGGATTGAGTTAGCCAAAACACAACCGGATATTTCTTGTTTCATCCAGTCATATCCGGACAAACTGGTGTGGAATTCGTATGCAATGGACCGAGAAAATCACAGTAAAATGGTTTTGGAGAAAAGCAAAGTCTTTTCGTTAGGCAAGTGCATAAAATGTCATCAATACAAACAGAAATATCATGTTTATTTGTCACAGTTCCTCTAGCTTTCTCCCTAGAAATACGAATGTGTAGAGCTGGTGTCTCCATGTGGAACCAATTACTGTATCCAAGCATAAAATAAAATGTTCCCCGATAAAAAACATTCAAAACAATAAAGTCCGTTGATAATATCCAGAAAACACACACACTGAGGCTGTATTAATAGCTGGGATTGAGTTAGCCAAAACAAATCCGGATACTTTTTCACTTTCATTAAGGTCATATCCGGACAAAGTGGTGTGGAATTCGTATGCAATGCACTGAGAAAATCACAGTAAAAATGGTTTTGGAGAAAAGCAAAGTCTTTTCGTTAGGCAAGTGCATGAAATGTCATCTATACAAACAGATATATCATGTTTGTTTGCCGCAGTCCCAGTAGCTTTCTCCCTAGAAAATACGAATGTGTAGCGCTGGTGTCTCCATGTGGAACCAATTACCGATTCCAAGCACAAAATTAAATGTTCCCTGATAAAAAACATTCAAAACAATAAAGTCCGTGGAAAATATCAGGAATACAAAAACACAGAGGCTGTAGCAATATCTGGCATTGAGTTAGCCAAAACACAACCGGATATTTCCGGTTTCATCCAGTCATATCTGGACAAACTGGTGTGGAATTTGTATGCAATGGACCGAGAAAATCACAGTAGAAATGGTTGTGGAGAAAAGCAAACTCTTTTCTTTAGGCAAGTCCATAAAATGTCATCTATACAAACAGAAATATCATGTTTGTTTGCCGAACTTCCTCTAGCTTTCTATCTAGAAAATACGAATGTGTGGAGCTGGTGTCCCCTTGATGAACCAATGAGTGTTTCAACGGTAGAAAATTAAATGTTCCCTGATAAAAAACATTCAAAACAATAAAGTCCATCGATAATATCAAGAAAACACAAACACAGAGGCTTTCACAATATTTTGGATTGAGTTAGCCAAAACACAACCGGATATTTCTTGTTTCATCCAGTCATATCCGGACAAACTGGTGTGGAATTCGTATGCAATGGACCGAGAAAATCACAGTAAAATGGTTTTGGAGAAAAGCAAAGTCTTTTCGTTAGGCAAGTGCATAAAATGTCATCTATACAAACAGAAATATCATGTTTGTTTGCCACAGTTCCTCTAGCTTTCTCCCTAGAAAATACGAATGTGTAGTGCTGGTGTCTCCATGTGGAACCAATTACCGATTCCAAGCACAAAATTAAATGTTCCCCGATAAAAACATTCAAAACAATAAAGTCCGTGGATAAATCAGGAATACAAAAACACAGAGGCTGTAGCAATATCTGGGATTGAGTTAGCCAAAACACAACCGGATATTTCCGGTTTCATCCAGTCATATCTGGACAAACTGGTGTGGAATTCGTATGCAATGGACCGAGAGAATCACAGTAGAAATGGTTTTGGAGAAAAGCAAAGTCTTTTCGTTAGGCAAGTGCAATTAGTGTTTCTGAGGTGCAAAATTAAATGTTGCCTGATAAAAACATTCAAAACAATACAGTCCATCAATAATATCCAGAAAACACAAACACACAGGCTTTCACAATGTTTCGGATTCAGTTAGCCAAAACTCAACAGTATATTTCTGTTTCATCGAATCATATCCGGACAAACTGGTGTGGAATTCGTATGCAATGGATTGAGAAAACCACAGTAAAAATGACTTTGGAGAAGAGCAAAGTCTTTTCATTAGGCAAGTGCATAAAATGTCATCAATACAAACAGAAATATCATGTTTATTTGTCACAGTTCCTCTAGCTTTCTCCCTAGAAATACGAATGTGTAGAGCTGGTGTCTCCATGTGGAACCAATTACTGTATCCAAGCTTAAAATAAAATGTTCTCCGATAAAAAACATTCAAAACAATAAAGTCCATCGATAATATCAAGAAAACACAAACACAGAGGCTTTCACAATATTTTGGATTGAGTTAGCCAAAACACAACCGGATATTTCTTGTTTCATCCAGTCATATCCGGACAAACTGGTGTGGAATTCGTATGCAATGGACCGAGAAAATCACAGTAAAATGGTTTTGGAGAAATGCAAAGTCTTTTCGTTAGGCAAGTGCATAAAATGTCATCAATACAAACAGAAATATCATGTTTATTTGTCACAGTTCCTCTAGCTTTCTCCCTAGAAATACGAATGTGTAGAGCTGGTGTCTCCCTGTGGAACCAATTACTGTATCCAAGCTTAAAATAAAATGTTCTCCGATAAAAAACATTCAAAACAATAAAGTCCGTTGATAATATCCAGAAAACACACACACTGAGGCTGTATTAATAGCTGGGATTGAGTTAGCCAAAACAAATCCGGATACTTTTTCACTTTCATTAAGGTCATATCCGGACAAAGTGGTGTGGAATTCGTATGCAATGCACTGAGAAAATCACAGTAAAAATGGTTTTGGAGAAAAGCAAAGTCTTTTCGTTAGGCAAGTGCATGAAATGTCATCTATACAAACACATATATCATGTTTGTTTGCCGCAGTCCCAGTAGCTTTCTCCCTAGAAAATACGAATGTGTAGCGCTGGTGTCTCCATGTGGAACCAATTAGTGATTCCAAGCACAAAATTAAATGTTCCCTGATAAAAAACATTCAAAACAATAAAGTCCGTGGAAAATATCAGGAATACAAAAACACAGAGGCTGTAGCAATATCTGGCATTGAGTTAGCCAAAACACAACCGGATATTTCCGGTTTCATCCAGTCATATCTGGACAAACTGGTGTGGAATTTGTATGCAATGGACCGAGAAAATCACAGTAAAAATGGTTGTGGAGAAAAGCAAACTCTTTTCTTTAGGCAAGTCCATAAAATGTCATCTATACAAACAGAAATATCATGTTTGTTTGCCGAACTTCCTCTAGCTTTCTATCTAGAAAATACGAATGTGTGGAGCTGGTGTCCCCTTGATGAACCAATGAGTGTTTCAACGGTAGAAAATTAAATGTTCCCTGATAAAAAACATTCAAAACAATAAAGTCCATCGATAATATCAAGAAAACACAAACACAGAGGCTTTCACAATATTTTGGATTGAGTTAGCCAAAACACAACCGGATATTTCTTGTTTCATCCAGTCATATCCGGACAAACTGGTGTGGAATTCGTATGCAATGGACCGAGAAAATCACAGTAAAATGGTTTTGGAGAAAAGCAAAGTCTTTTCGTTAGGCAAGTGCATAAAATGTCATCAATACAAACAGAAATATCATGTTTATTTGTCACAGTTCCTCTAGCTTTCTCCCTAGAAATACGAATGTGTAGAGCTGGTGTCTCCATGTGGAACCAATTACTGTATCCAAGCTTAAAATAAAATGTTCCCCGATAAAAAACATTCAAAACAATAAAGTCCGTTGATAATATCCAGAAAACACACACACTGAGGCTGTATTAATAGCTGGGATTGAGTTAGCCAAAACAAATCCGGATACTTTTTCACTTTCATTAAGGTCATATCCGGACAAAGTGGTGTGGAATTCGTATGCAATGCACTGAGAAAATCACAGTAAAAATGGTTTTGGAGAAAAGCAAAGTCTTTTCGTTAGGCAAGTGCATGAAATGTCATCTATACAAACAGATATATCATGTTTGTTTGCCGCAGTCCCAGTAGCTTTCTCCCTAGAAAATACGAATGTGTAGCGCTGGTGTCTCCATGTGGAACCAATTAGTGATTCCAAGCACAAAATTAAATGTTCCCTGATAAAAAACATTCAAAACAATAAAGTCCGTGGAAAATATCAGGAATACAAAAACACAGAGGCTGTAGCAATATCTGGCATTGAGTTAGCCAAAACACAACCGGATATTTCCGGTTTCATCCAGTCATATCTGGACAAACTGGTGTGGAATTTGTATGCAATGG
Source organism: Lepus europaeus (assembly GCF_033115175.1). Classification (NCBI taxonomy): domain Eukaryota; kingdom Metazoa; phylum Chordata; class Mammalia; order Lagomorpha; family Leporidae; genus Lepus; species Lepus europaeus. The sequence goes on along the minus strand of NW_026909158.1, from coordinate 1,574,353 downwards.
ACCGAGAAAATCACAGTAGAAATGGTTGTGGAGAAAAGCAAACTCTTTTCTTTAGGCAAGTCCATAAAATGTCATCTATACAAACAGAAATATCATGTTTGTTTGCCGAACTTCCTCTAGCTTTCTATCTAGAAAATACGAATGTGTGGAGCTGGTGTCCCCTTGATGAACCAATGAGTGTTTCAACGGTAGAAAATTAAATGTTCCCTGATCAAAAACATTCAAAACAATAAAGTCCATCGATAATATCAAGAAAACACAAACACAGAGGCTTTCACAATATTTTGGATTGAGTTAGCCAAAACACAACCGGATATTTCTTGTTTCATCCAGTCATATCCGGACAAACTGGTGTGGAATTCGTATGCAATGGACCGAGAAAATCACAGTAAAATGGTTTTGGAGAAAAGCAAAGTCTTTTCGTTAGGCAAGTGCATAAAATGTCATCTATACAAACAGAAATATCATGTTTGTTTGCCACAGTTCCTCTAGCTTTCTCCCTAGAAAATACGAATGTGTAGTGCTGGTGTCTCCATGTGGAACCAATTACCGATTCCAAGCACAAAATTAAATGTTCCCCGATAAAAAACATTCAAAACAATAAAGTCCGTGGATAAATCAGGAATACAAAAACACAGAGGCTGTAGCAATATCTGGGATTGAGTTAGCCAAAACACAACCGGATATTTCCGGTTTCATCCAGTCATATCTGGACAAACTGGTGTGGAATTCGTATGCAATGGACCGAGAGAATCACAGTAGAAATGGTTTTGGAGAAAAGCAAAGTCTTTTCGTTAGGCAAGTGCAATTAGTGTTTCTGAGGTGCAAAATTAAATGTTGCCTGATAAAAACATTCAAAACAATACAGTCCATCAATAATATCCAGAAAACACAAACACACAGGCTTTCACAATGTTTCGGATTCAGTTAGCCAAAACTCAACAGTATATTTCTGTTTCATCGAATCATATCCGGACAAACTGGTGTGGAATTCGTATGCAATGGATTGAGAAAACCACAGTAAAAATGACTTTGGAGAAGAGCAAAGTCTTTTCATTAGGCAAGTGCATAAAATGTCATCAATACAAACAGAAATATCATGTTTATTTGTCACAGTTCCTCTAGCTTTCTCCCTAGAAATACGAATGTGTAGAGCTGGTGTCTCCATGTGGAACCAATTACTGTATCCAAGCTTAAAATAAAATGTTCTCCGATAAAAAACATTCAAAACAATAAAGTCCGTTGATAATATCCAGAAAACACACACACTGAGGCTGTATTAATAGCTGGGATTGAGTTAGCCAAAACAAATCCGGATACTTTTTCACTTTCATTAAGGTCATATCCGGACAAAGTGGTGTGGAATTCGTATGCAATGCACTGAGAAAATCACAGTAAAAATGGTTTTGGAGAAAAGCAAAGTCTTTTCGTTAGGCAAGTGCATGAAATGTCATCTATACAAACAGATATATCATGTTTGTTTGCCGCAGTCCCAGTAGCTTTCTCCCTAGAAAATACGAATGTGTAGCGCTGGTGTCTCCATGTGGAACCAATTAGTGATTCCAAGCACAAAATTAAATGTTCCCTGATAAAAAACATTCAAAACAATAAAGTCCGTGGAAAATATCAGGAATACAAAAACACAGAGGCTGTAGCAATATCTGGCATTGAGTTAGCCAAAACACAACCGGATATTTCCGGTTTCATCCAGTCATATCTGGACAAACTGGTGTGGAATTTGTATGCAATGGCCCGAGAAAATCACAGTAAAAATGGTTGTGGAGAAAAGCAAACTCTTTTCTTTAGGCAAGTCCATAAAATGTCATCTATACAAACAGAAATATCATGTTTGTTTGCCGAACTTCCTCTAGCTTTCTATCTAGAAAATACGAATGTGTGGAGCTGGTGTCCCCTTGATGAACCAATGAGTGTTTCAACGGTAGAAAATTAAATGTTCCCTGATAAAAAACATTCAAAACAATAAAGTCCATCGATAATATCAAGAAAACACAAACACAGAGGCTTTCACAATATTTTGGATTGAGTTAGCCAAAACACAACCGGATATTTCTTGTTTCATCCAGTCATATCCGGACAAACTGGTGTGGAATTCGTATGCAATGGACCGAGAAAATCACAGTAAAATGGTTTTGGAGAAAAGCAAAGTCTTTTCGTTAGGCAAGTGCATAAAATGTCATCAATACAAACAGAAATATCATGTTTATTTGTCACAGTTCCTCTAGCTTTCTCCCTAGAAATACGAATGTGTAGAGCTGGTGTCTCCATGTGGAACCAATTACTGTATCCAAGCTTAAAATAAAATGTTCTCCGATAAAAAACATTCAAAACAATAAAGTCCGTTGATAATATCCAGAAAACACACACACTGAGGCTGTATTAATAGCTGGGATTGAGTTAGCCAAAACAAATCCGGATACTTTTTCACTTTCATTAAGGTCATATCCGGACAAAGTGGTGTGGAATTCGTATGCAATGCACTGAGAAAATCACAGTAAAAATGGTTTTGGAGAAAAGCAAAGTCTTTTCGTTAGGCAAGTGCATGAAATGTCATCTATACAAACACATATATCATGTTTGTTTGCCGCAGTCCCAGTAGCTTTCTCCCTAGAAAATACGAATGTGTAGCGCTGGTGTCTCCATGTGGAACCAATTAGTGATTCCAAGCACAAAATTAAATGTTCCCTGATAAAAAACATTCAAAACAATAAAGTCCGTGGAAAATATCAGGAATACAAAAACACAGAGGCTGTAGCAATATCTGGCATTGAGTTAGCCAAAACACAACCGGATATTTCCGGTTTCATCCAGTCATATCTGGACAAACTGGTGTGGAATTTGTATGCAATGGACCGAGAAAATCACAGTAAAAATGGTTGTGGAGGAAAGCAAACTCTTTTCTTTAGGCAAGTCCATAAAATGTCATCTATACAAACAGAAATATCATGTTTGTTTGCCGAACTTCCTCTAGCTTTCTATCTAGAAAATACGAATGTGTGGAGCTGGTGTCCCCTTGATGAACCAATGAGTGTTTCAACGGTAGAAAATTAAATGTTCCCTGATAAAAAACATTCAAAACAATAAAGTCCATCGATAATATCAAGAAAACACAAACATAGAGGCTTTCACAATATTTTGGATTGAGTTAGCCAAAACACAACCGGATATTTCTTGTTTCATCCAGTCATATCCGGACAAACTGGTGTGGAATTCGTATGCAATGGACCGAGAAAATCACAGTAAAATTGTTTTGGAGAAAAGCAAAGTCTTTTCGTTAGGCAAGTGCATAAAATGTCATCAATACAAACAGAAATATCATGTTTATTTGTCACAGTTCCTCTAGCTTTCTCCCTAGAAATACGAATGTGTAGAGCTGGTGTCTCCATGTGGAACCAATTACTGTATCCAAGCTTAAAATAAAATGTTCTCCGATAAAAAACATTCAAAACAATAAAGTCCGTTGATAATATCCAGAAAACAAACACACTGAGGCTGTATTAATAGCTGGGATTGAGTTAGCCAAAACAAATCCGGATACTTTTTCACTTTCATTAAGGTCATATCCGGACAAAGTGGTGTGGAATTCGTATGCAATGCACTGAGAAAATCACAGTAAAAATGGTTTTGGAGAAAAGCAAAGTCTTTTCGTTAGGCAAGTGCATGAAATGTCATCTATACAAACAGATATATCATGTTTGTTTGCCGCAGTCCCAGTAGCTTTCTCCCTAGAAAATACGAATGTGTAGCGCTGGTGTCTCCATGTGGAACCAATTAGTGATTCCAAGCACAAAATTAAATGTTCCCTGATAAAAAACATTCAAAACAATAAAGTCCGTGGAAAATATCAGGAATACAAAAACACAGAGGCTGTAGCAATATCTGGCATTGAGTTAGCCAAAACACAACCGGATATTTCCGGTTTCATCCAGTCATATCTGGACAAACTGGTGTGGAATTTGTATGCAATGGACCGAGAAAATCACAGTAGAAATGGTTGTGGAGAAAAGCAAACTCTTTTCTTTAGGCAAGTCCATAAAATGTCATCTATACAAACAGAAATATCATGTTTGTTTGCCGAACTTCCTCTAGCTTTCTATCTAGAAAATACGAATGTGTGGAGCTGGTGTCCCCTTGATGAACCAATGAGTGTTTCAACGGTAGAAAATTAAATGTTCCCTGATAAAAAACATTCAAAACAATAAAGTCCATCGATAATATCAAGAAAACACAAACACAGAGGCTTTCACAATATTTTGGATTGAGTTAGCCAAAACACAACCGGATATTTCTTGTTTCATCCAGTCATATCCGGACAAACTGGTGTGGAATTCGTATGCAATGGACCGAGAAAATCACAGTAAAATGGTTTTGGAGAAAAGCAAAGTCTTTTCGTTAGGCAAGTGCATAAAATGTCATCTATACAAACAGAAATATCATGTTTGTTTGCCACAGTTCCTCTAGCTTTCTCCCTAGAAAATACGAATGTGTAGTGCTGGTGTCTCCATGTGGAACCAATTACCGATTCCAAGCACAAAATTAAATGTTCCCCGATAAAAAACATTCAAAACAATAAAGTCCGTGGATAATATCAGGAATACAAAAACACAGAGGCTGTAGCAATATCTGGGATTGAGTTAGCCAAAACACAACCGGATATTTCCGGTTTCATCCAGTCATATCTGGACAAACTGGTGTGGAATTCGTATGCAATGGACCGAGAGAATCACAGTAGAAATGGTTTTGGAGAAAAGCAAAGTCTTTTCGTTAGGCAAGTGCAATTAGTGTTTCTGAGGTGCAAAATTAAATGTTGCCTGATAAAAACATTCAAAACAATACAGTCCATCAATAATATCCAGAAAACACAAACACACAGGCTTTCACAATGTTTCGGATTCAGTTAGCCAAAACTCAACAGTATATTTCTGTTTCATCGAATCATATCCGGACAAACTGGTGTGGAATTCGTATGCAATGGATTGAGAAAACCACAGTAAAAATGACTTTGGAGAAGAGCAAAGTCTTTTCATTAGGCAAGTGCATAAAATGTCATCAATACAAACAGAAATATCATGTTTATTTGTCACAGTTCCTCTAGCTTTCTCCCTAGAAATACGAATGTGTAGAGCTGGTGTCTCCATGTGGAACCAATTACTGTATCCAAGCTTAAAATAAAATGTTCTCCGATAAAAAACATTCAAAACAATAAAGTCCGTTGATAATATCCAGAAAACACACACACTGAGGCTGTATTAATAGCTGGGATTGAGTTAGCCAAAACAAATCCGGATACTTTTTCACTTTCATTAAGGTCATATCCGGACAAAGTGGTGTGGAATTCGTATGCAATGCACTGAGAAAATCACAGTAAAAATGGTTTTGGAGAAAAGCAAAGTCTTTTCGTTAGGCAAGTGCATGAAATGTCATCTATACAAACAGATATATCATGTTTGTTTGCCGCAGTCCCAGTAGCTTTCTCCCTAGAAAATACGAATGTGTAGCGCTGGTGTCTCCATGTAGAACCAATTACCGATTCCAAGCACAAAATTAAATGTTCCCTGATAAAAAACATTCAAAACAATAAAGTCCGTGGAAAATATCAGGAATACAAAAACACAGAGGCTGTAGCAATATCTGGCATTGAGTTAGCCAAAACACAACCGGATATTTCCGGTTTCATCCAGTCATATCTGGACAAACTGGTGTGGAATTTGTATGCAATGGCCCGAGAAAATCACAGTAAAAATGGTTGTGGAGAAAAGCAAACTCTTTTCTTTAGGCAAGTCCATAAAATGTCATCTATACAAACAGAAATATCATGTTTGTTTGCCGAACTTCCTCTAGCTTTCTATCTAGAAAATACGAATGTGTGGAGCTGGTGTCCCCTTGATGAACCAATGAGTGTTTCAACGGTAGAAAATTAAATGTTCCCTGATAAAAAACATTCAAAACAATAAAGTCCATCGATAATATCAAGAAAACACAAACATAGAGGCTTTCACAATATTTTGGATTGAGTTAGCCAAAACACAACCGGATATTTCTTGTTTCATCCAGTCATATCCGGACAAACTGGTGTGGAATTCGTATGCAATGGACCGAGAAAATCACAGTAAAATGGTTTTGGAGAAAAGCAAAGTCTTTTCATTAGGCAAGTGCATAAAATGTCATCAATACAAACAGAAATATCATGTTTATTTGTCACAGTTCCTCTAGCTTTCTCCCTAGAAATACGAATGTGTAGAGCTGGTGTCTCCATGTGGAACCAATTACTGTATCCAAGCTTAAAATAAAATGTTCTCCGATAAAAAACATTCAAAACAATAAAGTCCGTTGATAATATCCAGAAAACACACACACTGAGGCTGTATTAATAGCTGGGATTGAGTTAGCCAAAACAAATCCGGATACTTTTTCACTTTCATTAAGGTCATATCCGGACAAAGTGGTGTGGAATTCGTATGCAATGCACTGAGAAAATCACAGTAAAAATGGTTTTGGAGAAAAGCAAAGTCTTTTCGTTAGGCAAGTGCATGAAATGTCATCTATACAAACAGATATATCATGTTTGTTTGCCGCAGTCCCAGTAGCTTTCTCCCTAGAAAATACGAATGTGTAGCGCTGGTGTCTCCATGTGGAACCAATTAGTGATTCCAAGCACAAAATTAAATGTTCCCTGATAAAAAACATTCAAAACAATAAAGTCCGTGGAAAATATCAGGAATACAAAAACACAGAGGCTGTAGCAATATCTGGCATTGAGTTAGCCAAAACACAACCGGATATTTCCGGTTTCATCCAGTCATATCTGGACAAACTGGTGTGGAATTTGTATGCAATGGACCGAGAAAATCACAGTAAAAATGGTTGTGGAGAAAAGCAAACTCTTTTCTTTAGGCAAGTCCATAAAATGTCATCTATACAAACAGAAATATCATGTTTGTTTGCCGAACTTCCTCTAGCTTTCTATCTAGAAAATACGAATGTGTGGAGCTGGTGTCCCCTTGATGAACCAATGAGTGTTTCAACGGTAGAAAATTAAATGTTCCCTGATAAAAAACATTCAAAACAATAAAGTCCATCGATAATATCAAGAAAACACAAACACAGAGGCTTTCACAATATTTTGGATTGAGTTAGCCAAAACACAACCGGATATTTCTTGTTTCATCCAGTCATATCCGGACAAACTGGTGTGGAATTCATATGCAATGGACCGAGAAAATCACAGTAAAATGGTTTTGGAGAAAAGCAAAGTCTTTTCGTTAGGCAAGTGCATAAAATGTCATCTATACAAACAGAAATATCATGTTTGTTTGCCACAGTTCCTCTAGCTTTCTCCCTAGAAAATACGAATGTGTAGTGCTGGTGTCTCCATGTGGAACCAATTACCGATTCCAAGCACAAAATTAAATGTTCCCCGATAAAAAACATTCAAAACAATAAAGTCCGTGGATAATATCAGGAATACAAAAACACAGAGGCTGTAGCAATATCTGGGATTGAGTTAGCCAAAACACAACCGGATATTTCCGGTTTCATCCAGTCATATCTGGACAAACTGGTGTGGAATTCGTATGCAATGGACCGAGAGAATCACAGTAGAAATGGTTTTGGAGAAAAGCAAAGTCTTTTCGTTAGGCAAGTGCAATTAGTGTTTCTGAGGTGCAAAATTAAATGTTGCCTGATAAAAACATTCAAAACAATACAGTCCATCAATAATATCCAGAAAACACAAACACACAGGCTTTCACAATGTTTCGGATTGAGTTAGCCAAAACTCAACAGTATATTTCTGTTTCATCGAATCATATCCGGACAAACTGGTGTGGAATTCGTATGCAATGGATTGAGAAAACCACAGTAAAAATGACTTTGGAGAAGAGCAAAGTCTTTTCGTTAGGCAAGTGCATAAAATGTCATCAATACAAACAGAAATATCATGTTTATTTGTCACAGTTCCTCTAGCTTTCTCCCTAGAAATACGAATGTGTGGAGCTGGTGTCTCCATGTGGAACCAATTACTGTATCCAAGCTTAAAATAAAATGTTCTCCGATAAAAAACATTCAAAACAATAAAGTCCGTTGATAATATCCAGAAAACACACACACTGAGGCTGTATTAATAGCTGGGATTGAGTTAGCCAAAACAAATCCGGATACTTTTTCACTTTCATTAAGGTCATATCCGGACAAAGTGGTGTGGAATTCGTATGCAATGCACTGAGAAAATCACAGTAAAAATGGTTTTGGAGAAAAGCAAAGTCTTTTCGTTAGGCAAGTGCATGAAATGTCATCTATACAAACACATATATCATGTTTGTTTGCCGCAGTCCCAGTAGCTTTCTCCCTAGAAAATACGAATGTGTAGCGCTGGTGTCTCCATGTGGAACCAATTAGTGATTCCAAGCACAAAATTAAATGTTCCCTGATAAAAAACATTCAAAACAATAAAGTCCGTGGAAAATATCAGGAATACAAAAACACAGAGGCTGTAGCAATATCTGGCATTGAGTTAGCCAAAACACAACCGGATATTTCCGGTTTCATCCAGTCATATCTGGACAAACTGGTGTGGAATTTGTATGCAATGGACCGAGAAAATCACAGTAAAAATGGTTGTGGAGAAAAGCAAACTCTTTTCTTTAGGCAAGTCCATAAAATGTCATCTATACAAACAGAAATATCATGTTTGTTTGCCGAACTTCCTCTAGCTTTCTATCTAGAAAATACGAATGTGTGGAGCTGGTGTCCCCTTGATGAACCAATGAGTGTTTCAACGGTAGAAAATTAAATGTTCCCTGATAAAAAACATTCAAAACAATAAAGTCCATCGATAATATCAAGAAAACACAAACATAGAGGCTTTCACAATATTTTGGATTGAGTTAGCCAAAACACAACCGGATATTTCTTGTTTCATCCAGTCATATCCGGACAAACTGGTGTGGAATTCGTATGCAATGGACCGAGAAAATCACAGTAAAATGGTTTTGGAGAAAAGCAAAGTCTTTTCGTTAGGCAAGTGCATAAAATGTCATCAATACAAACAGAAATATCATGTTTATTTGTCACAGTTCCTCTAGCTTTCTCCCTAGAAATACGAATGTGTAGAGCTGGTGTCTCCATGTGGAACCAATTACTGTATCCAAGCTTAAAATAAAATGTTCTCCGATAAAAAACATTCAAAACAATAAAGTCCGTTGATAATATCCAGAAAACACACACACTGAGGCTGTATTAATAGCTGGGATTGAGTTAGCCAAAACAAATCCGGATACTTTTTCACTTTCATTAAGGTCATATCCGGACAAAGTGGTGTGGAATTCGTATGCAATGCACTGAGAAAATCACAGTAAAAATGGTTTTGGAGAAAAGCAAAGTCTTTTCGTTAGGCAAGTGCATGAAATGTCATCTATACAAACAGATATATCATGTTTGTTTGCCGCAGTCCCAGTAGCTTTCTCCCTAGAAAATACGAATGTGTAGCGCTGGTGTCTCCATGTGGAACCAATTAGTGATTCCAAGCACAAAATTAAATGTTCCCTGATAAAAAACATTCAAAACAATAAAGTCCGTGGAAAATATCAGGAATACAAAAACACAGAGGCTGTAGCAATATCTGGCATTGAGTTAGCCAAAACACAACCGGATATTTCCGGTTTCATCCAGTCATATCTGGACAAACTGGTGTGGAATTTGTATGCAATGGACCGAGAAAATCACAGTAGAAATGGTTGTGGAGAAAAGCAAACTCTTTTCTTTAGGCAAGTCCATAAAATGTCATCTATACAAACAGAAATATCATGTTTGTTTGCCGAACTTCCTCTAGCTTTCTATCTAGAAAATACGAATGTGTGGAGCTGGTGTCCCCTTGATGAACCAATGAGTGTTTCAACGGTAGAAAATTAAATGTTCCCTGATAAAAAACATTCAAAACAATAAAGTCCATCGATAATATCAAGAAAACACAAACACAGAGGCTTTCACAATATTTTGGATTGAGTTAGCCAAAACACAACCGGATATTTCTTGTTTCATCCAGTCATATCCGGACAAACTGGTGTGGAATTCGTATGCAATGGACCGAGAAAATCACAGTAAAATGGTTTTGGAGAAAAGCAAAGTCTTTTCGTTAGGCAAGTGCATAAAATGTCATCTATACAAACAGAAATATCATGTTTGTTTGCCACAGTTCCTCTAGCTTTCTCCCTAGAAAATACGAATGTGTAGTGCTGGTGTCTCCATGTGGAACCAATTACCGATTCCAAGCACAAAATTAAATGTTCCCCGATAAAAAACATTCAAAACAATAAAGTCCGTGGATAATATCAGGAATACAAAAACACAGAGGCTGTAGCAATATCTGGGATTGAGTTAGCCAAAACACAACCGGATATTTCCGGTTTCATCCAGTCATATCTGGACAAACTGGTGTGGAATTCGTATGCAATGGACCGAGAGAATCACAGTAGAAATGGTTTTGGAGAAAAGCAAAGTCTTTTCGTTAGGCAAGTGCAATTAGTGTTTCTGAGGTGCAAAATTAAATGTTGCCTGATAAAAACATTCAAAACAATACAGTCCATCAATAATATCCAGAAAACACAAACACACAGGCTTTCACAATGTTTCGGATTCAGTTAGCCAAAACTCAACAGTATATTTCTGTTTCATCGAATCATATCCGGACAAACTGGTGTGGAATTCGTATGCAATGGATTGAGAAAACCACAGTAAAAATGACTTTGGAGAAGAGCAAAGTCTTTTCATTAGGCAAGTGCATAAAATGTCATCAATACAAACAGAAATATCATGTTTATTTGTCACAGTTCCTCTATCTTTCTCCCTAGAAATACGAATGTGTAGAGCTGGTGTCTCCATGTGGAACCAATTACTGTATCCAAGCTTAAAATAAAATGTTCTCCGATAAAAAACATTCAAAACAATAAAGTCCGTTGATAATATCCAGAAAACACACACACTGAGGCTGTATTAATAGCTGGGATTGAGTTAGCCAAAACAAATCCGGATACTTTTTCACTTTCATTAAGGTCATATCCGGACAAAGTGGTGTGGAATTCGTATGCAATGCACTGAGAAAATCACAGTAAAAATGGTTTTGGAGAAAAGCAAAGTCTTTTCGTTAGGCAAGTGCATGAAATGTCATCTATACAAACAGATATATCATGTTTGTTTGCCGCAGTCCCAGTAGCTTTCTCCCTAGAAAATACGAATGTGTAGCGCTGGTGTCTCCATGTGGAACCAATTAGTGATTCCAAGCACAAAATTAAATGTTCCCTGATAAAAAACATTCAAAACAATAAAGTCCGTGGAAAATATCAGGAATACAAAAACACAGAGGCTGTAGCAATATCTGGCATTGAGTTAGCCAAAACACAACCGGATATTTCCGGTTTCATCCAGTCATATCTGGACAAACTGGTGTGGAATTTGTATGCAATGGCCCGAGAAAATCACAGTAAAAATGGTTGTGGAGAAAAGCAAACTCTTTTCTTTAGGCAAGTCCATAAAATGTCATCTATACAAACAGAAATATCATGTTTGTTTGCCGAACTTCCTCTAGCTTTCTATCTAGAAAATACGAATGTGTGGAGCTGGTGTCCCCTTGATGAACCAATGAGTGTTTCAACGGTAGAAAATTAAATGTTCCCTGATAAAAAACATTCAAAACAATAAAGTCCATCGATAATATCAAGAAAACACAAACACAGAGGCTTTCACAATATTTTGATTGAGTTAGCCAAAACACAACCGGATATTTCTTGTTTCATCCAGTCATATCCGGACAAACTGGTGTGGAATTTGTATGCAATGGACCGAGAAAATCACAGTAAAATGGTTTTGGAGAAAAGCAAAGTCTTTTCGTTAGGCAAGTGCATAAAATGTCATCAATACAAACAGAAATATCATGTTTATTTGTCACAGTTCCTCTAGCTTTCTCCCTAGAAATACGAATGTGTAGAGCTGGTGTCTCCATGTGGAACTAATTACTGTATCCAAGCTTAAAATAAAATGTTCTCCGATAAAAAACATTCAAAACAATAAAGTCCGTTGATAATATCCAGAAAACACACACACTGAGGCTGTATTAATAGCTGGGATTGAGTTAGCCAAAACAAATCCGGATACTTTTTCACTTTCATTAAGGTCATATCCGGACAAAGTGGTGTGGAATTCGTATGCAATGCACTGAGAAAATCACAGTAAAAATGGTTTTGGAGAAAAGCAAAGTCTTTTCGTTAGGCAAGTGCATGAAATGTCATCTATACAAACAGATATATCATGTTTGTTTGCCGCAGTCCCAGTAGCTTTCTCCCTAGAAAATACGAATGTGTAGCGCTGGTGTCTCCATGTGGAACCAATTAGTGATTCCAAGCACAAAATTAAATGTTCCCTGATAAAAACATTCAAAACAATAAAGTCCGTGGAAAATATCAGGAATACAAAAACACAGAGGCTGTAGCAATATCTGGCATTGAGTTAGCCAAAACACAACCGGATATTTCCGGTTTCATCCAGTCATATCTGGACAAACTGGTGTGGAATTTGTATGCAATGGACCGAGAAAATCACAGTAAAAATGGTTGTGGAGAAAAGCAAACTCTTTTCTTTAGGCAAGTCCATAAAATGTCATCTATACAAACAGAAATATCATGTTTGTTTGCCGAACTTCCTCTAGCTTTCTATCTAGAAAATACGAATGTGTGGAGCTGGTGTCCCCTTGATGAACCAATGAGTGTTTCAACGGTAGAAAATTAAATGTTCCCTGATAAAAAACATTCAAAACAATAAAGTCCATCGATAATATCAAGAAAACACAAACATAGAGGCTTTCACAATATTTTGGATTGAGTTAGCCAAAACACAACCGGATATTTCTTGTTTCATCCAGTCATATCCGGACAAACTGGTGTGGAATTCGTATGCAATGGACCGAGAAAATCACAGTAAAATGGTTTTGGAGAAAAGCAAAGTCTTTTCATTAGGCAAGTGCATAAAATGTCATCAATACAAACAGAAATATCATGTTTATTTGTCACAGTTCCTCTAGGTTTCTCCCTAGAAATACGAATGTGTAGAGCTGGTGTCTCCATGTGGAACCAATTACTGTATCCAAGCTTAAAATAAAATGTTCTCCGATAAAAAACATTCAAAACAATAAAGTCCGTTGATAATATCCAGAAAACACACACACTGAGGCTGTATTAATAGCTGGGATTGAGTTAGCCAAAACAAATCCGGATACTTTTTCACTTTCATTAAGGTCATATCCGGACAAAGTGGTGTGGAATTCGTATGCAATGCACTGAGAAAATCACAGTAAAAATGGTTTTGGAGAAAAGCAAAGTCTTTTCGTTAGGCAAGTGCATGAAATGTCATCTATACAAACACATATATCATGTTTGTTTGCCGCAGTCCCAGTAGCTTTCTCCCTAGAAAATACGAATGTGTAGCGCTGGTGTCTCCATGTGGAACCAATTAGTGATTCCAAGCACAAAATTAAATGTTCCCTGATAAAAAACATTCAAAACAATAAAGTCCGTGGAAAATATCAGGAATACAAAAACACAGAGGCTGTAGCAATATCTGGCATTGAGTTAGCCAAAACACAACCGGATATTTCCGGTTTCATCCAGTCATATCTGGACAAACTGGTGTGGAATTTGTATGCAATGGACCGAGAAAATCACAGTAAAAATGGTTGTGGAGAAAAGCAAACTCTTTTCTTTAGGCAAGTCCATAAAATGTCATCTATACAAACAGAAATATCATGTTTGTTTGCCGAACTTCCTCTAGCTTTCTATCTAGAAAATACGAATGTGTGGAGCTGGTGTCCCCTTGATGAACCAATGAGTGTTTCAACGGTAGAAAATTAAATGTTCCCTGATAAAAAACATTCAAAACAATAAAGTCCATCGATAATATCAAGAAAACACAAACACAGAGGCTTTCACAATATTTTGGATTGAGTTAGCCAAAACACAACCGGATATTTCTTGTTTCATCCAGTCATATCCGGACAAACTGGTGTGGAATTCGTATGCAATGGACCGAGAAAATCAGAGTAAAATGGTTTTGGAGAAAAGCAAAGTCTTTTCGTTAGGCAAGTGCATAAAATGTCATCTATACAAACAGAAATATCATGTTTGTTTGCCACAGTTCCTCTAGCTTTCTCCCTAGAAAATACGAATGTGTAGTGCTGGTGTCTCCATGTGGAACCAATTACCGATTCCAAGCACAAAATTAAATGTTCCCCGATAAAAAACATTCAAAACAATAAAGTCCGTGGATAATATCAGGAATACAAAAACACAGAGGCTGTAGCAATATCTGGGATTGAGTTAGCCAAAACACAACCGGATATTTCCGGTTTCATCCAGTCATATCTGGACAAACTGGTGTGGAATTCGTATGCAATGGACCGAGAGAATCACAGTAGAAATGGTTTTGGAGAAAAGCAAAGTCTTTTCGTTAGGCAAGTGCAATTAGTGTTTCTGAGGTGCAAAATTAAATGTTGCCTGATAAAAACATTCAAAACAATACAGTCCATCAATAATATCCAGAAAACACAAACACACAGGCTTTCACAATGTTTCGGATTGAGTTAGCCAAAACTCAACAGTATATTTCTGTTTCATCGAATCATATCCGGACAAACTGGTGTGGAATTCGTATGCAATGGATTGAGAAAACCACAGTAAAAATGACTTTGGAGAAGAGCAAAGTCTTTTCGTTAGGCAAGTGCATAAAATGTCATCAATACAAACAGAAATATCATGTTTATTTGTCACAGTTCCTCTAGCTTTCTCCCTAGAAATACGAATGTGTAGAGCTGGTGTCTCCATGTGGAACCAATTACTGTATCCAAGCTTAAAATAAAATGTTCTCCGATAAAAAACATTCAAAACAATAAAGTCCGTAGATAATATCCAGAAAACACACACACTGAGGCTGTATTAATAGCTGGGATTGAGTTAGCCAAAACAAATCCGGATACTTTTTCACTTTCATTAATGTCATATCCGGACAAAGTGGTGTGGAATTCGTATGCAATACACTGAGAAAATCACAGTAAAAATGGTTTTGGAGAAAAGCAAAGTCTTTTCGTTAGGCAAGTGCATGAAATGTCATCTATACAAACAGATATATCATGTTTGTTTGCCGCAGTCCCAGTAGCTTTCTCCCTAGAAAATACGAATGTGTAGCGCTGGTGTCTCCATGTGGAACCAATTAGTGATTCCAAGCACAAAATTAAATGTTCCCTGATAAAAAACATTCAAAACAATAAAGTCCGTGGAAAATATCAGGAATACAAAAACACAGAGGCTGTAGCAATATCTGGCATTGAGTTAGCCAAAACACAACCGGATATTTCCGGTTTCATCCAGTCATATCTGGACAAACTGGTGTGGAATTTGTATGCAATGGACCGAGAAAATCACAGTAAAAATGGTTGTGGAGAAAAGCAAACTCTTTTCTTTAGGCAAGTCCATAAAATGTCATCTATACAAACAGAAATATCATGTTTGTTTGCCGAACTTCCTCTAGCTTTCTATCTAGAAAATACGAATGTGTGGAGCTGGTGTCCCCTTGATGAACCAATGAGTGTTTCAACGGTAGAAAATTAAATGTTCCCTGATAAAAAACATTCAAAACAATAAAGTCCATCGATAATATCAAGAAAACACAAACATAGAGGCTTTCACAATATTTTGGATTGAGTTAGCCAAAACACAACCGGATATTTCTTGTTTCATCCAGTCATATCCGGACAAACTGGTGTGGAATTCGTATGCAATGGACCGAGAAAATCACAGTAAAATGGTTTTGGAGAAAAGCAAAGTCTTTTCATTAGGCAAGTGCATAAAATGTCATCAATACAAACAGAAATATCATGTTTATTTGTCACAGTTCCTCTAGGTTTCTCCCTAGAAATACGAATGTGTAGAGCTGGTGTCTCCATGTGGAACCAATTACTGTATCCAAGCTTAAAATAAAATGTTCTCCGATAAAAAACATTCAAAACAATAAAGTCCGTTGATAATATCCAGAAAACACACACACTGAGGCTGTATTAATAGCTGGGATTGAGTTAGCCAAAACAAATCCGGATACTTTTTCACTTTCATTAAGGTCATATCCGGACAAAGTGGTGTGGAATTCGTATGCAATGCACTGAGAAAATCACAGTAAAAATGGTTTTGGAGAAAAGCAAAGTCTTTTCGTTAGGCAAGTGCATGAAATGTCATCTATACAAACACATATATCATGTTTGTTTGCCGCAGTCCCAGTAGCTTTCTCCCTAGAAAATACGAATGTGTAGCGCTGGTGTCTCCATGTGGAACCAATTAGTGATTCCAAGCACAAAATTAAATGTTCCCTGATAAAAAACATTCAAAACAATAAAGTCCGTGGAAAATATCAGGAATACAAAAACACAGAGGCTGTAGCAATATCTGGCATTGAGTTAGCCAAAACACAACCGGATATTTCCGGTTTCATCCAGTCATATCTGGACAAACTGGTGTGGAATTTGTATGCAATGGACCGAGAAAATCACAGTAAAAATGGTTGTGGAGAAAAGCAAACTCTTTTCTTTAGGCAAGTCCATAAAATGTCATCTATACAAACAGAAATATCATGTTTGTTTGCCGAACTTCCTCTAGCTTTCTATCTAGAAAATACGAATGTGTGGAGCTGGTGTCCCCTTGATGAACCAATGAGTGTTTCAACGGTAGAAAATTAAATGTTCCCTGATAAAAAACATTCAAAACAATAAAGTCCATCGATAATATCAAGAAAACACAAACACAGAGGCTTTCACAATATTTTGGATTGAGTTAGCCAAAACACAACCGGATATTTCTTGTTTCATCCAGTCATATCCGGACAAACTGGTGTGGAATTCGTATGCAATGGACCGAGAAAATCACAGTAAAATGGTTTTGGAGAAAAGCAAAGTCTTTTCGTTAGGCAAGTGCATAAAATGTCATCTATACAAACAGAAATATCATGTTTGTTTGCCACAGTTCCTCTAGCTTTCTCCCTAGAAAATACGAATGTGTAGTGCTGGTGTCTCCATGTGGAACCAATTACCGATTCCAAGCACAAAATTAAATGTTCCCCGATAAAAAACATTCAAAACAATAAAGTCCGTGGATAATATCAGGAATACAAAAACACAGAGGCTGTAGCAATATCTGGGATTGAGTTAGCCAAAACACAACCGGATATTTCCGGTTTCATCCAGTCATATCTGGACAAACTGGTGTGGAATTCGTATGCAATGGACCGAGAGAATCACAGTAGAAATGGTTTTGGAGAAAAGCAAAGTCTTTTCGTTAGGCAAGTGCAATTAGTGTTTCTGAGGTGCAAAATTAAATGTTGCCTGATAAAAACATTCAAAACAATACAGTCCATCAATAATATCCAGAAAACACAAACACACAGGCTTTCACAATGTTTCGGATTGAGTTAGCCAAAACTCAACAGTATATTTCTGTTTCATCGAATCATATCCGGACAAACTGGTGTGGAATTCGTATGCAATGGATTGAGAAAACCACAGTAAAAATGACTTTGGAGAAGAGCAAAGTCTTTTCGTTAGGCAAGTGCATAAAATGTCATCAATACAAACAGAAATATCATGTTTATTTGTCACAGTTCCTCTAGCTTTCTCCCTAGAAATACGAATGTGTAGAGCTGGTGTCTCCATGTGGAACCAATTACTGTATCCAAGCTTAAAATAAAATGTTCTCCGATAAAAAACATTCAAAACAATAAAGTCCGTAGATAATATCCAGAAAACACACACACTGAGGCTGTATTAATAGCTGGGATTGAGTTAGCCAAAACAAATACGGATACTTTTTCACTTTCATTAAGGTCATATCCGGACAAAGTGGTGTGGAATTCGTATGCAATACACTGAGAAAATCACAGTAAAAATGGTTTTGGAGAAAAGCAAAGTCTTTTCGTTAGGCAAGTGCATGAAATGTCATCTATACAAACAGATATATCATGTTTGTTTGCCGCAGTCCCAGTAGCTTTCTCCCTAGAAAATACGAATGTGTAGCGCTGGTGTCTCCATGTGGAACCAATTAGTGATTCCAAGCACAAAATTAAATGTTCCCTGATAAAAAACATTCAAAACAATAAAGTCCGTGGAAAATATCAGGAATACAAAAACACAGAGGCTGTAGCAATATCTGGCATTGAGTTAGCCAAAACACAACCGGATATTTCCGGTTTCATCCAGTCATATCTGGACAAACTGGTGTGGAATTTGTATGCAATGGACCGAGAAAATCACAGTAAAAATGGTTGTGGAGAAAAGCAAACTCTTTTCTTTAGGCAAGTCCATAAAATGTCATCTATACAAACAGAAATATCATGTTTGTTTGCCGAACTTCCTCTAGCTTTCTATCTAGAAAATACGAATGTGTGGAGCTGGTGTCCCCTTGATGAACCAATGAGTGTTTCAACGGTAGAAAATTAAATGTTCCCTGATAAAAAACATTCAAAACAATAAAGTCCATCGATAATATCAAGAAAACACAAACACAGAGGCTTTCACAATATTTTGGATTGAGTTAGCCAAAACACAACCGGATATTTCTTGTTTCATCCAGTCATATCCGGACAAACTGGTGTGGAATTCGTATGCAATGGACCGAGAAAATCACAGTAAAATGGTTTTGGAGAAAAGCAAAGTCTTTTCGTTAGGCAAGCGCATAAAATGTCATCTATACAAACAGAAATATCATGTTTGTTTGCCACAGTTCCTCTAGCTTTCTCCCTAGAAAATACGAATGTGTAGTGCTGGTGTCTCCATGTGGAACCAATTACCGATTCCAAGCACAAAATTAAATGTTCCCCGATAAAAAACATTCAAAACAATAAAGTCCGTGGATAATATCAGGAATACAAAAACACAGAGGCTGTAGCAATATCTGGGATTGAGTTAGCCAAAACACAACCGGATATTTCCGGTTTCATCCAGTCATATCTGGACAAACTGGTGTGGAATTCGTATGCAATGGACCGAGAGAATCACAGTAGAAATGGTTTTGGAGAAAAGCAAAGTCTTTTCGTTAGGCAAGTGCAATTAGTGTTTCTGAGGTGCAAAATTAAATGTTGCCTGATAAAAACATTCAAAACAATACAGTCCATCAATAATATCCAGAAAACACAAACACACAGGCTTTCACAATGTTTCGGATTGAGTTAGCCAAAACTCAACAGTATATTTCTGTTTCATCGAATCATATCCGGACAAACTGGTGTGGAATTCGTATGCAATGGATTGAGAAAACCACAGTAAAAATGACTTTGGAGAAGAGCAAAGTCTTTTCGTTAGGCAAGTGCATAAAATGTCTTCAATACAAACAGAAATATCATGTTTATTTGTCACAGTTCCTCTAGCTTTCTCCCTAGAAATACGAATGTGTAGAGCTGGTGTCTCCATGTGGAACCAATTACTGTATCCAAGCTTAAAATAAAATGTTCTCCGATAAAAAACATTCAAAACAATAAAGTCCGTAGATAATATCCAGAAAACACACACACTGAGGCTGTATTAATAGCTGGGATTGAGTTAGCCAAAACAAATCCGGATACTTTTTCACTTTCATTAAGGTCATATCCGGACAAAGTGGTGTGTAATTTCTATGCAATGCACTGAGAAAATCACAGTAAAAATGGTTTTGGAGAAAAGCAAAGTCTTTTCGTTAGGCAAGTGCATGAAATGTCATCTATACAAACAGATATATCATGTTTGTTTGCCGCAGTCCCAGTAGCTTTCTCCCTAGAAAATACGAATGTGTAGCGCTGGTGTCTCCATGTGGAACCAATTAGTGATTCCAAGCACAAAATTAAATGTTCCCTGATAAAAAACATTCAAAACAATAAAGTCCGTGGAAAATATCAGGAATACAAAAACACAGAGGCTGTAGCAATATCTGGCATTGAGTTAGCCAAAACACAACCGGATATTTCCGGTTTCATCCAGTCATATCTGGACAAACTGGTGTGGAATTTGTATGCAATGGACCGAGAAAATCACAGTAAAAATGGTTGTGGAGAAAAGCAAACTCTTTTCTTTAGGCAAGTCCATAAAATGTCATCTATACAAACAGAAATATCATGTTTGTTTGCCGAACTTCCTCTAGCTTTCTATCTAGAAAATACGAATGTGTGGAGCTGGTGTCCCCTTGATGAACCAATGAGTGTTTCAACGGTAGAAAATTAAATGTTCCCTGATAAAAAACATTCAAAACAATAAAGTCCATCGATAATATCAAGAAAACACAAACACAGAGGCTTTCACAATATTTTGGATTGAGTTAGCCAAAACACAACCGGATATTTCTTGTTTCATCCAGTCATATCCGGACAAACTGGTGTGGAATTCGTATGCAATGGACCGAGAAAATCACAGTAAAATGGTTTTGGAGAAAAGCAAAGTCTTTTCGTTAGGCAAGTGCATAAAATGTCATCTATACAAACAGAAATATCATGTTTGTTTGCCACAGTTCCTCTAGCTTTCTCCCTAGAAAATACGAATGTGTAGTGCTGGTGTCTCCATGTGGAACCAATTACCGATTCCAAGCACAAAATTAAATGTTCCCCGATAAAAAACATTCAAAACAATAAAGTCCGTGGATAATATCAGGAATACAAAAACAGAAGCTGTAGCAATATCTGGGATTGAGTTAGCCAAAACACAACCGGATATTTCCGGTTTCATCCAGTCATATCTGGACAAACTGGTGTGGAATTCGTATGCAATGGACCGAGAGAATCACAGTAGAAATGGTTTTGGAGAAAAGCAAAGTCTTTTCATTAGGCAAGTGCAATTAGTGTTTCTGAGGTGCAAAATTAAATGTTGCCTGATAAAAACATTCAAAACAATACAGTCCATCAATAATATCCAGAAAACACAAACACACAGGCTTTCACAATGTTTCGGATTGAGTTAGCCAAAACTCAACAGCATATTTCTGTTTCATCGAATCATATCCGGACAAACTGGTGTGGAATTCGTATGCAATGGATTGAGAAAACCACAGTAAAAATGACTTTGGAGAAGAGCAAAGTCTTTTCGTTAGGCAAGTGCATAAAATGTCTTCAATACAAACAGAAATATCATGTTTATTTGTCACAGTTCCTCTAGCTTTCTCCCTAGAAATACGAATGTGTAGAGCTGGTGTCTCCATGTGGAACCAATTACTGTATCCAAGCTTAAAATAAAATGTTCTCTGATAAAAAACATTCAAAACAATAAAGTCCGTTGATAATATCCAGAAAACACACACACTGAGGCTGTATTAATAGCTGGGATTGAGTTAGCCAAAACAAATCCGGATACTTTTTCACTTTCATTAAGGTCATATCCGGACAAAGTGGTGTGTAATTTCTATGCAATGCACTGAGAAAATCACAGTAAAAATGGTTTTGGAGAAAAGCAAAGTCTTTTCGTTAGGCAAGTGCATGAAATGTCATCTATACAAACAGATATATCATGTTTGTTTGCCGCAGTCCCAGTAGCTTTCTCCCTAGAAAATACGAATGTGTAGCGCTGGTGTCTCCATGTGGAACCAATTAGTGATTCCAAGCACAAAATTAAATGTTCCCTGATAAAAAACATTCAAAACAATAAAGTCCGTGGAAAATATCAGGAATACAAAAACACAGAGGCTGTAGCAATATCTGGCATTGAGTTAGCCAAAACACAACCGGATATTTCCGGTTTCATCCAGTCATATCTGGACAAACTGGTGTGGAATTTGTATGCAATGGACCGAGAAAATCACAGTAAAAATGGTTGTGGAGAAAAGCAAACTCTTTTCTTTAGGCAAGTCCATAAAATGTCATCTATACAAACAGAAATATCATGTTTGTTTGCCGAACTTCCTCTAGCTTTCTATCTAGAAAATACGAATGTGTGGAGCTGGTGTCCCCTTGATGAACCAATGAGTGTTTCAACGGTAGAAAATTAAATGTTCCCTGATAAAAAACATTCAAAACAATAAAGTCCATCGATAATATCAAGAAAACACAAACACAGAGGCTTTCACAATATTTTGGATTGAGTTAGCCAAAACACAACCGGATATTTCTTGTTTCATCCAGTCATATCCGGACAAACTGGTGTGGAATTCGTATGCAATGGACCGAGAAAATCACAGTAAAATGGTTTTGGAGAAAAGCAAAGTCTTTTCGTTAGGCAAGTGCATAAAATGTCATCTATACAAACAGAAATATCATGTTTGTTTGCCACAGTTCCTCTAGCTTTCTCCCTAGAAAATACGAATGTGTAGTGCTGGTGTCTCCATGTGGAACCAATTACCGATTCCAAGCACAAAATTAAATGTTCCCCGATAAAAAACATTCAAAACAATAAAGTCCGTGGATAATATCAGGAATACAAAAACACAGAGGCTGTAGCAATATCTGGGATTGAGTTAGCCAAAACACAACCGGATATTTCCGGTTTCATCCAGTCATATCTGGACAAACTGGTGTGGAATTCGTATGCAATGGACCGAGAGAATCACAGTAGAAATGGTTTTGGAGAAAAGCAAAGTCTTTTCGTTAGGCAAGTGCAATTAGTGTTTCTGAGGTGCAAAATTAAATGTTGCCTGATAAAAACATTCAAAACAATACAGTCCATCAATAATATCCAGAAAACACAAACACACAGGCTTTCACAATGTTTCGGATTGAGTTAGCCAAAACTCAACAGTATATTTCTGTTTC
Source organism: Lepus europaeus (assembly GCF_033115175.1). NCBI lineage: Eukaryota > Metazoa > Chordata > Mammalia > Lagomorpha > Leporidae > Lepus > Lepus europaeus. The sequence goes on along the minus strand of NW_026909158.1, from coordinate 1,551,556 downwards.
ATCGAATCATATCCGGACAAACTGGTGTGGAATTCGTATGCAATGGATTGAGAAAACCACAGTAAAAATGACTTTGGAGAAGAGCAAAGTCTTTTCGTTAGGCAAGTGCATAAAATGTCATCAATACAAACAGAAATATCATGTTTATTTGTCACAGTTCCTCTAGCTTTCTCCCTAGAAATACGAATGTGTAGAGCTGGTGTCTCCATGTGGAACCAATTACTGTATCCAAGCTTAAAATAAAATGTTCTCCGATAAAAAACATTCAAAACAATAAAGTCCATTGATAATATCCAGAAAACACACACACTGAGGCTGTATTAATAGCTGGGATTGAGTTAGCCAAAACAAATCCGGATACTTTTTCACTTTCATTAAGGTCATATCCGGACAAAGTGGTGTGTAATTTCTATGCAATGCACTGAGAAAATCACAGTAAAAATGGTTTTGGAGAAAAGCAAAGTCTTTTCGTTAGGCAAGTGCATGAAATGTCATCTATACAAACAGATATATCATGTTTGTTTGCCGCAGTCCCAGTAGCTTTCTCCCTAGAAAATACGAATGTGTAGCGCTGGTGTCTCCATGTGGAACCAATTAGTGATTCCAAGCACAAAATTAAATGTTCCCTGATAAAAAACATTCAAAACAATAAAGTCCATCGATAATATCAAGAAAACACAAACACAGAGGCTGTAGCAATATCTGGCATTGAGTTAGCCAAAACACAACCGGATATTTCCGGTTTCATCCAGTCATATCTGGACAAACTGGTGTGGAATTTGTATGCAATGGACCGAGAAAATCACAGTAAAAATGGTTGTGGAGAAAAGCAAACTCTTTTCTTTAGGCAAGTCCATAAAATGTCATCTATACAAACAGAAATATCATGTTTGTTTGTCGAACTTCCTCTAGCTTTCTATCTAGAAAATACGAATGTGTGGAGCTGGTGTCCCCTTGATGAACCAATGAGTGTTTCAACGGTAGAAAATTAAATGTTCCCTGATAAAAAAACATTCAAAACAATAAAGTCCATCGATAATATCAAGAAAACACAAACACAGAGGCTTTCACAATATTTTGGATTGAGTTAGCCAAAACACAACCGGATATTCCTTGTTCCATCCAGTCATATCCGGACAAACTGGTGTGGAATTCGTATGCAATGGACCGAGAAAATCACAGTAAAATGGTTTTGGAGAAAAGCAAAGTCTTTTCGTTAGGCAAGTGCATAAAATGTCATCTATACAAACAGAAATATCATGTTTGTTTGCCACAGTTCCTCTAGCTTTCTCCCTAGAAAATACGAATGTGTAGTGCTGGTGTCTCCATGTGGAACCAATTACCGATTCCAAGCACAAAATTAAATGTTCCCCGATAAAAAACATTCAAAACAATAAAGTCCGTGGATAATATCAGGAATACAAAAACACAGAGGCTGTAGCAATATCTGGGATTGAGTTAGCCAAAACACAACCGGATATTTCCGGTTTCATCCAGTCATATCTGGACAAACTGGTGTGGAATTCGTATGCAATGGACCGAGAGAATCACAGTAGAAATGGTTTTGGAGAAAAGCAAAGTCTTTTCGTTAGGCAAGTGCAATTAGTGTTTCTGAGGTGCAAAATTAAATGTTGCCTGATAAAAACATTCAAAACAATACAGTCCATCAATAATATCCAGAAAACACAAACACACAGGCTTTCACAATGTTTCGGATTGAGTTAGCCAAAACTCAACAGTATATTTCTGTTTCATCGAATCATATCCGGACAAACTGGTGTGGAATTCGTATGCAATGGATTGAGAAAACCACAGTAAAAATGACTTTGGAGAAGAGCAAAGTCTTTTCGTTAGGAAAGTGCATAAAATGTCTTCAATACAAACAGAAATATCATGTTTATTTGTCACAGTTCCTCTAGCTTTCTCCCTAGAAATACGAATGTGTAGAGCTGGTGTCTCCATGTGGAACCAATTACTGTATCCAAGCTTAAAATAAAATGTTCTCCGATAAAAAACATTCAAAACAATAAAGTCCGTTGATAATATCCAGAAAACACACACACTGAGGCTGCATTAATAGCTGGGATTGAGTTAGCCAAAACAAATCCGGATACTTTTTCACTTTCATTAAGGTCATATCCGGACAAAGTGGTGTGTAATTTCTATGCAATGCACTGAGAAAAGCACAGTAAAAATGGTTTTGGAGAAAAGCAAAGTCTTTTCGTTAGGCAAGTGCATGAAATGTCATCTATACAAACAGATATATCATGTTTGTTTGCCGCAGTCCCAGTAGCTTTCTCCCTAGAAAATACGAATGTGTAGCGCTGGTGTCTCCATGTGGAACCAATTAGTGATTCCAAGCACAAAATTAAATGTTCCCTGATAAAAAACATTCAAAACAATAAAGTCCGTGGAAAATATCAGGAATACAAAAACACAGAGGCTGTAGCAATATCTGGCATTGAGTTAGCCAAAACACAACCGGATATTTCCGGTTTCATCCAGTCATATCTGGACAAACTGGTGTGGAATTTGTATGCAATGGACCAAGAAAATCACAGTAAAAATGGTTGTGGAGAAAAGCAAACTCTTTTCTTTAGGCAAGTCCATAAAATGTCATCTATACAAACAGAAATATCATGTTTGTTTGCCGAACTTCCTCTAGCTTTCTATCTAGAAAATACGAATGTGTGGAGCTGGTGTCCCCTTGATGAACCAATGAGTGTTTCAACGGTAGAAAATTAAATGTTCCCTGATAAAAAAACATTCAAAACAATAAAGTCCATCGATAATATCAAGAAAACACAAACACAGAGGCTTTCACAATATTTTGGATTGAGTTAGCCAAAACACAACCGGATATTTCTTGTTCCATCCAGTCATATCTGGACAAACTGGTGTGGAATTCGCATGCAATGGACCGAGAAAATCACAGTAAAATGGTTTTGGAGAAAAGCAAAGTCTTTTCGTTAGGCAAGTGCATAAAATGTCATCTATACAAACAGAAATATCATGTTTGTTTGCCACAGTTCCTCTAGCTTTCTCCCTAGAAAATACGAATGTGTAGTGCTGGTGTCTCCATGTGGAACCAATTACCGATTCCAAGCACAAAATTAAATGTTCCCCGATAAAAAACATTCAAAACAATAAAGTCCGTGGATAATATCAGGAATACAAAAACACAGAGGCTGTAGCAATATCTGGGATTGAGTTAGCCAAAACACAACCGGATATTTCCGGTTTCATCCAGTCATATCTGGACAAACTGGTGTGGAATTCGTATGCAATGGACCGAGAGAATCACAGTAGAAATGGTTTTGGAGAAAAGCAAAGTCTTTTCGTTAGGCAAGTGCAATTAGTGTTTCTGAGGTGCAAAATTAAATGTTGCCTGATAAAAACATTCAAAACAATACAGTCCATCAATAATATCCAGAAAACACAAACACACAGGCTTTCACAATGTCTCAGATTGAGTTAGCCAAAACTCAACAGTATATTTCTGTTTCATCGAATCATATCCGGACAAACTGGTGTGGAATTCGTATGCAATGGATTGAGAAAACCACAGTAAAAATGACTTTGGAGAAGAGCAAAGTCTTTTCGTTAGGCAAGTGCATAAAATGTCATCAATACAAACAGAAATATCATGTTTATTTGTCACAGTTCCTCTAGCTTTCTCCCTAGAAATACGAATGTGTAGAGCTGGTGTCTCCATGTGGAACCAATTACTGTATCCAAGCTTAAAATAAAATGTTCTCCGATAAAAAACATTCAAAACAATAAAGTCCATTGATAATATCCAGAAAACACACACACTGAGGCTGTATTAATAGCTGGGATTGAGTTAGCCAAAACAAATCCGGATACTTTTTCACTTTCATTAAGGTCATATCCGGACAAAGTGGTGTGTAATTTCTATGCAATGCACTGAGAAAATCACAGTAAAAATGGTTTTGGAGAAAAGCAAAGTCTTTTCGTTAGGCAAGTGCATGAAATGTCCTCTATACAAACAGATATATCATGTTTGTTTGCCGCAGTCCCAGTAGCTTTCTCCCTAGAAAATACGAATGTGTAGCGCTGGTGTCTCCATGTGGAACCAATTAGTGATTCCAAGCACAAAATTAAATGTTCCCTGATAAAAAACATTCAAAACAATAAAGTCCGTGGAAAATATCAGGAATACAAAAACACAGAGGCTGTAGCAATATCTGGCATTGAGTTAGCCAAAACACAACCGGATATTTCCGGTTTCATCCAGTCATATCTGGACAAACTGGTGTGGAATTTGTATGCAATGGACCGAGAAAATCACAGTAAAAATGGTTGTGGAGAAAAGCAAACTCTTTTCTTTAGGCAAGTCCATAAAATGTCATCTATACAAACAGAAATATCATGTTTGTTTGCCGAACTTCCTCTAGCTTTCTATCTAGAAAATACGAATGTGTGGAGCTGGTGTCCCCTTGATGAACCAATGAGTGTTTCAACGGTAGAAAATTAAATGTTCCCTGATAAAAAAACATTCAAAACAATAAAGTCCATCGATAATATCAAGAAAACACAAACACAGAGGCTTTCACAATATTTTGGATTGAGTTAGCCAAAACACAACCGGATATTTCTTGTTCCATCCAGTCATATCCGGACAAACTGGTGTGGAATTCGTATGCAATGGACCGAGAAAATCACAGTAAAATGGTTTTGGAGAAAAGCAAAGTCTTTTCGTTAGGCAAGTGCATAAAATGTCATCTATACAAACAGAAATATCATGTTTGTTTGCCACAGTTCCTCTAGCTTTCTCCCTAGAAAATACGAATGTGTAGTGCTGGTGTCTCCATGTGGAACCAATTACCGATTCCAAGCACAAAATTAAATGTTCCCCGATAAAAAACATTCAAAACAATAAAGTCCGTGGATAATATCAGGAATACAAAAACACAGAGGCTGTAGCAATATCTGGGATTGAGTTAGCCAAAACACAACCAGATATTTCCGGTTTCATCCAGTCATATCTGGACAAACTGGTGTGGAATTCGTATGCAATGGACCGAGAGAATCACAGTAGAAATGGTTTTGGAGAAAAGCAAAGTCTTTTCGTTAGGCAAGTGCAATTAGTGTTTCTGAGGTGCAAAATTAAATGTTGCCTGATAAAAACATTCAAAAGAATACAGTCCATCAATAATATCCAGAAAACACAAACACACAGGCTTTCACAATGTTTCGGATTGAGTTAGCCAAAACTCAACAGTATATTTCTGTTTCATCGAATCATATCCGGACAAACTGGTGTGGAATTCGTATGCAATGGATTGAGAAAACCACAGTAAAAATGACTTTGGAGAAGAGCAAAGTCTTTTCGTTAGGCAAGTGCATAAAATGTCTTCAATACAAACAGAAATATCATGTTTATTTGTCACAGTTCCTCTAGCTTTCTCCCTAGAAATACGAATGTGTAGAGCTGGTGTCTCCATGTGGAACCAATTACTGTATCCAAGCTTAAAATAAAATGTTCTCCGATAAAAAACATTCAAAACAATAAAGTACGTAGATAATATCCAGAAAACACACACACTGAGGCTGTATTAATAGCTGGGATTGAGTTAGCCAAAACAAATCCGGATACTTTTTCACTTTCATTAAGGTCATATCCGGACAAAGTGGTGTGGAATTCGTATGCAATACACTGAGAAAATCACAGTAAAAATGGTTTTGGAGAAAAGCAAAGTCTTTTCCTTAGGCAAGTGCATGAAATGTCATCTATACAAACAGATATATCATGTTTGTTTGCCGCAGTCCCAGTAGCTTTCTCCCTAGAAAATACGAATGTGTAGCGCTGGTGTCTCCATGTGGAACCAATTAGTGATTCCAAGCACAAAATTAAATGTTCCCTGATAAAAAACATTCAAAACAATAAAGTCCGTGGAAAATATCAGGAATACAAAAACACAGAGGCTGTAGCAATATCTGGCATTGAGTTAGCCAAAACACAACCGGATATTTCCGGTTTCATCCAGTCATATCTGGACAAACTGGTGTGGAATTTGTATGCAATGGACCGAGAAAATCACAGTAAAAATGGTTGTGGAGAAAAGCAAACTCTTTTCTTTAGGCAAGTCCATAAAATGTCATCTATACAAACAGAAATATCATGTTTGTTTGCCGAACTTCCTCTAGCTTTCTATCTAGAAAATACGAATGTGTGGAGCTGGTGTCCCCTTGATGAACCAATGAGTGTTTCAACGGTAGAAAATTAAATGTTCCCTGATAAAAAACATTCAAAACAATAAAGTCCATCGATAATATCAAGAAAACACAAACACAGAGGCTTTCACAATATTTTGGATTGAGTTAGCCAAAACACAACCGGATATTTCTTGTTTCATCCAGTCATATCCGGACAAACTGGTGTGGAATTCGTATGCAATGGACCGAGAAAATCACAGTAAAATGGTTTTGGAGAAAAGCAAAGTCTTTTCGTTAGGCAAGTGCATAAAATGTCATCTATACAAACAGAAATATCATGTTTGTTTGCCACAGTTCCTCTAGCTTTCTCCCTAGAAAATACGAATGTGTAGTGCTGGTGTCTCCATGTGGAACCAATTACCGATTCCAAGCACAAAATTAAATGTTCCCCGATAAAAAACATTCAAAACAATAAAGTCCGTGGATAATATCAGGAATACAAAAACAGAAGCTGTAGCAATATCTGGGATTGAGTTAGCCAAAACACAACCGGATATTTCCGGTTTCATCCAGTCATATCTGGACAAACTGGTGTGGAATTCGTATGCAATGGACCGAGAGAATCACAGTAGAAATGGTTTTGGAGAAAAGCAAAGTCTTTTCGTTAGGCAAGTGCAATTAGTGTTTCTGAGGTGCAAAATTAAATGTTGCCTGATAAAAACATTCAAAACAATACAGTCCATCAATAATATCCAGAAAACACAAACACACAGGCTTTCACAATGTTTCGGATTGAGTTAGCCAAAACTCAACAGCATATTTCTGTTTCATCGAATCATATCCGGACAAACTGGTGTGGAATTCGTATGCAATGGATTGAGAAAACCACAGTAAAAATGACTTTGGAGAAGAGCAAAGTCTTTTCGTTAGGCAAGTGCATAAAATGTCTTCAATACAAACAGAAATATCATGTTTATTTGTCACAGTTCCTCTAGCTTTCTCCCTAGAAATACGAATGTGTAGAGCTGGTGTCTCCATGTGGAACCAATTACTGTATCCAAGCTTAAAATAAAATGTTCTCTGATAAAAAACATTCAAAACAATAAAGTCCGTTGATAATATCCAGAAAACACACACACTGAGGCTGTATTAATAGCTGGGATTGAGTTAGCCAAAACAAATCCGGATACTTTTTCACTTTCATTAAGGTCATATCCGGACAAAGTGGTGTGTAATTTCTATGCAATGCACTGAGAAAATCACAGTAAAAATGGTTTTGGAGAAAAGCAAAGTCTTTTCGTTAGGCAAGTGCATGAAATGTCATCTATACAAACAGATATATCATGTTTGTTTGCCGCAGTCCCAGTAGCTTTCTCCCTAGAAAATACGAATGTGTAGCGCTGGTGTCTCCATGTGGAACCAATTAGTGATTCCAAGCACAAAATTAAATGTTCCCTGATAAAAAACATTCAAAACAATAAAGTCCGTGGAAAATATCAGGAATACAAAAACACAGAGGCTGTAGCAATATCTGGCATTGAGTTAGCCAAAACACAACCGGATATTTCCGGTTTCATCCAGTCATATCTGGACAAACTGGTGTGGAATTTGTATGCAATGGACCGAGAAAATCACAGTAAAAATGGTTGTGGAGAAAAGCAAACTCTTTTCTTTAGGCAAGTCCATAAAATGTCATCTATACAAACAGAAATATCATGTTTGTTTGCCGAACTTCCTCTAGCTTTCTATCTAGAAAATACGAATGTGTGGAGCTGGTGTCCCCTTGATGAACCAATGAGTGTTTCAACGGTAGAAAATTAAATGTTCCCTGATCAAAAACATTCAAAACAATAAAGTCCATCGATAATATCAAGAAAACACAAACACAGAGGCTTTCACAATATTTTGGATTGAGTTAGCCAAAACACAACCGGATATTTCTTGTTTCATCCAGTCATATCCGGACAAACTGGTGTGGAATTCGTATGCAATGGACCGAGAAAATCACAGTAAAATGGTTTTGGAGAAAAGCAAAGTCTTTTCGTTAGGCAAGTGCATAAAATGTCATCTATACAAACAGAAATATCATGTTTGTTTGCCACAGTTCCTCTAGCTTTCTCCCTAGAAAATACGAATGTGTAGTGCTGGTGTCTCCATGTGGAACCAATTACCGATTCCAAGCACAAAATTAAATGTTCCCCGATAAAAAACATTCAAAACAATAAAGTCCGTGGATAATATCAGGAATACAAAAACACAGAGGCTGTAGCAATATCTGGGATTGAGTTAGCCAAAACACAACCGGATATTTCCGGTTTCATCCAGTCATATCTGGACAAACTGGTGTGGAATTCGTATGCAATGGACCGAGAGAATCACAGTAGAAATGGTTTTGGAGAAAAGCAAAGTCTTTTCGTTAGGCAAGTGCAATTAGTGTTTCTGAGGTGCAAAATTAAATGTTGCCTGATAAAAACATTCAAAACAATACAGTCCATCAATAATATCCAGAAAACACAAACACACAGGCTTTCACAATGTTTCGGATTGAGTTAGCCAAAACTCAACAGTATATTTCTGTTTCATCGAATCATATCCGGACAAACTGGTGTGGAATTCGTATGCAATGGATTGAGAAAACCACAGTAAAAATGACTTTGGAGAAGAGCAAAGTCTTTTCGTTAGGCAAGTGCATAAAATGTCATCAATACAAACAGAAATATCATGTTTATTTGTCACAGTTCCTCTAGCTTTCTCCCTAGAAATACGAATGTGTAGAGCTGGTGTCTCCATGTGGAACCAATTACTGTATCCAAGCTTAAAATAAAATGTTCTCCGATAAAAAAACATTCAAAACAATAAAGTCCATTGATAATATCCAGAAAACACACACACTGAGGCTGTATTAATAGCTGGGATTGAGTTAGCCAAAACAAATCCGGATACTTTTTCACTTTCATTAAGGTCATATCCGGACAAAGTGGTGTGTAATTTCTATGCAATGCACTGAGAAAATCACAGTAAAAATGGTTTTGGAGAAAAGCAAAGTCTTTTCGTTAGGCAAGTGCATGAAATGTCATCTATACAAACAGATATATCATGTTTGTTTGCCGCAGTCCCAGTAGCTTTCTCCCTAGAAAATACGAATGTGTAGCGCTGGTGTCTCCATGTGGAACCAATTAGTGATTCCAAGCACAAAATTAAATGTTCCCTGATAAAAAACATTCAAAACAATAAAGTCCATCGATAATATCAAGAAAACACAAACACAGAGGCTGTAGCAATATCTGGCATTGAGTTAGCCAAAACACAACCGGATATTTCCGGTTTCATCCAGTCATATCTGGACAAACTGGTGTGGAATTTGTATGCAATGGACCGAGAAAATCACAGTAAAAATGGTTGTGGAGAAAAGCAAACTCTTTTCTTTAGGCAAGTCCATAAAATGTCATCTATACAAACAGAAATATCATGTTTGTTTGCCGAACTTCCTCTAGCTTTCTATCTAGAAAATACGAATGTGTGGAGCTGGTGTCCCCTTGATGAACCAATGAGTGTTTCAACGGTAGAAAATTAAATGTTCCCTGATAAAAAAACATTCAAAACAATAAAGTCCATCGATAATATCAAGAAAACACAAACACAGAGGCTTTCACAATATTTTGGATTGAGTTAGCCAAAACACAACCGGATATTCCTTGTTCCATCCAGTCATATCCGGACAAACTGGTGTGGAATTCGTATGCAATGGACCGAGAAAATCACAGTAAAATGGTTTTGGAGAAAAGCAAAGTCTTTTCGTTAGGCAAGTGCATAAAATGTCATCTATACAAACAGAAATATCATGTTTGTTTGCCACAGTTCCTCTAGCTTTCTCCCTAGAAAATACGAATGTGTAGTGCTGGTGTCTCCATGTGGAACCAATTACCGATTCCAAGCACAAAATTAAATGTTCCCCGATAAAAAACATTCAAAACAATAAAGTCCGTGGATAATATCAGGAATACAAAAACACAGAGGCTGTAGCAATATCTGGGATTGAGTTAGCCAAAACACAACCGGATATTTCCGGTTTCATCCAGTCATATCTGGACAAACTGGTGTGGAATTCGTATGCAATGGACCGAGAGAATCACAGTAGAAATGGTTTTGGAGAAAAGCAAAGTCTTTTCGTTAGGCAAGTGCAATTAGTGTTTCTGAGGTGCAAAATTAAATGTTGCCTGATAAAAACATTCAAAACAATACAGTCCATCAATAATATCCAGAAAACACAAACACACAGGCTTTCACAATGTTTCGGATTGAGTTAGCCAAAACTCAACAGTATATTTCTGTTTCATCGAATCATATCCGGACAAACTGGTGTGGAATTCGTATGCAATGGATTGAGAAAACCACAGTAAAAATGACTTTGGAGAAGAGCAAAGTCTTTTCGTTAGGCAAGTGCATAAAATGTCTTCAATACAAACAGAAATATCATGTTTATTTGTCACAGTTCCTCTAGCTTTCTCCCTAGAAATACGAATGTGTAGAGCTGGTGTCTCCATGTGGAACCAATTACTGTATCCAAGCTTAAAATAAAATGTTCTCCGATAAAAAACATTCAAAACAATAAAGTCCGTAGATAATATCCAGAAAACACACACACTGAGGCTGCATTAATAGCTGGGATTGAGTTAGCCAAAACAAATCCGGATACTTTTTCACTTTCATTAAGGTCATATCCGGACAAAGTGGTGTGTAATTTCTATGCAATGCACTGAGAAAAGCACAGTAAAAATGGTTTTGGAGAAAAGCAAAGTCTTTTCGTTAGGCAAGTGCATGAAATGTCATCTATACAAACAGATATATCATGTTTGTTTGCCGCAGTCCCAGTAGCTTTCTCCCTAGAAAATACGAATGTGTAGCGCTGGTGTCTCCATGTGGAACCAATTAGTGATTCCAAGCACAAAATTAAATGTTCCCTGATAAAAAACATTCAAAACAATAAAGTCCGTGGAAAATATCAGGAATACAAAAACACAGAGGCTGTAGCAATATCTGGCATTGAGTTAGCCAAAACACAACCGGATATTTCCGGTTTCATCCAGTCATATCTGGACAAACTGGTGTGGAATTTGTATGCAATGGACCAAGAAAATCACAGTAAAAATGGTTGTGGAGAAAAGCAAACTCTTTTCTTTAGGCAAGTCCATAAAATGTCATCTATACAAACAGAAATATCATGTTTGTTTGCCGAACTTCCTCTAGCTTTCTATCTAGAAAATACGAATGTGTGGAGCTGGTGTCCCCTTGATGAACCAATGAGTGTTTCAACGGTAGAAAATTAAATGTTCCCTGATAAAAAAACATTCAAAACAATAAAGTCCATCGATAATATCAAGAAAACACAAACACAGAGGCTTTCACAATATTTTGGATTGAGTTAGCCAAAACACAACCGGATATTTCTTGTTCCATCCAGTCATATCTGGACAAACTGGTGTGGAATTCGCATGCAATGGACCGAGAAAATCACAGTAAAATGGTTTTGGAGAAAAGCAAAGTCTTTTCGTTAGGCAAGTGCATAAAATGTCATCTATACAAACAGAAATATCATGTTTGTTTGCCACAGTTCCTCTAGCTTTCTCCCTAGAAAATACGAATGTGTAGTGCTGGTGTCTCCATGTGGAACCAATTACCGATTCCAAGCACAAAATTAAATGTTCCCCGATAAAAAACATTCAAAACAATAAAGTCCGTGGATAATATCAGGAATACAAAAACACAGAGGCTGTAGCAATATCTGGGATTGAGTTAGCCAAAACACAACCGGATATTTCCGGTTTCATCCAGTCATATCTGGACAAACTGGTGTGGAATTCGTATGCAATGGACCGAGAGAATCACAGTAGAAATGGTTTTGGAGAAAAGCAAAGTCTTTTCGTTAGGCAAGTGCAATTAGTGTTTCTGAGGTGCAAAATTAAATGTTGCCTGATAAAAACATTCAAAACAATACAGTCCATCAATAATATCCAGAAAACACAAACACACAGGCTTTCACAATGTTTCGGATTGAGTTAGCCAAAACTCAACAGTATATTTCTGTTTCATCGAATCATATCCGGACAAACTGGTGTGGAATTCGTATGCAATGGATTGAGAAAACCACAGTAAAAATGACTTTGGAGAAGAGCAAAGTCTTTTCGTTAGGCAAGTGCATAAAATGTCATCAATACAAACAGAAATATCATGTTTATTTGTCACAGTTCCTCTAGCTTTCTCCCTAGAAATACGAATGTGTAGAGCTGGTGTCTCCATGTGGAACCAATTACTGTATCCAAGCTTAAAATAAAATGTTCTCCGATAAAAAACATTCAAAACAATAAAGTCCATTGATAATATCCAGAAAACACACACACTGAGGCTGTATTAATAGCTGGGATGGAGTTAGCCAAAACAAATCCGGATACTTTTTCACTTTCATTAAGGTCATATCCGGACAAAGTGGTGTGGAATTTCTATGCAATGCACTGAGAAAATCACAGTAAAAATGGTTTTGGAGAAAAGCAAAGTCTTTTCGTTAGGCAAGTGCATGAAATGTCATCTATACAAACAGATATATCATGTTTGTTTGCCGCAGTCCCAGTAGCTTTCTCCCTAGAAAATACGAATGTGTAGCGCTGGTGTCTCCATGTGGAACCAATTAGTGATTCCAAGCACAAAATTAAATGTTCCCTGATAAAAAACATTCAAAACAATAAAGTCCGTGGAAAATATCAGGAATACAAAAACACAGAGGCTGTAGCAATATCTGGCATTGAGTTAGCCAAAACACAACCGGATATTTCCGGTTTCATCCAGTCATATCTGGACAAACTGGTGTGGAATTTGTATGCAATGGACCGAGAAAATCACAGTAAAAATGGTTGTGGAGAAAAGCAAACTCTTTTCTTTAGGCAAGTCCATAAAATGTCATCTATACAAACAGAAATATCATGTTTGTTTGCCGAACTTCCTCTAGCTTTCTATCTAGAAAATACGAATGTGTGGAGCTGGTGTCCCCTTGATGAACCAATGAGTGTTTCAACGGTAGAAAATTAAATGTTCCCTGATAAAAAAACATTCAAAACAATAAAGTCCATCGATAATATCAAGAAAACACAAACACAGAGGCTTTCACAATATTTTGGATTGAGTTAGCCAAAACACAACCGGATATTTCTTGTTCCATCCAGTCATATCCGGACAAACTGGTGTGGAATTCGTATGCAATGGACCGAGAAAATCACAGTAAAATGGTTTTGGAGAAAAGCAAAGTCTTTTCGTTAGGCAAGTGCATAAAATGTCATCTATACAAACAGAAATATCATGTTTGTTTGCCACAGTTCCTCTAGCTTTCTCCCTAGAAAATACGAATGTGTAGTGCTGGTGTCTCCATGTGGAACCAATTACCGATTCCAAGCACAAAATTAAATGTTCCCCGATAAAAAACATTCAAAACAATAAAGTCCGTGGATAATATCAGGAATACAAAAACACAGAGGCTGTAGCAATATCTGGGATTGAGTTAGCCAAAACACAACCAGATATTTCCGGTTTCATCCAGTCATATCTGGACAAACTGGTGTGGAATTCGTATGCAATGGACCGAGAGAATCACAGTAGAAATGGTTTTGGAGAAAAGCAAAGTCTTTTCGTTAGGCAAGTGCAATTAGTGTTTCTGAGGTGCAAAATTAAATGTTGCCTGATAAAAACATTCAAAACAATACAGTCCATCAATAATATCCAGAAAACACAAACACACAGGCTTTCACAATGTTTCGGATTGAGTTAGCCAAAACTCAACAGTATATTTCTGTTTCATCGAATCATATCCGGACAAACTGGTGTGGAATTCGTATGCAATGGATTGAGAAAACCACAGTAAAAATGACTTTGGAGAAGAGCAAAGTCTTTTCGTTAGTCAAGTGCATAAAATGTCTTCAATACAAACAGAAATATCATGTTTATTTGTCACAGTTCCTCTAGCTTTCTCCCTAGAAATACGAATGTGTAGAGCTGGTGTCTCCATGTGGAACCAATTACTGTATCCAAGCTTAAAATAAAATGTTCTCCGATAAAAAACATTCAAAACAATAAAGTCCGTTGATAATATCCAGAAAACACACACACTGAGGCTGTATTAATAGCTGGGATTGAGTTAGCCAAAACAAATCCGGATACTTTTTCACTTTCATTAAGGTCATATCCGGACAAAGTGGTGTGTAATTTCTATGCAATGCACTGAGAAAATCACAGTAAAAATGGTTTTGGAGAAAAGCAAAGTCTTTTCGTTAGGCAAGTGCATGAAATGTCATCTATACAAACAGATATATCATGTTTGTTTGCCGCAGTCCCAGTAGCTTTCTCCCTAGAAAATACGAATGTTTAGCGCTGGTGTCTCCATGTGGAACCAATTAGTGATTCCAAGCACAAAATTAAATGTTCCCTGATAAAAAACATTCAAAACAATAAAGTCCGTGGAAAATATCAGGAATACAAAAACACAGAGGCTGTAGCAATATCTGGCATTGAGTTAGCCAAAACACAACCGGATATTTCCGGTTTCATCCAGTCATATCTGGACAAACTGGTGTGGAATTTGTATGCAATGGACCGAGAAAATCACAGTAAAAATGGTTGTGGAGAAAAGCAAACTCTTTTCTTTAGGCAAGTCCATAAAATGTCATCTATACAAACAGAAATATCATGTTTGTTTGCCGAACTTCCTCTAGCTTTCTATCTAGAAAATACGAATGTGTGGAGCTGGTGTCCCCTTGATGAACCAATGAGTGTTTCAACGGTAGAAAATTAAATGTTCCCTGATAAAAAACATTCAAAACAATAAAGTCCATCGATAATATCAAGAAAACACAAACACAGAGGCTTTCACAATATTTTGGATTGAGTTAGCCAAAACACAACCGGATATTTCTTGTTTCATCCAGTCATATCCGGACAAACTGGTGTGGAATTCGTATGCAATGGACCGAGAAAATCACAGTAAAATGGTTTTGGAGAAAAGCAAAGTCTTTTCGTTAGGCAAGTGCATAAAATGTCATCTATACAAACAGAAATATCATGTTTGTTTGCCACAGTTCCTCTAGCTTTCTCCCTAGAAAATACGAATGTGTAGTGCTGGTGTCTCCATGTGGAACCAATTACCGATTCCAAGCACAAAATTAAATGTTCCCCGATAAAAAACATTCAAAACAATAAAGTCCGTGGATAATATCAGGAATACAAAAACACAGAGGCTGTAGCAATATCTGGGATTGAGTTAGCCAAAACACAACCGGATATTTCCGGTTTCATCCAGTCATATCTGGACAAACTGGTGTGGAATTCGTATGCAATGGACCGAGAGAATCACAGTAGAAATGGTTTTGGAGAAAAGCAAAGTCTTTTCGTTAGGCAAGTGCAATTAGTGTTTCTGAGGTGCAAAATTAAATGTTGCCTGATAAAAACATTCAAAACAATACAGTCCATCAATAATATCCAGAAAACACAAACACACAGGCTTTCACAATGTTTCGGATTGAGTTAGCCAAAACTCAACAGTATATTTCTGTTTCATCGAATCATATCCGGACAAACTGGTGTGGAATTCGTATGCAATGGATTGAGAAAACCACAGTAAAAATGACTTTGGAGAAGAGCAAAGTCTTTTCGTTAGGCAAGTGCATAAAATGTCTTCAATACAAACAGAAATATCATGTTTATTTGTCAAGGTTCCTCTAGCTTTCTCCCTAGAAATACGAATGTGTAGAGCTGGTGTCTCCATGTGGAACCAATTACTGTATCCAAGCTTAAAATAAAATGTTCTCCGATAAAAAACATTCAAAACAATAAAGTCCGTTGATAATATCCAGAAAACACACACACTGAGGCTGTATTAGTAGCTGGGATTGAGTTAGCCAAAACAAATCCGGATACTTTTTCACTTTCATTAAGGTCATATCCGGACAAAGTGGTGTGTAATTTCTATGCAATGCACTGAGAAAATCACAGTAAAAATGGTTTTGGAGAAAAGCAAAGTCTTTTCGTTAGGCAAGTGCATGAAATGTCATCTATACAAACAGATATATCATGTTTGTTTGCCGCAGTCCCAGTAGCTTTCTCCCTAGAAAATACGAATGTGTAGCGCTGGTGTCTCCATGTGGAACCAATTAGTGATTCCAAGCACAAAATTAAATGTTCCCTGATAAAAAACATTCAAAACAATAAAGTCCGTGGAAAATATCAGGAATACAAAAACACAGAGGCTGTAGCAATATCTGGCATTGAGTTAGCCAAAACACAACCGGATATTTCCGGTTTCATCCAGTCATATCTGGACAAACTGGTGTGGAATTTGTATGCAATGGACCGAGAAAATCACAGTAAAAATGGTTGTGGAGAAAAGCAAACTCTTTTCTTTAGGCAAGTCCATAAAATGTCATCTATACAAACAGAAATATCATGTTTGTTTGCCGAACTTCCTCTAGCTTTCTATCTAGAAAATACGAATGTGTGGAGCTGGTGTCCCCTTGATGAACCAATGAGTGTTTCAACGGTAGAAAATTAAATGTTCCCTGATAAAAAAATATTCAAAACAATAAAGTCCATCGATAATATCAAGAAAACACAAACACAGAGGCTTTCACAATATTTTGGATTGAGTTAGCCAAAACACAACCGGATATTTCTTGTTCCATCCAGTCATATCTGGACAAACTGGTGTGGAATTCGTATGCAATGGACCGAGAAAATCACAGTAAAATGGTTTTGGAGAAAAGCAAAGTCTTTTCGTTAGGCAAGTGCATAAAATGTCATCTATACAAACAGAAATATCATGTTTGTTTGCCACAGTTCCTCTAGCTTTCTCCCTAGAAAATACGAATGTGTAGTGCTGGTGTCTCCATGTGGAACCAATTACCGATTCCAAGCACAAAATTAAATGTTCCCCGATAAAAAACATTCAAAACAATAAAGTCCGTGGATAATATCAGGAATACAAAAACACAGAGGCTGTAGCAATATCTCGGATTGAGTTAGCCAAAACACAACCGGATATTTCCGGTTTCATCCAGTCATATCTGGACAAACTGGTGTGGAATTCGTATGCAATGGACCGAGAGAATCACAGTAGAAATGGTTTTGGAGAAAAGCAAAGTCTTTTCGTTAGGCAAGTGCAATTAGTGTTTCTGAGGTGCAAAATTAAATGTTGCCTGATAAAAACATTCAAAACAATACAGTCCATCAATAATATCCAGAAAACACAAACACACAGGCTTTCACAATGTTTCGGATTGAGTTAGCCAAAACTCAACAGTATATTTCTGTTTCATCGAATCATATCCGGACAAACTGGTGTGGAATTCGTATGCAATGGATTGAGAAAACCACAGTAAAAATGACTTTGGAGAAGAGCAAAGTCTTTTCGTTAGGCAAGTGCATAAAATGTCTTCAATACAAACAGAAATATCATGTTTATTTGTCACAGTTCCTCTAGCTTTCTCCCTAGAAATACGAATGTGTAGAGCTGGTGTCTCCATGTGGAACCAATTACTGTATCCAAGCTTAAAATAAAATGTTCTCGGATAAAAAACATTCAAAACAATAAAGTCCGTTGATAATATCCAGAAAACACACACACTGAGGCTGTATTAATAGCTGGGATTGAGTTAGCCAAAACAAATCCGGATACTTTTTCACTTTCATTAAGGTCATATCCGGACAAAGTGGTGTGTAATTTCTATGCAATGCACTGAGAAAATCACAGTAAAAATGGTTTTGGAGAAAAGCAAAGTCTTTTCGTTAGGCAAGTGCATGAAATGTCATCTATACAAACAGATATATCATGTTTGTTTGCCGCAGTCCCAGTAGCTTTCTCCCTAGAAATACGAATGTGTAGCGCTGGTGTCTCCATGTGGAACCAATTAGTGATTCCAAGCACAAAATTAAATGTTCCCTGATAAAAAACATTCAAAACAATAAAGTCCGTGGAAAATATCAGGAATACAAAAACACAGAGGCTGTAGCAATATCTGGCATTGAGTTAGCCAAAACACAACCGGATATTTCCGGTTTCATCCAGTCATATCTGGACAAACTGGTGTGGAATTTGTATGCAATGGACCGAGAAAATCACAGTAAAAATGGTTGTGGAGAAAAGCAAACTCTTTTCTTTAGGCAAGTCCATAAAATGTCATCTATACAAACAGAAATATCATGTTTGTTTGCCGAACTTCCTCTAGCTTTCTATCTAGAAAATACGAATGTGTGGAGCTGGTGTCCCCTTGATGAACCAATGAGTGTTTCAACGGTAGAAAATTAAATGTTCCCTGATAAAAAAACATTCAAAACAATAAAGTCCATCGATAATATCAAGAAAACACAAACACAGAGGCTTTCACAATATTTTGGATTGAGTTAGCCAAAACACAACCGGATATTTCTTGTTCCATCCAGTCATATCCGGACAAACTGGTGTGGAATTCGTATGCAATGGACCGAGAAAATCACAGTAAAATGGTTTTGGAGAAAAGCAAAGTCTTTTCGTTAGGCAAGTGCATAAAATGTCATCTATACAAACAGAAATATCATGTTTGTTTGCCACAGTTCCTCTAGCTTTCTCCCTAGAAAATACGAATGTGTAGTGCTGGTGTCTCCATGTGGAACCAATTACCGATTCCAAGCACAAAATTAAATGTTCCCCGATAAAAAACATTCAAAACAATAAAGTCCGTGGATAATATCAGGAATACAAAAACACAGAGGCTGTAGCAATATCTGGGATTGAGTTAGCCAAAACACAACCGGATATTTCCGGTTTCATCCAGTCATATCTGGACAAACTGGTGTGGAATTCGTATGCAATGGACCGAGAGAATCACAGTAGAAATGGTTTTGGAGAAAAGCAAAGTCTTTTCGTTAGGCAAGTGCAATTAGTGTTTCTGAGGTGCAAAATTAAATGTTGCCTGATAAAAACATTCAAAACAATACAGTCCATCAATAATATCCAGAAAACACAAACACACAGGCTTTCACAATGTTTCGGATTGAGTTAGCCAAAACTCAACAGTATATTTCTGTTTCATCGAATCATATCCGGACAAACTGGTGTGGAATTCGTATGCAATGGATTGAGAAAATCACAGTAAAAATGACTTTGGAGAAGAGCAAAGTCTTTTCGTTAGGCAAGTGCATAAAATGTCATCAATACAAACAGAAATATCATGTTTATTTGTCACAGTTCCTCTAGCTTTCTCCCTAGAAATACGAATGTGTAGTGCTGGTGTCTCCATGTGGAACCAATTACCAATTCCAAGCACAAAATTAAATGTTCCCCGATAAAAAACATTCAAAACAATAAAGTCCGTTGATAATATCCAGAAAACACACACACTGAGGCTGTATTGATAGCTGGGATTGAGTTAGCCAAAACAAATCCGGATACTTTTTCACTTTCATTAAGGTCATATCCGGACAAAGTGGTGTGTAATTTCTATGCAATGCACTGAGAAAATCACAGTAAAAATGGTTTTGGAGAAAAGCAAAGTCTTTTCGTTAGGCAAGTGCATGAAATGTCATCTATACAAACAGATATATCATGTTTGTTTGCCGCAGTCCCAGTAGCTTTCTCCCTAGAAAATACGAATGTGTAGCGCTGGTGTCTCCATGTGGAACCAATTAGTGATTCCAAGCACAAAATTAAATGTTCCCTGATAAAAAACATTCAAAACAATAAAGTCCGTGGAAAATATCAGGAATACAAAAACACAGAGGCTGTAGCAATATCTGGCATTGAGTTAGCCAAAACACAACCGGATATTTCCGGTTTCATCCAGTCATATCTGGACAAACTGGTGTGGAATTTGTATGCAATGGACCGAGAAAATCACAGTAAAAATGGTTGTGGAGAAAAGCAAACTCTTTTCTTTAGGCAAGTCCATAAAATGTCATCTATACAAACAGAAATATCATGTTTGTTTGCCGAACTTCCTCTAGCTTTCTATCTAGAAAATACGAATGTGTGGAGCTGGTGTCCCCTTGATGAACCAATGAGTGTTTCAACGGTAGAAAATTAAATGTTCCCTGATAAAAAAACATTCAAAACAATAAAGTCCATCGATAATATCAAGAAAACACAAACACAGAGGCTTTCACAATATTTTGGATTGAGTTAGCCAAAACACAACCGGATATTTCTTGTTTCATCCAGTCATATCCGGACAAACTGGTGTGGAATTCGTATGCAATGGACCGAGAAAATTACAGTAAAATGGTTTTGGAGAAAAGCAAAGTCTTTTCGTTAGGCAAGTGCATAAAATGTCATCTATACAAACAGAAATATCATGTTTGTTTGCCACAGTTCCTCTAGCTTTCTCCCTAGAAAATACGAATGTGTAGTGCTGGTGTCTCCATGTGGAACCAATTACCGATTCCAAGCACAAAATTAAATGTTCCCCGATAAAAAACATTCAAAACAATAAAGTCCGTGGATAATATCAGGAATACAAAAACACAGAAGCTGTAGCAATATCTGGGATTGAGTTAGCCAAAACACAACCGGATATTTCCGGTTTCATCCAGTCATATCTGGACAAACTGGTGTGGAATTCGTATGCAATGGACCGAGAGAATCACAGTAGAAATGGTTTTGGAGAAAAGCAAAGTCTTTTCGTTAGGCAAGTGCAATTAGTGTTTCTGAGGTGCAAAATTAAATGTTGCCTGATAAAACATTCAAAACAATACAGTCCATCAATAATATCCAGAAAACACAAACACACAGGCTTTCACAATGTTTCGGATTGAGTTAGCCAAAACTCAACAGTATATTTCTGTTTCATCGAATCATATCCGGACAAACTGGTGTGGAATTCGTATGCAATGGATTGAGAAAACCACAGTAAAAATGACTTTGGAGAAGAGCAAAGTCTTTTCGTTAGGCAAGTGCATAAAATGTCATCAATACAAACAGAAATATCATGTTTATTTGTCACAGTTCCTCTAGCTTTCTCCCTAGAAATACGAATGTGTAGAGCTGGTGTCTCCATGTGGAACCAATTACTGTATCCAAGCTTAAAATAAAATGTTCTCCGATAAAAAACATTCAAAACAATAAAGTCCGTTGATAATATCCAGAAAACACACACACTGAGGCTGTATTAGTAGCTGGGATTGAGTTAGCCAAAACAAATCCGGATACTTTTTCACTTTCATTAAGGTCATATCCGGACATAGTGGTGTGTAATTTCTATGCAATGCACTGAGAAAATCACAGTAAAAATGGTTTTGGAGAAAAGCAAAGTCTTTTCGTTAGGCAAGTGCATGAAATGTCATCTATACAAACAGATATATCATGTTTGTTTGCCGCAGTCCCAGTAGCTTTCTCCCTAGAAAATACGAATGTGTAGCGCTGGTGTCTCCATGTGGAACCAATTAGTGATTCCAAGCACAAAATTAAATGTTCCCTGATAAAAAACATTCAAAACAATAAAGTCAGTTGGAAAATATCAGGAATACAAAAACACAGAGGCTGTAGCAATATCTGGCATTGAGTTAGCCAAAACACAACCGGATATTTCCGGTTTCATCCAGTCATATCTGGACAAACTGGTGTGGAATTTGTATGCAATGGACCGAGAAAATCACAGTAAAAATGGTTGTGGAGAAAAGCAAACTCTTTTCTTTAGGCAAGTCCATAAAATGTCATCTATACAAACAGAAATATCATGTTTGTTTGCCGAACTTCCTCTAGCTTTCTATCTAGAAAATACGAATGTGTGGAGCTGGTGTCCCCTTGATGAACCAATGAGTGTTTCAACGGTAGAAAATTAAATGTTCCCTGATAAAAAAACATTCAAAACAATAAAGTCCATCGATAATATCAAGAAAACACAAACACAGAGGCTTTCACAATATTTTGGATTGAGTTAGCCAAAACACAACCGGATATTTCTTGTTTCATCCAGTCATATCCGGACAAACTGGTGTGGAATTCGTATGCAATGGACCGAGAAAATCACAGTAAAATGGTTTTGGAGAAAAGCAAAGTCTTTTCGTTAGGCAAGTGCATAAAATGTCATCTATACAAACAGAAATATCATGTTTGTTTGCCACAGTTCCTCTAGCTTTCTCCCTAGAAAATACGAATGTGTAGTGCTGGTGTCTCCATGTGGAACCAATTACCGATTCCAAGCACAAAATTAAATGTTCCCCGATAAAAAACATTCAAAACAATAAAGTCCGTGGATAATATCAGGAATACAAAAACACAGAGGCTGTAGCAATATCTGGGATTGAGTTAGCCAAAACACAACCGGATATTTCCGGTTTCATCCAGTCATATCTGGACAAACTGGTGTGGAATTCGTATGCAATGGACCGAGAGAATCACAGTAGAAATGGTTTTGGAGAAAAGCAAAGTCTTTTCGTTAGGCAAGTGCAATTAGTGTTTCTGAGGTGCAAAATTAAATGTTGCCTGATAAAACATTCAAAACAATACAGTCCATCAATAATATCCAGAAAACACAAACACACAGGCTTTCACAATGTTTCGGATTGAGTTAGCCAAAACTCAACAGTATATTTCTGTTTCATCGAATCATATCCGGACAAACTGGTGTGGAATTCGTATGCAATGGATTGAGAAAACCACAGTAAAAATGACTTTGGAGAAGAGCAAAGTCTTTTCGTTAGGCAAGTGCATAAAATGTCATCAAAACAAACAGAAATATCATGTTTATTTGTCACAGTTCCTCTAGCTTTCTCCCTAGAAATACGAATGTGTAGAGCTGGTGTCTCCATGTGGAACCAATTACTGTATCCAAGCTTAAAATAAAATGTTCTCCGATAAAAAACATTCAAAACAATAAAGTCCGTTGATAATATCCAGAAAACACACACACTGAGGCTGTATTAGTAGCTGGGATTGAGTTAGCCAAAACAAATCCGGATACTTTTTCACTTTCATTAAGGTCATATCCGGACACAGTGGTGTGTAATTTCTATGCAATGCACTGAGAAAATCACAGTAAAAATGGTTTTGGAGAAAAGCAAAGTCTTTTCGTTAGGCAAGTGCATGAAATGTCATCTATACAAACAGATATATCATGTTTGTTTGCCGCAGTCCCAGTAGCTTTCTCCCTAGAAAATACGAATGTGTAGCGCTGGTGTCTCCATGTGGAACCAATTAGTGATTCCAAGCACAAAATTAAATGTTCCCTGATAAAAAACATTCAAAACAATAAAGTCAGTTGGAAAATATCAGGAATACAAAAACACAGAGTCTGTAGCAATATCTGGCATTGAGTTAGCCAAAACACAACCGGATATTTCCGGTTTCATCCAGTCATATCTGGACAAACTGGTGTGGAATTTGTATGCAATGGACCGAGAAAATCACAGTAAAAATGGTTGTGGAGAAAAGCAAACTCTTTTCTTTAGGCAAGTCCATAAAATGTCATCTATACAAACAGAAATATCATGTTTGTTTGCCGAACTTCCTCTAGCTTTCTATCTAGAAAATACGAATGTGTGGAGCTGGTGTCCCCTTGATGAACCAATGAGTGTTTCAACGGTAGAAAATTAAATGTTCCCTGATAAAAAAACATTCAAAACAATAAAGTCCGTGGATAATATCAGGAATACAAAAACACAGAGGCTGTAGCAATATCTGGGATTGAGTTAGCCAAAACACAACCGGATATTTCCGGTTTCATCCAGTCATATCTGGACAAACTGGTGTGGAATTCGTATGCAATGGACCGAGAGAATCACAGTAGAAATGGTTTTGGAGAAAAGCAAAGTCTTTTCGTTAGGCAAGTGCAATTAGTGTTTCTGAGGTGCAAAATTAAATGTTGCCTGATAAAAACATTCAAAACAATACAGTCCATCAATAATATCCAGAAAACACAAACACACAGGCTTTCACAATGTTTCGGATTGAGTTAGCCAAAACTCAACAGTATATTTCTGTTTCATCGAATCATATCCGGACAAACTGGTGTGGAATTCGTATGCAATGGATTGAGAAAATCACAGTAAAAATGACTTTGGAGAAGAGCAAAGTCTTTTCGTTAGGCAAGTGCATAAAATGTCATCAATACAAACAGAAATATCATGTTTATTTGTCACAGTTCCTCTAGCTTTCTCCCTAGAAATACGAATGTGTAGTGCTGGTGTCTCCATGTGGAACCAATTACCAATTCCAAGCACAAAATTAAATGTTCCCCGATAAAAAACATTCAAAACAATAAAGTCCGTTGATAATATCCAGAAAACACACACACTGAGGCTGTATTGATAGCTGGGATTGAGTTAGCCAAAACAAATCCGGATACTTTTTCACTTTCATTAAGGTCATATCCGGACAAAGTGGTGTGTAATTTCTATGCAATGCACTGAGAAAATCACAGTAAAAATGGTTTTGGAGAAAAGCAAAGTCTTTTCGTTAGGCAAGTGCATGAAATGTCATCTATACAAACAGATATATCATGTTTGTTTGCCGCAGTCCCAGTAGCTTTCTCCCTAGAAAATACGAATGTGTAGCGCTGGTGTCTCCATGTGGAACCAATTAGTGATTCCAAGCACAAAATTAAATGTTCCCTGATAAAAAACATTCAAAACAATAAAGTCCGTGGAAAATATCAGGAATACAAAAACACAGAGGCTGTAGCAATATCTGGCATTGAGTTAGCCAAAACACAACCGGATATTTCCGGTTTCATCCAGTCATATCTGGACAAACTGGTGTGGAATTTGTATGCAATGGACCGAGAAAATCACAGTAAAAATGGTTGTGGAGAAAAGCAAACTCTTTTCTTTAGGCAAGTCCATAAAATGTCATCTATACAAACAGAAATATCATGTTTGTTTGCCGAACTTCCTCTAGCTTTCTATCTAGAAAATACGAATGTGTGGAGCTGGTGTCCCCTTGATGAACCAATGAGTGTTTCAACGGTAGAAAATTAAATGTTCCCTGATAAAAAAACATTCAAAACAATAAAGTCCATCGATAATATCAAGAAAACACAAACACAGAGGCTTTCACAATATTTTGGATTGAGTTAGCCAAAACACAACCGGATATTTCTTGTTTCATCCAGTCATATCCGGACAAACTGGTGTGGAATTCGTATGCAATGGACCGAGAAAATTACAGTAAAATGGTTTTGGAGAAAAGCAAAGTCTTTTCGTTAGGCAAGTGCATAAAATGTCATCTATACAAACAGAAATATCATGTTTGTTTGCCACAGTTCCTCTAGCTTTCTCCCTAGAAAATACGAATGTGTAGTGCTGGTGTCTCCATGTGGAACCAATTACCGATTCCAAGCACAAAATTAAATGTTCCCCGATAAAAAACATTCAAAACAATAAAGTCCGTGGATAATATCAGGAATACAAAAACACAGAAGCTGTAGCAATATCTGGGATTGAGTTAGCCAAAACACAACCGGATATTTCCGGTTTCATCCAGTCATATCTGGACAAACTGGTGTGGAATTCGTATGCAATGGACCGAGAGAATCACAGTAGAAATGGTTTTGGAGAAAAGCAAAGTCTTTTCGTTAGGCAAGTGCAATTAGTGTTTCTGAGGTGCAAAATTAAATGTTGCCTGATAAAACATTCAAAACAATACAGTCCATCAATAATATCCAGAAAACACAAACACACAGGCTTTCACAATGTTTCGGATTGAGTTAGCCAAAACTCAACAGTATATTTCTGTTTCATCGAATCATATCCGGACAAACTGGTGTGGAATTCGTATGCAATGGATTGAGAAAACCACAGTAAAAATGACTTTGGAGAAGAGCAAAGTCTTTTCGTTAGGCAAGTGCATAAAATGTCATCAATACAAACAGAAATATCATGTTTATTTGTCACAGTTCCTCTAGCTTTCTCCCTAGAAATACGAATGTGTAGAGCTGGTGTCTCCATGTGGAACCAATTACTGTATCCAAGCTTAAAATAAAATGTTCTCCGATAAAAAACATTCAAAACAATAAAGTCCGTTGATAATATCCAGAAAACACACACACTGAGGCTGTATTAGTAGCTGGGATTGAGTTAGCCAAAACAAATCCGGATACTTTTTCACTTTCATTAAGGTCATATCCGGACATAGTGGTGTGTAATTTCTATGCAATGCACTGAGAAAATCACAGTAAAAATGGTTTTGGAGAAAAGCAAAGTCTTTTCGTTAGGCAAGTGCATGAAATGTCATCTATACAAACAGATATATCATGTTTGTTTGCCGCAGTCCCAGTAGCTTTCTCCCTAGAAAATACGAATGTGTAGCGCTGGTGTCTCCATGTGGAACCAATTAGTGATTCCAAGCACAAAATTAAATGTTCCCTGATAAAAAACATTCAAAACAATAAAGTCAGTTGGAAAATATCAGGAATACAAAAACACAGAGGCTGTAGCAATATCTGGCATTGAGTTAGCCAAAACACAACCGGATATTTCCGGTTTCATCCAGTCATATCTGGACAAACTGGTGTGGAATTTGTATGCAATGGACCGAGAAAATCACAGTAAAAATGGTTGTGGAGAAAAGCAAACTCTTTTCTTTAGGCAAGTCCATAAAATGTCATCTATACAAACAGAAATATCATGTTTGTTTGCCGAACTTCCTCTAGCTTTCTATCTAGAAAATACGAATGTGTGGAGCTGGTGTCCCCTTGATGAACCAATGAGTGTTTCAACGGTAGAAAATTAAATGTTCCCTGATAAAAAAACATTCAAAACAATAAAGTCCATCGATAATATCAAGAAAACACAAACACAGAGGCTTTCACAATATTTTGGATTGAGTTAGCCAAAACACAACCGGATATTTCTTGTTTCATCCAGTCATATCCGGACAAACTGGTGTGGAATTCGTATGCAATGGACCGAGAAAATCACAGTAAAATGGTTTTGGAGAAAAGCAAAGTCTTTTCGTTAGGCAAGTGCATAAAATGTCATCTATACAAACAGAAATATCATGTTTGTTTGCCACAGTTCCTCTAGCTTTCTCCCTAGAAAATACGAATGTGTAGTGCTGGTGTCTCCATGTGGAACCAATTACCGATTCCAAGCACAAAATTAAATGTTCCCCGATAAAAAACATTCAAAACAATAAAGTCCGTGGATAATATCAGGAATACAAAAACACAGAGGCTGTAGCAATATCTGGGATTGAGTTAGCCAAAACACAACCGGATATTTCCGGTTTCATCCAGTCATATCTGGACAAACTGGTGTGGAATTCGTATGCAATGGACCGAGAGAATCACAGTAGAAATGGTTTTGGAGAAAAGCAAAGTCTTTTCGTTAGGCAAGTGCAATTAGTGTTTCTGAGGTGCAAAATTAAATGTTGCCTGATAAAACATTCAAAACAATACAGTCCATCAATAATATCCAGAAAACACAAACACACAGGCTTTCACAATGTTTCGGATTGAGTTAGCCAAAACTCAACAGTATATTTCTGTTTCATCGAATCATATCCGGACAAACTGGTGTGGAATTCGTATGCAATGGATTGAGAAAACCACAGTAAAAATGACTTTGGAGAAGAGCAAAGTCTTTTCGTTAGGCAAGTGCATAAAATGTCATCAAAACAAACAGAAATATCATGTTTATTTGTCACAGTTCCTCTAGCTTTCTCCCTAGAAATACGAATGTGTAGAGCTGGTGTCTCCATGTGGAACCAATTACTGTATCCAAGCTTAAAATAAAATGTTCTCCGATAAAAAACATTCAAAACAATAAAGTCCGTTGATAATATCCAGAAAACACACACACTGAGGCTGTATTAGTAGCTGGGATTGAGTTAGCCAAAACAAATCCGGATACTTTTTCACTTTCATTAAGGTCATATCCGGACATAGTGGTGTGTAATTTCTATGCAATGCACTGAGAAAATCACAGTAAAAATGGTTTTGGAGAAAAGCAAAGTCTTTTCGTTAGGCAAGTGCATGAAATGTCATCTATACAAACAGATATATCATGTTTGTTTGCCGCAGTCCCAGTAGCTTTCTCCCTAGAAAATACGAATGTGTAGCGCTGGTGTCTCCATGTGGAACCAATTAGTGATTCCAAGCACAAAATTAAATGTTCCCTGATAAAAAACATTCAAAACAATAAAGTCAGTTGGAAAATATCAGGAATACAAAAACACAGAGTCTGTAGCAATATCTGGCATTGAGTTAGCCAAAACACAACCGGATATTTCCGGTTTCATCCAGTCATATCTGGACAAACTGGTGTGGAATTTGTATGCAATGGACCGAGAAAATCACAGTAAAAATGGTTGTGGAGAAAAGCAAACTCTTTTCTTTAGGCAAGTCCATAAAATGTCATCTATACAAACAGAAATATCATGTTTGTTTGCCGAACTTCCTCTAGCTTTCTATCTAGAAAATACGAATGTGTGGAGCTGGTGTCCCCTTGATGAACCAATGAGTGTTTCAACGGTAGAAAATTAAATGTTCCCTGATAAAAAAACATTCAAAACAATAAAGTCCGTGGATAATATCAGGAATACAAAAACAGAGGCTGTAGCAATATCTGGGATTGAGTTAGCCAAAACACAACCGGATATTTCCGGTTTCATCCAGTCATATCTGGACAAACTGGTGTGGAATTCGTATGCAATGGACCGAGAGAATCACAGTAGAAATGGTTTTGGAGAAAAGCAAAGTCTTTTCGTTAGGCAAGTGCAATTAGTGTTTCTGAGGTGCAAAATTAAATGTTGCCTGATAAAAACATTCAAAACAATACAGTCCATCAATAATATCCAGAAAACACAAACACACAGGCTTTCACAATGTTTCGGATTGAGTTAGCCAAAACTCAACAGTATATTTCTGTTTCATCGAATCATATCCGGACAAACTGGTGTGGAATTCGTATGCAATGGACCGAGAGAATCACAGTAAAAATGACTTTGGAGAAGAGCAAAGTCTTTTCGTTAGGCAAGTGCATAAAATGTCATCAATACAAACAGAAATATCATGTTTATTTGTCACAGTTCCTCTAGCTTTCTCCCTAGAAATACGAATGTGTAGAGCTGGTGTCTCCATGTGGAACCAATTACTGTATCCAAGCTTAAAATAAAATGTTCTCCGATAAAAAACATTCAAAACAATAAAGTCCGTTGATAATATCCAGAAAACACACACACTGAGGCTCTATTAATAGCTGGGATTGAGTTAGCCAAAACAAATCCGGATACTTTTTCACTTTCATTAAGGTCATATCCGGACAAAGTGGTGTGTAATTTCTATGCAATGCACTGAGAAAATCACAGTAAAAATGGTTTTGGAGAAAAGCAAAGTCTTTTCGTTAGGCAAGTGCATGAAATGTCATCTATACAAACAGATATATCATGTTTGTTTGCCGCAGTCCCAGTAGCTTTCTCCCTAGAAAATACGAATGTGTAGCGCTGGTGTCTCCATGTGGAACCAATTAGTGATTCCAAGCACAAAATTAAATGTTCCCTGATAAAAAACATTCAAAACAATAAAGTCAGTTGGAAAATATCAGGAATACAAAAACACAGAGGCTGTAGCAATATCTGGCATTGAGTTAGCCAAAACACAACCGGATATTTCCGGTTTCATCCAGTCATATCTGGACAAACTGGTGTGGAATTTGTATGCAATGGACCGAGAAAATCACAGTAAAAATGGTTGTGGAGAAAAGCAAACTCTTTTCTTTAGGCAAGTCCATAAAATGTCATCTATACAAACAGAAATATCATGTTTGTTTGCCGAACTTCCTCTAGCTTTCTATCTAGAAAATACGAATGTGTGGAGCTGGTGTCCCCTTGATGAACCAATGAGTGTTTCAACGGTAGAAAATTAAATGTTCCCTGATAAAAAAACATTCAAAACAATAAAGTCCATCGATAATATCAAGAAAACACAAACACAGAGGCTTTCACAATATTTTGGATTGAGTTAGCCAAAACACAACCGGATATTTCTTGTTTCATCCAGTCATATCCGGACAAACTGGTGTGGAATTCGTATGCAATGGACCGAGAAAATCACAGTAAAATGGTTTTGGAGAAAAGCAAAGTCTTTTCGTTAGGCAAGTGCATAAAATGTCATCTATACAAACAGAAATATCATGTTTGTTTGCCACAGTTCCTCTAGCTTTCTCCCTAGAAAATACGAATGTGTAGTGCTGGTGTCTCCATGTGGAACCAATTACCGATTCCAAGCACAAAATTAAATGTTCCCCGATAAAAAACATTCAAAACAATAAAGTCCGTGGATAATATCAGGAATACAAAAACAGAGGCTGTAGCAATATCTGGGATTGAGTTAGCCAAAACACAACCGGATATTTCCGGTTTCATCCAGTCATATCTGGACAAACTGGTGTGGAATTCGTATGCAATGGACCGAGAGAATCACAGTAGAAATGGTTTTGGAGAAAAGCAAAGTCTTTTCGTTAGGCAAGTGCAATTAGTGTTTCTGAGGTGCAAAATTAAATGTTGCCTGATAAAAACATTCAAAACAATACAGTCCATCAATAATATCCAGAAAACACAAACACACAGGCTTTCACAATGTTTCGGATTGAGTTAGCCAAAACTCAACAGCATATTTCTGTTTCATCGAATCATATCCGGACAAACTGGTGTGGAATTCGTATGCAATGGATTGAGAAAACCACAGTAAAAATGACTTTGGAGAAGAGCAAAGTCTTTTCGTTAGGCAAGTGCATAAAATGTCATCAATACAAACAGAAATATCATGTTTATTTGTCACAGTTCCTCTAGCTTTCTCCCTAGAAATACGAATGTGTAGAGCTGGTATCTCCATGTGGAACCAATTACTGTATCCAAGCTTAAAAAAAAAGTTCTCCGATAAAAAACATTCAAAACAATAAAGTCCGTGGATAATATCCAGAAAACACACACACTGAGGCTGTATTAATAGCTGGGATTGAGTTAGCCAAAACAAATCCGGATACTTTTTCACTTTCATTAAGGTCATATCCGGACAAAGTGGTGTGTAATTTCTATGCAATGCACTGAGAAAATCACAGTAAAAATGGTTTTGGAGAAAAGCAAAGTCTTTTCGTTAGGCAAGTGCATGAAATGTCATCTATACAAACAGATATATCATGTTTGTTTGCCGCATCCCAGTAGCTTTCTCCCTAGAAAATACGAATGTGTAGCGCTGGTGTCTCCATGTGGAACCAATTAGTGATTCCAAGCACAAAATTAAATGTTCCCTGATAAAAAACATTCAAAACAATAAAGTCCGTGGAAAATATCAGGAATACAAAAACACAGAGGCTGTAGCAATATCTGGCATTGAGTTAGCCAAAACACAACCGGATATTTCCGGTTTCATCCAGTCATATCTGGACAAACTGGTGTGGAATTTGTATGCAATGGACCGAGAAAATCACAGTAAAAATGGTTGTGGAGAAAAGCAAACTCTTTTCTTTAGGCAAGTCCATAAAATGTCATCTATACAAACAGAAATATCATGTTTGTTTGCCGAACTTCCTCTAGCTTTCTATCTAGAAAATACGAATGTGTGGAGCTGGTGTCCCCTTGATGAACCAATGAGTGTTTCAACGGTAGAAAATTAAATGTTCCCTGATAAAAAAACATTCAAAACAATAAAGTCCATCGATAATATCAAGAAAACACAAACACAGAGGCTTTCACAATATTTTGGATTGAGTTAGCCAAAACACAACCGGATATTTCTTGTTTCATCCAGTCATATCCGGACAAACTGGTGTGGAATTCGTATGCAATGGACCGAGAAAATCACAGCAAAATGCTTTTGGAGAAAAGCAAAGTCTTTTCGTTAGGCAAGTGCATAAAATGTCATCTATACAAACAGAAATATCATGTTTGTTTGCCACAGTTCCTCTAGCTTTCTCCCTAGAAAATACGAATGTGTAGTGCTGGTGTCTCCATGTGGAACCAATTACCGATTCCAAGCACAAAATTAAATGTTCCCCGATAAAAAACATTCAAAACAATAAAGTCCGTGGATAATATCAGGAATACAAAAACACAGAGGCTGTAGCAATATCTGGCATTGAGTTAGCCAAAACACAACCGGATATTTCCGGTTTCATCCAGTCATATCTGGACAAACTGGTGTGGAATTCGTATGCAATGGACCGAGAGAATCACAGTAGAAATGGTTTTGGAGAAAAGCAAAGTCTTTTCGTTAGGCAAGTGCAATTAGTGTTTCTGAGGTGCAAAATTAAATGTTGCCTGATAAAAACATTCAAAACAATACAGTCCATCAATAATATCCAGAAAACACAAACACACAGGCTTTCACAATGTTTCGGATTGAGTTAGCCAAAACTCAACAGCATATTTCTGTTTCATCGAATCATATCCGGACAAACTGGTGTGGAATTCGTATGCAATGGATTGAGAAAACCACAGTAAAAATGACTTTGGAGAAGAGCAAAGTCTTTTCGTTAGGCAAGTGCATAAAATGTCATCAATACAAACAGAAATATCATGAATATTTTTGACAGTTCCTCTAGCTTTCTCCCTAGAAATACGAATGTGTAGAGCTGGTGTCTCCATGTGGAAACAATTACTGTATCCAAGCTTAAAAAAAATGTTCTCCAATAAAAAACATTCAAAACAATA
The DNA here is from genome assembly GCF_033115175.1 of Lepus europaeus. NCBI lineage: Eukaryota > Metazoa > Chordata > Mammalia > Lagomorpha > Leporidae > Lepus > Lepus europaeus. The sequence continues at coordinate 1,518,726 of NW_026909158.1, read as the reverse complement.
AAGTCCGTGGATAATATCCAGAAAACACACACACTGAGGCTGTATTAATAGCTGGGATTGAGTTAGCCAAAACAAATCCGGATACTTTTTCACTTTCATTAAGGTCATATCCGGACAAAGTGGTGTGTAATTTCTATGCAATGCACTGAGAAAATCACAGTAAAAATGGTTTTGGAGAAAAGCAAAGTCTTTTCGTTAGGCAAGTGCATGAAATGTCATCTATACAAACAGATATATCATGTTTGTTTGCCGCATCCCAGTAGCTTTCTCCCTAGAAAATACGAATGTGTAGCGCTGGTGTCTCCATGTGGAACCAATTAGTGATTCCAAGCACAAAATTAAATGTTCCCTGATAAAAAACATTCAAAACAATAAAGTCCGTGGAAAATATCAGGAATACAAAAACACAGAGGCTGTAGCAATATCTGGCATTGAGTTAGCCAAAACACAACCGGATATTTCCGGTTTCATCCAGTCATATCTGGACAAACTGGTGTGGAATTTGTATGCAATGGACCGAGAAAATCACAGTAAAAATGGTTGTGGAGAAAAGCAAACTCTTTTCTTTAGGCAAGTCCATAAAATGTCATCTATACAAACAGAAATATCATGTTTGTTTGCCGAACTTCCTCTAGCTTTCTATCTAGAAAATACGAATGTGTGGAGCTGGTGTCCCCTTGATGAACCAATGAGTGTTTCAACGGTAGAAAATTAAATGTTCCCTGATAAAAAAACATTCAAAACAATAAAGTCCATCGATAATATCAAGAAAACACAAACACAGAGGCTTTCACAATATTTTGGATTGAGTTAGCCAAAACACAACCGGATATTTCTTGTTTCATCCAGTCATATCCGGACAAACTGGTGTGGAATTCGTATGCAATGGACCGAGAAAATCACAGCAAAATGCTTTTGGAGAAAAGCAAAGTCTTTTCGTTAGGCAAGTGCATAAAATGTCATCTATACAAACAGAAATATCATGTTTGTTTGCCACAGTTCCTCTAGCTTTCTCCCTAGAAAATACGAATGTGTAGTGCTGGTGTCTCCATGTGGAACCAATTACCGATTCCAAGCACAAAATTAAATGTTCCCCGATAAAAAACATTCAAAACAATAAAGTCCGTGGATAATATCAGGAATACAAAAACACAGAGGCTGTAGCAATATCTGGCATTGAGTTAGCCAAAACACAACCGGATATTTCCGGTTTCATCCAGTCATATCTGGACAAACTGGTGTGGAATTCGTATGCAATGGACCGAGAGAATCACAGTAGAAATGGTTTTGGAGAAAAGCAAAGTCTTTTCGTTAGGCAAGTGCAATTAGTGTTTCTGAGGTGCAAAATTAAATGTTGCCTGATAAAAACATTCAAAACAATACAGTCCATCAATAATATCCAGAAAACACAAACACACAGGCTTTCACAATGTTTCGGATTGAGTTAGCCAAAACTCAACAGCATATTTCTGTTTCATCGAATCATATCCGGACAAACTGGTGTGGAATTCGTATGCAATGGATTGAGAAAACCACAGTAAAAATGACTTTGGAGAAGAGCAAAGTCTTTTCGTTAGGCAAGTGCATAAAATGTCATCAATACAAACAGAAATATCATGAATATTTTTGACAGTTCCTCTAGCTTTCTCCCTAGAAATACGAATGTGTAGAGCTGGTGTCTCCATGTGGAAACAATTACTGTATCCAAGCTTAAAAAAAATGTTCTCCAATAAAAAACATTCAAAACAATAAAGTCCGTGGATAATATCCAGAAAACACACACACTGAGGCTGTATTAATAGCTGGGATTGAGTTAGCCAAAACAAATCCGGATACTTTTTCACTTTCATTAAGGTCATATCCGGACAAAGTGGTGTGTAATTTCTATGCAATGCACTGAGAAAATCACAGTAAAAATGGTTTTGGAGAAAAGCAAAGTCTTTTCGTTAGGCAAGTGCATGAAATGTCATCTATACAAACAGATATATCATGTTTGTTTGCCGCAGTCCCAGTAGCTTTCTCCCTAGAAAATACGAATGTGTAGCGCTGGTGTCTCCATGTGGAACCAATTAGTGATTCCAAGCACAAAATTAAATGTTCCCTGATAAAAAACATTCAAAACAATAAAGTCAGTTGGAAAATATCAGGAATACAAAAACACAGAGGCTGTAGCAATATCTGGCATTGAGTTAGCCAAAACACAACCGGATATTTCCGGTTTCATCCAGTCATATCTGGACAAACTGGTGTGGAATTTGTATGCAATGGACCGAGAAAATCACAGTAAAAATGGTTGTGGAGAAAAGCAAACTCTTTTCTTTAGGCAAGTCCATAAAATGTCATCTATACAAACAGAAATATCATGTTTGTTTGCCGAACTTCCTCTAGCTTTCTATCTAGAAAATACGAATGTGTGGAGCTGGTGTCCCCTTGATGAACCAATGAGTGTTTCAACGGTAGAAAATTAAATGTTCCCTGATAAAAAACATTCAAAACAATAAAGTCCATCGATAATATCAAGAAAACACAAACACACAGGCTTTCACAATATTTTGGATTGAGTTAGCCAAAACACAACCGGATATTTCTTGTTCCATCCAGTCATATCCGGACAAACTGGTGTGGAATTCGTATGCAATGGACCGAGAAAATCACAGTAAAATGGTTTTGGAGAAAAGCAAAGTCTTTTCGTTAGGCAAGTGCATAAAATGTCATCTATACAAACAGAAATATCATGTTTGTTTGCCACAGTTCCTCTAGCTTTCTCCCTAGAAAATACGAATGTGTAGTGCTGGTGTCTCCATGTGGAACCAATTAGCGATTCCAAGCACAAAATTAAATGTTCCCCGATAAAAAACATTCAAAACAATAAATTCCGTGGATAATATCAGGAATACAAAAACACAGAGGCTGTAGCAATATCTGGGATTGAGTTAGCCAAAACACAACCGGATATTTCCGGTTTCATCCAGTCATATCTGGACAAACTGGTGTGGAATTCGTATGCAATGGACCGAGAGAATCACAGTAGAAATGGTTTTGGAGAAAAGCAAAGTCTTTTCGTTAGGCAAGTGCAATTAGTGTTTCTGAGGTGCAAAATTAAATGTTGCCTGATAAAAACATTCAAAACAATACAGTCCATCAATAATATCCAGAAAACACAAACACACAGGCTTTCACAATGTTTCGGATTGAGTTAGCCAAAACTCAACAGCATATTTCTGTTTCATCGAATCATATCCGGACAAACTGGTGTGGAATTCGTATGCAATGGATTGAGAAAACCACAGTAAAAATGACTTTGGAGAAGAGCAAAGTCTTTTCGTTAAGCAAGTGCATAAAATGTCATCAATACAAACAGAAATATCATGAATATTTTTGACAGTTCCTCTAGCTTTCTCCCTAGAAATTCGAATGTGTAGAGCTGGTGTCTCCATGTGGAACCAATTACTGTATCCAAGCTTAAAAAAATGTTCTCCAATAAAAAACATTCAAAACAATAAAGTCCGTGGATAATATCCAGAAAACACACACACTGAGGCTGTATTAATAGCTGGGATTGAGTTAGCCAAAACAAATCCGGATACTTTTTCACTTTCATTAAGGTCATATCCGGACAAAGTGGTGTGTAATTTCTATGCAATGCACTGAGAAAATCACAGTAAAAATGGTTTTGGAGAAAAGCAAAGTCTTTTCCTTAGGCAAGTGCATGAAATGTCATCTATACAAACAGATATATCATGTTTGTTTGCCGCAGTCCCAGTAGCTTTCTCCCTAGAAAATACGAATGTGTAGCGCTGGTGTCTCCATGTGGAACCAATTAGTGATTCCAAGCACAAAATTAAATGTTCCCTGATAAAAAACATTCAAAACAATAAAGTCCGTGGAAAATATCAGGAATACAAAAACACAGAGGCTGTAGCAATATCTGGCATTGAGTTAGCCAAAACACAACCGGATATTTCCGGTTTCATCCAGTCATATCTGGACAAACTGGTGTGGAATTTGTATGCAATGGACCGAGAAAATCACAGTAAAAATGGTTGTGGAGAAAAGCAAACTCTTTTCTTTAGGCAAGTCCATAAAATGTCATCTATACAAACAGAAATATCATGTTTGTTTGCCGAACCTCCTCTAGCTTTCTATCTAGAAAATACGAATGTGTGGAGCTGGTGTCCCCTTGATGAACCAATGAGTGTTTCAACGGTAGAAAATTAAATGTTCCCTGATAAAAAACATTCAAAACAATAAAGTCCATCGATAATATCAAGAAAACACAAACACAGAGGCTTTCACAATATTTTGGATTGAGTTAGCCAAAACACAACCGGATATTTCTTGTTCCATCCAGTCATATCTGGACAAACTGGTGTGGAATTCGTATGCAATGGACCGAGAAAATCACAGTAAAATGGTTTTGGAGAAAAGCAAAGTCTTTTCGTTAGGCAAGTGCATAAAATGTCATCTATACAAACAGAAATATCATGTTTGTTTGCCACAGTTCCTCTAGCTTTCTCCCTAGAAAATACGAATGTGTAGTGCTGGTGTCTCCATGTGGAACCAATTAGCGATTCCAAGCACAAAATTAAATGTTCCCCGATAAAAAACATTCAAAACAATAAAGTCCGTGGATAATATCAGGAATACAAAAACACAGAGGCTGTAGCAATATCTGGCATTGAGTTAGCCAAAACACAACCGGATATTTCCGGTTTCATCCAGTCATATCTGGACAAACTGGTGTGGAATTCGTATGCAATGGACCGAGAGAATCACAGTAGAAATGGTTTTGGAGAAAAGCAAAGTCTTTTCGTTAGGCAAGTGCAATTAGTGTTTCTGAGGTGCAAAATTAAATGTTGCCTGATAAAAACATTCAAAACAATACAGTCCATCAATAATATCCAGAAAACACAAACACACAGGCTTTCACAATGTTTCGGATTGAGTTAGCCAAAACTCAACAGCATATTTCTGTTTCATCGAATCATATCCGGACAAACTGGTGTGGAATTCGTATGCAATGGATTGAGAAAACCACAGTAAAAATGACTTTGGAGAAGAGCAAAGTCATTTCGTTAGGCAAGTGCATAAAATGTCTTCAATACAAACAGAAATATCATGTTTATTTGTCACAGTTCCTCTAGCTTTCTCCCTAGAAATACGAATGTGTAGAGCTGGTGTCTCCATGTGGAACCAATTACTGTATCCAAGCTTAAAATAAAATGTTCTCCAATAAAAAACATTCAAAACAATAAAGTCCGTGGATAATATCCAGAAAACACACACACTGAGGCTGTATTAATAGCTGGGATTGAGTTAGCCAAAACAAATCCGGATACTTTTTCACTTTCATTAAGGTCATATCCGGACAAAGTGGTGTGTAATTTCTATGCAATGCACTGAGAAAATCACAGTAAAAATGGTTTTGGAGAAAAGCAAAGTCTTTTCGTTAGGCAAGTGCATGAAATGTCATCTATACAAACAGATATATCATGTTTGTTTGCCGCAGTCCCAGTAGCTTTCTCCCTAGAAAATACGAATGTGTAGCGCTGGTGTCTCCATGTGGAACCAATTAGTGATTCCAAGCACAAAATTAAATGTTCCCTGATAAAAAACATTCAAAACAATAAAGTCAGTTGGAAAATATCAGGAATACAAAAACACAGAGGCTGTAGCAATATCTGGCATTGAGTTAGCCAAAACACAACCGGATATTTCCGGTTTCATCCAGTCATATCTGGACAAACTGGTGTGGAATTTGTATGCAATGGACCGAGAAAATCACAGTAAAAATGGTTGTGGAGAAAAGCAAACTCTTTTCTTTAGGCAAGTCCATAAAATGTCATCTATACAAACAGAAATATCATGTTTGTTTGCCGAACTTCCTCTAGCTTTCTATCTAGAAAATACGAATGTGTGGAGCTGGTGTCCCCTTGCTGAACCAATGAGTGTTTCAACGGTAGAAAATTAAATGTTCCCTGATAAAAAACATTCAAAACAATAAAGTCCATCGATAATATCAAGAAAACACAAACACACAGGCTTTCACAATATTTTGGATTGAGTTAGCCAAAACACAACCGGATATTTCTTGTTCCATCCAGTCATATCCGGACAAACTGGTGTGGAATTCGTATGCAATGGACCGAGAAAATCACAGTAAAATGGTTTTGGAGAAAAGCAAAGTCTTTTCGTTAGGCAAGTGCATAAAATGTCATCTATACAAACAGAAATATCATGTTTGTTTGCCACAGTTCCTCTAGCTTTCTCCCTAGAAAATACGAATGTGTAGTGCTGGTGTCTCCATGTGGAACCAATTAGCGATTCCAAGCACAAAATTAAATGTTCCCCGATAAAAAACATTCAAAACAATAAATTCCGTGGATAATATCAGGAATACAAAAACACAGAGGCTGTAGCAATATCTGGGATTGAGTTAGCCAAAACACAACCGGATATTTCCGGTTTCATCCAGTCATATCTGGACAAACTGGTGTGGAATTCGTATGCAATGGACCGAGAGAATCACAGTAGAAATGGTTTTGGAGAAAAGCAAAGTCTTTTCGTTAGGCAAGTGCAATTAGTGTTTCTGAGGTGCAAAATTAAATGTTGCCTGATAAAAACATTCAAAACAATACAGTCCATCAATAATATCCAGAAAACACAAACACACAGGCTTTCACAATGTTTCGGATTGAGTTAGCCAAAACTCAACAGCATATTTCTGTTTCATCGAATCATATCCGGACAAACTGGTGTGGAATTCGTATGCAATGGATTGAGAAAACCACAGTAAAAATGACTTTGGAGAAGAGCAAAGTCTTTTCGTTAAGCAAGTGCATAAAATGTCATCAATACAAACAGAAATATCATGAATATTTTTGACAGTTCCTCTAGCTTTCTCCCTAGAAATTCGAATGTGTAGAGCTGGTGTCTCCATGTGGAACCAATTACTGTATCCAAGCTTAAAAAAATGTTCTCCAATAAAAAACATTCAAAACAATAAAGTCCGTGGATAATATCCAGAAAACACACACACTGAGGCTGTATTAATAGCTGGGATTGAGTTAGCCAAAACAAATCCGGATACTTTTTCACTTTCATTAAGGTCATATCCGGACAAAGTGGTGTGTAATTTCTATGCAATGCACTGAGAAAATCACAGTAAAAATGGTTTTGGAGAAAAGCAAAGTCTTTTCCTTAGGCAAGTGCATGAAATGTCATCTATACAAACAGATATATCATGTTTGTTTGCCGCAGTCCCAGTAGCTTTCTCCCTAGAAAATACAAATGTGTAGCGCTGGTGTCTCCATGTGGAACCAATTAGTGATTCCAAGCACAAAATTAAATGTTCCCTGATAAAAAACATTCAAAACAATAAAGTCCGTGGAAAATATCAGGAATACAAAAACACAGAGGCTGTAGCAATATCTGGGATTGAGTTAGCCAAAACACAACCGGATATTTCCGGTTTCATCCAGTCATATCTGGACAAACTGGTGTGGAATTTGTATGCAATGGACCGAGAAAATCACAGTAAAAATGGTTGTGGAGAAAAGCAAACTCTTTTCTTTAGGCAAGTCCATAAAATGTCATCTATACAAACAGAAATATCATGTTTGTTTGCCGAACTTCCTCTAGCTTTCTATCTAGAAAATACGAATGTGTGGAGCTGGTGTCCCCTTGATGAACCAATGAGTGTTTCAACGGTAGAAAATTAAATGTTCCCTGATAAAAAACATTCAAAACAATAAAGTCCATCGATAATATCAAGAAAACACAAACACAGAGGCTTTCACAATATTTTGGATTGAGTTAGCCAAAACACAACCGGATATTTCTTGTTCCATCCAGTCATATCCGGACAAACTGGTGTGGAATTCGTATGCAATGGACCGAGAAAATCACAGTAAAATGGTTTTGGAGAAAAGCAAAGTCTTTTCGTTAGGCAAGTGCATAAAATGTCATCTATACAAACAGAAATATCATGTTTGTTTGCCACAGTTCCTCTAGCTTTCTCCCTAGAAAATACGAATGTGTAGTGCTGGTGTCTCCATGTGGAACCAATTACCGATTCCAAGCACAAAATTAAATGTTCCCCGATAAAAAACATTCAAAACAATAAAGTCCGTGGATAATATCAGGAATACAAAAACACAGAGGCTGTAGCAATATCTGGGATTGAGTTAGCCAAAACACAACCGGATATTTCCGGTTTCATCCAGTCATATCTGGACAAACTGGTGTGGAATTCGTATGCAATGGACCGAGAGAATCACAGTAGAAATGGTTTTGGAGAAAAGCAAAGTCTTTTCGTTAGGCAAGTGCAATTAGTGTTTCTGAGGTGCAAAATTAAATGTTGCCTGATAAAAACATTCAAAACAATACAGTCCATCAATAATATCCAGAAAACACAAACACACAGGCTTTCACAATGTTTCGGATTGAGTTAGCCAAAACTCAACAGCATATTTCTGTTTCATCGAATCATATCCGGACAAACTGGTGTGGAATTCGTATGCAATGGATTGAGAAAACCACAGTAAAAATGACTTTGGAGAAGAGCAAAGTCATTTCGTTAGGCAAGTGCATAAAATGTCTTCAATACAAACAGAAATATCATGTTTATTTGTCACAGTTCCTCTAGCTTTCTCCCTAGAAATACGAATGTGTAGAGCTGGTGTCTCCATGTGGAACCAATTACTGTATCCAAGCTTAAAATAAAATGTTCTCCAATAAAAAACATTCAAAACAATAAAGTCCGTGGATAATATCCAGAAAACACACACACTGAGGCTGTATTAATAGCTGGGATTGAGTTAGCCAAAACAAATCCGGATACTTTTTCACTTTCATTAAGGTCATATCCGGACAAAGTGGTGTGTAATTTCTATGCAATGCACTGAGAAAATCACAGTAAAAATGGTTTTGGAGAAAAGCAAAGTCTTTTCCTTAGGCAAGTGCATGAAATGTCATCTATACAAACAGATATATCATGTTTGTTTGCCGCAGTCCCAGTAGCTTTCTCCCTAGAAAATACGAATGTGTAGCGCTGGTGTCTCCATGTGGAACCAATTAGTGATTCCAAGCACAAAATTAAATGTTCCCTGATAAAAAACATTCAAAACAATAAAGTCAGTTGGAAAATATCAGGAATACAAAAACACAGAGGCTGTAGCAATATCTGGCATTGAGTTAGCCAAAACACAACCGGATATTTCCGGTTTCATCCAGTCATATCTGGACAAACTGGTGTGGAATTTGTATGCAATGGACCGAGAAAATCACAGTAAAAATGGTTGTGGAGAAAAGCAAACTCTTTTCTTTAGGCAAGTCCATAAAATGTCATCTATACAAACAGAAATATCATGTTTGTTTGCCGAACTTCCTCTAGCTTTCTATCTAGAAAATACGAATGTGTGGAGCTGGTGTCCCCTTGATGAACCAATGAGTGTTTCAACGGTAGAAAATTAAATGTTCCCTGATAAAAAACATTCAAAACAATAAAGTCCATCGATAATATCAAGAAAACACAAACACACAGGCTTTCACAATATTTTGGATTGAGTTAGCCAAAACACAACCGGATATTTCTTGTTCCATCCAGTCATATCCGGACAAACTGGTGTGGAATTCGTATGCAATGGACCGAGAAAATCACAGTAAAATGCTTTTGGAGAAAAGCAAAGTCTTTTCGTTAGGCAAGTGCATAAAATGTCATCTATACAAACAGAAATATCATGTTTGTTTGCCACAGTTCCTCTAGCTTTCTCCCTAGAAAATACGAATGTGTAGTGCTGGTGTCTCCATGTGGAACCAATTAGCGATTCCAAGCACAAAATTAAATGTTCCCCGATAAAAAACATTCAAAACAATAAATTCCGTGGATAATATCAGGAATACAAAAACACAGAGGCTGAAGCAATATCTGGGATTGAGTTAGCCAAAACACAACCGGATATTTCCGGTTTCATCCAGTCATATCTGGACAAACTGGTGTGGAATTCGTATGCAATGGACCGAGAGAATCACAGTAGAAATGGTTTTGGAGAAAAGCAAAGTCTTTTCGTTAGGCAAGTGCAATTAGTGTTTCTGAGGTGCAAAATTAAATGTTGCCTGATAAAAACATTCAAAACAATACAGTCCATCAATAATATCCAGAAAACACAAACACACAGGCTTTCACAATGTTTCGGATTGAGTTAGCCAAAACTCAACAGCATATTTCTGTTTCATCGAATCATATCCGGACAAACTGGTGTGGAATTCGTATGCAATGGATTGAGAAAACCACAGTAAAAATGACTTTGGAGAAGAGCAAAGTCTTTTCGTTAGGCAAGTGCATAAAATGTCATCAATACAAACAGAAATATCATGAATATTTTTGACAGTTCCTCTAGCTTTCTCCCTAGAAATTCGAATGTGTAGAGCTGGTGTCTCAATGTGGAAACAATTACTGTATCCAAGCTTAAAAAAATGTTCTCCAATAAAAAACATTCAAAACAATAAAGTCCGTGGATAATATCCAGAAAACACACACACTGAGGCTGTATTAATAGCTGGGATTGAGTTAGCCAAAACAAATCCGGATACTTTTTCACTTTCATTAAGGTCATATCCGGACAAAGTGGTGTGTAATTTCTATGCAATGCACTGAGAAAATCACAGTAAAAATGGTTTTGGAGAAAAGCAAAGTCTTTTCCTTAGGCAAGTGCATGAAATGTCATCTATACAAACAGATATATCATGTTTGTTTGCCGCAGTCCCAGTAGCTTTCTCCCTAGAAAATACGAATGTGTAGCGCTGGTGTCTCCATGTGGAACCAATTAGTGATTCCAAACACAAAATTAAATGTTCCCTGATAAAAAACATTCAAAACAATAAAGTCCGTGGAAAATATCAGGAATACAAAAACACAGAGGCTGTAGCAATATCTGGCATTGAGTTAGCCAAAACACAACCGGATATTTCCGGTTTCATCCAGTCATATCTGGACAAACTGGTGTGGAATTTGTATGCAATGGACCGAGAAAATCACAGTAAAAATGGTTGTGGAGAAAAGCAAACTCTTTTCTTTAGGCAAGTCCATAAAATGTCATCTATACAAACAGAAATATCATGTTTGTTTGCCGAACTTCCTCTAGCTTTCTATCTAGAAAATACGAATGTGTGGAGCTGGTGTCCCCTTGATGAACCAATGAGTGTTTCAACGGTAGAAAATTAAATGTTCCCTGATAAAAAACATTCAAAACAATAAAGTCCATCGATAATATCAAGAAAACACAAACACAGAGGCTTTCACAATATTTTGGATTGAGTTAGCCAAAACACAACCGGATATTTCTTGTTCCATCCAGTCATATCCGGACAAACTGGTGTGGAATTCGTATGCAATGGACCGAGAAAATCACAGTAAAATGGTTTTGGAGAAAAGCAAAGTCTTTTCGTTAGGCAAGTGCATAAAATGTCATCTATACAAACAGAAATATCATGTTTGTTTGCCACAGTTCCTCTAGCTTTCTCCCTAGAAAATACGAATGTGTAGTGCTGGTGTCTCCATGTGGAACCAATTAGCGATTCCAAGCACAAAATTAAATGTTCCCCGATAAAAAACATTCAAAACAATAAAGTCCGTGGATAATATCAGGAATACAAAAACACAGAGGCTGTAGCAATATCTGGGATTGAGTTAGCCAAAACACAACCGGATATTTCCGGTTTCATCCAGTCATATCTGGACAAACTGGTGTGGAATTCGTATGCAATGGACCGAGAGAATCACAGTAGAAATGGTTTTGGAGAAAAGCAAAGTCTTTTCGTTAGGCAAGTGCAATTAGTGTTTCTGAGGTGCAAAATTAAATGTTGCCTGATAAAAACATTCAAAACAATACAGTCCATCAATAATATCCAGAAAACACAAACACACAGGCTTTCACAATGTTTCGGATTGAGTTAGCCAAAACTCAACAGCATATTTCTGTTTCATCGAATCATATCCGGACAAACTGGTGTGGAATTCGTATGCAATGGATTGAGAAAACCACAGTAAAAATGACTTTGGAGAAGAGCAAAGTCATTTCGTTAGGCAAGTGCATAAAATGTCTTCAATACAAACAGAAATATCATGTTTATTTGTCACAGTTCCTCTAGCTTTCTCCCTAGAAATACGAATGTGTAGAGCTGGTGTCTCCATGTGGAACCAATTACTGTATCCAAGCTTAAAATAAAATGTTCTCCAATAAAAAACATTCAAAACAATAAAGTCCGTGGATAATATCCAGAAAACACACACACTGAGGCTGTATTAATAGCTGGGATTGAGTTAGCCAAAACAAATCCGGATACTTTTTCACTTTCATTAAGGTCATATCCGGACAAAGTGGTGTGTAATTTCTATGCAATGCACTGAGAAAATCACAGTAAAAATGGTTTTGGAGAAAAGCAAAGTCTTTTCGTTAGGCAAGTGCATGAAATGTCATCTATACAAACAGATATATCATGTTTGTTTGCCGCAGTCCCAGTAGCTTTCTCCCTAGAAAATACGAATGTGTAGCGCTGGTGTCTCCATGTGGAACCAATTAGTGATTCCAAGCACAAAATTAAATGTTCCCTGATAAAAAACATTCAAAACAATAAAGTCCGTGGAAAATATCAGGAATACAAAAACACAGAGGCTGTAGCAATATCTGGCATTGAGTTAGCCAAAACACAACCGGATATTTCCGGTTTCATCCAGTCATATCTGGACAAACTGGTGTGGAATTTGTATGCAATGGACCGAGAAAATCACAGTAAAAATGGTTGTGGAGAAAAGCAAACTCTTTTCTTTAGGCAAGTCCATAAAATGTCATCTATACAAACAGAAATATCATGTTTGTTTGCCGAACTTCCTCTAGCTTTCTATCTAGAAAATACGAATGTGTGGAGCTGGTGTCCCCTTGATGAACCAATGAGTGTTTCAACGGTAGAAAATTAAATGTTCCCTGATAAAAAACATTCAAAACAATAAAGTCCATCGATAATATCAAGAAAACACAAACACAGAGGCTTTCACAATATTTTGGATTGAGTTAGCCAAAACACAACCGGATATTTCTTGTTCCATCCAGTCATATCCGGACAAACTGGTGTGGAATTCGTATGCAATGGACCGAGAAAATCACAGTAAAATGGTTTTGGAGAAAAGCAAAGTCTTTTCGTTAGGCAAGTGCATAAAATGTCATCTATACAAACAGAAATATCATGTTTGTTTGCCACAGTTCCTCTAGCTTTCTCCCTAGAAAATACGAATGTGTAGTGCTGGTGTCTCCATGTGGAACCAATTACCGATTCCAAGCACAAAATTAAATGTTCCCCGATAAAAAACATTCAAAACAATAAAGTCCGTGGATAATATCAGGAATACAAAAACACAGAGGCTGTAGCAATATCTGGGATTGAGTTAGCCAAAACACAACCGGATATTTCCGGTTTCATCCAGTCATATCTGGACAAACTGGTGTGGAATTCGTATGCAATGGACCGAGAGAATCACAGTAGAAATGGTTTTGGAGAAAAGCAAAGTCTTTTCGTTAGGCAAGTGCAATTAGTGTTTCTGAGGTGCAAAATTAAATGTTGCCTGATAAAAACATTCAAAACAATACAGTCCATCAATAATATCCAGAAAACACAAACACACAGGCTTTCACAATGTTTCGGATTGAGTTAGCCAAAACTCAACAGTATATTTCTGTTTCCTCGAATCATATCCGGACAAACTGGTGTGGAATTCGTATGCAATGGATTGAGAAAACCACAGTAAAAATGACTTTGGAGAAGAGCAAAGTCTTTTCGTTAGGCAAGTGCATAAAATGTCATCAATACAAACAGAAATATCATGTTTATTTGTCACAGTTCCTCTAGCTTTCTCCCTAGAAATACGAATGTGTAGAGCTGGTGTCTCCATGTGGAACCAATTACTGTATCCAAGCTTAAAATAAAATGTTCTCCGATAAAAAACATTCAAAACAATAAAGTCCGTTGATAATATCCAGAAAACACACACACTGAGGCTGTATTAATAGCTGGGATTGAGTTAGCCAAAACAAATCCGGATACTTTTTCACTTTCATTAAGGTCATATCCGGACAAAGTGGTGTGTAATTTCTATGCAATGCACTGAGAAAATCACAGTAAAAATGGTTTTGGAGAAAAGCAAAGTCTTTTCGTTAGGCAAGTGCATGAAATGTCATCTATACAAACAGATATATCATGTTTGTTTGCCACAGTCCCAGTAGCTTTCTCCCTAGAAAATACGAATGTGTAGCGCTGGTGTCTCCATGTGGAACCAATTAGTGATTCCAAGCACAAAATTAAATGTTCCCTGATAAAAAACATTCAAAACAATAAAGTCCGTGGAAAATATCAGGAATACAAAAACACAGAGGCTGTAGCAATATCTGGCATTGAGTTAGCCAAAACACAACCGGATATTTCCGGTTTCATCCAGTCATATCTGGACAAACTGGTGTGGAATTTGTATGCAATGGACCGAGAAAATCACAGTAAAAATGGTTGTGGAGAAAAGCAAACTCTTTTCTTTAGGCAAGTCCATAAAATGTCATCTATGCAAACAGAAATATCATGTTTGTTTGCCGAACTTCCTCTAGCTTTCTATCTAGAAAATACGAATGTGTGGAGCTGGTGTCCCCTTGATGAACCAATGAGTGTTTCAACGGTAGAAAATTAAATGTTCCCTGATAAAAAAACATTCAAAACAATAAAGTCCATCGATAATATCAAGAAAACACAAACACAGAGGCTTTCACAATATTTTGGATTGAGTTAGCCAAAACACAACCGGATATTTCTTGTTCCATCCAGTCATATCCGGACAAACTGGTGTGGAATTCGTATGCAATGGACCGAGAAAATCACAGTAAAATGGTTTTGGAGAAAAGCAAAGTCTTTTCGTTAGGCAAGTGCATAAAATGTCATCTATACAAACAGAAATATCATGTTTGTTTGCCACAGTTCCTCTAGCTTTCTCCCTAGAAAATACGAATGTGTAGTGCTGGTGTCTCCATGTGGAACCAATTACCGATTCCAAGCACAAAATTAAATGTTCCCCGATAAAAAACATTCAAAACAATAAAGTCCGTGGATAATATCAGGAATACAAAAACACAGAGGCTGTAGCAATATCTGGGATTGAGTTAGCCAAAACACAACCGGATATTTCCGGTTTCATCCAGTCATATCTGGACAAACTGGTGTGGAATTCGTATGCAATGGACCGAGAGAATCACAGTAGAAATGGTTTTGGAGAAAAGCAAAGTCTTTTCGTTAGGCAAGTGCAATTAGTGTTTCTGAGGTGCAAAATTAAATGTTGCCTGATAAAAACATTCAAAACAATACAGTCCATCAATAATATCCAGAAAACACAAACACACAGGCTTTCACAATGTTTCGGATTGAGTTAGCCAAAACTCAACAGCATATTTCTGTTTCATCGAATCATATCCGGACAAACTGGTGTGGAATTCGTATGCAATGGATTGAGAAAACCACAGTAAAAATGACTTTGGAGAAGAGCAAAGTCATTTCGTTAGGCAAGTGCATAAAATGTCTTCAATACAAACAGAAATATCATGTTTATTTGTCACAGTTCCTCTAGCTTTCTCCCTAGAAATACGAATGTGTAGAGCTGGTGTCTCCATGTGGAACCAATTACTGTATCCAAGCTTAAAATAAAATGTTCTCCAATAAAAAACATTCAAAACAATAAAGTCCGTGGATAATATCCAGAAAACACACACACTGAGGCTGTATTAATAGCTGGGATTGAGTTAGCCAAAACAAATCCGGATACTTTTTCACTTTCATTAAGGTCATATCCGGACAAAGTGGTGTGTAATTTCTATGCAATGCACTGAGAAAATCACAGTAAAAATGGTTTTGGAGAAAAGCAAAGTCTTTTCGTTAGGCAAGTGCATGAAATGTCATCTATACAAACAGATATATCATGTTTGTTTGCCGCAGTCCCAGTAGCTTTCTCCCTAGAAAATACGAATGTGTAGCGCTGGTGTCTCCATGTGGAACCAATTAGTGATTCCAAGCACAAAATTAAATGTTCCCTGATAAAAAAACATTCAAAACAATAAAGTCCGTGGAAAATATCAGGAATACAAAAACACAGAGGCTGTAGCAATATCTGGGATTGAGTTAGCCAAAACACAACCGGATATTTCCGGTTTCATCCAGTCATATCTGGACAAACTGGTGTGGAATTTGTATGCAATGGACCGAGAAAATCACAGTAAAAATGGTTGTGGAGAAAAGCAAACTCTTTTCTTTAGGCAAGTCCATAAAATGTCATCTATACAAACAGAAATATCATGTTTGTTTGCCGAACTTCCTCTAGCTTTCTATCTAGAAAATACGAATGTGTGGAGCTGGTGTCCCCTTGATGAACCAATGAGTGTTTCAACGGTAGAAAATTAAATGTTCCCTGATAAAAAACATTCAAAACAATAAAGTCCATCGATAATATCAAGAAAACACAAACACAGAGGCTTTCACAATATTTTGGATTGAGTTAGCCAAAACACAACCGGATATTTCTTGTTCCATCCAGTCATATCCGGACAAACTGGTGTGGAATTCGTATGCAATGGACCGAGAAAATCACAGTAAAATGGTTTTGGAGAAAAGCAAAGTCTTTTCGTTAGGCAAGTGCATAAAATGTCATCTATACAAACAGAAATATCATGTTTGTTTGCCACAGTTCCTCTAGCTTTCTCCCTAGAAAATACGAATGTGTAGTGCTGGTGTCTCCATGTGGAACCAATTACCGATTCCAAGCACAAAATTAAATGTTCCCCGATAAAAAACATTCAAAACAATAAAGTCCGTGGATAATATCAGGAATACAAAAACACAGAGGCTGTAGCAATATCTGGGATTGAGTTAGCCAAAACACAACCGGATATTTCCGGTTTCATCCAGTCATATCTGGACAAACTGGTGTGGAATTTGTATGCAATGGACCGAGAGAATCACAGTAGAAATGGTTTTGGAGAAAAGCAAAGTCTTTTCGTTAGGCAAGTGCAATTAGTGTTTCTGAGGTGCAAAATTAAATGTTGCCTGATAAAAACATTCAAAACAATACAGTCCATCAATAATATCCAGAAAACACAAACACACAGGCTTTCACAATGTTTCGGATTGAGTTAGCCAAAACTCAACAGTATATTTCTGTTTCATCGAATCATATCCGGACAAACTGGTGTGGAATTCGTATGCAATGGATTGAGAAAACCACAGTAAAAATGACTTTGGAGAAGAGCAAAGTCTTTTCGTTAGGCAAGTGCATAAAATGTCATCAATACAAACAGAAATATCATGTTTATTTGTCACAGTTCCTCTAGCTTTCTCCCTAGAAATACGAATGTGTAGAGCTGGTGTCTCCATGTGGAACCAATTACTGTATCCAAGCTTAAAATAAAATGTTCTCCGATAAAAAACATTCAAAACAATAAAGTCCGTTGATAATATCCAGAAAACACACACACTGAGGCTGTATTAATAGCTGGGATTGAGTTAGCCAAAACAAATCCGGATACTTTTTCACTTTCATTAAGGTCATATCCGGACAAAGTGGTGTGTAATTTCTATGCAATGCACTGAGAAAATCACAGTAAAAATGGTTTTGGAGAAAAGCAAAGTCTTTTCGTTAGGCAAGTGCATGAAATGTCATCTATACAAACAGATATATCATGTTTGTTTGCCACAGTCCCAGTAGCTTTCTCCCTAGAAAATACGAATGTGTAGCGCTGGTGTCTCCATGTGGAACCAATTAGTGATTCCAAGCACAAAATTAAATGTTCCCTGATAAAAAACATTCAAAACAATAAAGTCCGTGGAAAATATCAGGAATACAAAAACACAGAGGCTGTAGCAATATCTGGCATTGAGTTAGCCAAAACACAACCGGATATTTCCGGTTTCATCCAGTCATATCTGGATAAACTGGTGTGGAATTTGTATGCAATGGACCGAGAAAATCACAGTAAAAATGGTTGTGGAGAAAAGCAAACTCTTTTCTTTAGGCAAGTCCATAAAATGTCATCTATACAAACAGAAATATCATGTTTGTTTGCCGAACTTCCTCTAGCTTTCTATCTAGAAAATACGAATGTGTGGAGCTGGTGTCCCCTTGATGAACCAATGAGTGTTTCAACGGTAGAAAATTAAATGTTCCCTGATAAAAAAACATTCAAAACAATAAAGTCCATCGATAATATCAAGAAAACACAAACACAGAGGCTTTCACAATATTTTGGATTGAGTTAGCCAAAACACAACCGGATATTTCTTGTTCCATCCAGTCATATCCGGACAAACTGGTGTGGAATTCGTATGCAATGGACCGAGAAAATCACAGTAAAATGGTTTTGGAGAAAAGCAAAGTCTTTTCGTTAGGCAAGTGCATAAAATGTCATCTATACAAACAGAAATATCATGTTTGTTTGCCACAGTTCCTCTAGCTTTCTCCCTAGAAAATACGAATGTGTAGTGCTGGTGTCTCCATGTGGAACCAATTAGCGATTCCAAGCACAAAATTAAATGTTCCCCGATAAAAAACATTCAAAACAATAAAGTCCGTGGATAATATCAGGAATACAAAAACACAGAGGCTGTAGCAATATCTGGGATTGAGTTAGCCAAAACACAACCGGATATTTCCGGTTTCATCCAGTCATATCTGGACAAACTGGTGTGGAATTCGTATGCAATGGACCGAGAGAATCACAGTAGAAATGGTTTTGGAGAAAAGCAAAGTCTTTTCGTTAGGCAAGTGCAATTAGTGTTTCTGAGGTGCAAAATTAAATGTTGCCTGATAAAAACATTCAAAACAATACAGTCCATCAATAATATCCAGAAAACACAAACACACAGGCTTTCACAATGTTTCGGATTGAGTTAGCCAAAACTCAACAGCATATTTCTGTTTCATCGAATCATATCCGGACAAACTGGTGTGGAATTCGTATGCAATGGATTGAGAAAACCACAGTAAAAATGACTTTGGAGAAGAGCAAAGTCATTTCGTTAGGCAAGTGCATAAAATGTCTTCAATACAAACAGAAATATCATGTTTATTTGTCACAGTTCCTCTAGCTTTCTCCCTAGAAATACGAATGTGTAGAGCTGGTGTCTCCATGTGGAACCAATTACTGTATCCAAGCTTAAAATAAAATGTTCTCCAATAAAAAACATTCAAAACAATAAAGTCCGTGGATAATATCCAGAAAACACACACACTGAGGCTGTATTAATAGCTGGGATTGAGTTAGCCAAAACAAATCCGGATACTTTTTCACTTTCATTAAGGTCATATCCGGACAAAGTGGTGTGTAATTTCTATGCAATGCACTGAGAAAATCAGAGTAAAAATGGTTTTGGAGAAAAGCAAAGTCTTTTCGTTAGGCAAGTGCATGAAATGTCATCTATACAAACAGATATATCATGTTTGTTTGCCGCAGTCCCAGTAGCTTTCTCCCTAGAAAATACGAATGTGTAGCGCTGGTGTCTCCATGTGGAACCAATTAGTGATTCCAAGCACAAAATTAAATGTTCCCTGATAAAAAAACATTCAAAACAATAAAGTCCGTGGAAAATATCAGGAATACAAAAACACAGAGGCTGTAGCAATATCTGGGATTGAGTTAGCCAAAACACAACCGGATATTTCCGGTTTCATCCAGTCATATCTGGACAAACTGGTGTGGAATTTGTATGCAATGGACCGAGAAAATCACAGTAAAAATGGTTGTGGAGAAAAGCAAACTCTTTTCTTTAGGCAAGTCCATAAAATGTCATCTATACAAACAGAAATATCATGTTTGTTTGCCGAACTTCCTCTAGCTTTCTATCTAGAAAATACGAATGTGTGGAGCTGGTGTCCCCTTGATGAACCAATGAGTGTTTCAACGGTAGAAAATTAAATGTTCCCTGATAAAAAACATTCAAAACAATAAAGTCCATCGATAATATCAAGAAAACACAAACACAGAGGCTTTCACAATATTTTGGATTGAGTTAGCCAAAACACAACCGGATATTTCTTGTTCCATCCAGTCATATCCGGACAAACTGGTGTGGAATTCGTATGCAATGGACCGAGAAAATCACAGTAAAATGGTTTTGGAGAAAAGCAAAGTCTTTTCGTTAGGCAAGTGCATAAAATGTCATCTATACAAACAGAAATATCATGTTTGTTTGCCACAGTTCCTCTAGCTTTCTCCCTAGAAAATACGAATGTGTAGTGCTGGTGTCTCCATGTGGAACCAATTACCGATTCCAAGCACAAAATTAAATGTTCCCCGATAAAAAACATTCAAAACAATAAAGTCCGTGGATAATATCAGGAATACAAAAACACAGAGGCTGTAGCAATATCTGGGATTGAGTTAGCCAAAACACAACCGGATATTTCCGGTTTCATCCAGTCATATCTGGACAAACTGGTGTGGAATTCGTATGCAATGGACCGAGAGAATCACAGTAGAAATGGTTTTGGAGAAAAGCAAAGTCTTTTCGTTAGGCAAGTGCAATTAGTGTTTCTGAGGTGCAAAATTAAATGTTGCCTGATAAAAACATTCAAAACAATACAGTCCATCAATAATATCCAGAAAACACAAACACACAGGCTTTCACAATGTTTCGGATTGAGTTAGCCAAAACTCAACAGTATATTTCTGTTTCATCGAATCATATCCGGACAAACTGGTGTGGAATTCGTATGCAATGGATTGAGAAAACCACAGTAAAAATGACTTTGGAGAAGAGCAAAGTCTTTTCGTTAGGCAAGTGCATAAAATGTCATCAATACAAACAGAAATATCATGTTTATTTGTCACAGTTCCTCTAGCTTTCTCCCTAGAAATACGAATGTGTAGAGCTGGTGTCTCCATGTGGAACCAATTACTGTATCCAAGCTTAAAATAAAATGTTCTCCGATAAAAAACATTCAAAACAATAAAGTCCGTTGATAATATATAGAAAACACACACACTGAGGCTGTATTAATAGCTGGGATTGAGTTAGCCAAAACAAATCCGGATACTTTTTCACTTTCATTAAGGTCATATCTGGACAAAATGGTGTGTAATTTCTATGCAATGCACTGAGAAAATCACAGTAAAAATGGTTTTGGAGAAAAGCAAAGTCTTTTCGTTAGGCAAGTGCATGAAATGTCATCTATACAAACAGATATATCATGTTTGTTTGCCGCAGTCCCAGTAGCTTTCTCCCTAGAAAATACGAATGTGTAGCGCTGGTGTCTCCATGTGGAACCAATTACCGATTCCAAGCACAAAATTAAATGTTCCCCGATAAAAAACATTCAAAACAATAAAGTCCGTGGATAATATCAGGAATACAAAAACACAGAGGCTGTAGCAATATCTGGGATTGAGTTAGCCAAAACACAACCGGATATTTCCGGGTTCATCCAGTCATATCTGGACAAACTGGTGTGGAATTTGTATGCAATGGACCGAGAAAATCACAGTAAAAATGGTTGTGGAGAAAAGCAAACTCTTTTCTTTAGGCAAGTCCATAAAATGTCATCTATGCAAACAGAAATATCATGTTTGTTTGCCGAACTTCCTCTAGCTTTCTATCTAGAAAATACGAATGTGTGGAGCTGGTGTCCCCTTGATGAACCAATGAGTG
The DNA here is from genome assembly GCF_033115175.1 of Lepus europaeus. Taxonomy (NCBI): domain Eukaryota; kingdom Metazoa; phylum Chordata; class Mammalia; order Lagomorpha; family Leporidae; genus Lepus; species Lepus europaeus. Next base: position 1,497,006 of record NW_026909158.1, on the reverse strand, counting down.
TTTCAACGGTAGAAAATTAAATGTTCCCTGATAAAAAAACATTCAAAACAATAAAGTCCATCGATAATATCAAGAAAACACAAACACAGAGGCTTTCACAATATTTTGGATTGAGTTAGCCAAAACACAACCGGATATTTCTTGTTTCATCCAGTCATATCCGGACAAACTGGTGTGGAATTCGTATGCAATGGACCGAGAAAATCACAGTAAAATGGTTTTGGAGAAAAGCAAAGTCTTTTCGTTAGGCAAGTGCATAAAATGTCATCTATACAAACAGAAATATCATGTTTGTTTGCCACAGTTCCTCTAGCTTTCTCCCTAGAAAATACGAATGTGTAGTGCTGGTGTCTCCATGTGGAACCAATTACCGATTCCAAGCACAAAATTAAATGTTCCCCGATAAAAAACATTCAAAACAATAAAGTCCGTGGATAATATCAGGAATACAAAAACACAGAGGCTGTAGCAATATCTGGGATTGAGTTAGCCAAAACACAACCGGATATTTCCGGGTTCATCCAGTCATATCTGGACAAACTGGTGTGGAATTCGTATGCAATGGACCGAGAGAATCACAGTAGAAATGGTTTTGGAGAAAAGCAAAGTCTTTTCGTTAGGCAAGTGCAATTAGTGTTTCTGAGGTGCAAAATTAAATGTTGCCTGATAAAAACATTCAAAACAATACAGTCCATCAATAATATCCAGAAAACACAAACACACAGGCTTTCACAATGTTTCGGATTGAGTTAGCCAAAACTCAACAGCATATTTCTGTTTCATCGAATCATATCCGGACAAACTGGTGTGGAATTCGTATGCAATGGATTGAGAAAACCACAGTAAAAATGACTTTGGAGAAGAGCAAAGTCTTTTCGTTAGGCAAGTGCATAAAATGTCATCAATACAAACAGAAATATCATGTTTATTTGTCACAGTTCCTCTAGCTTTCTCCCTAGAAATACGAATGTGTAGAGCTGGTGTCTCCATGTGGAACCAATTACTGTATCCAAGCTTAAAATAAAATGTTCTCCGATAAAAAACATTCAAAACAATAAAGTCTGTTGATAATATCCAGAAAACACACACACTGAGGCTGTATTAATAGCTGGGATTGAGTTAGCCAAAACAAATCCGGATACTTTTTCACTTTCATTAAGGTCATATCCGGACAAAGTGGTGTGTAATTTCTATGCAATGCACTGAGAAAATCACAGTAAAAATGGTTTTGGAGAAAAGCAAAGTCTTTTCGTTAGGCAAGTGCATGAAATGTCATCTATACAAACAGATATATCATGTTTGTTTGCCGCAGTCCCAGTAGCTTTCTCCCTAGAAAATACGAATGTGTAGCGCTGGTGTCTCCATGTGGAACCAATTAGTGATTCCAAGCACAAAATTAAATGTTCCCTGATAAAAAACATTCAAAACAATAAAGTCCGTGGAAAATATCAGGAATACAAAAACACAGAGGCTGTAGCAATATCTGGCATTGAGTTAGCCAAAACACAACCGGATATTTCCGGTTTCATCCAGTCATATCTGGACAAACTGGTGTGGAATTTGTATGCAATGGACCGAGAAAATCACAGTAAAAATGGTTGTGGAGAAAAGCAAACTCTTTTCTTTAGGCAAGTCCATAAAATGTCATCTATACAAACAGAAATATCATGTTTGTTTGCCGAACTTCCTCTAGCTTTCTATCTAGAAAATACGAATGTGTGGAGCTGGTGTCCCCTTGATGAACCAATGAGTGTTTCAACGGTAGAAAATTAAATGTTCCCTGATAAAAAAACATTCAAAACAATAAAGTCCATCGATAATATCAAGAAAACACAAACACAGAGGCTTTCACAATATTTTGGATTGAGTTAGCCAAAACACAACCGGATATTTCTTGTTTCATCCAGTCATATCCGGACAAACTGGTGTGGAATTCGTATGCAATGGACCGAGAAAATCACAGTAAAATGGTTTTGGAGAAAAGCAAAGTCTTTTCGTTAGGCAAGTGCATAAAATGTCATCTATACAAACAGAAATATCATGTTTGTTTGCCACAGTTCCTCCAGCTTTCTCCCTAGAAAATACGAATGTGTAGTGCTGGTGTCTCCATGTGGAACCAATTACCGATTCCAAGCACAAAATTAAATGTTCCCCGATAAAAAACATTCAAAACAATAAAGTCCGTGGATAATATCAGGAATACAAAAACACAGAGGCTGTAGCAATATCTGGGATTGAGTTAGCCAAAACACAACCGGATATTTCCGGTTTCATCCAGTCATATCTGGACAAACTGGTGTGGAATTCGTATGCAATGGACCGAGAGAATCACAGTAGAAATGGTTTTGGAGAAAAGCAAAGTCTTTTCGTTAGGCAAGTGCAATTAGTGTTTCTGAGGTGCAAAATTAAATGTTGCCTGATAAAAAAAGCATTCAAAACAATACAGTCCATCAATAATATCCAGAAAACACAAACACACAGGCTTTCACAATGTTTCGGATTGAGTTAGCCAAAACTCAACAGTATATTTCTGTTTCATCGAATCATATCCGGACAAACTGGTGTGGAATTCGTATGCAATGGATTGAGAAAACCACAGTAAAAATGACTTTGGAGAAGAGCAAAGTCTTTTCGTTAGGCAAGTGCATAAAATGTCATCAATACAAACAGAAATATCATGTTTATTTGTCACAGTTCCTCTAGCTTTCTCCCTAGAAATACGAATGTGTAGAGCTGGTGTCTCCATGTGGAACCAATTACTGTATCCAAGCTTAAAATAAAATGTTCTCCGATAAAAAACATTCAAAACAATAAAGTCCGTTGATAATATATAGAAAACACACACACTGAGGCTGTATTAATAGCTGGGATTGAGTTAGCCAAAACAAATCCGGATACTTTTTCACTTTCATTAAGGTCATATCTGGACAAAATGGTGTGTAATTTCTATGCAATGCACTGAGAAAATCACAGTAAAAATGGTTTTGGAGAAAAGCAAAGTCTTTTCGTTAGGCAAGTGCATGAAATGTCATCTATACAAACAGATATATCATGTTTGTTTGCCGCAGTCCCAGTAGCTTTCTCCCTAGAAAATACGAATGTGTAGCGCTGGTGTCTCCATGTGGAACCAATTACCGATTCCAAGCACAAAATTAAATGTTCCCCGATAAAAAACATTCAAAACAATAAAGTCCGTGGATAATATCAGGAATACAAAAACACAGAGGCTGTAGCAATATCTGGGATTGAGTTAGCCAAAACACAACCGGATATTTCCGGGTTCATCCAGTCATATCTGGACAAACTGGTGTGGAATTTGTATGCAATGGACCGAGAAAATCACAGTAAAAATGGTTGTGGAGAAAAGCAAACTCTTTTCTTTAGGCAAGTCCATAAAATGTCATCTATGCAAACAGAAATATCATGTTTGTTTGCCGAACTTCCTCTAGCTTTCTATCTAGAAAATACGAATGTGTGGAGCTGGTGTCCCCTTGATGAACCAATGAGTGTTTCAACGGTAGAAAATTAAATGTTCCCTGATAAAAAAACATTCAAAACAATAAAGTCCATCGATAATATCAAGAAAACACAAACACAGAGGCTTTCACAATATTTTGGATTGAGTTAGCCAAAACACAACCGGATATTTCTTGTTTCATCCAGTCATATCCGGACAAACTGGTGTGGAATTCGTATGCAATGGACCGAGAAAATCACAGTAAAATGGTTTTGGAGAAAAGCAAAGTCTTTTCGTTAGGCAAGTGCATAAAATGTCATCTATACAAACAGAAATATCATGTTTGTTTGCCACAGTTCCTCTAGCTTTCTCCCTAGAAAATACGAATGTGTAGTGCTGGTGTCTCCATGTGGAACCAATTACCGATTCCAAGCACAAAATTAAATGTTCCCCGATAAAAAACATTCAAAACAATAAAGTCCGTGGATAATATCAGGAATACAAAAACACAGAGGCTGTAGCAATATCTGGGATTGAGTTAGCCAAAACACAACCGGATATTTCCGGGTTCATCCAGTCATATCTGGACAAACTGGTGTGGAATTCGTATGCAATGGACCGAGAGAATCACAGTAGAAATGGTTTTGGAGAAAAGCAAAGTCTTTTCGTTAGGCAAGTGCAATTAGTGTTTCTGAGGTGCAAAATTAAATGTTGCCTGATAAAAACATTCAAAACAATACAGTCCATCAATAATATCCAGAAAACACAAACACACAGGCTTTCACAATGTTTCGGATTGAGTTAGCCAAAACTCAACAGCATATTTCTGTTTCATCGAATCATATCCGGACAAACTGGTGTGGAATTCGTATGCAATGGATTGAGAAAACCACAGTAAAAATGACTTTGGAGAAGAGCAAAGTCTTTTCGTTAGGCAAGTGCATAAAATGTCATCAATACAAACAGAAATATCATGTTTATTTGTCACAGTTCCTCTAGCTTTCTCCCTAGAAATACGAATGTGTAGAGCTGGTGTCTCCATGTGGAACCAATTACTGTATCCAAGCTTAAAATAAAATGTTCTCCAATAAAAAACATTCAAAACAATAAAGTCTGTTGATAATATCCAGAAAACACACACACTGAGGCTGTATTAATAGCTGGGATTGAGTTAGCCAAAACAAATCCGGATACTTTTTCACTTTCATTAAGGTCATATCCGGACAAAGTGGTGTGTAATTTCTATGCAATGCACTGAGAAAATCACAGTAAAAATGGTTTTGGAGAAAAGCAAAGTCTTTTCGTTAGGCAAGTGCATGAAATGTCATCTATACAAACAGATATATCATGTTTGTTTGCCGCAGTCCCAGTAGCTTTCTCCCTAGAAAATACGAATGTGTAGCGCTGGTGTCTCCATGTGGAACCAATTAGTGATTCCAAGCACAAAATTAAATGTTCCCTGATAAAAAACATTCAAAACAATAAAGTCCGTGGAAAATATCAGGAATACAAAAACACAGAGGCTGTAGCAATATCTGGCATTGAGTTAGCCAAAACACAACCGGATATTTCCGGTTTCATCCAGTCATATCTGGACAAACTGGTGTGGAATTTGTATGCAATGGACCGAGAAAATCACAGTAAAAATGGTTGTGGAGAAAAGCAAACTCTTTTCTTTAGGCAAGTCCATAAAATGTCATCTATACAAACAGAAATATCATGTTTGTTTGCCGAACTTCCTCTAGCTTTCTATCTAGAAAATACGAATGTGTGGAGCTGGTGTCCCCTTGATGAACCAATGAGTGTTTCAACGGTAGAAAATTAAATGTTCCCTGATAAAAAAACATTCAAAACAATAAAGTCCATCGATAATATCAAGAAAACACAAACACAGAGGCTTTCACAATATTTTGGATTGAGTTAGCCAAAACACAACCGGATATTTCTTGTTTCATCCAGTCATATCCGGACAAACTGGTGTGGAATTCGTATGCAATGGACCGAGAAAATCACAGTAAAATGGTTTTGGAGAAAAGCAAAGTCTTTTCGTTAGGCAAGTGCATAAAATGTCATCTATACAAACAGAAATATCATGTTTGTTTGCCACAGTTCCTCTAGCTTTCTCCCTAGAAAATACGAATGTGTAGTGCTGGTGTCTCCATGTGGAACCAATTACCGATTCCAAGCACAAAATTAAATGTTCCCCGATAAAAAACATTCAAAACAATAAAGTCCGTGGATAATATCAGGAATACAAAAACACAGAGGCTGTAGCAATATCTGGCATTGAGTTAGCCAAAACACAACCGGATATTTCCGGTTTCATCCAGTCATATCTGGACAAACTGGTGTGGAATTCGTATGCAATGGACCGAGAGAATCACAGTAGAAATGGTTTTGGAGAAAAGCAAAGTCTTTTCGTTAGGCAAGTGCAATTAGTGTTTCTGAGGTGCAAAATTAAATGTTGCCTGATAAAAAAAGCATTCAAAACAATACAGTCCATCAATAATATCCAGAAAACACAAACACACAGGCTTTCACAATGTTTCGGATTGAGTTAGCCAAAACTCAACAGCATATTTCTGTTTCATCGAATCATATCCGGACAAACTGGTGTGGAATTCGTATGCAATGGATTGAGAAAACCACAGTAAAAATGACTTTGGAGAAGAGCAAAGTCTTTTCGTTAGGCAAGTGCATAAAATGTCATCAATACAAACAGAAATATCATGTTTATTTGTCACAGTTCCTCTAGCTTTCTCCCTAGAAATACGAATGTGTAGAGCTGGTGTCTCCATGTGGAACCAATTACTGTATCCACGCTTAAAATAAAATGTTCTCCGATAAAAAACATTCAAAACAATAAAGTCCGTTGATAATATCCAGAAAACACACACACTGAGGCTGTATTAATAGCTGGGATTGAGTTAGCCAAAACAAATCCGGATACTTTTTCACTTTCATTAAGGTCATATCCGGACAAAGTGGTGTGTAATTTCTATGCAATGCACTGAGAAAATCACAGTAAAAATGGTTTTGGAGAAAAGCAAAGTCTTTTCGTTAGGCAAGTGCATGAAATGTCATCTATACAAACAGATATATCATGTTTGTTTGCCGCAGTCCCAGTAGCTTTCTCCCTAGAAAATACGAATGTGTAGCGCTGGTGTCTCCATGTGAACCAATTAGTGATTCCAAGCACAAAATTAAATGTTCCCTGATAAAAAACATTCAAAACAATAAAGTCCGTGGAAAATATCAGGAATACAAAAACACAGAGTCTGTAGCAATATCTGGCATTGAGTTAGCCAAAACACAACCGGATATTTCCGGTTTCATCCAGTCATATCTGGACAAACTGGTGTGGAATTTGTATGCAATGGCCCGAGAAAATCACAGTAAAAATGGTTGTGGAGAAAAGCAAACTCTTTTCTTTAGGCAAGTCCATAAAATGTCATCTATGCAAACAGAAATATCATGTTTGTTTGCCGAACTTCCTCTAGCTTTCTATCTAGAAAATACGAATGTGTGGAGCTGGTGTCCCCTTGATGAACCAATGAGTGTTTCAACGGTAGAAAATTAAATGTTCCCTGATAAAAAAACATTCAAAACAATAAAGTCCATCGATAATATCAAGAAAACACAAACACAGAGGCTTTCACAATATTTTGGATTGAGTTAGCCAAAACACAACCGGATATTTCTTGTTTCATCCAGTCATATCCGGACAAACTGGTGTGGAATTCGTATGCAATGGACCGAGAAAATCACAGTAAAAATGACTTTGGAGAAGAGCAAAGTCTTTTCGTTAGGCAAGTGCATAAAATGTCATCAATACAAACAGAAATATCATGTTTATTTGTCACAGTTCCTCTAGCTTTCTCCCTAGAAATACGAATGTGTAGAGCTGGTGTCTCCATGTGGAACCAATTACTGTATCCAAGCTTAAAATAAAATGTTCTCCGATAAAAAACATTCAAAACAATAAAGTCCGTGGATAATATCCAGAAAACACACACACTGAGGCTGTATTAATAGCTGGGATTGAGTTAGCCAAAACAAATCCGGATACTTTTTCACTTTCATTAAGGTCATATCCGGACAAAGTGGTGTGTAATTTCTATGCAATGCACTGAGAAAATCACAGTAAAAATGGTTTTGGAGAAAAGCAAAGTCTTTTCGTTAGGCAAGTGCATGAAATGTCATCTATACAAACAGATATATCATGTTTGTTTGCCGCAGTCCCAGTAGCTTTCTCCCTAGAAAATACGAATGTGTAGCGCTGGTGTCTCCATGTGGAACCAATTAGTGATTCCAAGCACAAAATTAAATGTTCCCTGATAAAAAACATTCAAAACAATAAAGTCCGTGGAAAATATCAGGAATACAAAAACACAGAGGCTGTAGCAATATCTGGCATTGAGTTAGCCAAAACACAACCGGATATTTCCGGTTTCATCCAGTCATATCTGGACAAACTGGTGTGGAATTTGTATGCAATGGACCGAGAAAATCACAGTAAAAATGGTTGTGGAGAAAAGCAAACTCTTTTCTTTAGGCAAGTCCATAAAATGTCATCTATACAAACAGAAATATCATGTTTGTTTGCCGAACTTCCTCTAGCTTTCTATCTAGAAAATACGAATGTGTGGAGCTGGTGTCCCCTTGATGAACCAATGAGTGTTTCAACGGTAGAAAATTAAATGTTCCCTGATAAAAAACATTCAAAACAATAAAGTCCATCGATAATATCAAGAAAACACAAACACAGAGGCTTTCACAATATTTTGGATTGAGTTAGCCAAAACACAACCGGATATTTCTTGTTTCATCCAGTCATATCCGGACAAACTGGTGTGGAATTCGTATGCAATGGACCGAGAAAATCACAGTAAAATGGTTTTGGAGAAAAGCAAAGTCTTTTCGTTAGGCAAGTGCATAAAATGTCATCTATACAAACAGAAATATCATGTTTGTTTGCCACAGTTCCTCTAGCTTTCTCCCTAGAAAATATGAATGTGTAGTGCTGGTGTCTCCATGTGGAACCAATTACCGATTCCAAGCACAAAATTAAATGTTCCCCGATAAAAAACATTCAAAACAATAAAGTCCGTGGATAATATCAGGAATACAAAAACACAGAGGCTGTAGCAATATCTGGGATTGAGTTAGCCAAAACACAACCGGATATTTCCGGTTTCATCCAGTCATATCTGGACAAACTGGTGTGGAATTCGTATGCAATGGACCGAGAGAATCACAGTAGAAATGGTTTTGGAGAAAAGCAAAGTCTTTTCGTTAGGCAAGTGCAATTAGTGTTTCTGAGGTGCAAAATTAAATGTTGCCTGATAAAAACATTCAAAACAATACAGTCCATCAATAATATCCAGAAAACACAAACACACAGGCTTTCACAATGTTTCGGATTGAGTTAGCCAAAACTCGACAGCATATTTCTGTTTCATCGAATCATATCCGGACAAACTGGTGTGGAATTCGTTTGCAATGGATTGAGAAAGCCACAGTAAAAATGACTTTGGAGAAGAGCAAAGTCTTTTCGTTAGGCAAGTGCATAAAATGTCATCAATACAAACAGAAATATCATGTTTATTTGTCACAGTTCCTCTAGCTTTCTCCCTAGAAATACGAATGTGTAGAGCTGGTGTCTCCATGTGGAACCAATTACTGTATCCAAGCTTAAAATAAAATGTTCTCCGATAAAAAACATTCAAAACAATAAAGTCCGTTGATAATATCCAGAAAACACACACACTGAGGCTGTATTAATAGCTGGGATTGAGTTAGCCAAAACAAATCCGGATATTTTTCACTTTCATTAAGGTCATATCCGGACAAAGTGGTGTGTAATTTCTATGCAATGCACTGAGAAAATCACAGTAAAAATGGTTTTGGAGAAAAGCAAAGTCTTTTCGTTAGGCAAGTGCATGAAATGTCATCTATACAAACAGATATATCATGTTTGTTTGCCGCAGTCCCAGTAGCTTTCTCCCTAGAAAATATGAATGTGTAGCGCTGGTGTCTCCATGTGGAACCAATTAGTGATTCCAAGCACAAAATTAAATGTTCCCTGATAAAAAACATTCAAAACAATAAAGTCCGTGGAAAATATCAGGAATACAAAAACACAGAGGCTGTAGCAATATCTGGCATTGAGTTAGCCAAAACACAACCGGATATTTCCGGTTTCATCCAGTCATATCTGGACAAACTGGTGTGGAATTTGTATGCAATGGACCGAGAAAATCACAGTAAAAATGGTTGTGGAGAAAAGCAAACTCTTTTCTTTAGGCAAGTCCATAAAATGTCATCTATACAAACAGAAATATCATGTTTGTTTGCCGAACTTCCTCTAGCTTTCTATCTAGAAAATACGAATGTGTGGAGCTGGTGTCCCCTTGATGAACCAATGAGTGTTTCAACGGTAGAAAATTAAATGTTCCCTGATAAAAAACATTCAAAACAATAAAGTCCATCGATAATATCAAGAAAACACAAACACAGAGGCTTTCACAATATTTTGGATTGAGTTAGCCAAAACACAACCGGATATTTCTTGTTTCATCCAGTCATATCCGGACAAACTGGTGTGGAATTCGTATGCAATGGACCGAGAAAATCACAGTAAAATGGTTTTGGAGAAAAGCAAAGTCTTTTTGTTAGGCAAGTGCATAAAATGTCATCTATACAAACAGAAATATCATGTTTGTTTGCCACAGTTCCTCTAGCTTTCTCCCTAGAAAATACGAATGTGTAGTGCTGGTGTCTCCATGTGGAACCAATTACCGATTCCAAGCACAAAATTAAATGTTCCCCGATAAAAAACATTCAAAACAATAAAGTCCGTGGATAATATCAGGAATACAAAAACACAGAGGCTGTAGCAATATCTGGGATTGAGTTAGCCAAAACACAACCGGATATTTCCGGTTTCATCCAGTCATATCTGGACAAACTGGTGTGGAATTCGTATGCAATGGACCGAGAGAATCACAGTAGAAATGGTTTTGGAGAAAAGCAAAGTCTTTTCGTTAGGCAAGTGCAATTAGTGTTTCTGAGGTGCAAAATTAAATGTTGCCTGATAAAAACATTCAAAACAATACAGTCCATCAATAATATCCAGAAAACACAAACACACAGGCTTTCACAATGTTTCGGATTGAGTTAGCCAAAACTCAACAGCATGTTTCTGTTTCATCGAATCATATCCGGACAAACTGGTGTGGAATTCGTATGCAATGGATTGAGAAAACCACAGTAAAAATGACTTTGGAGAAGAGCAAAGTCTTTTCGTTAGGCAAGTGCATAAAATGTCATCAATACAAACAGAAATATCATGTTTATTTGTCACAGTTCCTCTAGCTTTCTCCCTAGAAATACGAATGTGTAGAGCTGGTGTCTCCATGTGGAACCAATTACTGTATCCAAGCTTAAAATAAAATGTTCTCCGATAAAAAACATTCAAAACAATAAAGTCCATTGATAATATCCAGAAAACACACACACTGAGGCTGTATTAATAGCTGGGATTGAGTTAGCCAAAACAAATCCGGATACTTTTTCACTTTCATTAAGGTCATATCCGGACAAAGTGGTGTGTAATTTCTATGCAATGCACTGAGAAAATCACAGTAAAAATGGTTTTGGAGAAAAGCAAATTCTTTTCCTTAGGCAAGTGCATGAAATGTCATCTATACAAACAGATATATCATGTTTGTTTGCCGCAGTCCCAGTAGCTTTCTCCCTAGAAAATACGAATGTGTAGCGCTGGTGTCTCCATGTGGAACCAATTAGTGATTCCAAGCACAAAATTAAATGTTCCCTGATAAAAAACATTCAAAACAATAAAGTCCGTGGAAAATATCAGGAATACAAAAACACAGAGGCTGTAGCAATATCTGGCATTGAGTTAGCCAAAACACAACCGGATATTTCCGGTTTCATCCAGTCATATCTGGACAAACTGGTGTGGAATTTGTATGCAATGGACCGAGAAAATCACAGTAAAAATGGTTGTGGAGAAAAGCAAACTCTTTTCTTTAGGCAAGTCCATAAAATGTCATCTATACAAACAGAAATATCATGTTTGTTTGCCGAAATTCCTCTAGCTTTCTATCTAGAAAATACGAATGTGTGGAGCTGGTGTCCCCTTGATGAACCAATGAGTGTTTCAACGGTAGAAAATTAAATGTTCCCTGATAAAAAAACATTCAAAACAATAAAGTCCATCGATAATATCAAGAAAACACAAACACACAGGCTTTCACAATATTTTGGATTGAGTTAGCCAAAACACAACCGGATATTTCTTGTTTCATCCAGTCATATCCGGACAAACTGGTGTGGAATTCGTATGCAATGGACCGAGAAAATCACAGTAAAATGGTTTTGGAGAAAAGCAAAGTCTTTTTGTTAGGCAAGTGCATAAGATGTCATCTATACAAACAGAAATATCATGTTTGTTTGCCACAGTTCCTCTAGCTTTCTCCCTAGAAAATACGAATGTGTAGTGCTGGTGTCTCCATGTGGAACCAATTACCGATTCCAAGCACAAAATTAAATGTTCCCCGATAAAAAACATTCAAAACAATAAAGTCCGTGGATAATATCAGGAATACAAAAACACAGAGGCTGTAGCAATATCTGGGATTGAGTTAGCCAAAACACAACCGGATATTTCCGGTTTCATCCAGTCATATCTGGACAAACTGGTGTGGAATTCGTATGCAATGGACCGAGAGAATCACAGTAGAAATGGTTTTGGAGAAAAGCAAAGTCTTTTCGTTAGGCAAGTGCAATTAGTGTTTCTGAGGTGCAAAATTAAATGTTGCCTGATAAAAACATTCAAAACAATACAGTCCATCAATAATATCCAGAAAACACAAACAAACAGGCTTTCACAATGTTTCGGATTGAGTTAGCCAAAACTCGACAGCATATTTCTGTTTCATCGAATCATATCCGGACAAACTGGTGTGGAATTCGTTTGCAATGGATTGAGAAAGCCACAGTAAAAATGACTTTGGAGAAGAGCAAAGTCTTTTCGTTAGGCAAGTGCATAAAATGTCATCAATACAAACAGAAATATCATGTTTATTTCTCACAGTTCCTCTAGCTTTCTCCCTAGAAATACGAATGTGTAGAGCTGGTGTCTCCATGTGGAACCAATTACTGTATCCAAGCTTAAAATAAAATGTTCTCCGATAAAAAGCATTCAAAACAATAAAGTCCATTGATAATATCCAGAAAACACACACACTGAGGCTGTATTAATAGCTGGGATTGAGTTAGCCAAAACAAATCCGGATACTTTTTCACTTTCATTAAGGTCATATCCGGACAAAGTGGTGTGTAATTTCTATGCAATGCACTGAGAAAATCACAGTAAAAATGGTTTTGGAGAAAAGCAAAGTCTTTTCGTTAGGCAAGTGCATGAAATGTCATCTATACAAACAGATATATCATGTTTGTTTGCCGCAGTCCCAGTAGCTTTCTCCCTAGAAAATACGAATGTGTAGCGCTGGTGTCTCCATGTGGAACCAATTAGTGATTCCAAGCACAAAATTAAATGTTCCCTGATAAAAAACATTCAAAACAATAAAGTCCGTGGAAAATATCAGGAATACAAAAACACAGAGGCTGTAGCAATATCTGGCATTGAGTTAGCCAAAACACAACCGGATATTTCCGGTTTCATCCAGTCATATCTGGACAAACTGGTGTGGAATTTGTATGCAATGGACCGAGAAAATCACAGTAAAAATGGTTGTGGAGAAAAGCAAACTCTTTTCTTTAGGCAAGTCCATAAAATGTCATCTATACAAACAGAAATATCATGTTTGTTTGCCGAACTTCCTCTAGCTTTCTATCTAGAAAATACGAATGTGTGGAGCTGGTGTCCCCTTGATGAACCAATGAGTGTTTCAACGGTAGAAAATTAAATGTTCCCTGATAAAAAACATTCAAAACAATAAAGTCCATCGATAATATCAAGAAAACACAAACACAGAGGCTTTCACAATATTTTGGATTGAGTTAGCCAAAACACAACCGGATATTTCTTGTTCCATCCAGTCATATCCAGACAAACTGGTGTGGAATTCGTATGCAATGGACCGAGAAAATCACAGTAAAATGGTTTTGGAGAAAAGCAAAGTCTTTTCGTTAGGCAAGTGCATAAAATGTCATCTATACAAACAGAAATATCAAGTTTGTTTGCCACAGTTCCTCTAGCTTTCTCCCTAGAAAATACGAATGTGTAGTGCTGGTGTCTCCATGTGGAACCAATTACCGATTCCAAGCACAAAATTAAATGTTCCCCGATAAAAAACATTCAAAACAATAAAGTCCGTGGATAATATCAGGAATACAAAAACACAGAGGCTGTAGCAATATCTGGGATTGAGTTAGCCAAAACACAACCGGATATTTCCGGTTTCATCCAGTCATATCTGGACAAACTGGTGTGGAATTCGTATGCAATGGACCGAGAGAATCACAGTAGAAATGGTTTTGGAGAAAAGCAAAGTCTTTTCGTTAGGCAAGTGCAATTAGTGTTTCTGAGGTGCAAAATTAAATGTTGCCTGATAAAAACATTCAAAACAATACAGTCCATCAATAATATCCAGAAAACACAAACACACAGGCTTTCACAATGTTTCGGATTGAGTTAGCCAAAACTCGACAGCATATTTCTGTTTCATCGAATCATATCCGGACAAACTGGTGTGGAATTCGTTTGCAATGGATTGAGAAAGCCACAGTAAAAATGACTTTGGAGAAGAGCAAAGTCTTTTCGTTAGGCAAGTGCATAAAATGTCATCAATACAAACAGAAATATCATGTTTATTTCTCACAGTTCCTCTAGCTTTCTCCCTAGAAATACGAATGTGTAGAGCTGGTGTCTCCATGTGGAACCAATTACTGTATCCAAGCTTAAAATAAAATGTTCTCCGATAAAAAGCATTCAAAACAATAAAGTCCGTGGATAATATCCAGAAAACACACACACTGAGGCTGTATTAATAGCTGGGATTGAGTTAGCCAAAACAAATCCGGATACTTTTTCACTTTCATTAAGGTCATATCCGGACAAAGTGGTGTGTAATTTCTATGCAATGCACTGAGAAAATCACAGTAAAAATGGTTTTGGAGAAAAGCAAAGTCTTTTCGTTAGGCAAGTGTATGAAATGTCATCTATACAAACAGATATATCATGTTTGTTTGCCGCAGTCCCAGTAGCTTTCTCTCTAGAAAATACAAATGTGTAGCGCTGGTGTCTCCATGTGGAACCAATTAGTGATTCCAAGCACAAAATTAAATGTTCCCTGATAAAAAACATTCAAAACAATAAAGTCCGTGGAAAATATCAGGAATACAAAAACACAGAGGCTGTAGCAATATCTGGCATTGAGTTAGCCAAAACACAACCGGATATTTCCGGTTTCATCCAGTCATATCTGGACAAACTGGTGTGGAATTTGTATGCAATGGACCGAGAAAATCACAGTAAAAATGGTTGTGGAGAAAAGCAAACTCTTTTCTTTAGGCAAGTCCATAAAATGTCATCTATACAAACAGAAATATCATGTTTGTTTGCCGAACTTCCTCTAGCTTTCTATCTAGAAAATACGAATGTGTGGAGCTGGTGTCCCCTTGATGAACCAATGAGTGTTTCAACGGTAGAAAATTAAATGTTCCCTGATAAAAAACATTCAAAACAATAAAGTCCGTGGAAAATATCAGGAATACAAAAACACAGAGGCTGTAGCAATATCTGGCATTGAGTTAGCCAAAACACAACCGGATATTTCCGGTTTCATCCAGTCATATCTGGACAAACTGGTGTGGAATTTGTATGCAATGGACCGAGAAAATCACAGTAAAAATGGTTGTGGAGAAAAGCAAACTCTTTTCTTTAGGCAAGTCCATAAAATGTCATCTATACAAACAGAAATATCATGTTTGTTTGCCGAACTTCCTCTAGCTTTCTATCTAGAAAATACGAATGTGTGGAGCTGGTGTCCCCTTGATGAACCAATGAGTGTTTCAACGGTAGAAAATTAAATGTTCCCTGATAAAAAACATTCAAAACAATAAAGTCCATCGATAATATCAAGAAAACACAAACACAGAGGCTTTCACAATATTTTGGATTGAGTTAGCCAAAACACAACCGGATATTTCTTGTTCCATCCAGTCATATCCAGACAAACTGGTGTGGAATTCGTATGCAATGGACCGAGAAAATCACAGTAAAATGGTTTTGGAGAAAAGCAAAGTCTTTTCGTTAGGCAAGTGCATAAAATGTCATCTATACAAACAGAAATATCATGTTTGTTTGCCACAGTTCCTCTAGCTTTCTCCCTAGAAAATACGAATGTGTAGTGCTGGTGTCTCCATGTGGAACCAATTACCGATTCCAAGCACAAAATTAAATGTTCCCCGATAAAAAACATTCAAAACAATAAAGTCCGTGGATAATATCAGGAATACAAAAACACAGAGGCTGTAGCAATATCTGGGATTGAGTTAGCCAAAACACAACCGGATATTTCCGGTTTCATCCAGTCATATCTGGACAAACTGGTGTGGAATTCGTATGCAATGGACCGAGAGAATCACAGTAGAAATGGTTTTGGAGAAAAGCAAAGTCTTTTCGTTAGGCAAGTGCAATTAGTGTTTCTGAGGTGCAAAATTAAATGTTGCCTGATAAAAACATTCAAAACAATACAGTCCATCAATAATATCCAGAAAACACAAACACACAGGCTTTCACAATGTTTCGGATTGAGTTAGCCAAAACTCGACAGCATATTTCTGTTTCATCGAATCATATCCGGACAAACTGGTGTGGAATTCGTTTGCAATGGATTGAGAAAGCCACAGTAAAAATGACTTTGGAGAAGAGCAAAGTCTTTTCGTTAGGCAAGTGCATAAAATGTCATCAATACAAACAGAAATATCATGTTTATTTCTCACAGTTCCTCTAGCTTTCTCCCTAGAAATACGAATGTGTAGAGCTGGTGTCTCCATGTGGAACCAATTACTGTATCCAAGCTTAAAATAAAATGTTCTCCGATAAAAAGCATTCAAAACAATAAAGTCCGTGGATAATATCCAGAAAACACACACACTGAGGCTGTATTAATAGCTGGGATTGAGTTAGCCAAAACAAATCCGGATACTTTTTCACTTTCATTAAGGTCATATCCGGACAAAGTGGTGTGTAATTTCTATGCAATGCACTGAGAAAATCACAGTAAAAATGGTTTTGGAGAAAAGCAAAGTCTTTTCGTTAGGCAAGTGCATGAAATGTCATCTATACAAACAGATATATCATGTTTGTTTGCCGCAGTCCCAGTAGCTTTCTCCCTAGAAAATACGAATGTGTAGCGCTGGTGTCTCCATGTGGAACCAATTAGTGATTCCAAGCACAAAATTAAATGTTCCCTGATAAAAAACATTCAAAACAATAAAGTCCATGGAAAATATCAGGAATACAAAAACACAGAGGCTGTAGCAATATCTGGCATTGAGTTAGCCAAAACACAACCGGATATTTCCGGTTTCATCCAGTCATATCTGGACAAACTGGTGTGGAATTTGTATGCAATGGACCGAGAAAATCACAGTAAAAATGGTTGTGGAGAAAAGCAAACTCTTTTCTTTAGGCAAGTCCATAAAATGTCATCTATACAAACAGAAATATCATGTTTGTTTGCCGAACTTCCTCTAGCTTTCTATCTAGAAAATACGAATGTGTGGAGCTGGTGTCCCCTTGATGAACCAATGAGTGTTTCAACGGTAGAAAATTAAATGTTCCCTGATAAAAAACATTCAAAACAATAAAGTCCATCGATAATATCAAGAAAACACAAACACAGAGGCTTTCACAATATTTTGGATTGAGTTAGCCAAAACACAACCGGATATTTCTTGTTCCATCCAGTCATATCCAGACAAACTGGTGTGGAATTCGTATGCAATGGACCGAGAAAATCACAGTAAAATGGTTTTGGAGAAAAGCAAAGTCTTTTCGTTAGGCAAGTGCATAAAATGTCATCTATACAAACAGAAATATCATGTTTGTTTGCCACAGTTCCTCTAGCTTTCTCCCTAGAAAATACGAATGTGTAGTGCTGGTGTCTCCATGTGGAACCAATTACCGATTCCAAGCACAAAATTAAATGTTCCCCGATAAAAAACATTCAAAACAATAAAGTCCGTGGATAATATCAGGAATACAAAAACACAGAGGCTGTAGCAATATCTGGGATTGAGTTAGCCAAAACACAACCGGATATTTCCGGTTTCATCCAGTCATATCTGGACAAACTGGTGTGGAATTCGTATGCAATGGACCGAGAGAATCACAGTAGAAATGGTTTTGGAGAAAAGCAAAGTCTTTTCGTTAGGCAAGTGCAATTAGTGTTTCTGAGGTGCAAAATTAAATGTTGCCTGATAAAAACATTCAAAACAATACAGTCCATCAATAATATCCAGAAAACACAAACACACAGGCTTTCACAATGTTTCGGATTGAGTTAGCCAAAACTCGACAGCATATTTCTGTTTCATCGAATCATATCCGGACAAACTGGTGTGGAATTCGTTTGCAATGGATTGAGAAAGCCACAGTAAAAATGACTTTGGAGAAGAGCAAAGTCTTTTCGTTAGGCAAGTGCATAAAATGTCATCAATACAAACAGAAATATCATGTTTATTTCTCACAGTTCCTCTAGCTTTCTCCCTAGAAATACGAATGTGTAGAGCTGGTGTCTCCATGTGGAACCAATTACTGTATCCAAGCTTAAAATAAAATGTTCTCCGATAAAAAGCATTCAAAACAATAAAGTCCGTGGATAATATCCAGAAAACACACACACTGAGGCTGTATTAATAGCTGGGATTGAGTTAGCCAAAACAAATCCGGATACTTTTTCACTTTCATTAAGGTCATATCCGGACAAAGTGGTGTGTAATTTCTATGCAATGCACTGAGAAAATCACAGTAAAAATGGTTTTGGAGAAAAGCAAAGTCTTTTCGTTAGGCAAGTGCATGAAATGTCATCTATACAAACAGATATATCATGTTTGTTTGCCGCAGTCCCAGTAGCTTTCTCCCTAGAAAATACGAATGTGTAGCGCTGGTGTCTCCATGTGGAACCAATTAGTGATTCCAAGCACAAAATTAAATGTTCCCTGATAAAAAACATTCAAAACAATAAAGTCCATGGAAAATATCAGGAATACAAAAACACAGAGGCTGTAGCAATATCTGGCATTGAGTTAGCCAAAACACAACCGGATATTTCCGGTTTCATCCAGTCATATCTGGACAAACTGGTGTGGAATTTGTATGCAATGGACCGAGAAAATCACAGTAAAAATGGTTGTGGAGAAAAGCAAACTCTTTTCTTTAGGCAAGTCCATAAAATGTCATCTATACAAACAGAAATATCATGTTTGTTTGCCGAACTTCCTCTAGCTTTCTATCTAGAAAATACGAATGTGTGGAGCTGGTGTCCCCTTGATGAACCAATGAGTGTTTCAACGGTAGAAAATTAAATGTTCCCTGATAAAAAACATTCAAAACAATAAAGTCCATCGATAATATCAAGAAAACACAAACACAGAGGCTTTCACAATATTTTGGATTGAGTTAGCCAAAACACAACCGGATATTTCTTGTTTCATCCAGTCATATCCGGACAAACTGGTGTGGAATTCGTATGCAATGGACCGAGAAAATCACAGTAAAATGGTTTTGGAGAAAAGCAAAGTCTTTTCGTTAGGCAAGTGCATAAAATGTCATCTATACAAACAGAAATATCATGTTTGTTTGCCACAGTTCCTCTAGCTTTCTCCCTAGAAAATACGAATGTGTAGTGCTGGTGTCTCCATGTGGAACCAATTACCGATTCCAAGCACAAAATTAAATGTTCCCCGATAAAAAACATTCAAAACAATAAAGTCCGTGGATAATATCAGGAATACAAAAACACAGAGGCTGTAGCAATATCTGGGATTGAGTTAGCCAAAACACAACCGGATATTTCCGGTTTCATCCAGTCATATCTGGACAAACTGGTGTGGAATTCGTATGCAATGGACCGAGAGAATCACAGTAGAAATGGTTTTGGAGAAAAGCAAAGTCTTTTCGTTAGGCAAGTGCAATTAGTGTTTCTGAGGTGCAAAATTAAATGTTGCCTGATAAAAACATTCAAAACAATACAGTCCATCAATAATATCCAGAAAACACAAACACACAGGCTTTCACAATGTTTCGGATTGAGTTAGCCAAAACTCAACAGCATATTTCTGTTTCATCGAATCATATCCGGACAAACTGGTGTGGAAATTGTTTGCAATGGATTGAGAAAGCCACAGTAAAAATGACTTTGGAGAAGAGCAAAGTCTTTTCGTTAGGCAAGTGCATAAAATGTCATCAATACAAACAGAAATATCATGTTTATTTGTCACAGTTCCTCTAGCTTTCTCCCTAGAAATACGAATGTGTAGAGCTGGTGTCTCCATGTGGAACCAATTACTGTATCCAAGCTTAAAATAAAATGTTCTCCGATAAAAAACATTCAAAACAATAAAGTCCGTTGATAATATCCAGAAAACACACACACTGAGGCTGTATTAATAGCTGGGATTGAGTTAGCCAAAACAAATCCGGATACTTTTTCACTTTCATTAAGGTCATATCCGGACAAAGTGGTGTGTAATTTCTATGCAATGCACTGAGAAAATCACAGTAAAAATGGTTTTGGAGAAAAGCAAAGTCTTTTCGTTAGGCAAGTGCATGAAATGTCATCTATACAAACAGATATATCATGTTTGTTTGCCGCAGTCCCAGTAGCTTTCTCCCTAGAAAATACAAATGTGTAGCGCTGGTGTCTCCATGTGGAACCAATTAGTGATTCCAAGCACAAAATTAAATGTTCCCTGATAAAAAACATTCAAAACAATAAAGTCCGTGGAAAATATCAGGAATACAAAAACACAGAGGCTGTAGCAATATCTGGCATTGAGTTAGCCAAAACACAACCGGATATTTCCGGTTTCATCCAGTCATATCTGGACAAACTGGTGTGGAATTTGTATGCAATGGACCGAGAAAATCACAGTAAAAATGGTTGTGGAGAAAAGCAAACTCTTTTCTTTAGGCAAGTCCATAAAATGTCATCTATACAAACAGAAATATCATGTTTGTTTGCCGAACTTCCTCTAGCTTTCTATCTAGAAAATACGCATGTGTGGAGCTGGTGTCCCCTTGATGAACCAATGAGTGTTTCAACGGTAGAAAATTAAATGTTCCCTGATAAAAAACATTCAAAACAATAAAGTCCATTGATAATATCAAGAAAACACAAACACAGAGGCTTTCACAATATTTTGGATTGAGTTAGCCAAAACACAACCGGATATTTCTTGTTTCATCCAGTCATATCCGGACAAACTGGTGTGGAATTCGTATGCAATGGACCGAGAAAATCACAGCAAAATGCTTTTGGAGAAAAGCAAAGTCTTTTCGTTAGGCAAGTGCATAAAATGTCATCTATACAAACAGAAATATCATGTTTGTTTGCCACAGTTCCTCTAGCTTTCTCCCTAGAAAATACGAATGTGTAGCGCTGGTGTCTCCATGTGGAACCAATTACCGATTCCAAGCACAAAATTAAATGTTCCCCGATAAAAAACATTCAAAACAATAAAGTCCGTGGATAATATCAGGAATACAAAAACACAGAGGCTGTAGCAATATCTGGGATTGAGTTAGCAAAAACACAACCGGATATTTCCGGTTTCATCCAGTCATATCTGGACAAACTGGTGTGGAATTCGTATGCAATGGACCGAGAGAATCACAGTAGAAATGGTTTTGGAGAAAAGCAAAGTCTTTTCGTTAGCCAAGTGCAATTAGTGTTTCTGAGGTGCAAAATTAAATGTTGCCTGATAAAAACATTCAAAACAATACAGTCCATCAATAATATCCAGAAAACACAAACACACAGGCTTTCACAATGTTTCGGATTGAGTTAGCCAAAACTCAACAGTATATTTCTGTTTCATCGAATCATATCCGGACAAACTGGTGTGGAATTCGTATGCCATGGATTGAGAAAACCACAGTAAAAATGACTTTGGAGAAGAGCAAAGTCTTTTCGTTAGGCAAGTGCATAAAATGTCATCAATACAAACAGAAATATCATGTTTATTTCTCACAGTTCCTCTAGCTTTCTCCCTAGAAATACGAATGTGTAGAGCTGTGGACTCCATGTGGAACCAATTACTGTATCCAAGCTTAAAATAAAATGTTCTCCGATAAAAAACATTCAAAACAATAAAGTCCGTTGATAATATCCAGAAAACACACACACTGAGGCTGTATTAATAGCTGGGATTGAGTTAGCCAAAACAAATCCGGATACTTTTTCACTTTCATTAAGGTCATATCCGGACAAAGTGGTGTGTATTTTCTATGCAATGCACTGAGAAAATCACAGTAAAAATGGTTTTGGAGAAAAGCAAAGTCTTTTCGTTAGGCAAGTGCATGAAATGTCATCTATACAAACAGATAGATCATGTTTCTTTGCCGCAGTCCCAGTAGCTGCCTCCCTAGAAAATACGAATGTGTAGCGCTGGTGTCTCCATGTGGAACCAATTAGTGATTCCAAGCACAAAATTAAATGTTCCCTGATAAAAAACATTCAAAACAATAAAGTCCGTGGAAAATATCAGGAATACAAAAACACAGAGGCTGTAGCAATATCTGGGATTGAGTTAGCCAAAACACAACCGGATATTTCCGGTTTCATCCAGTCATATCTGGACAAACTGGTGTGGAATTCGTATGCAATGGATTGAGAAAGCCACAGTAAAAATGACTTTGGAGAAGAGCAAAGTCTTTTCGTTAGGCAAGTGCATAAAATGTCATCAATACAAACAGAAATATCATGTTTATTTGTCACAGTTCCTCTAGCTTTCTCCCTAGAAATACGAATGTGTAGAGCTGGTGTCTCCATGTGGAACCAATTACTGTATCCAAGCTTAAAAAAAAATGTTCTCCGATAAAAAACATTCAAAACAATAAAGTCCGTTGATAATATCCAGAAAACACACACACTGAGGCTGTATTAATAGCTGGGATTGAGTTAGCCAAAACAAATCCGGATACTTTTTCACTTTCATTAAGGTCATATCCGGACAAAGTGGTGTGTAATTTCTATGCAATGCACTGAGAAAATCACAGTAAAAATGGTTTTGGAGAAAAGCAAAGTCTTTTCGTTAGGCAAGTGCATGAAATGTCATCTATACAAACACATATATCATGTTTGTTTGCCGCAGTCCCAGTAGCTTTCTCCCTAGAAAATACGAATGTGTAGCGCTGGTGTCTCCACGTGGAACCAATTAGTGATTCCAAGCACAAAATTAAATGTTCCCTGATAAAAAACATTCAAAACAATAAAGTCCGTGGAAAATATCAGGAATACAAAAACACAGAGGCTGTAGCAATATCTGGCATTGAGTTAGCCAAAACACAACCGGATATTTCCGGTTTCATCCAGTCATATCTGGACAAACTGGTGTGGAATTTGTATGCAATGGACCGAGAAAATCACAGTAAAAATGGTTGTGGAGAAAAGCAAACTCTTTTCTTTAGGCAAGTCCATAAAATGTCATCTATACAAACAGAAATATCATGTTTGTTTGCCGAACTTCCTCTAGCTTTCTATCTAGAAAATACGAATGTGTGGAGCTGGTGTCCCCTTGATGAACCAATGAGTGTTTCAACGGTAGAAAATTAAATGTTCCCTGATAAAAAACATTCAAAACAATAAAGTCCATCGATAATATCAAGAAAACACAAACACAGAGGCTTTCACAATATTTTGGATTGAGTTAGCCAAAACACAACCGGATATTTCTTGTTTCATCCAGTCATATCCGGACAAACTGGTGTGGAATTCGTATGCAATGGACCGAGAAAATCACAGTAAAATGGTTTTGGAGAAAAGCAAAGTCTTTTTGTTAGGCAAGTGCATAAAATGTCATCAATACAAACAGAAATATCATGTTTATTTGTCACAGTTCCTCTAGCTTTCTCCCTAGAAATACGAATGTGTAGAGCTGGTGTCTCCATGTGGAACCAATTACCGATTCCAAGCACAAAATTAAATGTTCCCCGATAAAAAACATTCAAAACAATAAAGTCCGTGGATAATATCAGGAATACAAAAACACAGAGGCTGTAGCAATATCTGGGATTGAGTTAGCCAAAACACAACCGGATATTTCCGGTTTCATCCAGTCATATCTGGACAAACTGGTGTGGAATTCGTATGCAATGGACCGAGAGAATCACAGTAGAAATGGTTTTGGAGAAAAGCAAAGTCTTTTCATTAGGCAAGTGCAATTAGTGTTTCTGAGGTGCAAAATTAAATGTTGCCTGATAAAAACATTCAAAACAATACAGTCCATCAATAATATCCAGAAAACACAAACACACAGGCTTTCACAATGTTTCGGATTGAGTTAGCCAAAACTCAACAGCATATTTCTGTTTCATCGAATCATATCCGGACAAACTGGTGTGGAATTCGTATGCAATGGATTGAGAAAACCACAGTAAAAATGACTTTGGAGAAGAGCAAAGTCTTTTCGTTAGGCAAGTGCATAAAATGTCATCAATACAAACAGAAATATCATGTTTATTTGTCACAGTTCCTCTAGCTTTCTCCCTAGAAATACGAATGTGTAGAGCTGGTGTCTCCATGTGGAACCAATTACTGTATCCAAGCTTAAAATAAAATGTTCTCCGATAAAAAGCATTCAAAACAATAAAGTCCGTGGATAATATCCAGAAAACACACACACTGAGGCTGTATTAATAGCTGGGATTGAGTTAGCCAAAACAAATCCGGATACTTTTTCACTTTCATTAAGGTCATATCCGGACAAAGTGGTGTGTAATTTCTATGCAATGCACTGAGAAAATCACAGTAAAAATGGTTTTGGAGAAAAGCAAAGTCTTTTCGTTAGGCAAGTGCATGAAATGTCATCTATACAAACAGATATATCATGTTTGTTTGCCGCAGTCCCAGTAGCTTTCTCCCTAGAAAATACGAATGTGTAGCGCTGGTGTCTCCATGTGGAACCAATTAGTGATTCCAAGCACAAAATTAAATGTTCCCTGATAAAAAACATTCAAAACAATAAAGTCCGTGGAAAATATCAGGAATACAAAAACACAGAGGCTGTAGCAATATCTGGCATTGAGTTAGCCAAAACACAACCGGATATTTCCGGTTTCATCCAGTCATATCTGGACAAACTGGTGTGGAATTTGTATGCAATGGACCGAGAAAATCACAGTAAAAATGGTTGTGGAGAAAAGCAAACTCTTTTCTTTAGGCAAGTCCATAAAATGTCATCTATACAAACAGAAATATCATGTTTGTTTGCCGAACTTCCTCTAGCTTTCTATCTAGAAAATACGAATGTGTGGAGCTGGTGTCCCCTTGATGAACCAATGAGTGTTTCAACGGTAGAAAATTAAATGTTCCCTGATAAAAAACATTCAAAACAATAAAGTCCATCGATAATATCAAGAAAACACAAACACAGAGGCTTTCACAATATTTTGGATTGAGTTAGCCAAAACACAACCGGATATTTCTTGTTTCATCCAGTCATATCCGGACAAACTGGTGTGGAATTCGTATGCAATGGACCGAGAAAATCACAGTAAAATGGTTTTGGAGAAAAGCAAAGTCTTTTCGTTAGGCAAGTGCATAAAATGTCATCTATACAAACAGAAATATCATGTTTGTTTGCCACAGTTCCTCTAGCTTTCTCCCTAGAAAATACGAATGTGTAGTGCTGGTGTCTCCATGTGGAACCAATTACCGATTCCAAGCACAAAATTAAATGTTCCCCGATAAAAAACATTCAAAACAATAAAGTCCGTGGATAATATCAGGAATACAAAAACACAGAGGCTGTAGCAATATCTGGGATTGAGTTAGCCAAAACACAACCGGATATTTCCGGTTTCATCCAGTCATATCTGGACAAACTGGTGTGGAATTCGTATGCAATGGACCGAGAGAATCACAGTAGAAATGGTTTTGGAGAAAAGCAAAGTCTTTTCGTTAGGCAAGTGCAATTAGTGTTTCTGAGGTGCAAAATTAAATGTTGCCTGATAAAAACATTCAAAACAATACAGTCCATCAATAATATCCAGAAAACACAAACACACAGGCTTTCACAATGTTTCGGATTGAGTTAGCCAAAACTCGACAGCATATTTCTGTTTCATCGAATCATATCCGGACAAACTGGTGTGGAATTCGTATGCAATGGATTGAGAAAACCACAGTAAAAATGATTTTGGAGAAGAGCAAAGTCTTTTCGTTAGGCAAGTGCATAAAATGTCATCAATACAAACAGAAATATCATGTTTATTTCTCACAGTTCCTCTAGCTTTCTCCCTAGAAATACGAATGTGTAGAGCTGGTGTCTCCATGTGGAACCAATTACTATATCCAAGCTTAAAATAAAATGTTCTCCGATAAAAAACATTCAAAACAATAAAGTCCGTTGATAATATCCAGAAAACACACACGCTGAGGCTGTATTAATAGCTGGGATTGAGTTAGCCAAAACAAATCAGGATACTTTTTCACTTTCATTAAGGTCATATCCGGACAAAGTGGTGTGTAATTTCTATGCAATGCACTGAGAAAATCACAGTAAAAATGGTTTTGGAGAAAAGCAAAGTCTTTTCGTTAGGCAAGTGCATGAAATGTCATCTATACAAACAGATATATCATGTTTGTTTGCCGCAGTCCCAGTAGCTTTCTCCGTAGAAAATACGAATGTGTAGCGCTGGTGTCTCCATGTGGAACCAATTAGTGATTCCAAGCACAAAATTAAATGTTCCCTGATAAAAAACATTCAAAACAATAAAGTCCGTGGAAAATATCAGGAATACAAAAACACAGAGGCTGTAGCAATATCTGGCATTGAGTTAGCCAAAACACAACCGGATATTTCCGGTTTCATCCAGTCATATCTGGACAAACTGGTGTGGAATTCGTATGCAATGGATTGAGAAAGCCACAGTAAAAATGACTTTGGAGAAGAGCAAAGTCTTTTCGTTAGGCAAGTGCATAAAATGTCATCAATACAAACAGAAATATCATGTTTATTTCTCACAGTTCCTCTAGCTTTCTCCCTAGAAATACGAATGTGTAGAGCTGGTGTCTCCATGTGGAACCAATTACTGTATCAAAGCTTAAAAAAAAATGTTCTCCGATAAAAAACATTCAAAACAATAAAGTCCTTTGATAATATCCAGAAAACACACACACTGAGGCTGTATTAATAGCTGGGATTTAGTTAGCCAAAACAAATCCGGATACTTTTTCACTTTCATTAAGGTCATATCCGGACAAAGTGGTGTGTAATTTCTATGCAATGCACTGAGAAAATCACAGTAAAAATGGTTTTGGAGAAAAGCAAAGTCTTTTCGTTAGGCAAGTGCATGAAATGTCATCTATACAAACACATATATCATGTTTGTTTGCCGCAGTCCCAGTAGCTTTCTCCCTAGAAAATACGAATGTATAGCGCTTGTGTCTCCACGTGGAACCAATTAGTGATTCCAAGCACAAAATTAAATGTTCCCTGATAAAAAACATTCAAAACAATAAAGTCCGTGGAAAATATCAGGAATACAAAAACACAGAGGCTGTAGCAATATCTGGCATTGAGTTAGCCAAAACACAACCGGATATTTCCGGTTTCATCCAGTCATATCTGGACAAACTGGTGTGGAATTTGTATGCAATGGCCCGAGAAAATCACAGTAAAAATGGTTGTGGAGAAAAGCAAACTCTTTTCTTTAGGCAAGTCCATAAAATGTCATCTATACAAACAGAAATATCATGTTTGTTTGCCGAACTTCCTCTAGCTTTCTATCTAGAAAATACGAATGTGTGGAGCTGGTGTCCCCTTGATGAACCAATGAGTGTTTCAACGGTAGAAAATTAAATGTTCCCTGATAAAAAACATTCAAAACAATAAAGTCCATCGATAATATCAAGAAAACACAAACACAGAGGCTTTCACAATATTTTGGATTGAGTTAGCCAAAACACAACCGGATATTTCTTGTTTCATCCAGTCATATCCGGACAAACTGGTGTGGAATTCGTATGCAATGGACCGAGAAAATCACAGTAAAATGGTTTTGGAGAAAAGCAAAGTCTTTTTGTTAGGCAAGTGCATAAAATGTCATCTATACAAACAGAAATATCATGTTTGTTTGCCACAGTTCCTCTAGCTTTCTCCCTAGAAAATACGAATGTGTAGTGCTGGTGTCTCCATGTGGAACCAATTACCGATTCCAAGCACAAAATTAAATGTTCCCCGATAAAAAACATTCAAAACAATAAAGTCCGTGGATAATATCAGGAATACAAAAACACAGAGGCTGTAGCAATATCTGGGATTGAGTTTGCCAAAACACAACCGGATATTTCCGGTTTCATCCAGTCATATCTGGACAAACTGGTGTGGAATTCGTATGCAATGGACCGAGAGAATCACAGTAGAAATGGTTTTGGAGAAAAGCAAAGTCTTTTCATTACGCAAGTGCAATTAGTGTTTCTGAGGTGCAAAATTAAATGTTGCCTGATAAAAACATTCAAAACAATACAGTCCATCAATAATATCCAGAAAACACAAACACACAGGCTTTCACAATGTTTCAGATTGAGTTAGCCAAAACTCAACAGCATATTTCTGTTTCATCGAATCATATCCGGACAAACTGGTGTGGAATTCGTATGCCATGGATTGAGAAAACCACAGTAAAAATGACTTTGGAGAAGAGCAAAGTCTTTTCGTTAGGCAAGTGCATAAAATGTCATCAATACAAACAGAAATATCATGTTTATTTGTCACAGTTCCTCTAGCTTTCTCCCTAGAAATACGAATGTGTAGAGCTGGTGTCTCCATGTGGAACCAATTACTGTATCCAAGCTTAAAATAAAATGTTCTCCGATAAAAAGCATTCAAAACAATAAAGTCCGTTGATAATATCCAGAAAACACACACACTGAGGCTGTATTAATAGCTGGGATTGAGTTAGCCAAAACAAATCCGGATACTTTTTCACTTTCATTAAGGTCATATCCGGACAAAGTGGTGTGTAATTTCTATGCAATGCACTGAGAAAATCACAGTAAAAATGGTTTTGGAGAAAAGCAAAGTCTTTTCGTTAGGCAAGTGCATGAAATGTCATCTATACAAACAGATATATCATGTTTGTTTGCCGCAGTCCCAGTAGCTTTCTCCCTAGAAAATACGAATGTGTAGCGCTGGTGTCTCCATGTGGAACCAATTAGTGATTCCAAGCACAAAATTAAATGTTCCCTGATAAAAAATATTCAAAACAATAAAGTCCGTGGAAAATATCAGGAATACAAAAACACAGAGGCTGTAGCAATATCTGGGATTGAGTTAGCCAAAACACAACCGGATATTTCCGGTTTCATCCAGTCATATCTGGACAAACTGGTGTGGAATTTGTATGCAATGGACCGAGAAAATCACGGTAAAAATGGTTGTGGAGAAAAGCAAACTCTTTTCTTTAGGCAAGTCCATAAAATGTCATCTATACAAACAGAAATATCATGTTTGTTTGCCGAACTTCCTCTAGCTTTCTATCTAGAAAATACGAATGTGTGGAGCTGGTGTCCCCTTGATGAACCAATGAGTGTTTCAACGGTAGAAAATTAAATGTTCCCTGATAAAAAACATTCAAAACAATAAAGTCCATCGATAATATCAAGAAAACACAAACACAGAGGCTTTCACAATGTTTCGGATTGAGTTAGCCAAAACTCAACAGTATATTTCTGTTTCATCGAATCATATCCGGACAAACTGGTGTGGAATTCGTATGCAATGGACCGAGAAAATCACAGTAAAATGGTTTTGGAGAAAAGCAAAGTCTTTTCGTTAGGCAAGTGCATAAAATGTCATCTATACAAACAGAAATATCATGTTTGTTTGCCACAGTTCCTCTAGCTTTCTCCCTAGAAAATACGAATGTGTAGTGCTGGTGTCTCCATGTGGAACCAATTACCGATTCCAAGCACAAAATTAAATGTTCCCCGATAAAAAACATTCAAAACAATAAAGTCCGTGGAAAATATCAGGAATACAAAAACACAGAGGCTGTAGCAATATCTGGGATTGAGTTTGCCAAAACACAACCGGATATTTCCGGTTTCATCCAGTCATATCTGGACAAACTGGTGTGGAATTCGTATGCAATGGACCGAGAGAATCACAGTAGAAATGGTTTTGGAGAAAAGCAAAGTCTTTTCGTTAGGCAAGTGCAATTAGTGTTTCTGAGGTGCAAAATTAAATGTTGCCTGATAAAAACATTCAAAACAATACAGTCCATCAATAATATCCAGAAAACACAAACACACAGGCTTTCACAATGTTTCGGATTGAGTTAGCCAAAACTCAACAGCATATTTCTGTTTCATCGAATCATATCCGGACAAACTGGTGTGGAATTCGTTTGCAATGGATTGAGAAAGCCACAGTAAAAATGACTTTGGAGAAGAGCAAAGTCTTTTCGTTAGGCAAGTGCATAAAATGTCATCAATACAAACAGAAATATCATGTTTATTTGTCACAGTTCCTCTAGCTTTCTCCCTAGAAATACGAATGTGTAGAGCTGGTGTCTCCATGTGGAACCAATTACTGTATCCAAGCTTAAAATAAAATGTTCTCCGATAAAAAACATTCAAAACAATAAAGTCCATTGATAATATCCAGAAAACACACACACTGAGGCTGTATTAATAGCTGGGATTGAGTTAGCCAAAACAAATCCGGATACTTTTTCACTTTCATTAAGGTCATATCCGGACAAAGTGGTGTGTAATTTCTATGCAATGCACTGAGAAAATCACAGTAAAAATGGTTTTGGAGAAAAGCAAAGTCTTTTCGTTAGGCAAATGCATGAAATGTCATCTATACAAACAGATATATCATGTTTGTTTGCCGCAGTCCCAGTAGCTTTCTCCCTAGAAAATACGAATGTGTAGCGCTGGTGTCTCCATGTGGAACCAATTAGTGATTCCAAGCACAAAATTAAATGTTCCCTGATAAAAAACATTCAAAACAATAAAGTCCGTGGAAAATATCAGGAATACAAAAACACAGAGGCTGTAGCAATATCTGGCATTGAGTTAGCCAAAACACAACCGGATATTTCCGGTTTCATCCAGTCATATCTGGACAAACTGGTGTGGAATTTGTATGCAATGGACCGAGAAAATCACAGTAAAAATGGTTGTGGAGAAAAGCAAACTCTTTTCTTTAGGCAAGTCCATAAAATGTCATCTATACAAACAGAAATATCATGTTTGTTTGCCGAACTTCCTCTAGCTTTCTATCTAGAAAATACGAATGTGTGGAGCTGGTGTCCCCTTGATGAACCAATGAGTGTTTCAACGGTAGAAAATTAAATGTTCCCTGATAAAAAACATTCAAAACAATAAAGTCCATCGATAATATCAAGAAAACACAAACACAGAGGCTTTCACAATATTTTGGATTGAGTTAGCCAAAACACAACCGGATATTTCTTGTTTCATCCAGTCATATCCGGAACAACTGGTGTGGAATTCGTATGCAATGGACCGAGAAAATCACAGTAAAATGGTTTTGGAGAAAAGCAAAGTCTTTTCGTTAGGCAAGTGCATAAAATGTCATCTATACAAACAGAAATATCATGTTTGTTTGCCACAGTTCCTCTAGCTTTCTCCCTAGAAAATACGAATGTGTAGTGCTGGTGTCTCCATGTGGAACCAATTACCGATTCCAAGCACAAAATTAAATGTTCCCCGATAAAAAACATTCAAAACAATAAAGTCCGTGGATAATATCAGGAATACAAAAACACAGAGGCTGTAGCAATATCTCGGATTGAGTTAGCCAAAACACAACCGGATATTTCCGGTTTCATCCAGTCATATCTGGACAAACTGGTGTGGAATTCGTATGCAATGGACCGAGAGAATCACAGTAGAAATGGTTTTGGAGAAAAGCAAAGTCTTTTCGTTAGGCAAGTGCAATTAGTGTTTCTGAGGTGCAAAATTAAATGTTGCCTGATAAAAACATTCAAAACAATACAGTCCATCAATAATATCCAGAAAACACAAACACACAGGCTTTCACAATGTTTCGGATTGAGTTAGCCAAAACTCAACAGTATATTTCTGTTTCATCGAATCATATCCGGACAAACTGGTGTGGAATTCGTATGCAATGGATTGAGAAAACCACAGTAAAAATGACTTTGGAGAAGAGCAAAGTCTTTTCGTTAGGCAAGTGCATAAAATGTCATCAATACAAACAGAAATATCATGTTTATTTCTCACAGTTCCTCTAGCTTTCTCCCTAGAAATACGAATGTGTAGAGCTGGTGTCTCCATGTGGAACCAATTACTGTATCCAAGCTTAAAATAAAATGTTCTCCGATAAAAAACATTCAAAACAATAAAGTCCGTTGATAATATCCAGAAAACACACACGCTGAGGCTGTATTAATAGCTGGGATTGAGTTAGCCAAAACAAATCCGGATACTTTTTCATTTTCATTAAGATCATATCCGGACAAAGTGGTGTGTAATTTCTATGCAATGCACTGAGAAATTCACAGTAAAAATGGTTTTGGAGAAATGCAAAGTCTTTTCGTTAGGCAAGTGCATGAAATGTCATCTATACAAACAGATATATCATGTTTGTTTGCCGCAGTCCCAGTAGCTTTCTCCCTAGAAAATACGAATGTGTAGCGTTGGTGTCTCCATGTGCAACCAATTAGTGATTCCAAGCACAAAATTAAATGTTCCCCGATAAAAAACATTCAAAACAATAAAGTCCGTGGAAAATATCAGGAATACAAAAACACAGAGGCTGTAGCAATATCTGGGATTGTGTTTGCCAAAACACAACCGGATATTTCCGGTTTCATCCAGTCATATCTGGACAAACTGGTGTGGAATTCGTATGCAATGGACCGAGAGAATCACAGTAGAAATGGTTTTGGAGAAAAGCAAAGTCTTTTCATTAGGCAAGTGCAATTAGTGTTTCTGAGGTGCAAAATTAAATGTTGCCTGATAAAAACATTCAAAACAATACAGTCCATCAATAATATCCAGAAAACACAAACACACAGGCTTTCACAATGTTTCGGATTGAGTTAGCCAAAACTCAACAGCATATTTCTGTTTCATCGAATCATATCCGGACAAACTGGTGTGGAATTCGTATGCAATGGATTGAGAAAACCACAGTAAAAATGACTTTGGAGAAGAGCAAAGTCTTTTCGTTAGGCAAGTGCATAAAATGTCATCAATACAAACAGAAATATCATGTTTATTTGTCACAGTTCCTCTAGCTTTCTCCCTAGAAATACGAATGTGTAGAGCTGGTGTCTCCATGTGGAACCAATTACTGTATCCAAGCTTAAAATAAAATGTTCTCCGATAAAAAGCATTCAAAACAATAAAGTCCGTGGATAATATCCAGAAAACACACACACTGAGGCTGTATTAATAGCTGGGATTGAGTTAGCCAAAACAAATCCGGATACTTTTTCACTTTCATTAAGGTCATATCCGGACAAAGTGGTGTGTAATTTCTATGCAATGCACTGAGAAAATCACAGTAAAAATGGTTTTGGAGAAAAGCAAAGTCTTTTCGTTAGGCAAGTGCATGAAATGTCATCTATACAAACAGATATATCATGTTTGTTTGCCGCAGTCCCAGTAGCTTTCTCCCTAGAAAATACGAATGTGTAGCGCTGGTGTCTCCATGTGGAACCAATTAGTGATTCCAAGCACAAAATTAAATGTTCCCTGATAAAAAACATTCAAAACAATAAAGTCCGTGGAAAATATCAGGAATACAAAAACACAGAGGCTGTAGCAATATCTGGCATTGAGTTAGCCAAAACACA
Organism: Lepus europaeus; assembly: GCF_033115175.1. Classification (NCBI taxonomy): domain Eukaryota; kingdom Metazoa; phylum Chordata; class Mammalia; order Lagomorpha; family Leporidae; genus Lepus; species Lepus europaeus. Next base: position 1,463,467 of record NW_026909158.1, on the reverse strand, counting down.
ACCGGATATTTCCGGTTTCATCCAGTCATATCTGGACAAACTGGTGTGGAATTTGTATGCAATGGACCGAGAAAATCACAGTAAAAATGGTTGTGGAGAAAAGCAAACTCTTTTCTTTAGGCAAGTCCATAAAATGTCATCTATACAAACAGAAATATCATGTTTGTTTGCCGAACTTCCTCTAGCTTTCTATCTAGAAAATACGAATGTGTGGAGCTGGTGTCCCCTTGATGAACCAATGAGTGTTTCAACGGTAGAAAATTAAATGTTCCCTGATAAAAAACATTCAAAACAATAAAGTCCATCGATAATATCAAGAAAACACAAACACAGAGGCTTTCACAATATTTTGGATTGAGTTAGCCAAAACACAACCGGATATTTCTTGTTTCATCCAGTCATATCCGGACAAACTGGTGTGGAATTCGTATGCAATGGACCGAGAAAATCACAGTAAAATGGTTTTGGAGAAAAGCAAAGTCTTTTCGTTAGGCAAGTGCATAAAATGTCATCTATACAAACAGAAATATCATGTTTGTTTGCCACAGTTCCTCTAGCTTTCTCCCTAGAAAATACGAATGTGTAGTGCTGGTGTCTCCATGTGGAACCAATTACCGATTCCAAGCACAAAATTAAATGTTCCCCGATAAAAAACATTCAAAACAATAAAGTCCGTGGATAATATCAGGAATACAAAAACACAGAGGCTGTAGCAATATCTGGGATTGAGTTAGCCAAAACACAACCGGATATTTCCGGTTTCATCCAGTCATATCTGGACAAACTGGTGTGGAATTCGTATGCAATGGACCGAGAGAATCACAGTAGAAATGGTTTTGGAGAAAAGCAAAGTCTTTTCGTTAGGCAAGTGCAATTAGTGTTTCTGAGGTGCAAAATTAAATGTTGCCTGATAAAAACATTCAAAACAATACAGTCCATCAATAATATCCAGAAAACACAAACACACAGGCTTTCACAATGTTTCGGATTGAGTTAGCCAAAACTCGACAGCATATTTCTGTTTCATCGAATCATATCCGGACAAACTGGTGTGGAATTCGTATGCAATGGATTGAGAAAACCACAGTAAAAATGATTTTGGAGAAGAGCAAAGTCTTTTCGTTAGGCAAGTGCATAAAATGTCATCAATACAAACAGAAATATCATGTTTATTTCTCACAGTTCCTCTAGCTTTCTCCCTAGAAATACGAATGTGTAGAGCTGGTGTCTCCATGTGGAACCAATTACTATATCCAAGCTTAAAATAAAATGTTCTCCGATAAAAAACATTCAAAACAATAAAGTCCGTTGATAATATCCAGAAAACACACACGCTGAGGCTGTATTAATAGCTGGGATTGAGTTAGCCAAAACAAATCAGGATACTTTTTCACTTTCATTAAGGTCATATCCGGACAAAGTGGTGTGTAATTTCTATGCAATGCACTGAGAAAATCACAGTAAAAATGGTTTTGGAGAAAAGCAAAGTCTTTTCGTTAGGCAAGTGCATGAAATGTCATCTATACAAACAGATATATCATGTTTGTTTGCCGCAGTCCCAGTAGCTTTCTCCGTAGAAAATACGAATGTGTAGCGCTGGTGTCTCCATGTGGAACCAATTAGTGATTCCAAGCACAAAATTAAATGTTCCCTGATAAAAAACATTCAAAACAATAAAGTCCGTGGAAAATATCAGGAATACAAAAACACAGAGGCTGTAGCAATATCTGGCATTGAGTTAGCCAAAACACAACCGGATATTTCCGGTTTCATCCAGTCATATCTGGACAAACTGGTGTGGAATTCGTATGCAATGGATTGAGAAAGCCACAGTAAAAATGACTTTGGAGAAGAGCAAAGTCTTTTCGTTAGGCAAGTGCATAAAATGTCATCAATACAAACAGAAATATCATGTTTATTTCTCACAGTTCCTCTAGCTTTCTCCCTAGAAATACGAATGTGTAGAGCTGGTGTCTCCATGTGGAACCAATTACTGTATCAAAGCTTAAAAAAAAATGTTCTCCGATAAAAAACATTCAAAACAATAAAGTCCTTTGATAATATCCAGAAAACACACACACTGAGGCTGTATTAATAGCTGGGATTTAGTTAGCCAAAACAAATCCGGATACTTTTTCACTTTCATTAAGGTCATATCCGGACAAAGTGGTGTGTAATTTCTATGCAATGCACTGAGAAAATCACAGTAAAAATGGTTTTGGAGAAAAGCAAAGTCTTTTCGTTAGGCAAGTGCATGAAATGTCATCTATACAAACACATATATCATGTTTGTTTGCCGCAGTCCCAGTAGCTTTCTCCCTAGAAAATACGAATGTATAGCGCTTGTGTCTCCACGTGGAACCAATTAGTGATTCCAAGCACAAAATTAAATGTTCCCTGATAAAAAACATTCAAAACAATAAAGTCCGTGGAAAATATCAGGAATACAAAAACACAGAGGCTGTAGCAATATCTGGCATTGAGTTAGCCAAAACACAACCGGATATTTCCGGTTTCATCCAGTCATATCTGGACAAACTGGTGTGGAATTTGTATGCAATGGCCCGAGAAAATCACAGTAAAAATGGTTGTGGAGAAAAGCAAACTCTTTTCTTTAGGCAAGTCCATAAAATGTCATCTATACAAACAGAAATATCATGTTTGTTTGCCGAACTTCCTCTAGCTTTCTATCTAGAAAATACGAATGTGTGGAGCTGGTGTCCCCTTGATGAACCAATGAGTGTTTCAACGGTAGAAAATTAAATGTTCCCTGATAAAAAACATTCAAAACAATAAAGTCCATCGATAATATCAAGAAAACACAAACACAGAGGCTTTCACAATATTTTGTATTGAGTTAGCCAAAACACAACCGGATATTTCTTGTTTCATCCAGTCATATCCGGACAAACTGGTGTGGAATTCGTATGCAATGGACCGAGAAAATCACAGTAAAATGGTTTTGGAGAAAAGCAAAGTCTTTTTGTTAGGCAAGTGCATAAAATGTCATCTATACAAACAGAAATATCATGTTTGTTTGCCACAGTTCCTCTAGCTTTCTCCCTAGAAAATACGAATGTGTAGTGCTGGTGTCTCCATGTGGAACCAATTACCGATTCCAAGCACAAAATTAAATGTTCCCCGATAAAAAACATTCAAAACAATAAAGTCCGTGGATAATATCAGGAATACAAAAACACAGAGGCTGTAGCAATATCTGGGATTGAGTTTGCCAAAACACAACCGGATATTTCCGGTTTCATCCAGTCATATCTGGACAAACTGGTGTGGAATTCGTATGCAATGGACCGAGAGAATCACAGTAGAAATGGTTTTGGAGAAAAGCAAAGTCTTTTCATTACGCAAGTGCAATTAGTGTTTCTGAGGTGCAAAATTAAATGTTGCCTGATAAAAACATTCAAAACAATACAGTCCATCAATAATATCCAGAAAACACAAACACACAGGCTTTCACAATGTTTCAGATTGAGTTAGCCAAAACTCAACAGCATATTTCTGTTTCATCGAATCATATCCGGACAAACTGGTGTGGAATTCGTATGCCATGGATTGAGAAAACCACAGTAAAAATGACTTTGGAGAAGAGCAAAGTCTTTTCGTTAGGCAAGTGCATAAAATGTCATCAATACAAACAGAAATATCATGTTTATTTGTCACAGTTCCTCTAGCTTTCTCCCTAGAAATACGAATGTGTAGAGCTGGTGTCTCCATGTGGAACCAATTACTGTATCCAAGCTTAAAATAAAATGTTCTCCGATAAAAAGCATTCAAAACAATAAAGTCCGTTGATAATATCCAGAAAACACACACACTGAGGCTGTATTAATAGCTGGGATTGAGTTAGCCAAAACAAATCCGGATACTTTTTCACTTTCATTAAGGTCATATCCGGACAAAGTGGTGTGTAATTTCTATGCAATGCACTGAGAAAATCACAGTAAAAATGGTTTTGGAGAAAAGCAAAGTCTTTTCGTTAGGCAAGTGCATGAAATGTCATCTATACAAACAGATATATCATGTTTGTTTGCCGCAGTCCCAGTAGCTTTCTCCCTAGAAAATACGAATGTGTAGCGCTGGTGTCTCCATGTGGAACCAATTAGTGATTCCAAGCACAAAATTAAATGTTCCCTGATAAAAAATATTCAAAACAATAAAGTCCGTGGAAAATATCAGGAATACAAAAACACAGAGGCTGTAGCAATATCTGGGATTGAGTTAGCCAAAACACAACCGGATATTTCCGGTTTCATCCAGTCATATCTGGACAAACTGGTGTGGAATTTGTATGCAATGGACCGAGAAAATCACGGTAAAAATGGTTGTGGAGAAAAGCAAACTCTTTTCTTTAGGCAAGTCCATAAAATGTCATCTATACAAACAGAAATATCATGTTTGTTTGCCGAACTTCCTCTAGCTTTCTATCTAGAAAATACGAATGTGTGGAGCTGGTGTCCCCTTGATGAACCAATGAGTGTTTCAACGGTAGAAAATTAAATGTTCCCTGATAAAAAACATTCAAAACAATAAAGTCCATCGATAATATCAAGAAAACACAAACACAGAGGCTTTCACAATGTTTCGGATTGAGTTAGCCAAAACTCAACAGTATATTTCTGTTTCATCGAATCATATCCGGACAAACTGGTGTGGAATTCGTATGCAATGGACCGAGAAAATCACAGTAAAATGGTTTTGGAGAAAAGCAAAGTCTTTTCGTTAGGCAAGTGCATAAAATGTCATCTATACAAACAGAAATATCATGTTTGTTTGCCACAGTTCCTCTAGCTTTCTCCCTAGAAAATACGAATGTGTAGTGCTGGTGTCTCCATGTGGAACCAATTACCGATTCCAAGCACAAAATTAAATGTTCCCCGATAAAAAACATTCAAAACAATAAAGTCCGTGGAAAATATCAGGAATACAAAAACACAGAGGCTGTAGCAATATCTGGGATTGAGTTTGCCAAAACACAACCGGATATTTCCGGTTTCATCCAGTCATATCTGGACAAACTGGTGTGGAATTCGTATGCAATGGACCGAGAGAATCACAGTAGAAATGGTTTTGGAGAAAAGCAAAGTCTTTTCGTTAGGCAAGTGCAATTAGTGTTTCTGAGGTGCAAAATTAAATGTTGCCTGATAAAAACATTCAAAACAATACAGTCCATCAATAATATCCAGAAAACACAAACACACAGGCTTTCACAATGTTTCGGATTGAGTTAGCCAAAACTCAACAGCATATTTCTGTTTCATCGAATCATATCCGGACAAACTGGTGTGGAATTCGTTTGCAATGGATTGAGAAAGCCACAGTAAAAATGACTTTGGAGAAGAGCAAAGTCTTTTCGTTAGGCAAGTGCATAAAATGTCATCAATACAAACAGAAATATCATGTTTATTTGTCACAGTTCCTCTAGCTTTCTCCCTAGAAATACGAATGTGTAGAGCTGGTGTCTCCATGTGGAACCAATTACTGTATCCAAGCTTAAAATAAAATGTTCTCCGATAAAAAACATTCAAAACAATAAAGTCCATTGATAATATCCAGAAAACACACACACTGAGGCTGTATTAATAGCTGGGATTGAGTTAGCCAAAACAAATCCGGATACTTTTTCACTTTCATTAAGGTCATATCCGGACAAAGTGGTGTGTAATTTCTATGCAATGCACTGAGAAAATCACAGTAAAAATGGTTTTGGAGAAAAGCAAAGTCTTTTCGTTAGGCAAATGCATGAAATGTCATCTATACAAACAGATATATCATGTTTGTTTGCCGCAGTCCCAGTAGCTTTCTCCCTAGAAAATACGAATGTGTAGCGCTGGTGTCTCCATGTGGAACCAATTAGTGATTCCAAGCACAAAATTAAATGTTCCCTGATAAAAAACATTCAAAACAATAAAGTCCGTGGAAAATATCAGGAATACAAAAACACAGAGGCTGTAGCAATATCTGGCATTGAGTTAGCCAAAACACAACCGGATATTTCCGGTTTCATCCAGTCATATCTGGACAAACTGGTGTGGAATTTGTATGCAATGGACCGAGAAAATCACAGTAAAAATGGTTGTGGAGAAAAGCAAACTCTTTTCTTTAGGCAAGTCCATAAAATGTCATCTATGCAAACAGAAATATCATGTTTGTTTGCCGAACTTCCTCTAGCTTTCTATCTAGAAAATACGAATGTGTGGAGCTGGTGTCCCCTTGATGAACCAATGAGTGTTTCAACGGTAGAAAATTAAATGTTCCCTGATAAAAAACATTCAAAACAATAAAGTCCATCGATAATATCAAGAAAACACAAACACAGAGGCTTTCACAATATTTTGGATTGAGTTAGCCAAAACACAACCGGATATTTCTTGTTTCATCCAGTCATATCCGGAACAACTGGTGTGGAATTCGTATGCAATGGACCGAGAAAATCACAGTAAAATGGTTTTGGAGAAAAGCAAAGTCTTTTCGTTAGGCAAGTGCATAAAATGTCATCTATACAAACAGAAATATCATGTTTGTTTGCCACAGTTCCTCTAGCTTTCTCCCTAGAAAATACGAATGTGTAGTGCTGGTGTCTCCATGTGGAACCAATTACCGATTCCAAGCACAAAATTAAATGTTCCCCGATAAAAAACATTCAAAACAATAAAGTCCGTGGATAATATCAGGAATACAAAAACACAGAGGCTGTAGCAATATCTGGCATTGAGTTAGCCAAAACACAACCGGATATTTCCGGTTTCATCCAGTCATATCTGGACAAACTGGTGTGGAATTCGTATGCAATGGACCGAGAGAATCACAGTAGAAATGGTTTTGGAGAAAAGCAAAGTCTTTTCGTTAGGCAAGTGCAATTAGTGTTTCTGAGGTGCAAAATTAAATGTTGCCTGATAAAAACATTCAAAACAATACAGTCCATCAATAATATCCAGAAAACACAAACACACAGGCTTTCACAATGTTTCGGATTGAGTTAGCCAAAACTCAACAGTATATTTCTGTTTCATCGAATCATATCCGGACAAACTGGTGTGGAATTCGTATGCAATGGATTGAGAAAACCACAGTAAAAATGACTTTGGAGAAGAGCAAAGTCTTTTCGTTAGGCAAGTGCATAAAATGTCATCAATACAAACAGAAATATCATGTTTATTTCTCACAGTTCCTCTAGCTTTCTCCCTAGAAATACGAATGTGTAGAGCTGGTGTCTCCATGTGGAACCAATTACTGTATCCAAGCTTAAAATAAAATGTTCTCCGATAAAAAACATTCAAAACAATAAAGTCCGTTGATAATATCCAGAAAACACACACGCTGAGGCTGTATTAATAGCTGGGATTGAGTTAGCCAAAACAAATCCGGATACTTTTTCATTTTCATTAAGATCATATCCGGACAAAGTGGTGTGTAATTTCTATGCAATGCACTGAGAAATTCACAGTAAAAATGGTTTTGGAGAAATGCAAAGTCTTTTCGTTAGGCAAGTGCATGAAATGTCATCTATACAAACAGATATATCATGTTTGTTTGCCGCAGTCCCAGTAGCTTTCTCCCTAGAAAATACGAATGTGTAGCGTTGGTGTCTCCATGTGCAACCAATTAGTGATTCCAAGCACAAAATTAAATGTTCCCCGATAAAAAACATTCAAAACAATAAAGTCCGTGGAAAATATCAGGAATACAAAAACACAGAGGCTGTAGCAATATCTGGGATTGTGTTTGCCAAAACACAACCGGATATTTCCGGTTTCATCCAGTCATATCTGGACAAACTGGTGTGGAATTCGTATGCAATGGACCGAGAGAATCACAGTAGAAATGGTTTTGGAGAAAAGCAAAGTCTTTTCGTTAGGCAAGTGCAATTAGTGTTTCTGAGGTGCAAAATTAAATGTTGCCTGATAAAAACATTCAAAACAATACAGTCCATCAATAATATCCAGAAAACACAAACACACAGGCTTTCACAATGTTTCGGATTGAGTTAGCCAAAACTCAACAGCATATTTCTGTTTCATCGAATCATATCCGGACAAACTGGTGTGGAATTCGTTTGCAATGGATTGAGAAAGCCACAGTAAAAATGACTTTGGAGAAGAGCAAAGTCTTTTCGTTAGGCAAGTGCATAAAATGTCATCAATACAAACAGAAATATCATGTTTATTTGTCACAGTTCCTCTAGCTTTCTCCCTAGAAATACGAATGTGTAGAGCTGGTGTCTCCATGTGGAACCAATTACTGTATCCAAGCTTAAAATAAAATGTTCTCCGATAAAAAACATTCAAAACAATAAAGTCCGTTGATAATATCCAGAAAACACACACACTGAGGCTGTATTAATAGCTGGGATTGAGTTAGCCAAAACAAATCCGGATACTTTTTCACGTTCATTAAGGTCATATCCGGACAAAGTGGTGTGTAATTTCTATGCAATGCACTGAGAAAATCACAGTAAAAATGGTTTTGGAGAAAAGCAAAATCTTTTCGTTAGGCAAATGCATGAAATGTCATCTATACAAACAGATATATCATGTTTGTTTGCCGCAGTCCCAGTAGCTTTCTCCCTAGAAAATACGAATGTGTAGTGCTGGTGTCTCCATGTGGAACCAATTAGTGATTCCAAGCACAAAATTAAATGTTCCCTGATAAAAAACATTCAAAACAATAAAGTCCGTGGAAAATATCAGGAATACAAAAACACAGAGGCTGTAGCAATATCTGGCATTGAGTTAGCCAAAACACAACCGGATATTTCCGGTTTCATCCAGTCATATCTGGACAAACTGGTGTGGAATTTGTATGCAATGGACCGAGAAAATCACAGTAAAAATGGTTGTGGAGAAAAGCAAACTCTTTTCTTTAGGCAAGTCCATAAAATGTCATCTATACAAACAGAAATATCATGTTTGTTTGCCGAACTTCCTCTAGCTTTCTATCTAGAAAATACGAATGTGTGGAGCTGGTGTCCCCTTGATGAACCAATGAGTGTTTCAACGGTAGAAAATTAAATGTTCCCTGATAAAAAAAAAACATTCAAAACAATAAAGTCCATCGATAATATCAAGAAAACACAAACACAGAGGCTTTCACAATATTTTGGATTGAGTTAGCCAAAACACAACCGGATATTTCTTGTTTCATCCAGTCATATCCGGAACAACTGGTGTGGAATTCGTATGCAATGGACCGAGAAAATCACAGTAAAATGGTTTTGGAGAAAAGCAAAGTCTTTTCGTTAGGCAAGTGCATAAAATGTCATCTATACAAACAGAAATATCATGTTTGTTTGCCACAGTTCCTCTAGCTTTCTCCCTAGAAAATACGAATGTGTAGTGCTGGTGTCTCCATGTGGAACCAATTACCGATTCCAAGCACAAAATTAAATGTTCCCCGATAAAAAACATTCAAAACAATAAAGTCCGTGGATAATATCAGGAATACAAAAACACAGAGGCTGTAGCAATATCTGGCATTGAGTTAGCCAAAACACAACCGGATATTTCCGGTTTCATCCAGTCATATCTGGACAAACTGGTGTGGAATTCGTATGCAATGGACCGAGAGAATCACAGTAGAAATGGTTTTGGAGAAAAGCAAAGTCTTTTCGTTAGGCAAGTGCAATTAGTGTTTCTGAGGTGCAAAATTAAATGTTGCCTGATAAAAACATTCAAAACAATACAGTCCATCAATAATATCCAGAAAACACAAACACACAGGCTTTCACAATGTTTCGGATTGAGTTAGCCAAAACTCAACAGTATATTTCTGTTTCATCGAATCATATCCGGACAAACTGGTGTGGAATTCGTATGCAATGGATTGAGAAAACCACAGTAAAAATGACTTTGGAGAAGAGCAAAGTCTTTTCGTTAGGCAAGTGCATAAAATGTCATCAATACAAACAGAAATATCATGTTTATTTGTCACAGTTCCTCTAGCTTTCTCCCTAGAAATACGAATGTGTAGAGCTGTGGACTCCATGTGGAACCAATTACTGTATCCAAGCTTAAAATAAAATGTTCTCCGATAAAAAACATTCAAAACAATAAAGTCCGTTGATAATATCCAGAAAACACACACGCTGAGGCTGTATTAATAGCTGGGATTGAGTTAGCCAAAACAAATCCGGATACTTTTTCATTTTCATTAAGATCATATCCGGACAAAGTGGTGTGTAATTTCTATGCAATGCACTGAGAAATTCACAGTAAAAATGGTTTTGGAGAAATGCAAAGTCTTTTCGTTAGGCAAGTGCATGAAATGTCATCTATACAAACAGATATATCATGTTTGTTTGCCGCAGTCCCAGTAGCTTTCTCCCTAGAAAATACGAATGTGTAGCGTTGGTGTCTCCATGTGCAACCAATTAGTGATTCCAAGCACAAAATTAAATGTTCCCCGATAAAAAACATTCAAAACAATAAAGTCCGTGGAAAATATCAGGAATACAAAAACACAGAGGCTGTAGCAATATCTGGGATTGAGTTTGCCAAAACACAACCGGATATTTCCGGTTTCATCCAGTCATATCTGGACAAACTGGTGTGGAATTCGTATGCAATGGACCGAGAGAATCACAGTAGAAATGGTTTTGGAGAAAAGCAAAGTCTTTTCGTTAGGCAAGTGCAATTAGTGTTTCTGAGGTGCAAAATTAAATGTTGCCTGATAAAAACATTCAAAACAATACAGTCCATCAATAATATCCAGAAAACACAAACACACAGGCTTTCACAATGTTTCGGATTGAGTTAGCCAAAACTCAACAGCATATTTCTGTTTCATCGAATCATATCCGGACAAACTGGTGTGGAATTCGTTTGCAATGGATTGAGAAAGCCACAGTAAAAATGACTTTGGAGAAGAGCAAAGTCTTTTCGTTAGGCAAGTGCATAAAATGTCATCAATACAAACAGAAATATCATGTTTATTTGTCACAGTTCCTCTAGCTTTCTCCCTAGAAATACGAATGTGTAGAGCTGGTGTCTCCATGTGGAACCAATTACTGTATCCAAGCTTAAAATAAAATGTTCTCTGATAAAAAACATTCAAAACAATAAAGTCCGTTGATAATATCCAGAAAACACACACACTGAGGCTGTATTAATAGCTGGGATTGAGTTAGCCAAAACAAATCCGGATACTTTTTCACGTTCATTAAGGTCATATCCGGACAAAGTGGTGTGTAATTTCTATGCAATGCACTGAGAAAATCACAGTAAAAATGGTTTTGGAGAAAAGCAAAATCTTTTCGTTAGGCAAATGCATGAAATGTCATCTATACAAACAGATATATCATGTTTGTTTGCCGCAGTCCCAGTAGCTTTCTCCCTAGAAAATACGAATGTGTAGCGCTGGTGTCTCCATGTGGAACCAATTAGTGATTCCAAGCACAAAATTAAATGTTCCCTGATAAAAAACATTCAAAACAATAAAGTCCGTGGAAAATATCAGGAATACAAAAACACAGAGGCTGTAGCAATATCTGGCATTGAGTTAGCCAAAACACAACCGGATATTTCCGGTTTCATCCAGTCATATCTGGACAAACTGGTGTGGAATTTGTATGCAATGGACCGAGAAAATCACAGTAAAAATGGTTGTGGAGAAAAGCAAACTCTTTTCTTTAGGCAAGTCCATAAAATGTCATCTATACAAACAGAAATATCATGTTTGTTTGCCGAACTTCCTCTAGCTTTCTTTTTTTTTTTTTTTTTTTTTTTTTTTTTTTAATTTTTTTTTTTTTTTTATTTTTTTTTTTGACAGGCAGAGTGGACAGTGAGAGAGAGACAGAGAGAAAGGTCTTCCTTTTTGCCGTTGGTTCACCCTCCAATGGCCGCCGCGGTAGCGCGTTGCGGCCGGCGCACCGCGCTGTTCCGATGGCAGGAGCCAGGTGCTTCTCCTGGTCTCCCATGGGGTGCAGGGCCCAAGGACTTGGGCCATCCTCCACTGCACTCCCTGGCCACAGCAGAGAGCTGGCCTGGAAGAGGGGCAACCGGGACAGGATCGGTGCCCCAACCGGGACTAGAACCCGGTGTGCCGGCGCCGCAAGGCGGAGGATTAGCCTGTTGAGCCACGGCGCCGGCCTCCTCTAGCTTTCTATCTAGAAAATACGAATGTGTGGAGCTGGTGTCCCCTTGATGAACCAATGAGTGTTTCAACGGTAGAAAATTAAATGTTCCCTGATAAAAAAAAAACATTCAAAACAATAAAGTCCATCGATAATATCAAGAAAACACAAACACAGAGGCTTTCACAATATTTTGGATTGAGTTAGCCAAAACACAACCGGATATTTCTTGTTTCATCCAGTCATATCCGGAACAACTGGTGTGGAATTCGTATGCAATGGACCGAGAAAATCACAGTAAAATGGTTTTGGAGAAAAGCAAAGTCTTTTCGTTAGGCAAGTGCATAAAATGTCATCTATACAAACAGAAATATCATGTTTGTTTGCCACAGTTCCTCTAGCTTTCTCCCTAGAAAATACGAATGTGTAGTGCTGGTGTCTCCATGTGGAACCAATTACCGATTCCAAGCACAAAATTAAATGTTCCCCGATAAAAAACATTCAAAACAATAAAGTCCGTGGATAATATCAGGAATACAAAAACACAGAGGCTGTAGCAATATCTGGCATTGAGTTAGCCAAAACACAACCGGATATTTCCGGTTTCATCCAGTCATATCTGGACAAACTGGTGTGGAATTCGTATGCAATGGACCGAGAGAATCACAGTAGAAATGGTTTTGGAGAAAAGCAAAGTCTTTTCGTTAGGCAAGTGCAATTAGTGTTTCTGAGGTGCAAAATTAAATGTTGCCTGATAAAAACATTCAAAACAATACAGTCCATCAATAATATCCAGAAAACACAAACACACAGGCTTTCACAATGTTTCGGATTGAGTTAGCCAAAACTCAACAGTATATTTCTGTTTCATCGAATCATATCCGGACAAACTGGTGTGGAATTCGTATGCAATGGATTGAGAAAACCACAGTAAAAATGACTTTGGAGAAGAGCAAAGTCTTTTCGTTAGGCAAGTGCATAAAATGTCATCAATACAAACAGAAATATCATGTTTATTTCTCACAGTTCCTCTAGCTTTCTCCCTAGAAATACGAATGTGTAGAGCTGGTGTCTCCATGTGGAACCAATTACTGTATCCAAGCTTAAAATAAAATGTTCTCCGATAAAAAACATTCAAAACAATAAAGTCCATTGATAATATCCAGAAAACACACACACTGAGGCTGTATTAATAGCTGGGATTGAGTTAGCCAAAACAAATCCGGATACTTTTTCACTTTCATTAAGGTCATATCCGGACAAAGTGGTGTGTAATTTCTATGCAATGCACTGAGAAAATCACAGTAAAAATGGTTTTGGAGAAAAGCAAAGTCTTTTCGTTAGGCAAATGCATGAAATGTCATCTATACAAACAGATATATCATGTTTGTTTGCCGCAGTCCCAGTAGCTTTCTCCCTAGAAAATACGAATGTGTAGCGCTGGTGTCTCCATGTGGAACCAATTAGTGATTCCAAGCACAAAATTAAATGTTCCCTGATAAAAAACATTCAAAACAATAAAGTCCGTGGAAAATATCAGGAATACAAAAACACAGAGGCTGTAGCAATATCTGGCATTGAGTTAGCCAAAACACAACCGGATATTTCCGGTTTCATCCAGTCATATCTGGACAAACTGGTGTGGAATTTGTATGCAATGGACCGAGAAAATCACAGTAAAAATGGTTGTGGAGAAAAGCAAACTCTTTTCTTTAGGCAAGTCCATAAAATGTCATCTATACAAACAGAAATATCATGTTTGTTTGCCGAACTTCCTCTAGCTTTCTATCTAGAAAATACGAATGTGTGGAGCTGGTGTCCCCTTGATGAACCAATGAGTGTTTCAACGGTAGAAAATTAAATGTTCCCTGATAAAAAACATTCAAAACAATAAAGTCCATCGATAATATCAAGAAAACACAAACACAGAGGCTTTCACAATATTTTGGATTGAGTTAGCCAAAACACAACCGGATATTTCTTGTTTCATCCAGTAATATCCGGAACAACTGGTGTGGAATTCGTATGCAATGGACCGAGAAAATCACAGTAAAATGGTTTTGGAGAAAAGCAAAGTCTTTTCGTTAGGCAAGTGCATAAAATGTCATCTATACAAACAGAAATATCATGTTTGTTTGCCACAGTTCCTCTAGCTTTCTCCCTAGAAAATACGAATGTGTAGTGCTGGTGTCTCCATGTGGAACCAATTACCGATTCCAAGCACAAAATTAAATGTTCCCCGATAAAAAACATTCAAAACAATAAAGTCCGTGGATAATATCAGGAATACAAAAACACAGAGGCTGTAGCAATATCTGGCATTGAGTTAGCCAAAACACAACCGGATATTTCCGGTTTCATCCAGTCATATCTGGACAAACTGGTGTGGAATTCGTATGCAATGGACCGAGAGAATCACAGTAGAAATGGTTTTGGAGAAAAGCAAAGTCTTTTCGTTAGGCAAGTGCAATTAGTGTTTCTGAGGTGCAAAATTAAATGTTGCCTGATAAAAACATTCAAAACAATACAGTCCATCAATAATATCCAGAAAACACAAACACACAGGCTTTCACAATGTTTCGGATTGAGTTAGCCAAAACTCAACAGTATATTTCTGTTTCATCGAATCATATCCGGACAAACTGGTGTGGAATTCGTATGCAATGGACCGAGAGAATCACAGTAAAAATGACTTTGGAGAAGAGCAAAGTCTTTTCGTTAGGCAAGTGCATAAAATGTCATCAATACAAACAGAAATATCATGTTTCTTTGTCACAGTTCCTCTAGCTTTCTCCCTAGAAATACGAATGTGTAGAGCTGGTGTCTCCATGTGGAACCAATTACTGTATCCAAGCTTAAAATAAAATGTTCTCCGATAAAAAACATTCAAAACAATAAAGTCCGTTGATAATATCCAGAAAACACACACGCTGAGGCTGTATTAATAGCTGGGATTGAGTTAGCCAAAACAAATCCGGATACTTTTTCATTTTCATTAAGATCATATCCGGACAAAGTGGTGTGTAATTTCTATGCAATGCACTGAGAAATTCACAGTAAAAATGGTTTTGGAGAAATGCAAAGTCTTTTCGTTAGGCAAGTGCATGAAATGTCATCTATACAAACAGATATATCATGTTTGTTTGCCGCAGTCCCAGTAGCTTTCTCCCTAGAAAATACGAATGTGTAGCGTTGGTGTCTCCATGTGGAACCAATTAGTGATTCCAAGCACAAAATTAAATGTTCCCCGATAAAAAACATTCAAAACAATAAAGTCCGTGGAAAATATCAGGAATACAAAAACACAGAGGCTGTAGCAATATCTGGGATTGAGTTTGCCAAAACACAACCGGATATTTCCGGTTTCATCCAGTCATATCTGGACAAACTGGTGTGGAATTCGTATGCAATGGACCGAGAGAATCACAGTAGAAATGGTTTTGGAGAAAAGCAAAGTCTTTTCGTTAGGCAAGTGCAATTAGTGTTTCTGAGGTGCAAAATTAAATGTTGCCTGATAAAAACATTCAAAACAATACAGTCCATCAATAATATCCAGAAAACACAAACACACAGGCTTTCACAATGTTTCGGATTGAGTTAGCCAAAACTCAACAGCATATTTCTGTTTCATCGAATCATATCCGGACAAACTGGTGTGGAATTCGTTTGCAATGGATTGAGAAAGCCACAGTAAAAATGACTTTGGAGAAGAGCAAAGTCTTTTCGTTAGGCAAGTGCATAAAATGTCATCAATACAAACAGAAATATCATGTTTATTTGTCACAGTTCCTCTAGCTTTCTCCCTAGAAATACGAATGTGTAGAGCTGGTGTCTCCATGTGGAACCAATTACTGTATCCAAGCTTAAAATAAAATGTTCTCCGATAAAAAACATTCAAAACAATAAAGTCCGTTGATAATATCCAGAAAACACACACACTGAGGCTGTATTAATAGCTGGGATTGAGTTAGCCAAAACAAATCCGGATACTTTTTCACTTTCATTAAGGTCATATCCGGACAAAGTGGTGTGTAATTTCTATGCAATGCACTGAGAAAATCACAGTAAAAATGGTTTTGGAGAAAAGCAAAATCTTTTCGTTAGGCAAATGCATGAAATGTCATCTATACAAACAGATATATCATGTTTGTTTGCCGCAGTCCCAGTAGCTTTCTCCCTAGAAAATACGAATGTGTAGCGCTGGTGTCTCCATGTGGAACCAATTAGTGATTCCAAGCACAAAATTAAATGTTCCCTGATAAAAAACATTCAAAACAATAAAGTCCGTGGAAAATATCAGGAATACAAAAGCACAGAGGCTGTAGCAATATCTGGCATTGAGTTAGCCAAAACACAACCGGATATTTCCGGTTTCATCCAGTCATATCTGGACAAACTGGTGTGGAATTTGTATGCAATGGACCGAGAAAATCACAGTAAAAATGGTTGTGGAGAAAAGCAAACTCTTTTCTTTAGGCAAGTCCATAAAATGTCATCTATACAAACAGAAATATCATGTTTGTTTGCCGAACTTCCTCTAGCTTTCTATCTAGAAAATACGAATGTGTGGAGCTGGTGTCCCCTTGATGAACCAATGAGTGTTTCAACGGTAGAAAATTAAATGTTCCCTGATAAAAAAAAACATTCAAAACAATAAAGTCCATCGATAATATCAAGAAAACACAAACACAGAGGCTTTCACAATATTTTGGATTGAGTTAGCCAAAACACAACCGGATATTTCTTGTTTCATCCAGTCATATCCGGAACAACTGGTGTGGAATTCGTATGCAATGGACCGAGAAAATCACAGTAAAATGGTTTTGGAGAAAAGCAAAGTCTTTTCGTTAGGCAAGTGCATAAAATGTCATCTATACAAACAGAAATATCATGTTTGTTTGCCACAGTTCCTCTAGCTTTCTCCCTAGAAAATACGAATGTGTAGTGCTGGTGTCTCCATGTGGAACCAATTACCGATTCCAAGCACAAAATTAAATGTTCCCCGATAAAAAAACATTCAAAACAATAAAGTCCGTGGATAATATCAGGAATACAAAAACACAGAGGCTGTAGCAATATCTGGCATTGAGTTAGCCAAAACACAACCGGATATTTCCGGTTTCATCCAGTCATATCTGGACAAACTGGTGTGGAATTCGTATGCAATGGACCGAGAGAATCACAGTAGAAATGGTTTTGGAGAAAAGCAAAGTCTTTTCGTTAGGCAAGTGCAATTAGTGTTTCTGAGGTGCAAAATTAAATGTTGCCTGATAAAAACATTCAAAACAATACAGTCCATCAATAATATCCAGAAAACACAAACACACAGGCTTTCACAATGTTTCGGATTGAGTTAGCCAAAACTCAACAGTATATTTCTGTTTCATCGAATCATATCCGGACAAACTGGTGTGGAATTCGTATGCAATGGATTTTGAAAACCACAGTAAAAATGACTTTGGAGAAGAGCAAAGTCTTTTCGTTAGGCAAGTGCATAAAATGTCATCAATACAAACAGAAATATCATGTTTATTTCTCACAGTTCCTCTAGCTTTCTCCCTAGAAATACGAATGTGTAGAGCTGTGGTCTCCATGTGGAACCAATTACTGTATCCAAGCTTAAAATAAAATGTTCTCCGATAAAAAACATTCAAAACAATAAAGTCTGTTGATAATATCCAGAAAACACACACACTGAGGCTGTATTAATAGCTGGGATTGAGTTAGCCAAAACAAATCCGGATACTTTTTCACTTTCATTAAGGTCATATCCGGACAAAGTGGTGTGTAATTTCTATGCAATGCACTGAGAAAATCACAGTAAAAATGGTTTTGGAGAAAAGCAAAGTCTTTTCGTTAGGCAAGTGCATGAAATGTCATCTATACAAACAGATATATCATGTTTGTTTGCCGCAGTCCCAGTAGCTTTCTCCCTAGAAAATACGAATGTGTAGCGCTGGTGTCTCCATGTGGAACCAATTAGTGATTCCAAGCACAAAATTAAATGTTCCCTGATAAAAAACATTCAAAACAATAAAGTCCGTGGAAAATATCAGGAATACAAAAACACAGAGGCTGTAGCAATATCTGGCATTGAGTTAGCCAAAACACAACCGGATATTTCCGGTTTCATCCAGTCATATCTGGACAAACTGGTGTGGAATTTGTATGCAATGGACCGAGAAAATCACAGTAAAAATGGTTGTGGAGAAAAGCAAACTCTTTTCTTTAGGCAAGTCCATAAAATGTCATCTATACAAACAGAAATATCATGTTTGTTTGCCGAACTTCCTCTAGCTTTCTATCTAGAAAATACGAATGTGTGGAGCTGGTGTCCCCTTGATGAACCAATGAGTGTTTCAACGGTAGAAAATTAAATGTTCCCTGATAAAAAAACATTCAAAACAATAAAGTCCATCGATAATATCAAGAAAACACAAACACAGAGGCTTTCACAATATTTTGGATTGAGTTAGCCAAAACACAACCGGATATTTCTTGTTTCATCCAGTCATATCCGGACAAACTGGTGTGGAACTCGTATGCAATGGACCGAGAAAATCACAGTAAAATGGTTTTGGAGAAAAGCAAAGTCTTTTCGTTAGGCAAGTGCATAAAATGTCATCTATACAAACAGAAATATCATGTTTGTTTGCCACAGTTCCTCTAGCTTTCTCCCTAGAAAATACGAATGTGTAGTGCTGGTGTCTCCATGTGGAACCAATTACCGATTCCAAGCACAAAATTAAATGTTCCCCGATAAAAAACATTCAAAACAATAAAGTCCGTGGATAATATCAGGAATACAAAAACACAGAGGCTGTAGCAATATCTGGCATTGAGTTAGCCAAAACACAACCGGATATTTCCGGTTTCATCCAGTCATATCTGGACAAACTGGTGTGGAATTCGTATGCAATGGACCGAGAGAATCACAGTAGAAATGGTTTTGGAGAAAAGCAAAGTCTTTTCGTTAGGCAAGTGCAATTAGTGTTTCTGAGGTGCAAAATTAAATGTTGCCTGATAAAAACATTCAAAACAATACAGTCCATCAATAATATCCAGAAAACACAAACACACAGGCTTTCACAATGTTTCGGATTGAGTTAGCCAAAACTCAACAGTATATTTCTGTTTCATCGAATCATATCCGGACAAACTGGTGTGGAATTCGTATGCAATGGATTGAGAAAACCACAGTAAAAATGACTTTGGAGAAGAGCAAAGTCTTTTCGTTAGGCAAGTGCATAAAATGTCATCAATACAAACAGAAATATCATGTTTATTTCTCACAGTTCCTCTAGCTTTCTCCCTAGAAATACGAATGTGTAGAGCTGGTGTCTCCATGTGGAACCAATTACTGTATCCAAGCTTAAAATAAAATGTTCTCCGATAAAAAACATTCAAAACAATAAAGTCCATTGATAATATCCAGAAAACACACACACTGAGGCTGTATTAATAGCTGGGATTGAGTTAGCCAAAACAAATCCGGATACTTTTTCACTTTCATTAAGGTCATATCCGGACAAAGTGGTGTGTAATTTCTATGCAATGCACTGAGAAAATCACAGTAAAAATGGTTTTGGAGAAAAGCAAAGTCTTTTCGTTAGGCAAGTGCATGAAATGACATCTATACAAACAGATATATCATGTTTGTTTGCCGCAGTCCCAGTAGCTTTCTCCCTAGAAAATACGAATGTGTAGCGCTGGTGTCTCCATGTGGAACCAATTAGTGATTCCAAGCACAAAATTAAATGTTCCCTGATAAAAAACATTCAAAACAATAAAGTCCGTGGAAAATATCAGGAATACAAAAAAACAGAGGCTGTAGCAATATCTGGCATTGAGTTAGCCAAAACACAACCGGATATTTCCGGTTTCATCCAGTCATATCTGGACAAACTGGTGTGGAATTTGTATGCAATGGACCGAGAAAATCACAGTAAAAATGGTTGTGGAGAAAAGCAAACTCTTTTCTTTAGGCAAGTCCATAAAATGTCATCTATACAAACAGAAATATCATGTTTGTTTGCCGAACTTCCTCTAGCTTTCTATCTAGAAAATACGAATGTGTGGAGCTGGTGTCCCCTTGATGAACCAATGAGTGTTTCAACGGTAGAAAATTAAATGTTCCCTGATAAAAAACATTCAAAACAATAAAGTCCATCGATAATATCAAGAAAACACAAACACAGAGGCTTTCACAATATTTTGGATTGAGTTAGCCAAAACACAACCGGATATTTCTTGTTTCATCCAGTCATATCCGGACAAACTGGTGTGGAATTCGTATGCAATGGACCGAGAAAATCACAGTAAAATGGTTTTGGAGAAAAGCAAAGTCTTTTCGTTAGGCAAGTGCATAAAATGTCATCTATACAAACAGAAATATCATGTTTGTTTGCCACAGTTCCTCTAGCTTTCTCCCTAGAAAATACGAATGTGTAGTGCTGGTGTCTCCATGTGGAACCAATTACCGATTCCAAGCACAAAATTAAATGTTCCCCGATAAAAAACATTCAAAACAATAAAGTCCGTGGATAATATCAGGAATACAAAAACACAGAGGCTGTAGCAATATCTGGCATTGAGTTAGCCAAAACACAACCGAATATTTCCGGTTTCATCCAGTCATATCTGGACAAACTGGTGTGGAATTCGTATGCAATGGACCGAGAGAATCACAGTAGAAATGGTTTTGGAGAAAAGCAAAGTCTTTTCGTTAGGCAAGTGCAATTAGTGTTTCTGAGGTGCAAAATTAAATGTTGCCTGATAAAAACATTCAAAACAATACAGTCCATCAATAATATCCAGAAAACACAAACACACATGCTTTCACAATGTTTCGGATTGAGTTAGCCAAAACTCAACAGTATATTTCTGTTTCATCGAATCATATCCGGACAAACTGGTGTGGAATTCGTATGCAATGGATTGAGAAAACCACAGTAAAAATGACTTTGGAGAAGAGCAAAGTCTTTTCGTTAGGCAAGTGCATAAAATGTCTTCAATACAAACAGAAATATCATGTTTATTTGTCACAGTTCCTCTAGCTTTCTCCCTAGAAAATACGAATGTGTAGTGCTGGTGTCTCCATGTGGAACCAATTACCGATTCCAAGCACAAAATTAAATGTTCCCCGATAAAAAACATTCAAAACAATAAAGTCCATGGATAATATCAGGAATACAAAAACACAGAGGCTGTAGCAATATCTGGGATTGAGTTAGCCAAAACACAACCGGATATTTCCGGTTTCATCCAGTCATATCTGGACAAACTGGTGTGGAATTCGTATGCAATGGACCGAGAGAATCACAGTAGAAATGGTTTTGGAGAAAAGCAAAGTCTTTTCGTTAGGCAAGTGCAATTAGTGTTTCTGAGGTGCAAAATTAAATGTTGCCTGATAAAAACATTCAAAACAATACAGTCCATCAATAATATCCAGAAAACACAAACACACAGGCTTTCACAATGTTTCGGATTGAGTTAGCCAAAACTCAACAGCATATTTCTGTTTCATCGAATCATATCCGGACAAACTGGTGTGGAATTCGTATGCAATGGATTGAGAAAACCACAGTAAAAATGACTTTGGAGAAGAGCAAAGTCTTTTCGTTAGGCAAGTGCATAAAATGTCTTCAATACAAACAGAAATATCATGTTTATTTGTCACAGTTCCTCTAGCTTTCTCCCTAGAAATACGAATGTGTAGAGCTGGTGTCTCCATGTGGAACCAATTACTGTATCCAAGCTTAAAATAAAATATTCTCTGATAAAAAACATTCAAAACAATAAAGTCCGTTGATAATATCCAGAAAACACACACACTGAGGCTGTATTAATAGCTGGGATTGAGTTAGCCAAAACAAATCCGGATACTTTTTCACTTTCATTAAGGTCATATCCGGACAAAGTGGTGTGTAATTTCTATGCAATGCACTGAGAAAATCACAGTAAAAATGGTTTTGGAGAAAAGCAAAGTCTTTTCGTTAGGCAAGTGCATGAAATGTCATCTATACAAACAGATATATCATGTTTGTTTGCCGCAGTCCCAGTAGCTTTCTCCCTAGAAAATACGAATGTGTAGCGCTGGTGTCTCCATGTGGAACCAATTAGTGATTCCAAGCACAAAATTAAATGTTCCCTGATAAAAAACATTCAAAACAATAAAGTCCGTGGAAAATATCAGGAATACAAAAACACAGAGGCTGTAGCAATATCTGGCATTGAGTTAGCCAAAACACAACCGGATATTTCCGGTTTCATCCAGTCATATCTGGACAAACTGGTGTGGAATTTGTATGCAATGGACCGAGAAAATCACAGTAAAAATGGTTGTGGAGAAAAGCAAACTCTTTTCTTTAGGCAAGTCCATAAAATGTCATCTATACAAACAGAAATATCATGTTTGTTTGCCGAACTTCCTCTAGCTTTCTATCTAGAAAATACGAATGTGTGGAGCTGGTGTCCCCTTGATGAACCAATGAGTGTTTCAACGGTAGAAAATTAAATGTTCCCTGATAAAAAAACATTCAAAACAATAAAGTCCATCGATAATATCAAGAAAACACAAACACAGAGGCTTTCACAATATTTTGGATTGAGTTAGCCAAAACACAACCGGATATTTCTTGTTTCATCCAGTCATATCCGGACAAACTGGTGTGGAATTCGTATGCAATGGACCGAGAAAATCACAGTAAAATGGTTTTGGAGAAAAGCAAAGTCTTTTCGTTAGGCAAGTGCATAAAATGTCATCTATACAAACAGAAATATCATGTTTGTTTGCCACAGTTCCTCTAGCTTTCTCCCTAGAAAATACGAATGTGTAGTGCTGGTGTCTCCATGTGGAACCAATTACCGATTCCAAGCACAAAATTAAATGTTCCCCGATAAAAAACATTCAAAACAATAAAGTCCGTGGATAATATCAGGAATACAAAAACACAGAGGCTGTAGCAATATCTGGGATTGAGTTAGCCAAAACACAACCGGATATTTCCGGTTTCATCCAGTCATATCTGGACAAACTGGTGTGGAATTCGTATGCAATGGACCGAGAGAATCACAGTAGAAATGGTTTTGGAGAAAAGCAAAGTCTTTTCGTTAGGCAAGTGCAATTAGTGTTTCTGAGGTGCAAAATTAAATGTTGCCTGATAAAAACATTCAAAACAATACAGTCCATCAATAATATCCAGAAAACACAAACACACAGGCTTTCACAATGTTTCGGATTGAGTTAGCCAAAACTCAACAGCATATTTCTGTTTCATCGAATCATATCCGGACAAACTGGTGTGGAATTCGTATGCAATGGATTGAGAAAACCACAGTAAAAATGACTTTGGAGAAGAGCAAAGTCTTTTCGTTAGGCAAGTGCATAAAATGTCTTCAATACAAACAGAAATATCATGTTTATTTGTCACAGTTCCTCTAGCTTTCTCCCTAGAAATACGAATGTGTAGAGCTGGTGTCTCCATGTGGAACCAATTACTGTATCCAAGCTTAAAATAAAATATTCTCTGATAAAAAACATTCAAAACAATAAAGTCCGTTGATAATATCCAGAAAACACACACACTGAGGCTGTATTAATAGCTGGGATTGAGTTAGCCAAAACAAATCCGGATACTTTTTCACTTTCATTAAGGTCATATCCGGACAAAGTGGTGTGTAATTTCTATGCAATGCACTGAGAAAATCACAGTAAAAATGGTTTTCGAGAAAAGCAAAGTCTTTTCCTTAGGCAAGTGCATTAAATGTCATCTATACAAACAGATATATCATGTTTGTTTGCCGCAGTCCCAGTAGCTTTCTCCCTAGAAAATACGAATGTGTAGCGCTGGTGTCTCCATGTGGAACCAATTAGTGATTCCAAGCACAAAATTAAATGTTCCCTGATAAAAAACATTCAAAACAATAAAGTCCGTGGAAAATATCAGGAATACAAAAACACAGAGGCTGTAGCAATATCTGGCATTGAGTTAGCCAAAACACAACCGGATATTTCCGGTTTCATCCAGTCATATCTGGACAAACTGGTGTGGAATTTGTATGCAATGGACCGAGAAAATCACAGTAAAAATGGTTGTGGAGAAAAGCAAACTCTTTTCTTTAGGCAAGTCCATAAAATGTCATCTATACAAACAGAAATATCATGTTTGTTTGCCGAACTTCCTCTAGCTTTCTATCTAGAAAATACGAATGTGTGGAGCTGGTGTCCCCTTGATGAACCAATGAGTGTTTCAACGGTAGAAAATTAAATGTTCCCTGATAAAAAAACATTCAAAACAATAAAGTCCATCGATAATATCAAGAAAACACAAACACAGAGGCTTTCACAATATTTTGGATTGAGTTAGCCAAAACACAACCGGATATTTCTTGTTTCATCCAGTCATATCCGGACAAACTGGTGTGGAATTCGTATGCAATGGACCGAGAAAATCACAGTAAAATGGTTTTGGAGAAAAGCAAAGTCTTTTCGTTAGGCAAGTGCATAAAATGTCATCTATACAAACAGAAATATCATGTTTGTTTGCCACAGTTCCTCTAGCTTTCTCCCTAGAAAATACGAATGTGTAGTGCTGGTGTCTCCATGTGGAACCAATTACCGATTCCAAGCACAAAATTAAATGTTCCCCGATAAAAAACATTCAAAACAATAAAGTCCGTGGATAATATCAGGAATACAAAAACACAGAGGCTGTAGCAATATCTGGGATTGAGTTAGCCAAAACACAACCGGATATTTCCGGTTTCATCCAGTCATATCTGGACAAACTGGTGTGGAATTCGTATGCAATGGACTGAGAGAATCACAGTAGAAATGGTTTTGGAGAAAAGCAAAGTCTTTTCGTTAGGCAAGTGCAATTAGTGTTTCTGAGGTGCAAAATTAAATGTTGCCTGATAAAAACATTCAAAACAATACAGTCCATCAATAATATCCAGAAAACACAAACACACAGGCTTTCACAATGTTTCGGATTGAGTTAGCCAAAACTCAACAGCATATTTCTGTTTCATCGAATCATATCCGGACAAACTGGTGTGGAATTCGTATGCAATGGATTGAGAAAACCACAGTAAAAATGACTTTGGAGAAGAGCAAAGTCTTTTCGTTAGGCAAGTGCATAAAATGTCTTCAATACAAACAGAAATATCATGTTTATTTGTCACAGTTCCTCTAGCTTTCTCCCTAGAAATACGAATGTGTAGAGCTGGTGTCTCCATGTGGAACCAATTACTGTATCCAAGCTTAAAATAAAATGTTCTCCGATAAAAAACATTCAAAACAATAAAGTCCGTTGATAATATCCAGAAAACACACACACTGAGGCTGTATTAATAGCTGGGATTGAGTTAGCCAAAACAAATCCGGATACTTTTTCACTTTCATTAAGGTCATATCCGGACAAAGTGGTGTGTAATTTCTATGGAATGCACTGAGAAAATCACAGTAAAAATGGTTTTGGAGAAAAGCAAAGTCTTTTCCTTAGGCAAGTGCATGAAATGTCATCTATACAAACAGATATATCATGTTTGTTTGCCGCAGTCCCAGTAGCTTTCTCCCTAGAAAATACGAATGTGTAGCACTGGTGTCTCCATGTGCAACCAATTAGTGATTCCAAGCACAAAATTAAATGTTCCCTGATAAAAAACATTCAAAACAATAAAGTCCGTGGAAAATATCAGGAATACAAAAACACAGAGGCTGTAGCAATATCTGGGATTGAGTTAGCCAAAACACAACCGGATATTTCCGGTTTCATCCAGTCATATCTGGACAAACTGGTGTGGAATTTGTATGCAATGGACCGAGAAAATCACAGTAAAAATGGTTGTGGAGAAAAGCAAACTCTTTTCTTTAGGCAAGTCCATAAAATGTCATCTATACAAACAGAAATATCATGTTTGTTTGCCGAACTTCCTCTAGCTTTCTATCTAGAAAATACGAATGTGTGGAGCTGGTGTCCCCTTGATGAACCAATGAGTGTTTCAATGGTAGAAAATTAAATGTTCCTTGATAAAAAAACATTCAAAACAATAAAGTCCATCGATAATATCAAGAAAACACAAACACAGAGGCTTTCACAATATTTTGGATTGAGTTAGCCAAAACACAACCGGATATTTCTTGTTTCATCCAGTCATATCCGGACAAACTGGTGTGGAATTCGTATGCAATGGACCGAGAAAATCACAGTAAAATGGTTTTGGAGAAAAGCAAAGTCTTTTCGTTAGGCAATTGCATAAAATGTCATCTATACAAACAGAAATATCATGTTTGTTTGCCACAGTTCCTCTAGCTTTCTCCCTAGAAAATACGAATGTGTAGTGCTGGTGTCTCCATGTGGAACCAATTACCGATTCCAAGCACAAAATTAAATGTTCCCCGATAAAAAACATTCAAAACAATAAAGTCCGTGGATAATATCAGGAATACAAAAACACAGAGGCTGTAGCAATATCTGGGATTGAGTTAGCCAAAACACAACCGGATATTTCTGGTTTCATCCAGTCATATCTGGACAAACTGGTGTGGAATTCGTATGCAATGGACCGAGAGAATCACAGTAGAAATGGTTTTGGAGAAAAGCAAAGTCTTTTCGTTAGGCAAGTGCAATTAGTGTTTCTGAGGTGCAAAATTAAATGTTGCCTGATAAAAACATTCAAAACAATACAGTCCATCAATAATATCCAGAAAACACAAACACACAGGCTTTCACAATGTTTCGGATTGAGTTAGCCAAAACTCAACAGCATATTTCTGTTTCATCGAATCATATCCGGACAAACTGGTGTGGAATTCGTATGCAATGGATTGAGAAAACCACAGTAAAAATGACTTTGGAGAAGAGCAAAGTCTTTTCGTTAGGCAAGTGCATAAAATGTCTTCAATACAAACAGAAATATCATGTTTATTTGTCACAGTTCCTCTAGCTTTCTCCCTAGAAATACGAATGTGTAGAGCTGGTGTCTCCATGTGGAACCAATTACTGTATCCAAGCTTAAAATAAAATGTTCTCCGATAAAAAACATTCAAAACAATAAAGTCCGTTGATAATATCCAGAAAACACACACACTGAGGCTGTATTAATAGCTGGGATTGAGTTAGCCAAAACAAATCCGGATACTTTTTCACTTTCATTAAGGTCATATCCGGACAAAGTGGTGTGTAATTTCTATGGAATGCACTGAGAAAATCACAGTAAAAATGGTTTTGGAGAAAAGCAAAGTCTTTTCGTTAGGCAAGTGCATGAAATGTCATCTATACAAACAGATATATCATGTTTGTTTGCCGCAGTCCCAGTAGCTTTCTCCCTAGAAAATACGAATGTGTAGCGCTGGTGTCTCCATGTGGAACCAATTAGTGATTCCAAGCACAAAATTAAATGTTCCCTGATAAAAAACATTCAAAACAATAAAGTCCGTGGAAAATATCAGGAATACAAAAACACAGAGGCTGTAGCAATATCTGGGATTGAGTTAGCCAAAACACAACCGGATATTTCCGGTTTCATCCAGTCATATCTGGACAAACTGGTGTGGAATTTGTATGCAATGGACCGAGAAAATCACAGTAAAAATGGTTGTGGAGAAAAGCAAACTCTTTTCTTTAGGCAAGTCCATAAAATGTCATCTATACAAACAGAAATATCATGTTTGTTTGCCGAACTTCCTCTAGCTTTCTATCTAGAAAATACGAATGTGTGGAGCTGGTGTCCCCTTGATGAACCAATGAGTGTTTCAACGGTAGAAAATTAAATGTTCCCTGATAAAAAACATTCAAAACAATAAAGTCCATCGATAATATCAAGAAAACACAAACACAGAGGCTTTCACAATATTTTGGATTGAGTTAGCCAAAACACAACCGGATATTTCTTGTTTCATCCAGTCATATCCGGACAAACTGGTGTGGAATTCGTATGCAATGGACCGAGAAAATCACAGTAAAATGGTTTTGGAGAAAAGCAAAGTCTTTTCGTTAGGCAAGTGCATAAAATGTCATCTATACAAACAGAAATATCATGTTTGTTTGCCACAGTTCCTCTAGCTTTCTCCCTAGAAAATACGAATGTGTAGTGCTGGTGTCTCCATGTGGAACCAATTACCGATTCCAAGCACAAAATTTAATGTTCCCCGATAAAAAACATTCAAAACAATAAAGTCCGTGGATAATATCAGGAATACAAAAACACAGAGGCTGTAGCAATATCTGGGATTGAGTTAGCCAAAACACAACCGGATATTTCCGGTTTCATCCAGTCATATCTGGACAAACAGGTGTGGAATTCGTATGCAATGGACCAAGAGAATCACAGTAGAAATGGTTTTGGAGAAAAGCAAAGTCTTTTCGTTAGGCAAGTGCAATTAGTGTTTCTGAGGTGCAAAATTAAATGTTGCCTGCTAAAAACATTCAAAACAATACAGTCCATCAATAATATCCAGAAAACACAAACACACAGGCTTTCACAATGTTTCGGATTGAGTTAGCCAAAACTCAACAGTATATTTCTGTTTCATCGAATCATATCCGGACAAACTGGTGTGGAATTCGTATGCAATGGATTGAGAAAACCACAGTAAAAATGACTTTGGAGAAGAGCAAAGTCTTTTCGTTAGGCAAGTGCATAAAATGTCTTCAATACAAACAGAAATATCATGTTTATTTGTCACAGTTCCTCTAGCTTTCTCCCTAGAAATACGAATGTGTAGAGCTGGTGTCTCCATGTGGAACCAATTACTGTATCCAAGCTTAAAATAAAATGTTCTCGGATAAAAAACATTCAAAACAATAAAGTCCGTTGATAATATCCAGAAAACACACACACTGAGGCTGTATTAATAGCTGGGATTGAGTTAGCCAAAACAAATCCGGATACTTTTTCACTTTCATTAAGGTCATATCCGGACAAAGTGGTGTGTAATTTCTATGCAATGCACTGAGAAAATCACAGTAAAAATGGTTTTGGAGAAAAGCAAAGTCTTTTCGTTAGGCAAGTGCATGAAATGTCATCTATACAAACAGATATATCATGTTTGTTTGCCACAGTCCCAGTAGCTTTCTCCCTAGAAAATACGAATGTGTAGCGCTGGTGTCTCCATGTGGAACCAATTAGTGATTCCAAGCACAAAATTAAATGTTCCCTGATAAAAAACATTGAAAACAATAAAGTCCGTGGAAAATATCAGGAATACAAAAACACAGAGGCTGTAGCAATATCTGGCATTGAGTTAGCCAAAACACAACCGGATATTTCCGGTTTCATCCAGTCATATCTGGACAAACTGGTGTGGAATTTGTATGCAATGGACCGAGAAAATCACAGTAAAAATGGTTGTGGAGAAAAGCAAACTCTTTTCTTTAGGCAAGTCCATAAAATGTCATCTATACAAACAGAAATATCATGTTTGTTTGCCGAACTTCCTCTAGCTTTCTATCTAGAAAATACGAATGTGTGGAGCTGGTGTCCCCTTGATGAACCAATGAGTGTTTCAGCGGTAGAAAATTCAATGTTCCCTGATAAAAAACATTCAAAACAATAAAGTCCATCGATAATATCAAGAAAACACAAACACAGAGGCTTTCACAATATTTTGGATTGAGTTAGCCAAAACACAACCGGATATTTCTTGTTTCATCCAGTCATATCCGGACAAACTGGTGTGGAATTCGTATGCAATGGACCGAGAAAATCACAGTAAAATGGTTTTGGAGAAAAGCAAAGTCTTTTCGTTAGGCAAGTGCATAAAATGTCATCTATACAAACAGAAATATCATGTTTGTTTGCCACAGTTCCTCTAGCTTTCTCCCTAGAAAATACGAATGTGTAGTGCTGGTGTCTCCATGTGGAACCAATTACCGATTCCAAGCACAAAATTAAATGTTCCCCGATAAAAAACATTCAAAACAATAAAGTCCGTGGATAATATCAGGAATACAAAAACACAGAGGCTGTAGCAATATCTGGCATTGAGTTAGCCAAAACACAACCGGATATTTCCGGTTTCACCCAGTCATATCTGGACAAACTGGTGTGGAATTCGTATGCAATGGACCGAGAGAATCACAGTAGAAATGGTTTTGGAGAAAAGCAAAGTCTTTTCGTTAGGCAAGTGCAATTAGTGTTTCTGAGGTGCAAAATTAAATGTTGCCTGATAAAAACATTCAAAACAATACAGTCCATCAATAATATCCAGAAAACACAAACACACAGGCTTTCACAATGTTTCGGATTGAGTTAGCCAAAACTCAACAGTATATTTCTGTTTCATCGAATCATATCCGGACAAACTGGTGTGGAATTCGTATGCCATGGATTGAGAAAACCACAGTAAAAATGACTTTGGAGAAGAGCAAAGTCTTTTCGTTAGGCAAGTGCATAAAATGTCTTCAATACAAACAGAAATATCATGTTTATTTCTCACAGTTCCTCTAGCTTTCTCCCTAGAAATACGAATGTGTAGAGCTGGTGTCTCCATGTGGAACCAATTACTGTATCCAAGCTTAAAATAAAATGTTCTCCGATAAAAAACATTCAAAACAATAAAGTCCGTTGATAATATCCAGAAAACACACACACTGAGGCTGTATTAATAGCTGGGATTGAGTTAGCCAAAACAAATCCGGATACTTTTTCACTTTCATTAAGGTCATATCCGGACAAAGTGGTGTGTAATTTCTATGCAATGCACTGAGAAAATCACAGTAAAAATGGTTTTGGAGAAAAGCAAAGTCTTTTCCTTAGGCAAGTGCATGAAATGTCATCTATACAAACAGATATATCATGTTTGTTTGCCGCAGTCCCAGCAGCTTTCTCCCTAGAAAATACGAATGTGTAGCGCTGGTGTCTCCATGTGGAACCAATTAGTGATTCCAAGCACAAAATTAAATGTTCCCTGATAAAAAACATTCAAAACAATAAAGTCCGTGGAAAATATCAGGAATACAAAAACACAGAGGCTGTAGCAATATCTGGCATTGAGTTAGCCAAAACACAACCGGATATTTCCGGTTTCATCCAGTCATATCTGGACAAACTGGTGTGGAATTTGTATGCAATGGACCGAGAAAATCACAGTAAAAATGGTTGTGGAGAAAAGCAAACTCTTTTCTTTAGGCAAGTCCATAAAATGTCATCTATACAAACAGAAATATCATGTTTGTTTGCCGAACTTCCTCTAGCTTTCTATCTAGAAAATACGAATGTGTGGAGCTGGTGTCCCCTTGATGAACCAATGAGTGTTTCAACGGTAGAAAATTAAATGTTCCCTGATAAAAAACATTCAAAACAATAAAGTCCATCGATAATATCAAGAAAACACAAACACAGAGGCTTTCACAATATTTTGGATTGAGTTAGCCAAAACACAACCGGATATTTCTTGTTTCATCCAGTCATATCCGGACAAACTGGTGTGGAATTCGTATGCAATGGACCGAGAAAATCACAGTAAAATGGTTTTGGAGAAAAGCAAAGTCTTTTCGTTAGGCAAGTGCATAAAATGTCATCTATACAAACAGAAATATCATGTTTGTTTGCCACAGTTCCTCTAGCTTTCTCCCTAGAAAATACGAATGTGTAGTGCTGGTGTCTCCATGTGGAACCAATTACCGATTCCAAGCACAAAATGAAATGTTCCCCGATAAAAAACATTCAAAACAATAAAGTCCGTGGATAATATCAGGAATACAAAAACACAGAGGCTGTAGCAATATCTGGGATTGAGTTAGCCAAAACACAACCGGATATTTCCGGTTTCATCCAGTCATATCTGGACAAACTGGTGTGGAATTCGTATGCAATGGACCGAGAGAATCACAGTAGAAATGGTTTTGGAGAAAAGCAAAGTCTTTTCGTTAGGCAAGTGCAATTAGTGTTTCTGAGGTGCAAAATTAAATGTTGCCTGATAAAAACATTCAAAACAATACAGTCCATCAATAATATCCAGAAAACACAAACACACAGGCTTTCACAATGTTTCGGATTGAGTTAGCCAAAACTCAACAGTATATTTCTGTTTCATCGAATCATATCCGGACAAACTGGTGTGGAATTCGTATGCAATGGATTGAGAAAACCACAGTAAAAATGACTTTGGAGAAGAGCAAAGTCTTTTCGTTAGGCAAGTGCATAAAATGTCATCAATACAAACAGAAATATCATGTTTATTTCTCACAGTTCCTCTAGCTTTCTCCCTAGAAATACGAATGTGTAGAGCTGGTGTCTCCATGTGGAACCAATTACTGTATCCAAGCTTAAAATAAAATGTTCTCCGATAAAAAACATTCAAAACAATAAAGTCCATTGATAATATCCAGAAAACACACACACTGAGGCTGTATTAATAGCTGGGATTGAGTTAGCCAAAACAAATCCGGATACTTTTTCACTTTCATTAAGGTCATATCCGGACAAAGTGGTGTGTAATTTCTATGCAATGCACTGAGAAAATCACAGTAAAAATGGTTTTGGAGAAAAGCAAAGTCTTTTCGTTAGGCAAGTGCATGAAATGTCATCTATACAAACAGATATATCATGTTTGTTTGCCGCAGTCCCAGTAGCTTTCTCCCTAGAAAATACGAATGTGTAGCGCTGGTGTCTCCATGTGGAACCAATTAGTGATTCCAAGCACAAAATTAAATGTTCCCTGATAAAAAACATTCAAAACAATAAAGTCCGTGGAAAATATCAGGAATACAAAAACACAGAGGCTGTAGCAATATCTGGCATTGAGTTAGCCAAAACACAACCGGATATTTCCGGTTTCATCCAGTCATATCTGGACAAACTGGTGTGGAATTTGTATGCAATGGACCGAGAAAATCACAGTAAAAATGGTTGTGGAGAAAAGCAAACTCTTTTCTTTAGGCAAGTCCATAAAATGTCATCTATACAAACAGAAATATCATGTTTGTTTGCCGAACTTCCTCTAGCTTTCTATCTAGAAAATACGAATGTGTGGAGCTGGTGTCCCCTTGATGAACCAATGAGTGTTTCAACGGTAGAAAATTAAATGTTCCCTGATAAAAAAACATTCAAAACAATAAAGTCCATCGATAATATCAAGAAAACACAAACACAGAGGCTTTCACAATATTTTGGATTGAGTTAGCCAAAACACAACCGGATATTTCTTGTTTCATCCAGTCATATCCGGACAAACTGGTGTGGAATTCGTATGCAATGGACCGAGAAAATCACAGTAAAATGGTTTTGGAGAAAAGCAAAGTCTTTTCGTTAGGCAAGTGCATAAAATGTCATCTATACAAACAGAAATATCATGTTTGTTTGCCACAGTTCCTCTAGCTTTCTCCCTAGAAAATACGAATGTGTAGCGCTGGTGTCTCCATGTGGAACCAATTACCGATTCCAAGCACAAAATTAAATGTTCCCCGATAAAAAACATTCAAAACAATAAAGTCCGTGGATAATATCAGGAATACAAAAACACAGAGGCTGTAGCAATATCTGGGATTGAGTTAGCCAAAACACAACCGGATATTTCCGGTTTCATCCAGTCATATCTGGACAAACTGGTGTGGAATTCGTATGCAATGGACCGAGAAAATCACAGTAGAAATGGTTTTGGAGAAAAGCAAAGTCTTTTCGTTAGGCAAGTGCAATTAGTGTTTCTGAGGTGCAAAATTAAATGTTGCCTGATAAAAACATTCAAAACAATACAGTCCATCAATAATATCCAGAAAACACAAACACACAGGCTTTCACAATGTTTCGGATTGAGTTAGCCAAAACTCAACAGCATATTTCTGTTTCATCGAATCATATCCGGACAAACTGGTGTGGAATTCGTATGCAATGGATTGAGAAAACCACAGTAAAAATGACTTTGGAGAAGAGCAAAGTCTTTTCGTTAGGCAAGTGCATAAAATGTCTTCAATACAAACAGAAATATCATGTTTATTTGTCACAGTTCCTCTAGCTTTCTCCCTAGAAATACGAATGTGTAGAGCTGGTGTCTCCATGTGGAACCAATTACTGTATCCAAGCTTAAAATAAAATGTTCTCCGATAAAAAACATTCAAAACAATAAAGTCCGTTGATAATATCCAGAAAACACACACACTGAGGCTGTATTAATAGCTGGGATTGAGTTAGCCAAAACAAATCCGGATACTTTTTCACTTTCATTAAGGTCATATCCGGACAAAGTGGTGTGTAATTTCTATGCAATGCACTGAGAAAATCACAGTAAAAATGGTTTTGGAGAAAAGCAAAGTCTTTTCGTTAGGCAAGTGCATGAAATGTCATCTATACAAACAGATATATCATGTTTGTTTGCCGCAGTCCCAGTAGCTTTCTCCCTAGAAAATACGAATGTGTAGCGCTGGTGTCTCCATGTGGAACCAATTAGTGATTCCAAGCACAAAATTAAATGTTCCCTGATAAAAAACATTCAAAACAATAAAGTCCGTGGAAAATATCAGGAATACAAAAACACAGAGGCTGTAGCAATATCTGGCATTGAGTTAGCCAAAACACAACCGGATATTTCCGGTTTCATCCAGTCATATCTGGACAAACTGGTGTGGAATTTGTATGCAATGGACTGAGAAAATCACAGTAAAAATGGTTGTGGAGAAAAGCAAACTCTTTTCTTTAGGCAAGTCCATAAAATGTCATCTATACAAACAGAAATATCATGTTTGTTTGCCGAACTTCCTCTAGCTTTCTATCTAGAAAATACGAATGTGTGGAGCTGGTGTCCCCTTGATGAACCAATGAGTGTTTCAACGGTAGAAAATTCAATGTTCCCTGATAAAAAACATTCAAAACAATAAAGTCCATCGATAATATCAAGAAAACACAAACACAGAGGCTTTCACAATATTTTGGATTGAGTTAGCCAAAACACAACCGGATATTTCTTGTTTCATCCAGTCATATCCGGACAAACTGGTGTGGAATTCGTATGCAATGGACCGAGAAAATCACAGTAAAATGGTTTTGGAGAAAAGCAAAGTCTTTTCGTTAGGCAAGTGCATAAAATGTCATCTATACAAACAGAAATATCATGTTTGTTTGCCACAGTTCCTCTAGCTTTCTCCCTAGAAAATACGAATGTGTAGTGCTGGTGTCTCCATGTGGAACCAATTACCGATTCCAAGCACAAAATTAAATGTTCCCCGATAAAAAACATTCAAAACAATAAAGTCCGTGGATAATATCAGGAATACAAAAACACAGAGGCTGTAGCAATATCTGGGATTGAGTTAGCCAAAACACAACCGGATATTTCCGGTTTCATCCAGTCATATCTGGACAAACTGGTGTGGAATTCGTATGCAATGGACCGAGAGAATCACAGTAGAAAT
This sequence comes from Lepus europaeus, assembly GCF_033115175.1. NCBI lineage: Eukaryota > Metazoa > Chordata > Mammalia > Lagomorpha > Leporidae > Lepus > Lepus europaeus. The sequence continues at coordinate 1,428,031 of NW_026909158.1, read as the reverse complement.
GGTTTTGGAGAAAAGCAAAGTCTTTTCGTTAGGCAAGTGCAATTAGTGTTTCTGAGGTGCAAAATTAAATGTTGCCTGATAAAAACATTCAAAACAATACAGTCCATCAATAATATCCAGAAAACACAAACACACAGGCTTTCACAATGTTTCGGATTGAGTTAGCCAAAACTCAACAGTATATTTCTGTTTCATCAAATCATATCCGGACAAAGTGGTGTGGAATTCGTATGCAATGGATTGAGAAAACCACAGTAAAAATGACTTTGGAGAAGAGCAAAGTCTTTTCGTTAGGCAAGTGCATAAAATGTCTTCAATACAAACAGAAATATCATGTTTATTTGTCACAGTTCCTCTAGCTTTCTCCCTAGAAAATACGAATGTGTAGTGCTGGTGTCTCCATGTGGAACCAATTACCGATTCCAAGCACAAAATTAAATGTTCCCCGATAAAAAACATTCAAAACAATAAAGCCCGTGGATAATATCAGGAATACAAAAACACAGAGGCTGTAGCAATATCTGGGATTGAGTTAGCCAAAACACAACCGGATATTTCCGGTTTCATCCAGTCATATCTGGACAAACTGGTGTGGAATTCGTATGCAATGGACCGAGAGAATCACAGTAGAAATGGTTTTGGAGAAAAGCAAAGTCTTTTCGTTAGGCAAGTGCAATTAGTGTTTCTGAGGTGCAAAATTAAATGTTGCCTGATAAAAACATTCAAAACAATACAGTCCATCAATAATATCCAGAAAACACAAACACACAGGCTTTCACAATGTTTCGGATTGAGTTAGCCAAAACTCAACAGTATATTTCTGTTTCATCGAATCATATCCGGACAAACTGGTGTGGAATTCGTATGCAATGGATTGAGAAAACCACAGTAAAAATGACTTTGGAGAAGAGCAAAGTCTTTTCGTTAGGCAAGTGCATAAAATGTCATCAATACAAACAGAAATATCATGTTTATTTGTCACAGTTCCTCTAGCTTTCTCCCTAGAAATACGAATGTGTAGAGCTGGTGTCTCCATGTGGAACCAATTACTGTATCCATGCTTAAAATAAAATGTTCTCCGATAAAAAACATTCAAAACAATAAAGTCCGTGGATAATATCCAGAAAACACAAACACTGAGGCTGTATTAATAGCTGGGATTGAGTTAGCCAAAACAAATCCGGATACTTTTTCACTTTCATTAAGGTCATATCCGGACAAAGTGGTGTGTAATTTCTATGCAATGCACTGAGAAAATCACAGTAAAAATGGTTTTGGAGAAAAGCAAAGTCTTTTCGTTAGGCAAGTGCATGAAATGTCATCTATACAAACAGATATATCATGTTTGTTTGCCGCAGTCCCAGTAGCTTTCTCCCTAGAAAATACGAATGTGTAGCGCTGGTGTCTCCATGTGGAACCAATTAGTGATTCCAAGCACAAAATTAAATGTTCCCTGATAAAAAACATTCAAAACAATAAAGTCCGTGGAAAATATCAGGAATACAAAAACACAGAGGCTGTAGCAATAACTGGCATTGAGTTAGCCAAAACACAACCGGATATTTCCGGTTTCATCCAGTCATATCTGGACAAACTGGTGTGGAATTTGTATGCAATGGACCAAGAAAATCACAGTAAAAATGGTAGTGGAGAAAAGCAAACTCTTTTCTTTAGGCAAGTCCATAAAATGTCATCTATACAAACAGAAATATCATGTTTGTTTGCCGAACTTCCTCTAGCTTTCTATCTAGAAAATACGAATGTGTGGAGCTGGTGTCCCCTTGATGAACCAATGAGTGTTTCAACGGTAGAAAATTAAATGTTCCCTGATAAAAAACATTCAAAAAATAAAGTCCATCGATAATATCAAGAAAACACAAACACAGAGGCTTTCACAATATTTTGGATTGAGTTAGCCAAAACACAACCGGATATTTCTTGTTTCATCCAGTCATATCCGGACAAACTGGTGTGGAATTCGTATGCAATGGACCGAGAAAATCACAGTAAAATGGTTTTGGAGAAAAGCAAAGTCTTTTCGTTAGGCAAGTGCATAAAATGTCATCTATACAAACAGAAATATCATGTTTGTTTGCCACAGTTCCTCTAGCTTTCTCCCTAGAAAATACGAATGTGTAGTGCTGGTGTCTCCATGTGGAACCAATTACCGATTCCAAGCACAAAATTAAATGTTCCCCGATAAAAAACATTCAAAACAATAAAGTCCGTGGATAATATCAGGAATACAAAAACACAGAGGCTGTAGCAATATCTGGGATTGAGTTAGCCAAAACACAACCGGATATTTCCGGTTTCATCCAGTCATATCTGGACAAACTGGTGTGGAATTCGTATGCAATGGACCGAGAGAATCACAGTAGAAATGGTTTTGGAGAAAAGCAAAGTCTTTTCGTTAGGCAAGTGCAATTAGTGTTTCTGAGGTGCAAAATTAAATGTTGCCTGATAAAAAACATTCAAAACAATACAGTCCATCAATAATATCCAGAAAACACAAACACACAGGCTTTCACAATGTTTCGGATTGAGTTAGCCAAAACTCAACAGCATATTTCTGTTTCATCGAATCATATCCGGACAAACTGGTGTGGAATTCGTATGCAATGGATTGAGAAAACCACAGTAAAAATGATTTTGGAGAAGAGCAAAGTCTTTTCGTTAGGCAAGTGCATAAAATGTCATCAATACAAACAGAAATATCATGTTTATTTGTCACAGTTCCTCTAGCTTTCTCCCTAGAAATACGAATGTGTAGTGCTGGTGTCTCCATGTGGAACCAATTACTGTATCCAAGCTTAAAAAAAAATGTTCTCCGATAAAAAACATTCAAAACAATAAAGTCCGTGGATAATATCCAGAAAACACACACACTGAGGCTGTATTAATAGCTGGGATTGAGTTAGCCAAAACAAATCCGGATACTTTTTCACTTTCATTAAGGTCATATCCGGACAAAGTGGTGTGTAATTTCTATGCAATGCACTGAGAAAATCACAGTAAAAATGGTTTTGGAGAAAAGCAAAGTCTTTTCCTTAGGCAAGTGCATGAAATGTCATCTATACAAACAGATATATCATGTTTGTTTGCCGCAGTCCCAGTAGCTTTCTCCCTAGAAAATACGAATGTGTAGCGCTGGTGTCTCCATGTGGAACCAATTAGTGATTCCAAGCACAAAATTAAATGTTCCCTGATAAAAAACATTCAAAACAATAAAGTCCGTGGAAAATATCAGGAATACAAAAACACAGAGGCTGTAGCAATATCTGGGATTGAGTTAGCCAAAACACAACCGGATATTTCCGGTTTCATCCAGTCATATCTGGACAAACTGGTGTGGAATTCGTATGCAATGGACCGAGAGAATCACAGTAGAAATGGTTTTGGAGAAAAGCAAAGTCTTTTCGTTAGGCAAGTGCAATTAGTGTTTCTGAGGTGCAAAATTAAATGTTGCCTGATAAAAACATTCAAAACAATACAGTCCATCAATAATATCCAGAAAACACAAACACACAGGCTTTCACAATGTTTCGGATTGAGTTAGCCAAAACTCAACAGTATATTTCTGTTTCATCGAATCATATCCGGACAAACTGGTGTGGAATTCGTATGCAATGGATTGAGAAAACCACAGTAAAAATGACTTTGGAGAAGAGCAAAGTCTTTTCGTTAGGCAAGTGCATAAAATGTCATCAATACAAACAGAAATATCATGTTTATTTGTCACAGTTCCTCTAGCTTTCTCCCTAGAAATACGAATGTGTAGAGCTGGTGTCTCCATGTGGAACCAATTACTGTATCCATGCTTAAAATAAAATGTTCTCCGATAAAAAACATTCAAAACAATAAAGTCCGTGGATAATATCCAGAAAACACAAACACTGAGGCTGTATTAATAGCTGGGATTGAGTTAGCCAAAACAAATCCGGATACTTTTTCACTTTCATTAAGGTCATATCCGGACAAAGTGGTGTGTAATTTCTATGCAATGCACTGAGAAAATCACAGTAAAAATGGTTTTGGAGAAAAGCAAAGTCTTTTCGTTAGGCAAGTGCATGAAATGTCATCTATACAAACAGATATATCATGTTTGTTTGCCGCAGTCCCAGTAGCTTTCTCCCTAGAAAATACGAATGTGTAGCGCTGGTGTCTCCATGTGGAACCAATTAGTGATTCCAAGCACAAAATTAAATGTTCCCTGATAAAAAACATTCAAAACAATAAAGTCCGTGGAAAATATCAGGAATACAAAAACACAGAGGCTGTAGCAATAACTGGCATTGAGTTAGCCAAAACACAACCGGATATTTCCGGTTTCATCCAGTCATATCTGGACAAACTGGTGTGGAATTTGTATGCAATGGACCAAGAAAATCACAGTAAAAATGGTAGTGGAGAAAAGCAAACTCTTTTCTTTAGGCAAGTCCATAAAATGTCATCTATACAAACAGAAATATCATGTTTGTTTGCCGAACTTCCTCTAGCTTTCTATCTAGAAAATACGAATGTGTGGAGCTGGTGTCCCCTTGATGAACCAATGAGTGTTTCAACGGTAGAAAATTAAATGTTCCCTGATAAAAAACATTCAAAAAATAAAGTCCATCGATAATATCAAGAAAACACAAACACAGAGGCTTTCACAATATTTTGGATTGAGTTAGCCAAAACACAACCGGATATTTCTTGTTTCATCCAGTCATATCCGGACAAACTGGTGTGGAATTCGTATGCAATGGACCGAGAAAATCACAGTAAAATGGTTTTGGAGAAAAGCAAAGTCTTTTCGTTAGGCAAGTGCATAAAATGTCATCTATACAAACAGAAATATCATGTTTGTTTGCCACAGTTCCTCTAGCTTTCTCCCTAGAAAATACGAATGTGTAGTGCTGGTGTCTCCATGTGGAACCAATTACCGATTCCAAGCACAAAATTAAATGTTCCCCGATAAAAAACATTCAAAACAATAAAGTCCGTGGATAATATCAGGAATACAAAAACACAGAGGCTGTAGCAATATCTGGGATTGAGTTAGCCAAAACACAACCGGATATTTCCGGTTTCATCCAGTCATATCTGGACAAACTGGTGTGGAATTCGTATGCAATGGACCGAGAGAATCACAGTAGAAATGGTTTTGGAGAAAAGCAAAGTCTTTTCGTTAGGCAAGTGCAATTAGTGTTTCTGAGGTGCAAAATTAAATGTTGCCTGATAAAAAACATTCAAAACAATACAGTCCATCAATAATATCCAGAAAACACAAACACACAGGCTTTCACAATGTTTCGGATTGAGTTAGCCAAAACTCAACAGCATATTTCTGTTTCATCGAATCATATCCGGACAAACTGGTGTGGAATTCGTATGCAATGGATTGAGAAAACCACAGTAAAAATGATTTTGGAGAAGAGCAAAGTCTTTTCGTTAGGCAAGTGCATAAAATGTCATCAATACAAACAGAAATATCATGTTTATTTGTCACAGTTCCTCTAGCTTTCTCCCTAGAAATACGAATGTGTAGTGCTGGTGTCTCCATGTGGAACCAATTACTGTATCCAAGCTTAAAAAAAAATGTTCTCCGATAAAAAACATTCAAAACAATAAAGTCCGTGGATAATATCCAGAAAACACACACACTGAGGCTGTATTAATAGCTGGGATTGAGTTAGCCAAAACAAATCCGGATACTTTTTCACTTTCATTAAGGTCATATCCGGACAAAGTGGTGTGTAATTTCTATGCAATGCACTGAGAAAATCACAGTAAAAATGGTTTTGGAGAAAAGCAAAGTCTTTTCCTTAGGCAAGTGCATGAAATGTCATCTATACAAACAGATATATCATGTTTGTTTGCCGCAGTCCCAGTAGCTTTCTCCCTAGAAAATACGAATGTGTAGCGCTGGTGTCTCCATGTGGAACCAATTAGTGATTCCAAGCACAAAATTAAATGTTCCCTGATAAAAAACATTCAAAACAATAAAGTCCGTGGAAAATATCAGGAATACAAAAACACAGAGGCTGTAGCAATATCTGGCATTGAGTTAGCCAAAACACAACCGGATATTTCCGGTTTCATCCAGTCATATCTGGACAAACTGGTGTGGAATTTGTATGCAATGGACCGAGAAAATGACAGTAAAAATGGTTGTGGAGAAAAGCAAACTCTTTTCTTTAGGCAAGTCCATAAAATGTCATCTATACAAACAGAAATATCATGTTTGTTTGCCGAACTTCCTCTAGCTTTCTATCTAGAAAATACGAATGTGTGGAGCTGGTGTCCCCTTGATGAACCAATGAGTGTTTCAACGGTAGAAAATTAAATGTTCCCTGATAAAAAACATTCAAAACAATAAAGTCCATCGATAATATCAAGAAAACACAAACACAGAGGCTTTCACAATATTTTGGATTGAGTTAGCCAAAACACAACGGGATATTTCTTGTTTCATCAAGTCATATCCGGACAAACTGGTGTGGAATTCGTATGCAATGGACCGAGAAAATCACAGTAAAACGGTTTTGGAGAAAAGCAAAGTCTTTTCGTTAGGCAAGTGCATAAAATGTCATCTGTACAAACAGAAATATCATGTTTGTTTGCCACAGTTCCTCTAGCTTTCTCCCTAGAAAATACGAATGTGTAGTGCTGGTGTCTCCATGTGGAACCAATTACCGATTCCAAGCACAAAATTAAATGTTCCCCGATAAAAAACATTCAAAACAATAAAGCCCGTGGATAATATCAGGAATACAAAAACACAGAGGCTGTAGCAATATCTGGGATTGAGTTAGCCAAAACACAACCGGATATTTCCGGTTTCATCCAGTCATATCTGGACAAACTGGTGTGGAATTCGTATGCAATGGACCGAGAGAATCACAGTAGAAATGGTTTTGGAGAAAAGCAAAGTCTTTTCGTTAGGCAAGTGCAATTAGTGTTTCTGAGGTGCAAAATTAAATGTTGCCTGATAAAAACATTCAAAACAATACAGTCCATCAATAATATCCAGAAAACACAAACACACAGGCTTTCACAATGTTTCGGATTGAGTTAGCCAAAACTCAACAGCATATTTCTGTTTCATCGAATCATATCCGGACAAACTGGTGTGGAATTCGTATGCAATGGATTGAGAAAACCACAGTAAAAATGATTTTGGAGAAGAGCAAAGTCTTTTCGATAGGCAAGTGCATAAAATGTCATCAATACAAACAGAAATATCATGTTTATTTGTCACAGTTTCTCTAGCTTTCTCCCTAGAAATACGAATGTGTAGAGCTGGTGTCTCCATGTGGAACCAATTACTGTATCCATGCTTAAAATAAAATGTTCTCCGATAAAAAACATTCAAAACAATAAAGTCCGTGGATAATATCCAGAAAACACAAACACTGAGGCTGTATTAATAGCTGGGATTGAGTTAGCCAAAACAAATCCGGATACTTTTTCACTTTCATTAAGGTCATATCCGGACAAAGTGGTGTGTAATTTCTATGCAATGCACTGAGAAAATCACAGTAAAAATGGTTTTGGAGAAAAGCAAAGTCTTTTCGTTAGGCAAGTGCATGAAATGTCATCTATACAAACAGATATATCATGTTTGTTTGCCGCAGTCCCAGTAGCTTTCTCCCTAGAAAATACGAATGTGTAGCGCTGGTGTCTCCATGTGGAACCAATTAGTGATTCCAAGCACAAAATTAAATGTTCCCTGATAAAAAACATTCAAAACAATAAAGTCCGTGGAAAATATCAGGAATACAAAAACACAGAGGCTGTAGCAATAACTGGCATTGAGTTAGCCAAAACACAACCGGATATTTCCGGTTTCATCCAGTCATATCTGGACAAACTGGTGTGGAATTTGTATGCAATGGACCAAGAAAATCACAGTAAAAATGGTAGTGGAGAAAAGCAAACTCTTTTCTTTAGGCAAGTCCATAAAATGTCATCTATACAAACAGAAATATCATGTTTGTTTGCCGAACTTCCTCTAGCTTTCTATCTAGAAAATACGAATGTGTGGAGCTGGTGTCCCCTTGATGAACCAATGAGTGTTTCAACGGTAGAAAATTAAATGTTCCCTGATAAAAAACATTCAAAAAATAAAGTCCATCGATAATATCAAGAAAACACAAACACAGAGGCTTTCACAATATTTTGGATTGAGTTAGCCAAAACACAACCGGATATTTCTTGTTTCATCCAGTCATATCCGGACAAACTGGTGTGGAATTCGTATGCAATGGACCGAGAAAATCACAGTAAAATGGTTTTGGAGAAAAGCAAAGTCTTTTCGTTAGGCAAGTGCATAAAATGTCATCTATACAAACAGAAATATCATGTTTGTTTGCCACAGTTCCTCTAGCTTTCTCCCTAGAAAATACGAATGTGTAGTGCTGGTGTCTCCATGTGGAACCAATTACCGATTCCAAGCACAAAATTAAATGTTCCCCGATAAAAAACATTCAAAACAATAAAGTCCGTGGATAATATCAGGAATACAAAAACACAGAGGCTGTAGCAATATCTGGGATTGAGTTAGCCAAAACACAACCGGATATTTCCGGTTTCATCCAGTCATATCTGGACAAACTGGTGTGGAATTCGTATGCAATGGACCGAGAGAATCACAGTAGAAATGGTTTTGGAGAAAAGCAAAGTCTTTTCGTTAGGCAAGTGCAATTAGTGTTTCTGAGGTGCAAAATTAAATGTTGCCTGATAAAAAACATTCAAAACAATACAGTCCATCAATAATATCCAGAAAACACAAACACACAGGCTTTCACAATGTTTCGGATTGAGTTAGCCAAAACTCAACAGCATATTTCTGTTTCATCGAATCATATCCGGACAAACTGGTGTGGAATTCGTATGCAATGGATTGAGAAAACCACAGTAAAAATGATTTTGGAGAAGAGCAAAGTCTTTTCGTTAGGCAAGTGCATAAAATGTCATCAATACAAACAGAAATATCATGTTTATTTGTCACAGTTCCTCTAGCTTTCTCCCTAGAAATACGAATGTGTAGTGCTGGTGTCTCCATGTGGAACCAATTACTGTATCCAAGCTTAAAAAAAAATGTTCTCCGATAAAAAACATTCAAAACAATAAAGTCCGTGGATAATATCCAGAAAACACACACACTGAGGCTGTATTAATAGCTGGGATTGAGTTAGCCAAAACAAATCCGGATACTTTTTCACTTTCATTAAGGTCATATCCGGACAAAGTGGTGTGTAATTTCTATGCAATGCACTGAGAAAATCACAGTAAAAATGGTTTTGGAGAAAAGCAAAGTCTTTTCCTTAGGCAAGTGCATGAAATGTCATCTATACAAACAGATATATCATGTTTGTTTGCCGCAGTCCCAGTAGCTTTCTCCCTAGAAAATACGAATGTGTAGCGCTGGTGTCTCCATGTGGAACCAATTAGTGATTCCAAGCACAAAATTAAATGTTCCCTGATAAAAAACATTCAAAACAATAAAGTCCGTGGAAAATATCAGGAATACAAAAACACAGAGGCTGTAGCAATATCTGGGATTGAGTTAGCCAAAACACAACCGGATATTTCCGGTTTCATCCAGTCATATCTGGACAAACTGGTGTGGAATTCGTATGCAATGGACCGAGAGAATCACAGTAGAAATGGTTTTGGAGAAAAGCAAAGTCTTTTCGTTAGGCAAGTGCAATTAGTGTTTCTGAGGTGCAAAATTAAATGTTGCCTGATAAAAACATTCAAAACAATACAGTCCATCAATAATATCCAGAAAACACAAACACACAGGCTTTCACAATGTTTCGGATTGAGTTAGCCAAAACTCAACAGTATATTTCTGTTTCATCGAATCATATCCGGACAAACTGGTGTGGAATTCGTATGCAATGGATTGAGAAAACCACAGTAAAAATGACTTTGGAGAAGAGCAAAGTCTTTTCGTTAGGCAAGTGCATAAAATGTCATCAATACAAACAGAAATATCATGTTTATTTGTCACAGTTCCTCTAGCTTTCTCCCTAGAAATACGAATGTGTAGAGCTGGTGTCTCCATGTGGAACCAATTACTGTATCCATGCTTAAAATAAAATGTTCTCCGATAAAAAACATTCAAAACAATAAAGTCCGTGGATAATATCCAGAAAACACAAACACTGAGGCTGTATTAATAGCTGGGATTGAGTTAGCCAAAACAAATCCGGATACTTTTTCACTTTCATTAAGGTCATATCCGGACAAAGTGGTGTGTAATTTCTATGCAATGCACTGAGAAAATCACAGTAAAAATGGTTTTGGAGAAAAGCAAAGTCTTTTCGTTAGGCAAGTGCATGAAATGTCATCTATACAAACAGATATATCATGTTTGTTTGCCGCAGTCCCAGTAGCTTTCTCCCTAGAAAATACGAATGTGTAGCGCTGGTGTCTCCATGTGGAACCAATTAGTGATTCCAAGCACAAAATTAAATGTTCCCTGATAAAAAACATTCAAAACAATAAAGTCCGTGGAAAATATCAGGAATACAAAAACACAGAGGCTGTAGCAATAACTGGCATTGAGTTAGCCAAAACACAACCGGATATTTCCGGTTTCATCCAGTCATATCTGGACAAACTGGTGTGGAATTTGTATGCAATGGACCAAGAAAATCACAGTAAAAATGGTAGTGGAGAAAAGCAAACTCTTTTCTTTAGGCAAGTCCATAAAATGTCATCTATACAAACAGAAATATCATGTTTGTTTGCCGAACTTCCTCTAGCTTTCTATCTAGAAAATACGAATGTGTGGAGCTGGTGTCCCCTTGATGAACCAATGAGTGTTTCAACGGTAGAAAATTAAATGTTCCCTGATAAAAAACATTCAAAAAATAAAGTCCATCGATAATATCAAGAAAACACAAACACAGAGGCTTTCACAATATTTTGGATTGAGTTAGCCAAAACACAACCGGATATTTCTTGTTTCATCCAGTCATATCCGGACAAACTGGTGTGGAATTCGTATGCAATGGACCGAGAAAATCACAGTAAAATGGTTTTGGAGAAAAGCAAAGTCTTTTCGTTAGGCAAGTGCATAAAATGTCATCTATACAAACAGAAATATCATGTTTGTTTGCCACAGTTCCTCTAGCTTTCTCCCTAGAAAATACGAATGTGTAGTGCTGGTGTCTCCATGTGGAACCAATTACCGATTCCAAGCACAAAATTAAATGTTCCCCGATAAAAAACATTCAAAACAATAAAGTCCGTGGATAATATCAGGAATACAAAAACACAGAGGCTGTAGCAATATCTGGGATTGAGTTAGCCAAAACACAACCGGATATTTCCGGTTTCATCCAGTCATATCTGGACAAACTGGTGTGGAATTCGTATGCAATGGACCGAGAGAATCACAGTAGAAATGGTTTTGGAGAAAAGCAAAGTCTTTTCGTTAGGCAAGTGCAATTAGTGTTTCTGAGGTGCAAAATTAAATGTTGCCTGATAAAAAACATTCAAAACAATACAGTCCATCAATAATATCCAGAAAACACAAACACACAGGCTTTCACAATGTTTCGGATTGAGTTAGCCAAAACTCAACAGCATATTTCTGTTTCATCGAATCATATCCGGACAAACTGGTGTGGAATTCGTATGCAATGGATTGAGAAAACCACAGTAAAAATGATTTTGGAGAAGAGCAAAGTCTTTTCGTTAGGCAAGTGCATAAAATGTCATCAATACAAACAGAAATATCATGTTTATTTGTCACAGTTCCTCTAGCTTTCTCCCTAGAAATACGAATGTGTAGTGCTGGTGTCTCCATGTGGAACCAATTACTGTATCCAAGCTTAAAAAAAAATGTTCTCCGATAAAAAACATTCAAAACAATAAAGTCCGTGGATAATATCCAGAAAACACACACACTGAGGCTGTATTAATAGCTGGGATTGAGTTAGCCAAAACAAATCCGGATACTTTTTCACTTTCATTAAGGTCATATCCGGACAAAGTGGTGTGTAATTTCTATGCAATGCACTGAGAAAATCACAGTAAAAATGGTTTTGGAGAAAAGCAAAGTCTTTTCGTTAGGCAAGTGCATGAAATGTCATCTATACAAACAGATATATCATGTTTGTTTGCCGCAGTCCCAGTAGCTTTCTCCCTAGAAAATACGAATGTGTAGCGCTGGTGTCTCCATGTGGAACCAATTAGTGATTCCAAGCACAAAATTAAATGTTCCCTGATAAAAAACATTCAAAACAATAAAGTCCGTGGAAAATATCAGGAATACAAAAACACAGAGGCTGTAGCAATATCTGGCATTGAGTTAGCCAAAACACAACCGGATATTTCCGGTTTCATCCAGTCATATCTGGACAAACTGGTGTGGAATTTGTATGCAATGGACCGAGAAAATGACAGTAAAAATGGTTGTGGAGAAAAGCAAACTCTTTTCTTTAGGCAAGTCCATAAAATGTCATCTATACAAACAGAAATATCATGTTTGTTTGCCGAACTTCCTCTAGCTTTCTATCTAGAAAATACGAATGTGTGGAGCTGGTGTCCCCTTGATGAACCAATGAGTGTTTCAACGGTAGAAAATTAAATGTTCCCTGATAAAAAACATTCAAAACAATAAAGTCCATCGATAATATCAAGAAAACACAAACACAGAGGCTTTCACAATATTTTGGATTGAGTTAGCCAAAACACAACGGGATATTTCTTGTTTCATCAAGTCATATCCGGACAAACTGGTGTGGAATTCGTATGCAATGGACCGAGAAAATCACAGTAAAACGGTTTTGGAGAAAAGCAAAGTCTTTTCGTTAGGCAAGTGCATAAAATGTCATCTGTACAAACAGAAATATCATGTTTGTTTGCCACAGTTCCTCTAGCTTTCTCCCTAGAAAATACGAATGTGTAGTGCTGGTGTCTCCATGTGGAACCAATTACCGATTCCAAGCACAAAATTAAATGTTCCCCGATAAAAAACATTCAAAACAATAAAGCCCGTGGATAATATCAGGAATACAAAAACACAGAGGCTGTAGCAATATCTGGGATTGAGTTAGCCAAAACACAACCGGATATTTCCGGTTTCATCCAGTCATATCTGGACAAACTGGTGTGGAATTCGTATGCAATGGACCGAGAGAATCACAGTAGAAATGGTTTTGGAGAAAAGCAAAGTCTTTTCGTTAGGCAAGTGCAATTAGTGTTTCTGAGGTGCAAAATTAAATGTTGCCTGATAAAAACATTCAAAACAATACAGTCCATCAATAATATCCAGAAAACACAAACACACAGGCTTTCACAATGTTTCGGATTGAGTTAGCCAAAACTCAACAGCATATTTCTGTTTCATCGAATCATATCCGGACAAACTGGTGTGGAATTCGTATGCAATGGATTGAGAAAACCACAGTAAAAATGATTTTGGAGAAGAGCAAAGTCTTTTCGATAGGCAAGTGCATAAAATGTCATCAATACAAACAGAAATATCATGTTTATTTGTCACAGTTTCTCTAGCTTTCTCCCTAGAAATACGAATGTGTAGAGCTGGTGTCTCCATGTGGAACCAATTACTGTATCCAAGCTTAAAAAAAAATGTTCTCCGATAAAAAACATTCAAAACAATAAAGTCCGTGGATAATATCCAGAAAACACACACACTGAGGCTGTATTAATAGCTGGGATTGAGTTAGCCAAAACAAATCCGGATACTTTTTCACTTTCATTAAGGTCATATCCGGACAAAGTGGTGTGTAATTTCTATGCAATGCACTGAGAAAATCACAGTAAAAATGGTTTTGGAGAAAAGCAAAGTCTTTTCCTTAGGCAAGTGCATGAAATGTCATCTATACAAACAGATATATCATGTTTGTTTGCCGCAGTCCCAGTAGCTTTCTCCCTAGAAAATACGAATGTGTAGCGCTGGTGTCTCCATGTGGAACCAATTAGTGATTCCAAGCACAAAATTAAATGTTCCCTGATAAAAAACATTCAAAACAATAAAGTCCGTGGAAAATATCAGGAATACAAAAACACAGAGGCTGTAGCAATATCTGGCATTGAGTTAGCCAAAACACAACCGGATATTTCCGGTTTCATCCAGTCATATCTGGACAAACTGGTGTGGAATTTGTATGCAATGGACCGAGAAAATGACAGTAAAAATGGTTGTGGAGAAAAGCAAACTCTTTTCTTTAGGCAGGTCCATAAAATGTCATCTATACAAACAGAAATATCATGTTTGTTTGCCGAACTTCCTCTAGCTTTCTATCTAGAAAATACGAATGTGTGGAGCTGGTGTCCCCTTGATGAACCAATGAGTGTTTCAACGGTAGAAAATTAAATGTTCCCTGATAAAAAACATTCAAAACAATAAAGTCCATCGATAATATCAAGAAAACACAAACACAGAGGCTTTCACAATATTTTGGATTGAGTTAGCCAAAACACAACGGGATATTTCTTGTTTCATCCAGTCATATCCGGACAAACTGGTGTGGAATTCGTATGCAATGGACCGAGAAAATCACAGTAAAATGGTTTTGGAGAAAAGCAAAGTCTTTTCGTTAGGCAAGTGCATAAAATGTCATCTGTACAAACAGAAATATCATGTTTGTTTGCCACAGTTCCTCTAGCTTTCTCCCTAGAAAATACGAATGTGTAGTGCTGGTGTCTCCATGTGGAACCAATTACCGATTCCAAGCACAAAATTAAATGTTCCCCGATAAAAAACATTCAAAACAATAAAGTCCGTGGATAATATCAGGAATACAAAAACACAGAGGCTGTAGCAATATCTGGGATTGAGTTAGCCAAAACACAACCGGATATTTCCGGTTTCATCCAGTCATATCTGGACAAACTGGTGTGGAATTCGTATGCAATGGACCGAGAGAATCACAGTAAAAATGGTTTTGGAGAAAAGCAAAGTCTTTTCGTTAGGCAAGTGCAATTAGTGTTTCTGAGGTGCAAAATTAAATGTTGCCTGATAAAAACATTCAAAACAATACAGTCCATCAATAATATCCAGAAAACACAAACACACAGGCTTTCACAATGTTTCGGATTGAGTTAGCCAAAACTCAACAGGATATTTCTGTTTCATCGAATCATATCCGGACAAACTGGTGTGGAATTCGTATGCAATGGATTGAGAAAACCACAGTAAAAATGATTTTGGAGAAGAGCAAAGTCTTTTCGTTAGGCAAGTGCATAAAATGTCATCAATACAAACAGAAATATCATGTTTATTTGTCACAGTTCCTCTAGCTTTCTCCCTAGAAATACGAATGTGTAGAGCTGGTGTCTCCATGTGGAACCAATTACTGTATCCAAGCTTAAAATAAAATGTTCTCTGATAAAAAACATTCAAAACAATAAAGTCCGTTGATAATATCCAGAAAACACACACACTGAGGCTGTATTAATAGCTGGGATTGAGTTAGCCAAAACAAATCCGGATACTTTTTCACTTTCATTAAGGTCATATCCGGACAAAGTGGTGTGTAATTTCTATGCAATGCACTGAGAAAATCACAGTAAAAATGGTTTTGGAGAAAAGCAAAGTCTTTTCGTTAGGCAAGTGCATGAAATGTCATCTATACAAACAGATATATCATGTTTGTTTGCCGCAGTCCCAGTAGCTTTCTCCCTAGAAATACGAATGTGTAGCGCTGGTGTCTCCATGTGGAACCAATTAGTGATTCCAAGCACAAAATTAAATGTTCCCTGATAAAAAACATTCAAAACAATAAAGTCCGTGGAAAATATCAGGAATACAAAAACACAGAGGCTGTAGCAATATCTGGCATTGAGTTAGCCAAAACACAACCGGATATTTCCGGTTTCATCCAGTCATATCTGGACAAACTGGTGTGGAATTTGTATGCAATGGACCGAGAAAATCACAGTAAAAATGGTTGTGGAGAAAAGCAAACTCTTTTCTTTAGGCAAGTCCATAAAATGTCATTTATACAAACAGAAATATCATGTTTGTTTGCCGAACTTCCTCTAGCTTTCTATAAGAAAATATGAATGTGTGGAGCTGGTGTTCCCTTGATGAACCAATGAGTGTTTCAACGGTAGAAAATTAAACGTTCCCTGATAAAAAACATTCAAAACAATAAAGTCCATCGATAATATCAAGAAAACACAAACACAGAGGCTTTCACAATATTTTGGATTGAGTTAGCCAAAACACAACCGGATATTTCTTGTTTCATCCAGTCATATCCGGACAAACTGGTGTGGAATTCGTATGCAATGGACCGAGAAAATCACAGTAAAATGGTTTTGGAGAAAAGCAAAGTCTTTTCGTTAGGCAAGTGCATAAAATGTCATCTATACAAACAGCAATATCATGTTTGTTTGCCACAGTTCCTCTAGCTTTCTCCCTAGAAAATACGAATGTGTAGTGCTGGTGTCTCCATGTGGAACCAATTACCGATTCCAAGCACAAAATTAAATGTTCCCCGATAAAAAACATTCAAAACAATAAAGTCCGTGGATAATATCAGGAATACAAAAACACAGAGGCTGTAGCAATATCTGGGATTGAGTTAGCCAAAACACAACCAGATATTTCCGGTTTCATCCAGTCATATCTGGACAAACTGGTGTGGAATTCGTATGCAATGGACCGAGAGAATCACAGTAGAAATGGTTTTGGAGAAAAGCAAAGTCTTTTCGTTAGGCAAGTGCAATTAGTGTTTCTGAGGTGCAAAATTAAATGTTGCCTGATAAAAACATTCAAAACAATACAGTCCATCAATAATATCCAGAAAACACAAACACACAGGCTTTCACAATGTTTCGGATTGAGTTAGCCAAAACTCAACAGTATATTTCTGTTTCATCGAATCATATCCGGACAAACTGGTGTGGAATTCGTATGCAATGGATTGAGAAAACCACAGTAAAAATGACTTTGGAGAAGAGCAAAGTCTTTTCGTTAGGCAAGTGCATAAAATGTCATCAATACAAACAGAAATATCATGTTTATTTGTCACAGTTCCTCTAGCTTTCTCCCTAGAAATACGAATGTGTAGAGCTGGTGTCTCCATGTGGAACCAATTACTGTATCCAAGCTTAAAAAAAAATGTTCTCCGATAAAAAACATTCAAAACAATAAAGTCCGTGGATAATATCCAGAAAACACACACACTGAGGCTGTATTAATAGCTGGGATTGAGTTAGCCAAAACAAATCCGGATACTTTTTCACTTTCATTAAGGTCATATCCGGACAAAGTGGTGTGTAATTTCTATGCAATGCACTGAGAAAATCACAGTAAAAATGGTTTTGGAGAAAAGCAAAGTCTTTTCCTTAGGCAAGTGCATGAAATGTCATCTATACAAACAGATATATCATGTTTGTTTGCCGCAGTCCCAGTAGCTTTCTCCCTAGAAAATACGAATGTGTAGCGCTGGTGTCTCCATGTGGAACCAATTAGTGATTCCAAGCACAAAATTAAATGTTCCCTGATAAAAAACATTCAAAACAATAAAGTCCGTGGAAAATATCAGGAATACAAAAACACAGAGGCTGTAGCAATATCTGGCATTGAGTTAGCCAAAACACAACCGGAT
Source organism: Lepus europaeus (assembly GCF_033115175.1). NCBI lineage: Eukaryota > Metazoa > Chordata > Mammalia > Lagomorpha > Leporidae > Lepus > Lepus europaeus. The sequence goes on along the minus strand of NW_026909158.1, from coordinate 1,410,440 downwards.
ATTTCCGGTTTCATCCAGTCATATCTGGACAAACTGGTGTGGAATTTGTATGCAATGGACCGAGAAAATCACAGTAAAAATGGTTGTGGAGAAAAGCAAACTCTTTTCTTTAGGCAAGTCCATAAAATGTCATCTATACAAACAGAAATATCATGTTTGTTTGCCGAACTTCCTCTAGCTTTCTATCTAGAAAATACGAATGTGTGGAGCTGGTGTCCCCTTGATGAACCAATGAGTGTTTCAACGGTAGAAAATTAAATGTTCCCTGATAAAAAACATTCAACACAATAAAGTCCATCGATAATATCAAGAAAACACAAACACAGAGGCTTTCACAATATTTTGGATTGAGTTAGCCAAAACACAACGGGATATTTCTTGTTTCATCCAGTCATATCCGGACAAACTGGTGTGGAATTCGTATGCAATGGACCGAGAAAATCACAGTAAAATGGTTTTGGAGAAAAGCAAAGTCTTTTCGTTAGGCAAGTGCATAAAATGTCATCTGTACAAACAGCAATATCATGTTTGTTTGCCACAGTTCCTCTAGCTTTCTCCCTAGAAAATACGAATGTGTAGTGCTGGTGTCTCCATGTGGAACCAATTACCGATTCCAAGCACAAAATTAAATGTTCCCCGATAAAAAACATTCAAAACAATAAAGTCCGTGGATAATATCAGGAATACAAAAACACAGAGGCTGTAGCAATATCTGGGATTGAGTTAGCCAAAACACAACCGGATATTTCCGGTTTCATCCAGTCATATCTGGACAAACTGGTGTGGAATTCGTATGCAATGGACCGAGAGAATCACAGTAAAAATGGTTTTGGAGAAAAGCAAAGTCTTTTCGTTAGGCAAGTGCAATTAGTGTTTCTGAGGTGCAAAATTAAATGTTGCCTGATAAAAACATTCAAAACAATACAGTCCATCAATAATATCCAGAAAACACAAACACACAGGCTTTCACAATGTTTCGGATTGAGTTAGCCAAAACTCAACAGGATATTTCTGTTTCATCGAATCATATCCGGACAAACTGGTGTGGAATTCGTATGCAATGGATTGAGAAAACCACAGTAAAAATGATTTTGGAGAAGAGCAAAGTCTTTTCGTTAGGCAAGTGCATAAAATGTCATCAATACAAACAGAAATATCATGTTTATTTGTCACAGTTCCTCTAGCTTTCTCCCTAGAAATACGAATGTGTAGAGCTGGTGTCTCCATGTGGAACCAATTACTGTATCCAAGCTTAAAATAAAATGTTCTCTGATAAAAAACATTCAAAACAATAAAGTCCGTTGATAATATCCAGAAAACACACACACTGAGGCTGTATTAATAGCTGGGATTGAGTTAGCCAAAACAAATCCGGATACTTTTTCACTTTCATTAAGGTCATATCCGGACAAAGTGGTGTGTAATTTCTATGCAATGCACTGAGAAAATCACAGTAAAAATGGTTTTGGAGAAAAGCAAAGTCTTTTCGTTAGGCAAGTGCATGAAATGTCATCTATACAAACAGATATATCATGTTTGTTTGCCGCAGTCCCAGTAGCTTTCTCCCTAGAAATACGAATGTGTAGCGCTGGTGTCTCCATGTGGAACCAATTAGTGATTCCAAGCACAAAATTAAATGTTCCCTGATAAAAAACATTCAAAACAATAAAGTCCGTGGAAAATATCAGGAATACAAAAACACAGAGGCTGTAGCAATATCTGGCATTGAGTTAGCCAAAACACAACCGGATATTTCCGGTTTCATCCAGTCATATCTGGACAAACTGGTGTGGAATTTGTATGCAATGGACCGAGAAAATCACAGTAAAAATGGTTGTGGAGAAAAGCAAACTCTTTTCTTTAGGCAAGTCCATAAAATGTCATCTATACAAACAGAAATATCATGTTTGTTTGCCGAACTTCCTCTAGCTTTCTATCTAGAAAATACGAATGTGTGGAGCTGGTGTCCCCTTGATGAACCAATGAGTGTTTCAACGGTAGAAAATTAAATGTTCCCTGATAAAAAAACATTCAAAACAATAAAGTCCATCGCTAATATCAAGAAAACACAAACACAGAGGCTTTCACAATATTTTGGATTGAGTTAGCCAAAACACAACGGGATATTTCTTGTTTCATCCAGTCATATCCGGACAAACTGGTGTGGAATTCGTATGCAATGGACCGAGAAAATCACAGTAAAATGGTTTTGGAGAAAAGCAAAGTCTTTTCGTTAGGCAAGTGCATAAAATGTCATCTGTACAAACAGAAATATCATGTTTGTTTGCCACAGTTCCTCTAGCTTTCTCCCTAGAAAATACGAATGTGTAGTGCTGGTGTCTCCATGTGGAACCAATTACCGATTCCAAGCACAAAATTAAATGTTCCCCGATAAAAAACATTCAAAACAATAAAGTCCGTGGATAATATCAGGAATACAAAAACACAGAGGCTGTAGCAATATCTGGGATTGAGTTAGCCAAAACACAACCGGATATTTCCGGTTTCATCCAGTCATATCTGGACAAACTGGTGTGGAATTCGTATGCAATGGACCAAGAGAATCACAGTAAAAATGGTTTTGGAGAAAAGCAAAGTCTTTTCGTTAGGCAAGTGCAATTAGTGTTTCTGAGGTGCAAAATTAAATGTTGCCTGATAAAAACATTCAAAACCATACAGTCCATCAATAATATCCAGAAAACACAAACACACAGGCTTTCACAATGTTTCGGATTGAGTTAGCCAAAACTCAACAGTATATTTCTGTTTCATCGAATCATATCCGGACAAACTGGTGTGGAATTCGTATGCAATGGATTGAGAAAACCACAGTAAAAATGATTTTGGAGAAGAGCAAAGTCTTTTCGTTAGGCAAGTGCATAAAATGTCATCAATACAAACAGAAATATCATGTTTATTTGTCACAGTTCCTCTAGCTTTCTCCCTAGAAATACGAATGTGTAGAGCTGGTGTCTCCATGTGGAACCAATTACTGTATCCAAGCTTAAAATAAAATGTTCTCTGATAAAAAACATTCAAAACAATAAAGTCCGTTGATAATATCCAGAAAACACACACACTGAGGCTGTATTAATAGCTGGGATTGAGTTAGCCAAAACAAATCCGGATACTTTTTCACTTTCATTAAGGTCATATCCGGACAAAGTGGTGTGTAATTTCTATGCAATGCACTGAGAAAATCACAGTAAAAATGGTTTTGGAGAAAAGCAAAGTCTTTTCCTTAGGCAAGTGCATGAAATGTCATCTATACAAACAGATATATCATGTTTGTTTGCCGCAGTCCCAGTAGCTTTCTCCCTAGAAATACGAATGTGTAGCGCTGGTGTCTCCATGTGGAACCAATTAGTGATTCCAAGCACAAAATTAAATGTTCCCTGATAAAAAACATTCAAAACAATAAAGTCCGTGGAAAATATCAGGAATACAAAAACACAGAGGCTGTAGCAATATCTGGCATTGAGTTAGCCAAAACACAACCGGATATTTCCGGTTTCATCCAGTCATATCTGGACAAACTGGTGTGGAATTTGTATGCAATGGACCGAGAAAATCACAGTAAAAATGGTTGTGGAGAAAAGCAAACTCTTTTCTTTAGGCAAGTCCATAAAATGTCATCTATACAAACAGAAATATCATGTTTGTTTGCCGAACTTACTCTAGCTTTCTATAAGAAAATATGAATGTGTGGAGCTGGTGTTCCCTTGATGAACCAATGAGTGTTTCAACGGTAGAAAATTAAACGTTCCCTGATAAAAAACATTCAAAACAATAAAGTCCATCGATAATATCAAGAAAACACAAACACAGAGGCTTTCACAATATTTTGGATTGAGTTAGCCAAAACACAACCGGATATTTCTTGTTTCATCCAGTCATATCCGGACAAACTGGTGTGGAATTCGTATGCAATGGACCGAGAAAATCACAGTAAAATGGTTTTGGAGAAAAGCAAAGTCTTTTCGTTAGGCAAGTGCATAAAATGTCATCTATACAAACAGCAATATCATGTTTGTTTGCCACAGTTCCTCTAGCTTTCTCCCTAGAAAATACGAATGTGTAGTGCTGGTGTCTCCATGTGGAACCAATTACCGATTCCAAGCACAAAATTAAATGTTCCCCGATAAAAAACATTCAAAACAATAAAGTCCGTGGATAATATCAGGAATACAAAAACACAGAGGCTGTAGCAATATCTGGGATTGAGTTAGCCAAAACACAACCGGATATTTCCGGTTTCATCCAGTCATATCTGGACAAACTGGTGTGGAATTCGTATGCAATGGACCGAGAGAATCACAGTAGAAATGGTTTTGGAGAAAAGCAAAGTCTTTTCGTTAGGCAAGTGCAATTAGTGTTTCTGAGGTGCAAAATTAAATGTTGCCTGATAAAAACATTCAAAACAATACAGTCCATCAATAATATCCAGAAAACCCAAACACACAGGATTTCACAATGTTTCGGATTGAGTTAGCCAAAACTCAACAGTATATTTCTGTTTCATCGAATCATATCCGGACAAACTGGTGTGGAATTCGTATGCAATGGATTGAGAAAACCACAGTAAAAATGACTTTGGAGAAGAGCAAAGTCTTTTCGTTAGGCAAGTGCATAAAATGTCTTCAATACAAACAGAAATATCATGTTTATTTGTCACAGTTCCTCTAGCTTTCTCCCTAGAAATACGAATGTGTAGAGCTGGTGTCTCCATGTGGAACCAATTACTGTATCCAAGCTTAAAAAAAAATGTTCTCCGATAAAAAACATTCAAAACAATAAAGTCCGTGGATAATATCCAGAAAACACACACACTGAGGCTGTATTAATAGCTGGGATTGAGTTAGCCAAAACAAATCCGGATACTTTTTCACTTTCATTAAGGTCATATCCGGACAAAGTGGTGTGTAATTTCTATGCAATGCACTGAGAAAATCACAGTAAAAATGGTTTTGGAGAAAAGCAAAGTCTTTTCCTTAGGCAAGTGCATGAAATGTCATCTATACAAACAGATATATCATGTTTGTTTGCCACAGTCCCAGTAGCTTTCTCCCTAGAAAATACGAATGTGTAGCGCTGGTGTCTCCATGTGGAACCAATTAGTGATTCCAAGCACAAAATTAAATGTTCCCTGATAAAAAACATTCAAAACAATAAAGTCCGTGGAAAATATCAGGAATACAAAAACACAGAGGCTGTAGCAATATCTGGCATTGAGTTAGCCAAAACACAACCGGATATTTCCGGTTTCATCCAGTCATATCTGGACAAACTGGTGTGGAATTTGTATGCAATGGACCGAGAAAATCACAGTAAAAATGGTTGTGGAGAAAAGCAAACTCTTTTCTTTAGGCAAGTCCATAAAATGTCATCTATACAAACAGAAATATCATGTTTGTTTGCCGAACTTCCTCTAGCTTTCTATCTAGAAAATACGAATGTGTGGAGCTGGTGTCCCCTTGATGAACCAATGAGTGTTTCAACGGTAGAAAATTAAATGTTCCCTGATAAAAAACATTCAACACAATAAAGTCCATCGATAATATCAAGAAAACACAAACACAGAGGCTTTCACAATATTTTGGATTGAGTTAGCCAAAACACAACGGGATATTTCTTGTTTCATCCAGTCATATCCGGACAAACTGGTGTGGAATTCGTATGCAATGGACCGAGAAAATCACAGTAAAATGGTTTTGGAGAAAAGCAAAGTCTTTTCGTTAGGCAAGTGCATAAAATGTCATCTGTACAAACAGCAATATCATGTTTGTTTGCCACAGTTCCTCTAGCTTTCTCCCTAGAAAATACGAATGTGTAGTGCTGGTGTCTCCATGTGGAACCAATTACCGATTCCAAGCACAAAATTAAATGTTCCCCGATAAAAAACATTCAAAACAATAAAGTCCGTGGATAATATCAGGAATACAAAAACACAGAGGCTGTAGCAATATCTGGGATTGAGTTAGCCAAAACACAACCGGATATTTCCGGTTTCATCCAGTCATATCTGGACAAACTGGTGTGGAATTCGTATGCAATGGACCGAGAGAATCACAGTAAAAATGGTTTTGGAGAAAAGCAAAGTCTTTTCGTTAGGCAAGTGCAATTAGTGTTTCTGAGGTGCAAAATTAAATGTTGCCTGATAAAAACATTCAAAACAATACAGTCCATCAATAATATCCAGAAAACACAAACACACAGGCTTTCACAATGTTTCGGATTGAGTTAGCCAAAACTCAACAGGATATTTCTGTTTCATCGAATCATATCCGGACAAACTGGTGTGGAATTCGTATGCAATGGATTGAGAAAACCACAGTAAAAATGATTTTGGAGAAGAGCAAAGTCTTTTCGTTAGGCAAGTGCATAAAATGTCATCAATACAAACAGAAATATCATGTTTATTTGTCACAGTTCCTCTAGCTTTCTCCCTAGAAATACGAATGTGTAGAGCTGGTGTCTCCATGTGGAACCAATTACTGTATCCAAGCTTAAAATAAAATGTTCTCTGATAAAAAACATTCAAAACAATAAAGTCCGTTGATAATATCCAGAAAACACACACACTGAGGCTGTATTAATAGCTGGGATTGAGTTAGCCAAAACAAATCCGGATACTTTTTCACTTTCATTAAGGTCATATCCGGACAAAGTGGTGTGTAATTTCTATGCAATGCACTGAGAAAATCACAGTAAAAATGGTTTTGGAGAAAAGCAAAGTCTTTTCGTTAGGCAAGTGCATGAAATGTCATCTATACAAACAGATATATCATGTTTGTTTGCCGCAGTCCCAGTAGCTTTCTCCCTAGAAATACGAATGTGTAGCGCTGGTGTCTCCATGTGGAACCAATTAGTGATTCCAAGCACAAAATTAAATGTTCCCTGATAAAAAACATTCAAAACAATAAAGTCCGTGGAAAATATCAGGAATACAAAAACACAGAGGCTGTAGCAATATCTGGCATTGAGTTAGCCAAAACACAACCGGATATTTCCGGTTTCATCCAGTCATATCTGGACAAACTGGTGTGGAATTTGTATGCAATGGACCGAGAAAATCACAGTAAAAATGGTTGTGGAGAAAAGCAAACTCTTTTCTTTAGGCAAGTCCATAAAATGTCATTTATACCAACAGAAATATCATGTTTGTTTGCCGAACTTCCTCTAGCTTTCTATAAGAAAATATGAATGTGTGGAGCTGGTGTTCCCTTGATGAACCAATGAGTGTTTCAACGGTAGAAAATTAAACGTTCCCTGATAAAAAACATTCAAAACAATAAAGTCCATCCATAATATCAAGAAAACACAAACACAGAGGCTTTCACAATATTTTGGATTGAGTTAGCCAAAACACAACCGGATATTTCTTGTTTCATCCAGTCATATCCGGACAAACTGGTGTGGAATTCGTATGCAATGGACCGAGAAAATCACAGTAAAATGGTTTTGGAGAAAAGCAAAGTCTTTTCGTTAGGCAAGTGCATAAAATGTCATCTATACAAACAGAAATATCATGTTTGTTTGCCAAACTTCCTCTAGCTTTCTCCCTAGAAAATACGAATGTGTAGTGCTGGTGTCTCCATGTGGAACCAATTACCGATTCCAAGCACAAAATTAAATGTTCCCCGATAAAAAACATTCAAAACAATAAAGTCCGTGGATAATATCAGGAATACAAAAACACAGAGGCTGTAGCAATATCTGGGATTGAGTTAGCCAAAACACAACCGGATATTTCCGGTTTCATCCAGTCATATCTGGACAAACTGGTGTGGAATTCGTATGCAATGGACCGAGAGAATCACAGTAGAAATGGTTTTGGAGAAAAGCAAAGTCTTTTCGTTAGGCAAGTGCAATTAGTGTTTCTGAGGTGCAAAATTAAATGTTGCCTGATAAAAACATTCAAAACAATACAGTCCATCAATAATATCCAGAAAACACAAACACACAGGCTTTCACAATGTTTCGGATTGAGTTAGCCAAAACTCAACAGTATATTTCTGTTTCATCGAATCATATCCGGACAAACTGGTGTGGAATTCGTATGCAATGGATTGAGAAAACCACAGTAAAAATGACTTTGGAGAAGAGCAAAGTCTTTTCGTTAGGCAAGTGCATAAAATGTCATCAATACAAACAGAAATATCATGTTTATTTGTCACAGTTCCTCTAGCTTTCTCCCTAGAAATACGAATGTGTAGAGCTGGTGTCTCCATGTGGAACCAATTACTGTATCCAAGCTTAAAAAAAAATGTTCTCCGATAAAAAACATTCAAAACAATAAAGTCCGTGGATAATATCCAGAAAACACACACACTGAGGCTGTATTAATAGCTGGGATTGAGTTAGCCAAAACAAATCCGGATACTTTTTCACTTTCATTAAGGTCATATCCGGACAAAGTGGTGTGTAATTTCTATGCAATGCACTGAGAAAATCACAGTAAAAATGGTTTTGGAGAAAAGCAAAGTCTTTTCGTTAGGCAAGTGCATGAAATGTCATCTATACAAACAGATATATCATGTTTGTTTGCCGCAGTCCCAGTAGCTTTCTCCCTAGAAATACGAATGTGTAGCGCTGGTGTCTCCATGTGGAACCAATTAGTGATTCCAAGCACAAAATTAAATGTTCCCTGATAAAAAACATTCAAAACAATAAAGTCCGTGGAAAATATCAGGAATACAAAAACACAGAGGCTGTAGCAATATCTGGCATTGAGTTAGCCAAAACACAACCGGATATTTCCGGTTTCATCCAGTCATATCTGGACAAACTGGTGTGGAATTTGTATGCAATGGACCGAGAAAATCACAGTAAAAATGGTTGTGGAGAAAAGCAAACTCTTTTCTTTAGGCAAGTCCATAAAATGTCATCTATACAAACAGAAATATCATGTTTGTTTGCCGAACTTCCTCTAGCTTTCTATCTAGAAAATACGAATGTGTGGAGCTGGTGTCCCCTTGATGAACCAATGAGTGTTTCAACGGTAGAAAATTAAATGTTCCCTGATAAAAAACATTCAACACAATAAAGTCCATCGATAATATCAAGAAAACACAAACACAGAGGCTTTCACAATATTTTGGATTGAGTTAGCCAAAACACAACGGGATATTTCTTGTTTCATCCAGTCATATCCGGACAAACTGGTGTGGAATTCGTATGCAATGGACCGAGAAAATCACAGTAAAATGGTTTTGGAGAAAAGCAAAGTCTTTTCGTTAGGCAAGTGCATAAAATGTCATCTGTACAAACAGCAATATCATGTTTGTTTGCCACAGTTCCTCTAGCTTTCTCCCTAGAAAATACGAATGTGTAGTGCTGGTGTCTCCATGTGGAACCAATTACCGATTCCAAGCACAAAATTAAATGTTCCCCGATAAAAAACATTCAAAACAATAAAGTCCGTGGATAATATCAGGAATACAAAAACACAGAGGCTGTAGCAATATCTGGGATTGAGTTAGCCAAAACACAACCGGATATTTCCGGTTTCATCCAGTCATATCTGGACAAACTGGTGTGGAATTCGTATGCAATGGACCGAGAGAATCACAGTAAAAATGGTTTTGGAGAAAAGCAAAGTCTTTTCGTTAGGCAAGTGCAATTAGTGTTTCTGAGGTGCAAAATTAAATGTTGCCTGATAAAAACATTCAAAACAATACAGTCCATCAATAATATCCAGAAAACACAAACACACAGGCTTTCACAATGTTTCGGATTGAGTTAGCCAAAACTCAACAGGATATTTCTGTTTCATCGAATCATATCCGGACAAACTGGTGTGGAATTCGTATGCAATGGATTGAGAAAACCACAGTAAAAATGATTTTGGAGAAGAGCAAAGTCTTTTCGTTAGGCAAGTGCATAAAATGTCATCAATACAAACAGAAATATCATGTTTATTTGTCACAGTTCCTCTAGCTTTCTCCCTAGAAATACGAATGTGTAGAGCTGGTGTCTCCATGTGGAACCAATTACTGTATCCAAGCTTAAAATAAAATGTTCTCTGATAAAAAACATTCAAAACAATAAAGTCCGTTGATAATATCCAGAAAACACACACACTGAGGCTGTATTAATAGCTGGGATTGAGTTAGCCAAAACAAATCCGGATACTTTTTCACTTTCATTAAGGTCATATCCGGACAAAGTGGTGTGTAATTTCTATGCAATGCACTGAGAAAATCACAGTAAAAATGGTTTTGGAGAAAAGCAAAGTCTTTTCGTTAGGCAAGTGCATGAAATGTCATCTATACAAACAGATATATCATGTTTGTTTGCCGCAGTCCCAGTAGCTTTCTCCCTAGAAATACGAATGTGTAGCGCTGGTGTCTCCATGTGGAACCAATTAGTGATTCCAAGCACAAAATTAAATGTTCCCTGATAAAAAACATTCAAAACAATAAAGTCCGTGGAAAATATCAGGAATACAAAAACACAGAGGCTGTAGCAATATCTGGCATTGAGTTAGCCAAAACACAACCGGATATTTCCGGTTTCATCCAGTCATATCTGGACAAACTGGTGTGGAATTTGTATGCAATGGACCGAGAGAATCACAGTAAAAATGGTTGTGGAGAAAAGCAAACTCTTTTCTTTAGGCAAGTCCATAAAATGTCATTTATACCAACAGAAATATCATGTTTGTTTGCCGAACTTCCTCTAGCTTTCTATAAGAAAATATGAATGTGTGGAGCTGGTGTTCCCTTGATGAACCAATGAGTGTTTCAACGGTAGAAAATTAAACGTTCCCTGATAAAAAACATTCAAAACAATAAAGTCCATCCATAATATCAAGAAAACACAAACACAGAGGCTTTCACAATATTTTGGATTGAGTTAGCCAAAACACAACCGGATATTTCTTGTTTCATCCAGTCATATCCGGACAAACTGGTGTGGAATTCGTATGCAATGGACCGAGAAAATCACAGTAAAATGGTTTTGGAGAAAAGCAAAGTCTTTTCGTTAGGCAAGTGCATAAAATGTCATCTATACAAACAGAAATATCATGTTTGTTTGCCAAACTTCCTCTAGCTTTCTCCCTAGAAAATACGAATGTGTAGTGCTGGTGTCTCCATGTGGAACCAATTACCGATTCCAAGCACAAAATTAAATGTTCCCCGATAAAAAACATTCAAAACAATAAAGTCCGTGGATAATATCAGGAATACAAAAACACAGAGGCTGTAGCAATATCTGGGATTGAGTTAGCCAAAACACAACCGGATATTTCCGGTTTCATCCAGTCATATCTGGACAAACTGGTGTGGAATTCGTATGCAATGGACCGAGAGAATCACAGTAGAAATGGTTTTGGAGAAAAGCAAAGTCTTTTCGTTAGGCAAGTGCAATTAGTGTTTCTGAGGTGCAAAATTAAATGTTGCCTGATAAAAACATTCAAAACAATACAGTCCATCAATAATATCCAGAAAACACAAACACACAGGCTTTCACAATGTTTCGGATTGAGTTAGCCAAAACTCAACAGTATATTTCTGTTTCATCGAATCATATCCGGACAAACTGGTGTGGAATTCGTATGCAATGGATTGAGAAAACCACAGTAAAAATGACTTTGGAGAAGAGCAAAGTCTTTTCGTTAGGCAAGTGCATAAAATGTCATCAATACAAACAGAAATATCATGTTTATTTGTCACAGTTCCTCTAGCTTTCTCCCTAGAAATACGAATGTGTAGAGCTGGTGTCTCCATGTGGAACCAATTACTGTATCCAAGCTTAAAAAAAAATGTTCTCCGATAAAAAACATTCAAAACAATAAAGTCCGTGGATAATATCCAGAAAACACACACACTGAGGCTGTATTAATAGCTGGGATTGAGTTAGCCAAAACAAATCCGGATACTTTTTCACTTTCATTAAGGTCATATCCGGACAAAGTGGTGTGTAATTTCTATGCAATGCACTGAGAAAATCACAGTAAAAATGGTTTTGGAGAAAAGCAAAGTCTTTTCGTTAGGCAAGTGCATGAAATGTCATCTATACAAACAGATATATCATGTTTGTTTGCCGCAGTCCCAGTAGCTTTCTCCCTAGAAATACGAATGTGTAGCGCTGGTGTCTCCATGTGGAACCAATTAGTGATTCCAAGCACAAAATTAAATGTTCCCTGATAAAAAACATTCAAAACAATAAAGTCCGTGGAAAATATCAGGAATACAAAAACACAGAGGCTGTAGCAATATCTGGCATTGAGTTAGCCAAAACACAACCGGATATTTCCGGTTTCATCCAGTCATATCTGGACAAACTGGTGTGGAATTTGTATGCAATGGACCGAGAAAATCACAGTAAAAATGGTTGTGGAGAAAAGCAAACTCTTTTCTTTAGGCAAGTCCATAAAATGTCATCTATACAAACAGAAATATCATGTTTGTTTGCCGAACTTCCTCTAGCTTTCTATCTAGAAAATACGAATGTGTGGAGCTGGTGTCCCCTTGATGAACCAATGAGTGTTTCAACGGTAGAAAATTAAATGTTCCCTGATAAAAAACATTCAACACAATAAAGTCCATCGATAATATCAAGAAAACACAAACACAGAGGCTTTCACAATATTTTGGATTGAGTTAGCCAAAACACAACGGGATATTTCTTGTTTCATCCAGTCATATCCGGACAAACTGGTGTGGAATTCGTATGCAATGGACCGAGAAAATCACAGTAAAATGGTTTTGGAGAAAAGCAAAGTCTTTTCGTTAGGCAAGTGCATAAAATGTCATCTGTACAAACAGCAATATCATGTTTGTTTGCCACAGTTCCTCTAGCTTTCTCCCTAGAAAATACGAATGTGTAGTGCTGGTGTCTCCATGTGGAACCAATTACCGATTCCAAGCACAAAATTAAATGTTCCCCGATAAAAAACATTCAAAACAATAAAGTCCGTGGATAATATCAGGAATACAAAAACACAGAGGCTGTAGCAATATCTGGGATTGAGTTAGCCAAAACACAACCGGATATTTCCGGTTTCATCCAGTCATATCTGGACAAACTGGTGTGGAATTCGTATGCAATGGACCGAGAGAATCACAGTAAAAATGGTTTTGGAGAAAAGCAAAGTCTTTTCGTTAGGCAAGTGCAATTAGTGTTTCTGAGGTGCAAAATTAAATGTTGCCTGATAAAAACATTCAAAACAATACAGTCCATCAATAATATCCAGAAAACACAAACACACAGGCTTTCACAATGTTTCGGATTGAGTTAGCCAAAACTCAACAGGATATTTCTGTTTCATCGAATCATATCCGGACAAACTGGTGTGGAATTCGTATGCAATGGATTGAGAAAACCACAGTAAAAATGATTTTGGAGAAGAGCAAAGTCTTTTCGTTAGGCAAGTGCATAAAATGTCATCAATACAAACAGAAATATCATGTTTATTTGTCACAGTTCCTCTAGCTTTCTCCCTAGAAATACGAATGTGTAGAGCTGGTGTCTCCATGTGGAACCAATTACTGTATCCAAGCTTAAAATAAAATGTTCTCTGATAAAAAACATTCAAAACAATAAAGTCCGTTGATAATATCCAGAAAACACACACACTGAGGCTGTATTAATAGCTGGGATTGAGTTAGCCAAAACAAATCCGGATACTTTTTCACTTTCATTAAGGTCATATCCGGACAAAGTGGTGTGTAATTTCTATGCAATGCACTGAGAAAATCACAGTAAAAATGGTTTTGGAGAAAAGCAAAGTCTTTTCGTTAGGCAAGTGCATGAAATGTCATCTATACAAACAGATATATCATGTTTGTTTGCCGCAGTCCCAGTAGCTTTCTCCCTAGAAATACGAATGTGTAGCGCTGGTGTCTCCATGTGGAACCAATTAGTGATTCCAAGCACAAAATTAAATGTTCCCTGATAAAAAACATTCAAAACAATAAAGTCCGTGGAAAATATCAGGAATACAAAAACACAGAGGCTGTAGCAATATCTGGCATTGAGTTAGCCAAAACACAACCGGATATTTCCGGTTTCATCCAGTCATATCTGGACAAACTGGTGTGGAATTTGTATGCAATGGACCGAGAAAATCACAGTAAAAATGGTTGTGGAGAAAAGCAAACTCTTTTCTTTAGGCAAGTCCATAAAATGTCATTTATACCAACAGAAATATCATGTTTGTTTGCCGAACTTCCTCTAGCTTTCTATAAGAAAATATGAATGTGTGGAGCTGGTGTTCCCTTGATGAACCAATGAGTGTTTCAACGGTAGAAAATTAAACGTTCCCTGATAAAAAACATTCAAAACAATAAAGTCCATCCATAATATCAAGAAAACACAAACACAGAGGCTTTCACAATATTTTGGATTGAGTTAGCCAAAACACAACCGGATATTTCTTGTTTCATCCAGTCATATCCGGACAAACTGGTGTGGAATTCGTATGCAATGGACCGAGAAAATCACAGTAAAATGGTTTTGGAGAAAAGCAAAGTCTTTTCGTTAGGCAAGTGCATAAAATGTCATCTATACAAACAGAAATATCATGTTTGTTTGCCAAACTTCCTCTAGCTTTCTCCCTAGAAAATACGAATGTGTAGTGCTGGTGTCTCCATGTGGAACCAATTACCGATTCCAAGCACAAAATTAAATGTTCCCCGATAAAAAACATTCAAAACAATAAAGTCCGTGGATAATATCAGGAATACAAAAACACAGAGGCTGTAGCAATATCTGGGATTGAGTTAGCCAAAACACAACCGGATATTTCCGGTTTCATCCAGTCATATCTGGACAAACTGGTGTGGAATTCGTATGCAATGGACCGAGAGAATCACAGTAGAAATGGTTTTGGAGAAAAGCAAAGTCTTTTCGTTAGGCAAGTGCAATTAGTGTTTCTGAGGTGCAAAATTAAATGTTGCCTGATAAAAACATTCAAAACAATACAGTCCATCAATAATATCCAGAAAACACAAACACACAGGCTTTCACAATGTTTCGGATTGAGTTAGCCAAAACTCAACAGTATATTTCTGTTTCATCGAATCATATCCGGACAAACTGGTGTGGAATTCGTATGCAATGGATTGAGAAAACCACAGTAAAAATGACTTTGGAGAAGAGCAAAGTCTTTTCGTTAGGCAAGTGCATAAAATGTCATCAATACAAACAGAAATATCATGTTTATTTGTCACAGTTCCTCTAGCTTTCTCCCTAGAAATACGAATGTGTAGAGCTGGTGTCTCCATGTGGAACCAATTACTGTATCCAAGCTTAAAAAAAAATGTTCTCCGATAAAAAACATTCAAAACAATAAAGTCCGTGGATAATATCCAGAAAACACACACACTGAGGCTGTATTAATAGCTGGGATTGAGTTAGCCAAAACAAATCCGGATACTTTTTCACTTTCATTAAGGTCATATCCGGACAAAGTGGTGTGTAATTTCTATGCAATGCACTGAGAAAATCACAGTAAAAATGGTTTTGGAGAAAAGCAAAGTCTTTTCGTTAGGCAAGTGCATGAAATGTCATCTATACAAACAGATATATCATGTTTGTTTGCCGCAGTCCCAGTAGCTTTCTCCCTAGAAATACGAATGTGTAGCGCTGGTGTCTCCATGTGGAACCAATTAGTGATTCCAAGCACAAAATTAAATGTTCCCTGATAAAAAACATTCAAAACAATAAAGTCCGTGGAAAATATCAGGAATACAAAAACACAGAGGCTGTAGCAATATCTGGCATTGAGTTAGCCAAAACACAACCGGATATTTCCGGTTTCATCCAGTCATATCTGGACAAACTGGTGTGGAATTTGTATGCAATGGACCGAGAAAATCACAGTAAAAATGGTTGTGGAGAAAAGCAAACTCTTTTCTTTAGGCAAGTCCATAAAATGTCATCTATACAAACAGAAATATCATGTTTGTTTGCCGAACTTCCTCTAGCTTTCTATCTAGAAAATACGAATGTGTGGAGCTGGTGTCCCCTTGATGAACCAATGAGTGTTTCAACGGTAGAAAATTAAATGTTCCCTGATAAAAAAACATTCAAAACAATAAAGTCCATCGATAATATCAAGAAAACACAAACACAGAGGCTTTCACAATATTTTGGATTGAGTTAGCCAAAACACAACCGGATATTTCTTGTTTCATCCAGTCATATCCGGACAAACTGGTGTGGAATTCGTATGCAATGGACCGAGAAAATCACAGTAAAATGGTTTTGGAGAAAAGCAAAGTCTTTTCGTTAGGCAAGTGCATAAAATGTCATCTGTACAAACAGAAATATCATGTTTGTTTGCCACAGTTCCTCTAGCTTTCTCCCTAGAAAATACGAATGTGTAGTGCTGGTGTCTCCATGTGGAACCAATTACCGATTCCAAGCACAAAATTAAATGTTCCCCGATAAAAAACATTCAAAACAATAAAGTCCGTGGATAATATCAGGAATACAAAAACACAGAGGCTGTAGCAATATCTGGGATTGAGTTAGCCAAAACACAACCGGATATTTCCGGTTTCATCCAGTCATATCTGGACAAACTGGTGTGGAATTCGTATGCAATGGACCGAGAGAATCACAGTAAAAATGGTTTTGGAGAAAAGCAAAGTCTTTTCGTTAGGCAAGTGCAATTAGTGTTTCTGAGGTGCAAAATTAAATGTTGCCTGATAAAAACATTCAAAACAATACAGTCCATCAATAATATCCAGAAAACACAAACACACAGGCTTTCACAATGTTTCGGATTGAGTTAGCCAAAACTCAACAGGATATTTCTGTTTCATCGAATCATATCCGGACAAACTGGTGTGGAATTCGTATGCAATGGATTGAGAAAACCACAGTAAAAATGATTTTGGAGAAGAGCAAAGTCTTTTCGTTAGGCAAGTGCATAAAATGTCATCAATACAAACAGAAATATCATGTTTATTTGTCACAGTTCCTCTAGCTTTCTCCCTAGAAATACGAATGTGTAGAGCTGGTGTCTCCATGTGGAACCAATTACTGTATCCAAGCTTAAAATAAAATGTTCTCTGATAAAAAACATTCAAAACAATAAAGTCCGTTGATAATATCCAGAAAACACACACACTGAGGCTGTATTAATAGCTGGGATTGAGTTAGCCAAAACAAATCCGGATACTTTTTCACTTTCATTAAGGTCATATCCGGACAAAGTGGTGTGTAATTTCTATGCAATGCACTGAGAAAATCACAGTAAAAATGGTTTTGGAGAAAAGCAAAGTCTTTTCCTTAGGCAAGTGCATGAAATGTCATCTATACAAACAGATATATCATGTTTGTTTGCCGCAGTCCCAGTAGCTTTCTCCCTAGAAATACGAATGTGTAGCGCTGGTGTCTCCATGTGGAACCAATTAGTGATTCCAAGCACAAAATTAAATGTTCCCTGATAAAAAACATTCAAAACAATAAAGTCCGTGGAAAATATCAGGAATACAAAAACACAGAGGCTGTAGCAATATCTGGCATTGAGTTAGCCAAAACACAACCGGATATTTCCGGTTTCATCCAGTCATATCTGGACAAACTGGTGTGGAATTTGTATGCAATGGACCGAGAAAATCACAGTAAAAATGGTTGTGGAGAAAAGCAAACTCTTTTCTTTAGGCAAGTCCATAAAATGTCATCTATACAAACAGAAATATCATGTTTGTTTGCCGAACTTCCTCTAGCTTTCTATAAGAAAATATGAATGTGTGGAGCTGGTGTTCCCTTGATGAACCAATGAGTGTTTCAACGGTAGAAAATTAAACGTTCCCTGATAAAAAACATTCAAAACAATAAAGTCCATCGATAATATCAAGAAAACACAAACACAGAGGCTTTCACAATATTTTGGATTGAGTTAGCCAAAACACAACCGGATATTTCTTGTTTCATCCAGTCATATCCGGACAAACTGGTGTGGAATTCGTATGCAATGGACCGAGAAAATCACAGTAAAATGGTTTTGGAGAAAAGCAAAGTCTTTTCGTTAGGCAAGTGCATAAAATGTCATCTATACAAACAGCAATATCATGTTTGTTTGCCACAGTTCCTCTAGCTTTCTCCCTAGAAAATACGAATGTGTAGTGCTGGTGTCTCCATGTGGAACCAATTACCGATTCCAAGCACAAAATTAAATGTTCCCCGATAAAAAACATTCAAAACAATAAAGTCCGTGGATAATATCAGGAATACAAAAACACAGAGGCTGTAGCAATATCTGGGATTGAGTTAGCCAAAACACAACCGGATATTTCCGGTTTCATCCAGTCATATCTGGACAAACTGGTGTGGAATTCGTATGCAATGGACCGAGAGAATCACAGTAGAAATGGTTTTGGAGAAAAGCAAAGTCTTTTCGTTAGGCAAGTGCAATTAGTGTTTCTGAGGTGCAAAATTAAATGTTGCCTGATAAAAACATTCAAAACAATACAGTCCATCAATAATATCCAGAAAACACAAACACACAGGCTTTCACAATGTTTCGGATTGAGTTAGCCAAAACTCAACAGTATATTTCTGTTTCATCGAATCATATCCGGACAAACTGGTGTGGAATTCGTATGCAATGGATTGAGAAAACCACAGTAAAAATGACTTTGGAGAAGAGCAAAGTCTTTTCGTTAGGCAAGTGCATAAAATGTCATCAATACAAACAGAAATATCATGTTTATTTGTCACAGTTCCTCTAGCTTTCTCCCTAGAAATACGAATGTGTAGAGCTGGTGTCTCCATGTGGAACCAATTACTGTATCCAAGCTTAAAAAAAAATGTTCTCCGATAAAAAACATTCAAAACAATAAAGTCCGTGGATAATATCCAGAAAACACACACACTGAGGCTGTATTAATAGCTGGGATTGAGTTAGCCAAAACAAATCCGGATACTTTTTCACTTTCATTAAGGTCATATCCGGACAAAGTGGTGTGTAATTTCTATGCAATGCACTGAGAAAATCACAGTAAAAATGGTTTTGGAGAAAAGCAAAGTCTTTTCGTTAGGCAAGTGCATGAAATGTCATCTATACAAACAGATATATCATGTTTGTTTGCCGCAGTCCCAGTAGCTTTCTCCCTAGAAATACGAATGTGTAGCGCTGGTGTCTCCATGTGGAACCAATTAGTGATTCCAAGCACAAAATTAAATGTTCCCTGATAAAAAACATTCAAAACAATAAAGTCCATGGAAAATATCAGGAATACAAAAACACAGAGGCTGTAGCAATATCTGGCATTGAGTTAGCCAAAACACAACCGGATATTTCCGGTTTCATCCAGTCATATCTGGACAAACTGGTGTGGAATTTGTATGCAATGGACCGAGAAAATCACAGTAAAAATGGTTGTGGAGAAAAGCAAACTCTTTTCTTTAGGCAAGTCCATAAAATGTCATCTATACAAACAGAAATATCATGTTTGTTTGCCGAACTTCCTCTAGCTTTCTATCTAGAAAATACGAATGTGTGGAGCTGGTGTCCCCTTGATGAACCAATGAGTGTTTCAACGGTAGAAAATTAAATGTTCCCTGATAAAAAAACATTCAAAACAATAAAGTCCATCGATAATATCAAGAAAACACAAACACAGAGGCTTTCACAATATTTTGGATTGAGTTAGCCAAAACACAACGGGATATTTCTTGTTCCATCCAGTCATATCCGGACAAACTGGTGTGGAATTCGTATGCAATGGACCGAGAAAATCACAGTAAAATGGTTTTGGAGAAAAGCAAAGTCTTTTCGTTAGGCAAGTGCA
Organism: Lepus europaeus; assembly: GCF_033115175.1. Taxonomy (NCBI): domain Eukaryota; kingdom Metazoa; phylum Chordata; class Mammalia; order Lagomorpha; family Leporidae; genus Lepus; species Lepus europaeus. The sequence continues at coordinate 1,390,686 of NW_026909158.1, read as the reverse complement.
TAAAATGTCATCTGTACAAACAGAAATATCATGTTTGTTTGCCACAGTTCCTCTAGCTTTCTCCCTAGAAAATACGAATGTGTAGTGCTGGTGTCTCCATGTGGAACCAATTACCGATTCCAAGCACAAAATTAAATGTTCCCCGATAAAAAACATTCAAAACAATAAAGTCCGTGGATAATATCAGGAATACAAAAACACAGAGGCTGTAGCAATATCTGGGATTGAGTTAGCCAAAACACAACCGGATATTTCCGGTTTCATCCAGTCATATCTGGACAAACTGGTGTGGAATTCGTATGCAATGGACCGAGAGAATCACAGTAAAAATGGTTTTGGAGAAAAGCAAAGTCTTTTCGTTAGGCAAGTGCAATTAGTGTTTCTGAGGTGCAAAATTAAATGTTGCCTGATAAAAACATTCAAAACAATACAGTCCATCAATAATATCCAGAAAACACAAACACACAGGCTTTCACAATGTTTCGGATTGAGTTAGCCAAAACTCAACAGGATATTTCTGTTTCATCGAATCATATCCGGACAAACTGGTGTGGAATTCGTATGCAATGGATTGAGAAAACCACAGTAAAAATGATTTTGGAGAAGAGCAAAGTCTTTTCGTTAGGCAAGTGCATAAAATGTCATCAATACAAACAGAAATATCATGTTTATTTGTCACAGTTCCTCTAGCTTTCTCCCTAGAAATACGAATGTGTAGAGCTGGTGTCTCCATGTGGAACCAATTACTGTATCCAAGCTTAAAAAAAAATGTTCTCCGATAAAAAACATTCAAAACAATAAAGTCCGTGGATAATATCCAGAAAACACACACACTGAGGCTGTATTAATAGCTGGGATTGAGTTAGCCAAAACAAATCCGGATACTTTTTCACTTTCATTAAGGTCATATCCGGACAAAGTGGTGTGTAATTTCTATGCAATGCACTGAGAAAATCACAGTAAAAATGGTTTTGGAGAAAAGCAAAGTCTTTTCCTTAGGCAAGTGCATGAAATGTCATCTATACAAACAGATATATCATGTTTGTTTGCCGCAGTCCCAGTAGCTTTCTCCCTAGAAAATACGAATGTGTAGCGCTGGTGTCTCCATGTGGAACCAATTAGTGATTCCAAGCACAAAATTAAATGTTCCCTGATAAAAAACATTCAAAACAATAAAGTCCGTGGAAAATATCAGGAATACACACACACAGTGGCTGTAGCAATATCTGGCATTGAGTTAGCCAAAACACAACCGGATATTTCCGGTTTCATCCAGTCATATCTGGACAAACTGGTGTGGAATTTGTATGCAATGGACCGAGAAAATCACAGTAAAAATGGTTGTGGAGCAAAGCAAACTCTTTTCTTTAGGCAAGTCCATAAAATGTCATCTATACAAACAGAAATATCATGTTTGTTTGCCGAACTTCCTCTAGCTTTCTATCTAGAAAATACGAATGTGTGGAGCTGGTGTCCCCTTGATGAACCAATGAGTGTTTCAACGGTAGAAAATTAAATGTTCCCTGATAAAAAACATTCAAAACAATAAAGTCCATCGATAATATCAAGAAAACACAAACACAGAGGCTTTCACAATATTTTGGATTGAGTTAGCCAAAACACAACCGGATATTTCTTGTTTCATCCAGTCATATCCGGACAAACTGGTGTGGAATCCGTATGCAATGGACCGAGAAAATCACAGTAAAATGGTTTTGGAGAAAAGCAAAGTCTTTTCGTTAGGCAAGTGCATAAAATGTCATCTATACAAACAGAAATATCATGTTTGTTTGCCACAGTTCCTCTAGCTTTCTCCCTAGAAAATACGAATGTGTAGTGCTGGTGTCTCCATGTGGAACCAATTACCGATTCCAAGCACAAAATTAAATGTTCCCCGATAAAAAACATTCAAAACAATAAAGTCCGTGGATAATATCAGGAATACAAAAACACAGAGGCTGTAGCAATATCTGGGATTGAGTTAGCCAAAACACAACCGGATATTTCCGGTTTCATCCAGTCATATCTGGACAAACTGGTGTGGAATTCGTATGCAATGGACCGAGAGAATCACAGTAGAAATGGTTTTGGAGAAAAGCAAAGTCTTTTCGTTAGGCAAGTGCAATTAGTGTTTCTGAGGTGCAAAATTAAATGTTGCCTGATAAAAACATTCAAAACAATACAGTCCATCAATAATATCCAGAAAACACAAACACACAGGCTTTCACAATGTTTCGGATTGAGTTAGCCAAAACTCAACAGTATATTTCTGTTTCATCGAATCATATCCGGACAAACTGGTGTGGAATTCGTATGCAATGGATTGAGAAAACCACAGTAAAAATGACTTTGGAGAAGAGCAAAGTCTTTTCGTTAGGCAAGTGCATAAAATGTCATCAATACAAACAGAAATATCATGTTTATTTGTCACAGTTCCTCTAGCTTTCTCCCTAGAAATACGAATGTGTAGAGCTGGTGTCTCCATGTGGAACCAATTACTGTATCCAAGCTTAAAAAAAAATGTTCTCCGATAAAAAACATTCAAAACAATAAAGTCCGTGGATAATATCCAGAAAACACACACACTGAGGCTGTATTAATAGCTGGGATTGAGTTAGCCAAAACAAATCCGGATACTTTTTCACTTTCATTAAGGTCATATCCGGACAAAGTGGTGTGTAATTTCTATGCAATGCACTGAGAAAATCACAGTAAAAATGGTTTTGGAGAAAAGCAAAGTCTTTTCGTTAGGCAAGTGCATGAAATGTCATCTATACAAACAGATATATCATGTTTGTTTGCCGCAGTCCCAGTAGCTTTCTCCCTAGAAAATACGAATGTGTAGCGCTGGTGTCTCCATGTGGAACCAATTAGTGATTCCAAGCACAAAATTAAATGTTCCCTGATAAAAAACATTCAAAACAATAAAGTCCGTGGAAAATATCAGGAATACAAAAACACAGAGGCTGTAGCAATATCTGGCATTGAGTTAGCCAAAACACAACCGGATATTTCCGGTTTCATCCAGTCATATCTGGACAAACTGGTGTGGAATTTGTATGCAATGGACCGAGAAAATCACAGTAAAAATGGTTGTGGAGAAAAGCAAACTCTTTTCTTTAGGCAAGTCCATAAAATGTCATCTATACAAACAGAAATATCATGTTTGTTTGCCGAACTTCCTCTAGCTTTCTATCTAGAAAATACGAATGTGTGGAGCAGGTGTCCCCTTGATGAACTAATGAGTGTTTCAACGGTAGAAAATTAAATGTTCCCTGATAAAAAACATTCAAAACAATAAAGTCCATCGATAATATCAAGAAAACACAAACACAGAGGCTTTCACAATATTTTGGATTGAGTTAGCCAAAACACAACCGGATATTTCTTGTTTCATCCAGTCATATCCGGACAAACTGGTGTGGAATTCGTATGCAATGGACCAAGAAAATCACAGTAAAATGGTTTTGGAGAAAAGCAAAGTCTTTTCGTTAGGCAAGTGCATGAAATGTCATCTATACAAACAGAAATATCATGTTTGTTTGCCGCAGTCCCAGTAGCTTTCTCCCTAGAAAATATGAATGTGTAGCGCTGGTGTCTACATGTGGAACCAATTAGTGATTCCAAGCACAAAATTAAATGTTCCCTGATAAAAAACATTCAAAACAATAAAGTCCGTGGAAAATATCAGGAATACACAAACACAGAGGCTGTAGCAATATCTGGCATTGAGTTAGCCAAAACACAACCGGATATTTCCGGTTTCATCCAGTCATATCTGGACAAACTGGTGTGGAATTTGTATGCAATGGACCGAGAAAATCACAGTAAAAATGGTTTTGGAGAAAAGCAAACTCTTTTCTTTAGGCAAAACCGGATATTTCTTGTTTCATCCAGTCATATCCGGACAAACTGGTGTGGAATTCGTATGCAATGGACCGAGAAAATCACAGTAAAATGGTTTTGGAGAAAAGCAAAGTCTTTTCGTTAGGCAAGTGCATAAAATGTCATCTATACAAACAGAAATATCATGTTTGTTTGCCACAGTTCCTCTAGCTTTCTCCCTAGAAAATACGAATGTGTAGTGCTGGTGTCTCCATGTGGAACCAATTACCGATTCCAAGCACAAAATTAAATGTTCCCCGATAAAAAACATTCAAAACAATAAAGTCCGTGGAAAATATCAGGAATACAAAAACACAGAGGCTGTAGCAATATCTGGGATTGAGTTAGCCAAAACACAACCGGATATTTCCGGTTTCATCCAGTCATATCTGGACAAACTGGTGTGGAATTCGTATGCAATGGACCGAGAGAATCACAGTAGAAATGGTTTTGGAGAAAAGCAAAGTCTTTTCGTTAGGCAAGTGCAATTAGTGTTTCTGAGGTGCAAAATTAAATGTTGCCTGATAAAAACATTCAAAACAATACAGTCCATCAATAATATCCAGAAAACACAAACACACAGGCTTTCACAATGTTTCGGATTGAGTTAGCCAAAACTCAACAGTATATTTCTGTTTCATCGAATCATATCCGGACAAACTGGTGTGGAATTCGTATGCAATGGATTGAGAAAACCACAGTAAAAATGACTTTGGAGAAGAGCAAAGTCTTTTCGTTAGGCAAGTGCATAAAATGTCATCAATACAAACAGAAATATCATGTTTATTTGTCACAGTTCCTCTAGCTTTCTCCCTAGAAATACGAATGTGTAGAGCTGGTGTCTCCATGTGGAACCAATTACTGTATCCAAGCTTAAAAAAAAATGTTCTCCGATAAAAAACATTCAAAACAATAAAGTCCGTGGATAATATCCAGAAAACACACACACTGAGGCTGTATTAATAGCTGGGATTGAGTTAGCCAAAACAAATCCGGATACTTTTTCACTTTCATTAAGGTCATATCCGGACAAAGTGGTGTGTAATTTCTATGCAATGCACTGAGAAAATCACAGTAAAAATGGTTTTGGAGAAAAGCAAAGTCTTTTCGTTAGGCAAGTGCATGAAATGTCATCTATACAAACAGATATATCATGTTTGTTTGCCGCAGTCCCAGTAGCTTTCTCCCTAGAAAATACGAATGTGTAGCGCTGGTGTCTCCATGTGGAACCAATTAGTGATTCCAAGCACAAAATTAAATGTTCCCTGATAAAAAACATTCAAAACAATAAAGTCCGTGGAAAATATCAGGAATACAAAAACACAGAGGCTGTAGCAATATCTGGCATTGAGTTAGCCAAAACACAACCGGATATTTCCGGTTTCATCCAGTCATATCTGGACAAACTGGTGTGGAATTTGTATGCAATGGACCAAGAAAATCACAGTAAAAATGGTTGTGGAGAAAAGCAAACTCTTTTCTTTAGGCAAGTCCATAAAATGTCATCTATACAAACAGAAATATCATGTTTGTTTGCCGAACTTCCTCTAGCTTTCTATCTAGAAAATACGAATGTGTGGAGCAGGTGTCCCCTTGATGAACTAATGAGTGTTTCAACGGTAGAAAATTAAATGTTCCCTGATAAAAAACATTCAAAACAATAAAGTCCATCGATAATATCAAGAAAACACAAACACAGAGGCTTTCACAATATTTTGGATTGAGTTAGCCAAAACACAACCGGATATTTCTTGTTTCATCCAGTCATATCCGGACAAACTGGTGTGGAATCCGTATGCAATGGACCGAGAAAATCACAGTAAAATGGTTTTGGAGAAAAGCAAAGTCTTTTCGTTAGGCAAGTGCATAAAATGTCATCTATACAAACAGAAATATCATGTTTATTTGTCACAGTTCCTCTAGCTTTCTCCCTAGAAATACGAATGTGTAGAGCTGGTGTCTCCATGTGGAACCAATTACTGTATCCAAGCTTAAAAAAAAATGTTCTCCGATAAAAAACATTCAAAACAATAAAGTCCGTGGATAATATCCAGAAAACACACACACTGAGGCTGTATTAATAGCTGGGATTGAGTTAGCCAAAACAAATCCGGATACTTTTTCACTTTCATTAAGGTCATATCCGGACAAAGTGGTGTGTAATTTCTATGCAATGCACTGAGAAAATCACAGTAAAAATGGTTTTGGAGAAAAGCAAAGTCTTTTCGTTAGGCAAGTGCATGAAATGTCATCTATACAAACAGATATATCATGTTTGTTTGCCACAGTCCCAGTAGCTTTCTCCCTAGAAAATACGAATGTGTAGCGCTGGTGTCTCCATGTGGAACCAATTAGTGATTCCAAGCACAAAATTAAATGTTCCCTGATAAAAAACATTGAAAACAATAAAGTCCGTGGAAAATATCAGGAATACAAAAACACAGAGGCTGTAGCAATATCTGGCATTGAGTTAGCCAAAACACAACCGGATATTTCCGGTTTCATCCAGTCATATCTGGACAAACTGGTGTGGAATTTGTATGCAATGGACCGAGAAAATCACAGTAAAAATGGTTGTGGAGAAAAGCAAACTCTTTTCTTTAGGCAAGTCCATAAAATGTCATCTATACAAACAGAAATATCATGTTTGTTTGCCGAACTTCCTCTAGCTTTCTATCTAGAAAATACGAATGTGTGGAGCTGGTGTCCCCTTGATGAACCAATGAGTGTTTCAACGGTAGAAAATTAAATGTTCCCTGATAAAAAACATTCAAAACAATAAAGTCCATCGATAATATCAAGAAAACACAAACACAGAGGCTTTCACAATATTTTGGATTGAGTTAGCCAAAACACAACCGGATATTTCTTGTTTCATCCAGTCATATCCGGACAAACTGGTGTGGAATTCGTATGCAATGGACCGAGAAAATCACAGTAAAATGGTTTTGGAGAAAAGCAAAGTCTTTTCGTTAGGCAAGTGCATAAAATGTCATCTATACAAACAGAAATATCATGTTTGTTTGCCACAGTTCCTCTAGCTTTCTCCCTAGAAAATACGAATGTGTAGTGCTGGTGTCTCCATGTGGAACCAATTACCGATTCCAAGCACAAAATTAAATGTTCCCCGATAAAAAACATTCAAAACAATAAAGTCCGTGGATAATATCAGGAATACAAAAACACAGAGGCTGTAGCAATATCTGGGATTGAGTTAGCCAAAACACAACCGGATATTTCCGGTTTCATCCAGTCATATCTGGACAAACTGGTGTGGAATTCGTATGCAATGGACCGAGAGAATCACAGTAGAAATGGTTTTGGAGAAAAGCAAAGTCTTTTCGTTAGGCAAGTGCAATTAGTGTTTCTGAGGTGCAAAATTAAATGTTGCCTGATAAAAACATTCAAAACAATACAGTCCATCAATAATATCCAGAAAACACAAACACACAGGCTTTCACAATGTTTCGGATTGAGTTAGCCAAAACTCAACAGTATATTTCTGTTTCATCGAATCATATCCGGACAAACTGGTGTGGAATTCGTATGCAATGGATTGAGAAAACCACAGTAAAAATGACTTTGGAGAAGAGCAAAGTTTTTTCGTTAGGCAAGTGCATAAAATGTCATCAATACAAACAGAAATATCATGTTTATTTGTCACAGTTCCTCTAGCTTTCTCCCTAGAAATACGAATGTGTAGAGCTGGTGTCTCCATGTGGAACCAATTGCTGTATCCAAGCTTAAAATAAAATGTTCTCCGATAAAAAACATTCAAAACAATAAAGTCCGTTGATAATATCCAGAAAACACACACACTGAGGCTGTATTAATAGCTGGGATTGAGTTAGCCAAAACAAATCCGGATACTTTTTCACATTCATTAAGGTCATATCTGGACAAAGTGGTGTGTAATTTCTATGCAATGCACTGAGAAAATCACAGTAAAAATGGTTTTGGAGAAAAGCAAAGTCTTTTCGTTAGGCAAGTGCATGAAATGTCATCTATACAAACAGATATATCATGTTTGTTTGCCGCAGTCCCAGTAGCTTTCTCCCTAGAAAATACGAATGTGTAGGGCTGGTGTCTCCATGTGCAACCAATTAGTGATTCCAAGCACAAAATTAAATGTTCCCTGATAAAAAAAACATTCAAAACAATAAAGTCCGTGGAAAATATCAGGAATACAAAAACACAGAGGCTGTAGCAATATCTGGCATTGAGTTAGCCAAAACACAACCGGATATTTCCGGTTTCATCCAGTCATATCTGGACAAACTGGTGTGGAATTTGTATGCAATGGACCGAGAAAATCACAGTAAAAATGGTTGTGGAGAAAAGCAAACTCTTTTCTTTAGGCAATTCCATAAAATGTCATCTATACAAACAGAAATATCATGTTTGTTTGCCGAACTTCCTCTAGCTTTCTATCTAGAAAATACGAATGTGTGGAGCTGGTGTCCCCTTGATGAACCAATGAGTGTTTCAACGGTAGAAAATTAAATGTTCCCTGATAAAAAAACATTCAAAACAATAAAGTCCATCGATAATATGAAGAAAACACAAACACAGAGGCTTTCACAATATTTTGGATTGAGTTAGCCAAAACACAACCGGATATTTCTTGTTTCATCCAGTCATATCCGGACAAACTGGTGTGGAATTCGTATGCAATGGACCGAGAAAATCACAGTAAAATGGTTTTGGAGAAAAGCAAAGTCTTTTCGTTAGGCAAGTGCATAAAATGTCATCTATACAAACAGAAATATCATGTTTGTTTGCCACAGTTCCTCTAGCTTTCTCCCTAGAAAATACGAATGTGTAGTGCTGGTGTCTCCATGTGGAACCAATTACCGATTCCAAGCACAAAATTAAATGTTCCCCGATAAAAAACATTCAAAACAATAAAGTCCGTGGATAATATCAGGAATACAAAAACACAGAGGCTGTAGCAATATCTGGGATTGAGTTAGCCAAAACACAACCGGATATTTCCGGTTTCATCCAGTCATATCTGGACAAACTGGTGTGGAATTCGTATGCAATGGACCGAGAGAATCACAGTAGAAATGGTTTTGGAGAAAAGCAAAGTCTTTTCGTTAGGCAAGTGCAATTAGTGTTTCTGAGGTGCAAAATTAAATGTTGCCTGATAAAAACATTCAAAACAATACAGTCCATCAATAATATCCAGAAAACACAAACACACAGGCTTTCACAATGTTTCGCATTGAGTTAGCCAAAACTCAACAGTATATTTCTGTTTCATCGAATCATATCCGGCCAAACTGGTGTGGAATTAATATGCAATGGATTGAGAAAACCACAGTAAAAATGACTTTGGAGAAGAGCAAAGTCTTTTCGTTAGGCAAGTGCATAAAATGTCATCAATACAAACAGAAATATCATGTTTATTTGTCACAGTTCCTCTAGCTTTCTCCCTAGAAATACGAATGTGTAGAGCTGGTGTCTCCATGTGGAACCAATTGCTGTATCCAAGCTTAAAATAAAATGTTCTCCGATAAAAAAACATTCAAAACAATAAAGTCCGTTGATAATATCCAGAAAACACACACACTGAGGCTGTATTAATAGCTGGGATTGAGTTAGCCAAAACAAATCCGGATACTTTTTCACATTCATTAAGGTCATATCTGGACAAAGTGGTGTGTAATTTCTATGCAATGCACTGAGAAAATCACAGTAAAAATGGTTTTGGAGAAAAGCAAAGTCTTTTCGTTAGGCAAGTGCATGAAATGTCATCTATACAAACAGATATATCATGTTTGTTTGCCGCATTCCCAGTAGCTTTCTCCCTAGAAAATACGAATGTGTAGCGCTGGTGTCTCCATGTGGAACCAATTAGTGATTCCAAGCACAAAATTAAATGTTCCCTGATAAAAAACATTGAAAACAATAAAGTCCGTGGAAAATATCAGGAATACAAAAACACAGAGGCTGTAGCAATATCTGGCATTGAGTTAGCCAAAACACAACCGGATATTTCCGGTTTCATCCAGTCATATCTGGACAAACTGGTGTGGAATTTGTATGCAATGGACCGAGAAAATCACAGTAAAAATGGTTGTGGAGAAAAGCAAACTCTTTTCTTTAGGCAAGTCCATAAAATGTCATCTATACAAACAGAAATATCATGTTTGTTTGCCGAACTTCCTCTAGCTTTCTATCTAGAAAATACGAATGTGTGGAGCTGGTGTCCCCTTGATGAACCAATGAGTATTTCAACGGTAGAAAATTAAATGTTCCCTGATAAAAAACATTCAAAACAATAAAGTCCATCGATAATATCAAGAAAACACAAACACAGAGGCTTTCACAATATTTTGGATTGAGTTAGCCAAAACACAACCGGATATTTCTTGTTTCATCCAGTCATATCCGGACAAACTGGTGTGGAATTCGTATGCAATGGACCGAGAAAATCACAGTAAAATGGTTTTGGAGAAAAGCAAAGTCTTTTCGTTAGGCAAGTGCATAAAATGTCATCTATACAAACAGAAATATCATGTTTGTTTGCCACAGTTCCTCTAGCTTTCTCCCTAGAAAATACGAATGTGTAGTGCTGGTGTCTCCATGTGGAACCAATTACCGATTCCAAGCACAAAATTAAATGTTCCCCGATAAAAAACATTCAAAACAATAAAGTCCGTGGATAATATCAGGAATACAAAAACACAGAGGCTGTAGCAATATCTGGGATTGAGTTAGCCAAAACACAACCGGATATTTCCGGTTTCATCCAGTCATATCTGGACAAACTGGTGTGGAATTCGTATGCAATGGACCGAGAGAATCACAGTAGAAATGGTTTTGGAGAAAAGCAAAGTCTTTTCGTTAGGCAAGTGCAATTAGTGTTTCTGAGGTGCAAAATTAAATGTTGCCTGATAAAAACATTCAAAACAATACAGTCCATCAATAATATCCAGAAAACACAAACACACAGGCTTTCACAATGTTTCGGATTGAGTTAGCCAAAACTCAACAGTATGTTTCTGTTTCATCGAATCATATCCGGACAAACTGGTGTGGAATTCGTATGCAATGGATTGAGAAAACCACAGTAAAAATGACTTTGGAGAAGAGCAAAGTCTTTTCGTTAGGCAAGTGCATAAAATGTCATCAATACAAACAGAAATATCATGTTTATTTGTCACAGTTCCTCTAGCTTTCTCCCTAGAAATACGAATGTGTAGAGCTGGTGTCTCCATGTGGAACCAATTGCTGTATCCAAGCTTAAAATAAAATGTTCTCCGATAAAAACATTCAAAATAATAAAGTCCGTTGATAATATCCAGAAAACACACACACTGAGGCTGTATTAATAGCTGGGATTGAGTTAGCCAAAACAAATCCGGATACTTTTTCACATTCATTAAGGTCATATCTGGACAAAGTGGTGTGTAATTTCTATGCAATGCACTGAGAAAATCACAGTAAAAATGGTTTTGGAGAAAAGCAAACTCTTTTCGTTAGGCAAGTGCATGAAATGTCATCTATACAAACAGATATATCATGTTTGTTTGCCGCAGTCCCAGTAGCTTTCTCCCTAGAAAATACGAATGTGTAGCGCTGGTGTCTCCATGTGGAACCAATTAGTGATTCCAAGCACAAAATTAAATGTTCCCTGATAAAAAACATTGAAAACAATAAAGTCCGTGGAAAATATCAGGAATACAAAAACACAGAGGCTGTAGCAATATCTGGCATTGAGTTAGCCAAAACACAACCGGATATTTCCGGTTTCATCCAGTCATATCTGGACAAACTGGTGTGGAATTTGTATGCAATGGACCGAGAAAATCACAGTAAAAATGGTTGTGGAGAAAAGCAAACTCTTTTCTTTAGGCAAGTCCATAAAATGTCATCTATACAAACAGAAATATCATGTTTGTTTGCCGAACTTCCTCTAGCTTTCTATCTAGAAAATACGAATGTGTGGAGCTGGTGTCCCCTTGATGAACCAATGAGTGTTTCAACGGTAGAAAATTAAATGTTCCCTGATAAAAAAACATTCAAAACAATAAAGTCCATCGATAATATCAAGAAAACACAAACACAGAGGCTTTCACAATATTTTGGATTGAGTTAGCCAAAACACAACCGGATATTTCTTGTTTCATCCAGTCATATCCGGACAAACTGGTGTGGAATTCGTATGCAATGGACCGAGAAAATCACAGTAAAATGGTTTTGGAGAAAAGCAAAGTCTTTTCGTTAGGCAAGTGCATAAAATGTCATCTATACAAACAGAAATATCATGTTTGTTTGCCACAGTTCCTCTAGCTTTCTCCCTAGAAAATACGAATGTGTAGTGCTGGTGTCTCCATGTGGAACCAATTACCGATTCCAAGCACAAAATTAAATGTTCCCCGATAAAAAACATTCAAAACAATAAAGTCCGTGGATAATATCAGGAATACAAAAACACAGAGGCTGTAGCAATATCTGGGATTGAGTTAGCCAAAACAAAACCGGATATTTCCAGTTTCATCCAGTCATATCTGGACAAACTGGTGTGGAATTCGTATGCAATGGACCGAGAGAATCACAGTAGAAATGGTTTTGGAGAAAAGCAAAGTCTTTTCGTTAGGCAAGTGCAATTAGTGTTTCTGAGGTGCAAAATTAAATGTTGCCTGATAAAAACATTCAAAACAATACAGTCCATCAATAATATCCAGAAAACACAAACACACAGGCTTTCACAATGTTTCGGATTGAGTTAGCCAAAACTCAACAGTATGTTTCTGATTCATCGAATCATATCCGGACAAACTGGTGTGGAATTCGTATGCAATGGATTGAGAAAACCACAGTAAAAATGACTTTGGAGAAGAGCAAAGTCTTTTCATTAGGCAAGTGCATAAAATGTCATCAATACAAACAGAAATATCATGTTTATTTGTCACAGTTCCTCTAGCTTTCTCCCTAGAAATACGAATGTGTAGAGCTGGTGTCTCCATGTGGAACCAATTACTGTATCCAAGCTTAAAATAAAATGTTCTCCGATAAAAAACATTCAAAACAATAAAGTCCGTTGATAATATCCAGAAAACACACACACTGAGGCTGTATTAATAGCTGGGATTGAGTTAGCCAAAACAAATCCGGATACTTTTTCACTTTCATTAAGGTCATATCCGGACAAAGTGGTGTGTAATTTCTATGCAATGCACTGAGAAAATCACAGTAAAAATGGTTTTGGAGAAAAGCAAAGTCTTTTCGTTAGGCAAGTGCATGAAATGTCATCTATACAAACAGATATATCATGTTTGTTTGCCGCAGTCCCAGTAGCTTTCTCCCTAGAAAATACGAATGTGTAGCGCTGGTGTCTCCATGTGGAACCATTTCGTGATTCCAAGCACAAAATTAAATGTTCCCTGATAAAAAACATTCAAAACAATAAAGTCCGTGGAAAATATCAGGAATACAAAAACACAGAGGCTGTAGCAATATCTGGCATTGAGTTAGCCAAAACACAACTGGATATTTCCGGTTTCATCCAGTCATATCTGGACAAACTGGTGTGGAATTTGTATGCAATGGACCGAGAAAATCACAGTAAAAATGGTTGTGGAGAAAAGCAAACTCTTTTCTTTAGGCAAGTCCATAAAATGTCATCTATACAAACAGAAATATCATGTTTGTTTGCCGAACTTCCTCTAGCTTTCTATCTAGAAAATACGAATGTGTGGAGCTGGTGTCCCCTTGATGAACCAATGAGTGTTTCAACGGTAGAAAATTAAATGTTCCCTGATAAAAAACATTCAAAACAATAAAGTCCATCGATAATATCAAGAAAACACAAACACAGAGGCTTTCACAATATTTTGGATTGAGTTAGCCAAAACACAACCGGATATTTCTTGTTTCATCCAGTCATATCCGGACAAACTGGTGTGGAATTCGTATGCAATGGACCGAGAAAATCACAGTAAAATGGTTTTGGAGAAAAGCAAAGTCTTTTCGTTAGGCAAGTGCATAAAATGTCATCTATACAAACAGAAATATCATGTTTGTTTGCCACAGTTCCTCTAGCTTTCTCCCTAGAAAATACGAATGTGTAGTGCTGGTGTCTCCATGTGGAACCAATTACCGATTCCAAGCACAAAATTAAATGTTCCCCGATAAAAAACATTCAAAACAATAAAGTCCGTGGATAATATCAGGAATACAAAAACACAGAGGCTGTAGCAATATCTGGGATTGAGTTAGCCAAAACACAACCGGATATTTCCGGTTTCATCCAGTCATATCTGGACAAACTGGTGTGGAATTCGTATGCAATGGACCGAGAGAATCACAGTAGAAATGGTTTTGGAGAAAAGCAAAGTCTTTTCATTAGGCAAGTGCAATTAGTGTTTCTGAGGTGCAAAATTAAATGTTGCCTGATAAAAACATTCAAAACAATACAGTCCATCAATAATATCCAGAAAACACAAACACACAGGCTTTCACAATGTTTCGGATTGAGTTAGCCAAAACTCAACAGTATATTTCTGTTTCATCGAATCATATCCGGACAAACTGCTGTGTGGAATTCGTATGCAATGGATTGAGAAAACCACAGTAAAAATGACTTTGGAGAAGAGCAAAGTCTTTTCGTTAGGCAAGTGCATAAAATGTCATCAATACAAACAGAAATATCATGTTTATTTGTCACAGTTCCTCTAGCTTTCTCCCTAGAAATACGAATGTGTAGAGCTGGTGTCTCCATGTGGAACCAATTACTGTATCCAAGCTTAAAATAAAATGTTCTCCGATAAAAAACATTCAAAACAATAAAGTCCGTTGATAATATCCAGAAAACACACACACTGAGGCTGTATTAATAGCTGGGATTGAGTTAGCCAAAACAAATCCGGATACTTTTTCACTTTCATTAAGGTCATATCCGGACAAAGTGGTGTGTAATTTCTATGCAATGCACTGAGAAAATCACAGTAAAAATGGTTTTGGAGAAAAGCAAAGTCTTTTCGTTAGGCAAGTGCATGAAATGTCATCTATACAAACAGATATATCATGTTTGTTTGCCGCAGTCCCAGTAGCTTTCTCCCTAGAAAATACGAATGTGTAGCGCTGGTGTCTCCATGTGGAACCATTTCGTGATTCCAAGCACAAAATTAAATGTTCCCTGATAAAAAACATTCAAAACAATAAAGTCCGTGGAAAATATCAGGAATACAAAAACACAGAGGCTGTAGCAATATCTGGCATTGATTTAGCCAAAACACAACCGGATATTTCCGGTTTCATCCAGTCATATCTGGACAAACTGGTGTGGAATTTGTATGCAATGGACCGAGAAAATCACAGTAAAAATGGTTGTGGAGAAAAGCAAACTCTTTTCTTTAGGCAAGTCCATAAAATGTCATCTATACAAACAGAAATATCATGTTTGTTTGCCGAACTTCCTCTAGCTTTCTATCTAGAAAATACGAATGTGTGGAGCTGGTGTCCCCTTGATGAACCAATGAGTGTTTCAACGGTAGAAAATTAAATGTTCCCCGATAAAAAACATTCAAAACAATAAAGTGCATCGATAATATCAAGAAAACACAAACACAGAGGCTTTCACAATATTTTGGATTGAGTTAGCCAAAACACAACCGGATATTTCTTGTTTCATCCAGTCATATCCGGACAAACTGGTGTGGAATTCGTATGCAATGGACCGAGAAAATCACAGTAAAATGGTTTTGGAGAAAAGCAAAGTCTTTTCGTTAGGCAAGTGCATAAAATGTCATCTATACAAACAGAAATATCATGTTTGTTTGCCACAGTTCCTCTAGCTTTCTCCCTAGAAAATACGAATGTGTAGTGCTGGTGTCTCCATGTGGAACCAATTACCGATTCCAAGCACAAAATTAAATGTTCCCCGATAAAAAACATTCAAAACAATAAAGTCCGTGGATAATATCAGGAATACAAAAACACAGAGGCTGTAGCAATATCTGGGATTGAGTTAGCCAAAACACAACCGGATATTTCCGGTTTCATCCAGTCATATCTGGACAAACTGGTGTGGAATTCGTATGCAATGGACCGAGAGAATCACAGTAGAAATGGTTTTGGAGAAAAGCAAAGTCTTTTCGTTAGGCAAGTGCAATTAGTGTTTCTGAGGTGCAAAATTAAATGTTGCCTGATAAAAACATTCAAAACAATACAGTCCATCAATAATATCCAGAAAACACAAACACACAGGCTTTCACAATGTTTCGGATTGAGTTAGCCAAAACTCAACAGTATGTTTCTGTTTCATCGAATCATATCCGGACAAACTGGTGTGGAATTCGTATGCAATGGATTGAGAAAACCACAGTAAAAATGACTTTGGAGAAGAGCAAAGTCTTTTCGTTAGGCAAGTGCATAAAATGTCATCAATACAGACAGAAATATCATGTTTATTTGTCACAGTTCCTCTAGCTTTCTCCCTAGAAATACGAATGTGTAGAGCTGGTGTCTCCATGTGGAACCAATTACTGTATCCAAGCTTAAAATAAAATGTTCTCCGATAAAAAACATTCAAAACAATAAAGTCCGTTGATAATATCCAGAAAACACACACACTGAGGCTGTATTAATAGCTGGGATTCAGTTAGCCAAAACAAATCCGGATACTTTTTCACTTTCATTAAGGTCATATCCGGACAAAGTGGTGTCTAATTTCTATGCAATGCACTGAGAAAATCACAGTAAAAATGGTTTTGGAGAAAAGCAAAGTCTTTTCGTTAGGCAAGTGCATGAAATGTCATCTATACAAACAGATATATCATGTTTGTTTGCCGCAGTCCCAGTAGCTTTCTCCCTAGAAAATACGAATGTGTAGCGCTGGTGTCTCCATGTGGAACCATTTAGTGATTCCAAGCACAAAATTAAATGTTCCCTGATAAAAAACATTCAAAACAATAAAGTCCGTGGAAAATATCAGGAATACAAAAACACAGAGGCTGTAGCAATATCTGGCATTGAGTTAGCCAAAACACAACCGGATATTTCCGGTTTCATCCAGTCATATCTGGACAAACTGGTGTGGAATTTGTATGCAATGGACCGAGAAAATCACAGTAAAAATGGTTGTGGAGAAAAGCAAACTCTTTTCTTTAGGCAAGTCCATAAAATGTCATCTATACAAACAGAAATATCATGTTTGTTTGCCGAACTTCCTCTAGCTTTCTATCTAGAAAATACGAATGTGTGGAGCTGGTGTCCCCTTGATGAACCAATGAGTGTTTCAACGGTAGAAAATTAAATGTTCCCTGATAAAAAACATTCAAAACAATAAAGTCCATCGATAATATCAAGAAAACACAAACACAGAGGCTTTCACAATATTTTGGATTGAGTTAGCCAAAACACAACCGGATATTTCTTGTTTCATCCAGTCATATCCGGACAAACTGGTGTGGAATTCGTATGCAATGGACCGAGAAAATCACAGTAAAAATGGTTGTGGAGAAAAGCAAACTCTTTTCTTTAGGCAAGTCCATAAAATGTCATCTATACAAACAGAAATATCATGTTTGTTTGCCGAACTTCCTCTAGCTTTCTATCTAGAAAATACGAATGTGTGGAGCTGGTGTCCCCTTGATGAACCAATGAGTGTTTCAACGGTAGAAAATTAAATGTTCCCTGATAAAAAAACATTCAAAACAATAAAGTCCATCGATAATATCAAGAAAACACAAACACAGAGGCTTTCACAATATTTTGGATTGAGTTAGCCAAAACACAACCGGATATTTCTTGTTCCATCCAGTCATATCTGGACAAACTGGTGTGGAATTCGTATGCAATGGACCGAGAAAATCACAGTAAAATGGTTTTGGAGAAAAGCAAAGTCTTTTCGTTAGGCAAGTGCATAAAATGTCATCTATACAAACAGAAATATCATGTTTGTTTGCCACAGTTCCTCTAGCTTTCTCCCTAGAAAATACGAATGTGTAGTGCTGGTGTCTCCATGTGGAACCAATTACCGATTCCAAGCACAAAATTAAATGTTCCCCGATAAAAAACATTCAAAACAATAAAGTCCGTGGATAATATCAGGAATACAAAAACACAGAGGCTGTAGCAATATCTGGGATTGAGTTAGCCAAAACACAACCGGATATTTCCGGTTTCATCCAGTCATATCTGGACAAACTGGTGTGGAATTCGTATGCAATGGACCGAGAGAATCACAGTAGAAATGGTTTTGGAGAAAAGCAAAGTCTTTTCGTTAGGCAAGTGCAATTAGTGTTTCTGAGGTGCAAAATTAAATGTTGCCTGATAAAAACATTCAAAACAATACAGTCCATCAATAATATCCAGAAAACACAAACACACAGGCTTTCACAATGTTTCGGATTGAGTTAGCCAAAACTCAACAGCATATTTCTGTTTCATCGAATCATATCCGGACAAACTGGTGTGGAATTCGTATGCAATGGACCGAGAGAATCACAGTAAAAATGACTTTGGAGAAGAGCAAAGTCTTTTCGTTAGGCAAGTGCATAAAATGTCATCAATACAAACAGAAATATCATGTTTATTTGTCACAGTTCCTCTAGCTTTCTCCCTAGAAATACGAATGTGTAGAGCTGGTGTCTCCATGTGGAACCAATTACTGTATCCAAGCTTAAAATAAAATGTTCTCCGATAAAAAACATTCAAAACAATAAAGTCCGTGGATAATATCCAGAAAACACACACACTGAGGCTGTATTAATAGCTGGGATTGAGTTAGCCAAAACAAATCCGGATACATTTTCACTTTCATTAAGGTCATATCCGGACAAAGTGGTGTGTAATTTCTATGCAATGCACTGAGAAAATCACAGTAAAAATGGTTTTGGAGAAAAGCAAAGTCTTTTCGTTAGGCAAGTGCATGAAATGTCATCTATACAAACAGATATATCATGTTTGTTTGCCGCAGTCCCAGTAGCTTTCTCCCTAGAAAATACGAATGTGTAGCGCTGGTGTCTCCATGTGGAACCAATTAGTGATTCCAAGCACAAAATTAAATGTTCCCTGATAAAAAACATTGAAAACAATAAAGTCCGTGGAAAATATCAGGAATACAAAAACACAGAGGCTGTAGCAATATCTGGCATTGAGTTAGCCAAAACACAACCGGATATTTCCGGTTTCATCCAGTCATATCTGGACAAACTGGTGTGGAATTTGTATGCAATGGACCGAGAAAATCACAGTAAAAATGGTTGTG
Source organism: Lepus europaeus (assembly GCF_033115175.1). NCBI lineage: Eukaryota > Metazoa > Chordata > Mammalia > Lagomorpha > Leporidae > Lepus > Lepus europaeus. The sequence continues at coordinate 1,371,578 of NW_026909158.1, read as the reverse complement.
GAGAAAAGCAAACTCTTTTCTTTAGGCAAGTCCATAAAATGTCATCTATACAAACAGAAATATCATGTTTGTTTGCCGAACTTCCTCTAGCTTTCTATCTAGAAAATACGAATGTGTGGAGCTGGTGTCCCCTTGATGAACCAATGAGTGTTTCAACGGTAGAAAATTAAATGTTCCCCGATAAAAAACATTCAAAACAATAAAGTGCATCGATAATATCAAGAAAACACAAACACAGAGGCTTTCACAATATTTTGGATTGAGTTAGCCAAAACACAACCGGATATTTCTTGTTTCATCCAGTCATATCCGGACAAACTGGTGTGGAATTCGTATGCAATGGACCGAGAAAATCACAGTAAAATGGTTTTGGAGAAAAGCAAAGTCTTTTCGTTAGGCAAGTGCATAAAATGTCATCTATACAAACAGAAATATCATGTTTGTTTGCCACAGTTCCTCTAGCTTTCTCCCTAGAAAATACGAATGTGTAGTGCTGGTGTCTCCATGTGGAACCAATTACCGATTCCAAGCACAAAATTAAATGTTCCCCGATAAAAAACATTCAAAACAATAAAGTCCGTGGATAATATCAGGAATACAAAAACACAGAGGCTGTAGCAATATCTGGGATTGAGTTAGCCAAAACACAACCGGATATTTCCGGTTTCATCCAGTCATATCTGGACAAACTGGTGTGGAATTCGTATGCAATGGACCGAGAGAATCACAGTAGAAATGGTTTTGGAGAAAAGCAAAGTCTTTTCGTTAGGCAAGTGCAATTAGTGTTTCTGAGGTGCAAAATTAAATGTTGCCTGATAAAAACATTCAAAACAATACAGTCCATCAATAATATCCAGAAAACACAAACACACAGGCTTTCACAATGTTTCAGATTGAGTTAGCCAAAACTCAACAGTATATTTCTGTTTCATCGAATCATATCCGGACAAACTGGTGTGGAATTCGTATGCAATGGATTGAGAAAACCACAGTAAAAATGACTTTGGAGAAGAGCAAAGTCTTTTCGTTAGGCAAGTGCATAAAATGTCATCAATACAAACAGAAATATCATGTTTATTTGTCACAGTTCCTCTAGCTTTCTCCCTAGAAATACGAATGTGTAGAGCTGGTGTCTCCATGTGGAACCAATTACTGTATCCAAGCTTAAAATAAAATGTTCTCCGATAAAAAACATTCAAAACAATAAAGTCCGTTGATAATATCCAGAAAACACACACACTGAGGCTGTATTAATAGCTGGGATTGAGTTAGCCAAAACAAATCCGGATACTTTTTCACTTTCATTAAGGTCATATCCGGACAAAGTGGTGTGTAATTTCTATGCAATGCACTGAGAAAATCACAGTAAAAATGGTTTTGGAGAAAAGCAAAGTCTTTTCGTTAGGCAAGTGCATGAAATGTCATCTATACAAACAGATATATCATGTTTGTTTGCCGCAGTCCCAGTAGCTTTCTCCCTAGAAAATACGAATGTGTAGCGCTGGTGTCTCCATGTGGAACCATTTCGTGATTCCAAGCACAAAATTAAATGTTCCCTGATAAAAAACATTCAAAACAATAAAGTCCGTGGAAAATATCAGGAATACAAAAACACAGAGGCTGTAGCAATATCTGGCATTGAGTTAGCCAAAACACAACCGGATATTTCCGGTTTCATCCAGTCATATCTGGACAAACTGGTGTGGAATTTGTATGCAATGGACCGAGAAAATCACAGTAAAAATGGTTGTGGAGAAAAGCAAACTCTTTTCTTTAGGCAAGTCCATAAAATGTCATCTATACAAACAGAAATATCATGTTTGTTTGCCGAACTTCCTCTAGCTTTCTATCTAGAAAATACGAATGTGTGGAGCTGGTGTCCCCTTGATGAACCAATGAGTGTTTCAACGGTAGAAAATTAAATGTTCCCTGATAAAAAACATTCAAAACAATAAAGTCCATCGATAATATCAAGAAAACACAAACACAGAGGCTTTCACAATATTTTGGATTGAGTTAGCCAAAACACAACCGGATATTTCTTGTTTCATCCAGTCATATCCGGACAAACTGGTGTGGAATTCGTATGCAATGGACCGAGAAAATCACAGTAAAATGGTTTTGGAGAAAAGCAAAGTCTTTTCGTTAGGCAAGTGCATAAAATGTCATCTATACAAACAGAAATATCATGTTTGTTTGCCACAGTTCCTCTAGCTTTCTCCCTAGAAAATACGAATGTGTAGTGCTGGTGTCTCCATGTGGAACCAATTACCGATTCCAAGCACAAAATTAAATGTTCCCCGATAAAAAACATTCAAAACAATAAAGTCCGTGGATAATATCAGGAATACAAAAACACAGAGGCTGTAGCAATATCTGGGATTGAGTTAGCCAAAACACAACCGGATATTTCCGGTTTCATCCAGTCATATCTGGACAAACTGGTGTGGAATTCGTATGCAATGGACCGAGAGAATCACAGTAGAAATGGTTTTGGAGAAAAGCAAAGTCTTTTCGTTAGGCAAGTGCAATTAGTGTTTCTGAGGTGCAAAATTAAATGTTGCCTGATAAAAACATTCAAAACAATACAGTCCATCAATAATATCCAGAAAACACAAACACACAGGCTTTCACAATGTTTCGGATTGAGTTAGCCAAAACTCAACAGTATGTTTCTGTTTCATCGAATCATATCCGGACAAACTGGTGTGGAATTCGTATGCAATGGATTGAGAAAACCACAGTAAAAATGACTTTGGAGAAGAGCAAAGTCTTTTCGTTAGGCAAGTGCATAAAATGTCATCAATACAAACAGAAATATCATGTTTATTTGTCACAGTTCCTCTACTTTCTCCCTAGAAATACGAATGTGTAGAGCTGGTGTCTCCATGTGGAACCAATTGCTGTATCCAAGCTTAAAATGAAATGTTCTCCGATAAAAACATTCAAAACAATAAAGTCCGTTGATAATATCCAGAAAACACACACACTGAGGCTGTATTAATAGCTGGGATTGAGTTAGCCAAAACAAATCCGGATACTTTTTCACATTCATTAAGGTCATATCTGGACAAAGTGGTGTGTAATTTCTATGCAATGCACTGAGAAAATCACAGTAAAAATGGTTTTGGAGAAAAGCAAACTCTTTTCGTTAGGCAAGTGCATGAAATGTCATCTATACAAACAGATATATCATGTTTGTTTGCCGCAGTCCCAGTAGCTTTCTCCCTAGAAAATACGAATGTGTAGCGCTGGTGTCTCCATGTGGAACCAATTAGTGATTCCAAGCACAAAATTAAATGTTCCCTGATAAAAAACATTGAAAACAATAAAGTCCGTGGAAAATATCAGGAATACAAAAACACAGAGGCTGTAGCAATATCTGGCATTGAGTTAGCCAAAACACAACCGGATATTTCCGGTTTCATCCAGTCATATCTGGACAAACTGGTGTCGAATTTGTATGCAATGGACCGAGAAAATCACAGTAAAAATGGTTGTGGAGAAAAGCAAACTCTTTTCTTTAGGCAAGTCCATAAAATGTCATCTATACAAACAGAAATATCATGTTTGTTTGCCGAACTTCCTCTAGCTTTCTATCTAGAAAATACGAATGTGTGGAGCTGGTGTCCCCTTGATGAACCAATGAGTGTTTCAACGGTAGAAAATTAAATGTTCCCTGATAAAAAAACATTCAAAACAATAAAGTCCATCGATAATATCAAGAAAACACAAACACAGAGGCTTTCACAATATTTTGGATTGAGTTAGCCAAAACACAACCGGATATTTCTTGTTTCATCCAGTCATATCCGGACAAACTGGTGTGGAATTCGTATGCAATGGACCGAGAAAATCACAGTAAAATGGTTTTGGAGAAAAGCAAAGTCTTTTCGTTAGGCAAGTGCATAAAATGTCATCTATACAAACAGAAATATCATGTTTGTTTGCCACAGTTCCTCTAGCTTTCTCCCTAGAAAATACGAATGTGTAGTGCTGGTGTCTCCATGTGGAACCAATTACCGATTCCAAGCACAAAATGAAATGTTCCCCGATAAAAAACATTCAAAACAATAAAGTCCGTGGATAATATCAGGAATACAAAAACACAGAGGCTGTAGCAATATCTGGGATTGAGTTAGCCAAAACACAACCGGATATTTCCGGTTTCATCCAGTCATATCTGGACAAACTGGTGTGGAATTCGTATGCAATGGACCGAGAGAATCACAGTAGAAATGGTTTTGGAGAAAAGCAAAGTCTTTTCGTTAGGCAAGTGCAATTAGTGTTTCTGAGGTGCAAAATTAAATGTTGCCTGATAAAAACATTCAAAACAATACAGTCCATCAATAATATCCAGAAAACACAAACACACAGGCTTTCACAATGTTTCGGATTGAGTTAGCCAAAACTCAACAGTATGTTTCTGATTCATCGAATCATATCCGTACAAACTGGTGTGGAATTCGTATGCAATGGATTGAGAAAACCACAGTAAAAATGACTTTGGAGAAGAGCAAAGTCTTTTCGTTAGGCAAGTGCATAAAATGTCATCAATACAAACAGAAATATCATGTTTATTTGTCACAGTTCCTCTAGCTTTCTCCCTAGAAATACGAATGTGTAGAGCTGGTGTCTCCATGTGGAACCAATTACTGTATCCAAGCTTAAAATAAAATGTTCTCCAATAAAAAACATTCAAAACAATAAAGTCCGTGGATAATATCCAGAAAACACACACACTGAGGCTGTATTAATAGCTGGGATTGAGTTAGCCAAAACAAATCCGGATACTTTTTCACTTTCATTAAGGTCATATCCGGACAAAGTGGTGTGTAATTTCTATGCAATGCACTGAGAAAATCACAGTAAAAATGGTTTTGGAGAAAAGCAAAGTCTTTTCGTTAGGCAAGTGCATGAAATGTCATCTATACAAACAGATATATCATGTTTGTTTGCCGCAGTCCCAGTAGCTTTCTCCCTAGAAAATACGAATGTGTAGCGCTGGTGTCTCCATGTGGAACCATTTCGTGATTCCAAGCACAAAATTAAATGTTCCCTGATAAAAAACATTCAAAACAATAAAGTCCGTGGAAAATATCAGGAATACAAAAACACAGAGGCTGTAGCAATATCTGGCATTGAGTTAGCCAAAACACAACCGGATATTTCCGGTTTCATCCAGTCATATCTGGACAAACTGGTGTGGAATTTGTATGCAATGGACCGAGAAAATCACAGTAAAAATGGTTGTGGAGAAAAGCAAACTCTTTTCTTTAGGCAAGTCCATAAAATGTCATCTATACAAACAGAAATATCATGTTTGTTTGCCGAACTTCCTCTAGCTTTCTATCTAGAAAATACGAATGTGTGGAGCTGGTGTCCCCTTGATGAACCAATGAGTGTTTCAACGGTAGAAAATTAAATGTTCCCTGATAAAAAACATTCAAAACAATAAAGTCCATCGATAATATCAAGAAAACACAAACACAGAGGCTTTCACAATATTTTGGATTGAGTTAGCCAAAACACAACCGGATATTTCTTGTTTCATCCAGTCATATCCGGACAAACTGGTGTGGAATTCGTATGCAATGGACCGAGAAAATCACAGTAAAATGGTTTTGGAGAAAAGCAAAGTCTTTTCGTTAGGCAAGTGCATAAAATGTCATCTATACAAACAGAAATATCATGTTTGTTTGCCACAGTTCCTCTAGCTTTCTCCCTAGAAAATACGAATGTGTAGTGCTGGTGTCTCCATGTGGAACCAATTACCGATTCCAAGCACAAAATGAAATGTTCCCCGATAAAAAACATTCAAAACAATAAAGTCCGTGGATAATATCAGGAATACAAAAACACAGAGGCTGTAGCAATATCTGGGATTGAGTTAGCCAAAACACAACTGGATATTTCCGGTTTCATCCAGTCATATCTGGACAAACTGGTGTGGAATTCGTATGCAATGGACCGAGAGAATCACAGTAGAAATGGTTTTGGAGAAAAGCAAAGTCTTTTCGTTAGGCAAGAGCATGAAATGTCATCTATACAAACAGATATATCATGTTTGTTTGCCGCAGTCCCAGTAGCTTTCTCCCTAGAAAATACGAATGTGTAGCGCTGGTGTCTCCATGTGGAACCATTTAGTGATTCCAAGCACAAAATTAAATGTTCCCTGATAAAAAACATTCAAAACAATAAAGTCCGTGGAAAATATCAGGAATACAAAAACACAGAGGCTGTAGCAATATCTGGCATTGAGTTAGCCAAAACACAACCGGATATTTCCGGTTTCATCCAGTCATATCTGGACAAACTGGTGTGGAATTTGTATGCAATGGACCGAGAAAATCACAGTAAAAATGGTTGTGGAGAAAAGCAAACTCTTTTCTTTAGGCAAGTGCATAAAATGTCATCTATACAAACAGAAATATCATGTTTGTTTGCCGAACTTCCTCTAGCTTTCTATCTAGAAAATACGAATTTGTGGAGCTGGTGTCCCCTTGATGAACCAATGAGTGTTTCAACGGTAGAAAATTAAATGTTCCCTGATAAAAAACATTCAAAACAATAAAGTCCATCGATAATATCAAGAAAACACAAACACAGAGGCTTTCACAATATTTTGGATTGAGTTAGCCAAAACACAACCGGATATTTCTTGTTTCATCCAGTCATATCCGGACAAACTGGTGTGGAATTCGTATGCAATGGACCGAGAAAATCACAGTAAAATGGTTTTGGAGAAAAGCAAAGTCTTTTCGTTAGGCAAGTGCATAAAATGTCATCTATACAAACAGAAATATCATGTTTGTTTGCCACAGTTCCTCTAGCTTTCTCCCTAGAAAATACGAATGTGTAGTGCTGGTGTCTCCATGTGGAACCAATTACCGATTCCAAGCACAAAATTAAATGTTCCCCGATAAAAAACATTCAAAACAATAAAGTCCGTGGATAATATCAGGAATACAAAAACACAGAGGCTGTAGCAATATCTGGGATTGAGTTAGCCAAAACACAACCGGATATTTCCGGTTTCATCCAGTCATATCTGGACAAACTGGTGTGGAATTCGTATGCAATGGACCGAGAGAATCACAGTAGAAATGGTTTTGGAGAAAAACAAAGTCTTTTCGTTAGGCAAGTGCAATTAGTGTTTCTGAGGTGCAAAATTAAATGTTGCCTGATAAAAACATTCAAAACAATACAGTCCATCAATAATATCCAGAAAACAGAAACACACATGCTTTCACAATGTTTCGGATTGAGTTAGCCAAAACTCAACAGTATATTTCTGTTTCATCGAATCATATCCGGACAAACTGGTGTGGAATTCGTATGCAATGGATTGAGAAAACCACAGTAAAAATGACTTTGGAGAAGAGCAAAGTCTTTTCGTTAGGCAAGTGCATAAAATGTCATCAATACAAACAGAAATATCATGTTTATTTGTCACAGTTCCTCTAGCTTTCTCCCTAGAAATACGAATGTGTAGAGCTGGTGTCTCCATGTGGAACCAATTACTGTATCCAAGCTTAAAATAAAATGTTCTCCGATAAAAAACATTCAAAACAATAAAGTCCGTTGATAATATCCAGAAAACACACACACTGAGGCTGTATTAATAGCTGGGATTGAGTTAGCCAAAACAAATCCGGATACTTTTTCACATACATTAAGGTCATATCCGGACAAAGTGGTGTGTAATTTCTATGCAATGCACTGAGAAAATCACAGTAAAAATGGTTTTGGAGAAAAGCAAAGTCTTTTCGTTAGGCAAGTGCATGAAATGTCATCTATACAAACAGATATATCATGTTTGTTTGCCGCAGTCCCAGTAGCTTTCTCCCTAGAAAATACGAATGTGTAGCGCTGGTGTCTCCATGTGGAACCATTTCGTGATTCCAAGCACAAAATTAAATGTTCCCTGATAAAAAACATTCAAAACAATAAAGTCCGTGGAAAATATCAGGAATACAAAAACACAGAGGCTGTAGCAATATCTGGCATTGAGTTAGCCAAAACACAACCGGATATTTCCGGTTTCATCCAGTCATATCTGGACAAACTGGTGTGGAATTTGTATGCAATGGACCGAGAAAATCACAGTAAAAATGGTTGTGGAGAAAAGCAAACTCTTTTCTTTAGGCAAGTCCATAAAATGTCATCTATACAAACAGAAATATCATGTTTGTTTGCCGAACATCCTCTAGCTTTCTATCTAGAAAATACGAATGTGTGGAGCTGGTGTCCCCTTGATGAACCAATGAGTGTTTCAACGGTAGAAAATTAAATGTTCCCTGATAAAAAACATTCAAAACAATAAAGTCCATCGATAATATCAAGAAAACACAAACACAGAGGCTTTCACAATATTTTGGATTGAGTTAGCCAAAACACAACCGGATATTTCTTGTTTCATCCAGTCATATCCGGACAAACTGGTGTGGAATTCGTATGCAATGGACCGAGAAAATCACAGTAAAATGGTTTTGGAGAAAAGCAAAGTCTTTTCGTTAGGCAAGTGCATAAAATGTCATCTATACAAACAGAAATATCATGTTTGTTTGCCACAGTTCCTCTAGGTTCTCCCTAGAAAATACGAATGTGTAGTGCTGGTGTCTCCATGTGGAACCAATTACCGATTCCAAGCACAAAATTAAATGTTCCCCAATAAAAAACATTCAAAACAATAAAGTCCGTGGATAATATCAGGAATACAAAAACACAGAGGCTGTAGCAATATCTGGGATTGAGTTAGCCAAAACACAACTGGATATTTCCGGTTTCATCCAGTCATATCTGGACAAACTGGTGTGGATTTCGTATGCAATGGACCGAGAGAATCACAGTAGAAATGGTTTTGGAGAAAAACAAAGTCTTTTCGTTAGGCAAGTGCAATTAGTGTTTCTGAGGTGCAAAATTAAATGTTGCCTGATAAAAACATTCAAAACAATACAGTCCATCAATAATATCCAGAAAACACAAACACACAGGCTTTCACAATGTTTCGGATTGAGTTAGCCAAAACTCAACAGTATATTTCTGTTTCATCGAATCATATCCGGACAAACTGGTGTGGAATTCGTATGCAATGGATTGAGAAAACCACAGTAAAAATGACTTTGGAGAAGAGCAAAGTCTTTTCGTTAGGCAAGTACATAAAATGTCATCAATACAAACAGAAATATCATGTTTATTTGTCACATTTCCTCTAGCTTTCTCCCTAGAAATACGAATGTGTAGAGCTGGTGTCTCCATGTGGAACCAATTACTGTATCCAAGCTTAAAATAAAATGTTCTCCGATAAAAAACATTCAAAACAATAAAGTCCGTTGATAATATCCAGAAAACACACACACTGAGGCTGTATTAATAGCTGGGATTGAGTTAGCCAAAACAAATCCGGATACTTTTTCACTTTCATTAAGGTCATATCCGGACAAAGTGGTGTGTAATTTCTATGCAATGCACTGAGAAAATCACAGTAAAAATGGTTTTGGAGAAAAGCAAAGTCTTTTCCTTAGGCAAGTGCATGAAATGTCATCTATACAAACAGATATATCATGTTTGTTTGCCGCAGTCCCAGTAGCTTTCTCCCTAGAAAATACGAATGTGTAGCGCTGGTGTCTCCATGTGGAACCAATTAGTGATTCCAAGCACAAAATTAAATGTTCCCTGATAAAAAACATTCAAAACAATAAAGTCCGTGGAAAATATCAGGAATACAAAAACACAGAGGCTGTAGCAATATCTGGCATTGAGTTAGCCAAAACACAACCGGATATTTCCGGTTTCATCCAGTCATATCTGGACAAACTGGTGTGGAATTTGTATGCAATGGACCGAGAAAATCACAGTAAAAATGGTTGTGGAGAAAAGCAAACTCTTTTCTTTAGGCAAGTCCATAAAATGTCATCTATACAAACAGAAATATCATGTTTGTTTGCCGAACTTCCTCTAGCTTTCTATCTAGAAAATACGAATGTGTGGAGCTGGTGTCCCCTTGATGAACCAATGAGTGTTTCAACGGTAGAAAATTAAATGTTCACTGATAAAAAAACATTCAAAACAATAAAGTCCATCGATAATATCAAGAAAACACAAACACAGAGGCTTTCACAATATTTTGGATTGAGTTAGCCAAAACACAACCGGATATTTCTTGTTCCATCCAGTCATATCTGGACAAACTGGTGTGGAATTCGTATGCAATGGACCGAGAAAATCACAGTAAAATGGTTTTGGAGAAAAGCAAAGTCTTTTCGTTAGGCAAGTGCATAAAATGTCATCTATACAAACAGAAATATCATGTTTGTTTGCCACAGTTCCTCTAGCTTTCTCCCTAGAAAATACGAATGTGTAGTGCTGGTGTCTCCATGTGGAACCAATTACCGATTCCAAGCACAAAATTAAATGTTCCCCGATAAAAAACATTCAAAACAATAAAGTCCGTGGATAATATCAGGAATACAAAAACACAGAGGCTGTAGCAATATCTGGGATTGAGTTAGCCAAAACACAACCGGATATTTCCGGTTTCATCCAGTCATATCTGGACAAACTGGTGTGGAATTCGTATGCAATGGACCGAGAGAATCACAGTAGAAATGGTTTTGGAGAAAAGCAAAGTCTTTTCGTTAGGCAAGTGCAATTAGTGTTTCTGAGGTGCAAAATTAAATGTTGCCTGATAAAAACATTCAAAACAATACAGTCCATCAATAATATCCAGAAAACACAAACACACAGGCTTTCACAATGTTTCGGATTGAGTTAGCCAAAACTCAACAGCATATTTCTGTTTCATCGAATCATATCCGGACAAACTGGTGTGGAATTCGTATGCAATGGATTGAGAAAACCACAGTAAAAATGACTTTGGAGAAGAGCAAAGTCTTTTCATTAGGCAAGTGCATAAAATGTCTTCAATACAAACAGAAATATCATGTTTATTTGTCACAGTTCCTCTAGCTTTCTCCCTAGAAATACGAATGTGTAGAGCTGGTGTCTCCATGTGGAACCAATTACTGTATCCAAGCTTAAAAAAAATGTTCTCCGATAAAAAACATTCAAAACAATAAAGTCCGTGGATAATATCCAGAAAACACACACGCTGAGGCTGTATTAATAGCTGGGATTGAGTTAGCCAAAACAAATCCGGATACTTTTTCACTTTCATTAAGGTCATATCCGGACAAAGTGGTGTGTAATTTCTATGCAATGCACTGAGAAAATCACAGTAAAAATGGTTTTGGAGAAAAGCAAAGTCTTTTCCTTAGGCAAGTGCATGAAATGTCATCTATACAAACAGATATATCATGTTTGTTTGCCGCAGTCCCAGTAGCTTTCTCCCTAGAAAATACGAATGTGTAGCGCTGGTGTCTCCATGTGGAACCAATTAGTGATTCCAAGCACAAAATTAAATGTTCCCTGATAAAAAACATTCAAAACAATAAAGTCCGTGGAAAATATCAGGAATACAAAAACACAGAGGCTGTAGCAATATCTGGCATTGAGTTAGCCAAAACACAACCGGATATTTCCGGTTTCATCCAGTCATATCTGGACAAACTGGTGTGGAATTTGTATGCAATGGACCGAGAAAATCACAGTAAAAATGGTTGTGGAGAAAAGCAAACTCTTTTCTTTAGGCAAGTCCATAAAATGTCATCTATACAAACAGAAATATCATGTTTGTTTGCCGAACTTCCTCTAGCTTTCTATCTAGAAAATACGAATGTGTGGAGCTGGTGTCCCCTTGATGAACCAATGAGTGTTTCAACGGTAGAAAATTAAATGTTCCCTGATAAAAAACATTCAAAACAATAAAGTCCATCGATAATATCAAGAAAACACAAACACAGAGGCTTTCACAATATTTTGGATTGAGTTAGCCAAAACACAACTGGATATTTCTTGTTTCATCCAGTCATATCCGGACAAACTGGTGTGGAATTCGTATGCAATGGACCGAGAAAATCACAGTAAAATGGTTTTGGAGAAAAGCACAGTCTTTTCGTTAGGCAAGTGCATAAAATGTCATCTATACAAACAGAAATATCATGTTTGTTTGCCACAGTTCCTCTAGCTTTCTCCCTAGAAAATACGAATGTGTAGTGCTGGTGTCTCCATGTGGAACCAATTACCGATTCCAAGCACAAAATTAAATGTTCCCCGATAAAAAACATTCAAAACAATAAAGTCCATGGATAATATCAGGAATACAAAAACACAGAGGCTGTAGCAATATCTGGGATTGAGTTAGCCAAAACACAACCGGATATTTCCGGTTTCATCCAGTCATATCTGGACAAACTGGTGTGGAATTCGTATGCAATGGACCGAGAGAATCACAGTAGAAATGGTTTTGGAGAAAAGCAAAGTCTTTTCGTTAGGCAAGTGCAATTAGTGTTTCTGAGGTGCAAAATTAAATGTTGCCTGATAAAAACATTCAAAACAATACAGTCCATCAATAATATCCAGAAAACACAAACACACAGGCTTTCACAATGTTTCGGATTGAGTTAGCCAAAACTCAACAGTATATTTCTGTTTCATCGAATCATATCCGGACAAACTGGTGTGGAATTCGTATGCAATGGACCGAGAGAATCACAGTAAAAATGACTTTGGAGAAGAGCAAAGTCTTTTCGTTAGGCAAGTGCATAAAATGTCATCAATACAAACAGAAATATCATGTTTATTTGTCACAGTTCCTCTAGCTTTCTCCCTAGAAATACGAATGTGTAGAGCTGGTGTCTCCATGTGGAACCAATTACTGTATCCAAGCTTAAAATAAAATGTTCTCCGATAAAAAACATTCAAAACAATAAAGTCCGTTGATAATATCCAGAAAACACACACACTGAGGCTCTATTAATAGCTGGGATTGAGTTAGCCAAAACAAATCCGGATACTTTTTCACTTTCATTAAGGTCATATCCGGACAAAGTGGTGTGTAATTTCTATGCAATGCACTGAGAAAATCACAGTAAAAATGGTTTTGGAGAAAAGCAAAGTCTTTTCGTTAGGCAAGTGCATGAAATGTCATCTATACAAACAGATATATCATGTTTGTTTGCCGCAGTCCCAGTAGCTTTCTCCCTAGAAAATACGAATGTGTAGCGCTGGTGTCTCCATGTGGAACCAATTAGTGATTCCAAGCACAAAATTAAATGTTCCCTGATAAAAAACATTCAAAACAATAAAGTCCGTGGAAAATATCAGGAATACAAAAACACAGAGGCTGTAGCAATATCTGGCATTGAGTTAGCCAAAACACAACCGGATATTTCCGGTTTCATCCAGTCATATCTGGACAAACTGGTGTGGAATTTGTATGCAATGGACCGAGAAAATCACAGTAAAAATGGTTGTGGAGAAAAGCAAACTCTTTTCTTTAGGCAAGTCCATAAAATGTCATCTATACAAACAGAAATATCATGTTTGTTTGCCGAACTTCCTCTAGCTTTCTATCTAGAAAATACGAATGTGTGGAGCTGGTGTCCCCTTGATGAACCAATGAGTGTTTCTCGGTAGAAAATTAAATGTTCCCCGATAAAAAACATTCAAAACAATAAAGTGCATCGATAATATCAAGAAAACACAAACACAGAGGCTTTCACAATATTTTGGATTGAGTTAGCCAAAACACAACCGGATATTTCTTGTTTCATCCAGTCATATCCGGACAAACTGGTGTGGAATTCGTATGCAATGGACCGAGAAAATCACAGTAAAATGGTTTTGGAGAAAAGCAAAGTCTTTTCGTTAGGCAAGTGCATAAAATGTCATCTATACAAACAGAAATATCATGTTTGTTTGCCACAGTTCCTCTAGCTTTCTCCCTAGAAAATACGAATGTGTAGTGCTGGTGTCTCCATGTGGAACCAATTACCGATTCCAAGCACAAAATTAAATGTTCCCCGATAAAAAACATTCAAAACAATAAAGTCCGTGGATAATATCAGGAATACAAAAACACAGAGGCTGTAGCAATATCTGGGATTGAGTTAGCCAAAACACAACCGGATATTTCCGGTTTCATCCAGTCATATCTGGACAAACTGGTGTGGAATTCGTATGCAATGGACCGAGAGAATCACAGTAGAAATGGTTTTGGAGAAAAGCAAAGTCTTTTCGTTAGGCAAGTGCAATTAGTGTTTCTGAGGTGCAAAATTAAATGTTGCCTGATAAAAACATTCAAAACAATACAGTCCATCAATAATATCCAGAAAACACAAACACACAGGCTTTCACAATGTTTCGGATTGAGTTAGCCAAAACTCAACAGTATATTTCTGTTTCATCGAATCATATCCGGACAAACTGGTGTGGAATTCGTATGCAATGGATTGAGAAAACCACAGTAAAAATGACTTTGGAGAAGAGCAAAGTCTTTTCGTTAGGCAAGTGCATAAAATGTCATCAATACAAACAGAAATATCATGTTTATTTGTCACAGTTCCTCTAGCTTTCTCCCTAGAAATACGAATGTGTAGAGCTGGTGTCTCCATGTGGAACCAATTACTGTATCCAAGCTTAAAATAAAATGTTCTCCGATAAAAAACATTCAAAACAATAAAGTCCGTTGATAATATCCAGAAAACACACACACTGAGGCTGTATTAATAGCTGGGATTGAGTTAGCCAAAACAAATCCAGATACTTTTTCACTTTCATTAAGGTCATATCCGGACAAAGTGGTGTCTAATTTCTATGCAATGCACTGAGAAAATCACAGTAAAAATGGTTTTGGAGAAAAGCAAAGTCTTTTCGTTAGGCAAGTGCATGAAATGTCATCTATACAAACAGATATATCATGTTTGTTTGCCGCAGTCCCAGTAGCTTTCTCCCTAGAAAATACGAATGTGTAGCGCTGGTGTCTCCATGTGGAACCAATTAGTGATTCCAAGCACAAAATTAAATGTTCCCTGATAAAAAACATTCAAAACAATAAAGTCCGTGGAAAATATCAGGAATACAAAAACACAGAGGCTGTAGCAATATCTGGCATTGAGTTAGCCAAAACACAACCGGATATTTCCGGTTTCATCCAGTCATATCTGGACAAACTGGTGTGGAATTTGTATGCAATGGACCGAGAAAATCACAGTAAAAATGGTTGTGGAGAAAAGCAAACTCTTTTCTTTAGGCAAGTCCATAAAATGTCATCTATACAAACAGAAATATCATGTTTGTTTGCCGAACTTCCTCTAGCTTTCTATCTAGAAAATACGAATGTGTGGAGCTGGTGTCCCCTTGATGAACCAATGAGTGTTTCAACGGTAGAAAATTAAATGTTCCCTGATAAAAAACATTCAAAACAATAAAGTCCATCGATAATATCAAGAAAACACAAACACAGAGGCTTTCACAATATTTTGGATTGAGTTAGCCAAAACACAACCGGATAGTTCTTGTTTCATCCAGTCATATCCGGACAAACTGGTGTGGAATTCGTATGCAATGGACCGAGAGAATCACAGTAAAATGGTTTTGGAGAAAAGCAAAGTCTTTTCGTTAGGCAAGTGCATAAAATGTCATCTATACAAACAGAAATATCATGTTTGTTTGCCACAGTTCCTCTAGCTTTCTCCCTAGAAAATACGAATGTGTAGTGCTGGTGTCTCCATGTGGAACCAATTACCGATTCCAAGCACAAAATTAAATGTTCCCCGATAAAAAACATTCAAAACAATAAAGTCCGTGGATAATATCAGGAATACAAAAACACAGAGGCTGTAGCAATATCTGGGATTGAGTTAGCCAAAACACAACCGGATATTTCCGGTTTCATCCAGTCATATCTGGACAAACTGGTGTGGAATTCGTATGCAATGGACCGAGAGAATCACAGTAGAAATGGTTTTGGAGAAAAGCAAAGTCTTTTCGTTAGGCAAGTGCAATTAGTGTTTCTGAGGTGCAAAATTAAATGTTGCCTGATAAAAACATTCAAAACAATACAGTCCATCAATAATATCCAGAAAACACAAACACACAGGCTTTCACAATGTTTCGGATTGAGTTAGCCAAAACTCAACAGTATATTTCTGTTTCATCGAATCATATCCGGACAAACTGGTGTGGAATTCGTATGCAATGGATTGAGAAAACCACAGTAAAAATGACTTTGGAGAAGAGCAAAGTCTTTTCGTTAGGCAAGTGCATAAAATGTCATCAATACAAACAGAAATATCATGTTTATTTGTCACAGTTCCTCTAGCTTTCTCCCTAGAAATACGAATGTGTAGAGCTGGTGTCTCCATGTGGAACCAATTACTGTATCCAAGCTTAAAATAAAATGTTCTCCGATAAAAAACATTCAAAACAATAAAGTCCGTTGATAATATCCAGAAAACACACACACTGAGGCTGTATTAATAGCTGGGATTGAGTTAGCCAAAACAAATCCGGATACTTTTTCACTTTCATTAAGGTCATATCCGGACAAAGTGGTGTGTAATTTCTATGCAATGCACTGAGAAAATCACAGTAAAAATGGTTTTGGAGAAAAGCAAAATGTTTTCGTTAGGCAAGTGCATGAAATGTCATCTATACAAACAGATATATCATGTTTGTTTGCCGCAGTCCCAGTAGCTTTCTCCCTAGAAAATACGAATGTGTAGCGCTGGTGTCTCCATGTGGAACCAATTAGTGATTCCAAGCACAAAATTAAATGTTCCCTGATAAAAAACATTCAAAACAATAAAGTCCGTGGAAAATATCAGGAATCCAAAAACACAGAGGCTGTAGCAATATCTGGCATTGAGTTAGCCAAAACACAACCGGATATTTCCGGTTTCATCCAGTCATATCTGGACAAACTGGTGTGGAATTTGTATGCAATGGACCGAGAAAATCACAGTAAAAATGGTTGTGGAGAAAAGCAAACTCTTTTCTTTAGGCAAGTCCATAAAATGTCATCTATACAAACAGAAATATCATGTTTGTTTGCCGAACTTCCTCTAGCTTTCTATCTAGAAAATACGAATGTGTGGAGCTGGTGTCCCCTTGATGAACCAATGAGTGTTTCAACGGTAGAAAATTAAATGTTCCCTGATAAAAAACATTCAAAACAATAAAGTCCATCGATAATATCAAGAAAACACAAACACAGAGGCTTTCACAATATTTTGGATTGAGTTAGCCAAAACACAACCGGATAGTTCTTGTTTCATCCAGTCATATCCGGACAAACTGGTGTGGAATTCGTATGCAATGGACCGAGAAAATCACAGTAAAATGGTTTTGGAGAAAAGCAAAGTCTTTTCGTTAGGCAAGTGCAATTAGTGTTTCTGAGGTGCAAAATTAAATGTTGCCTGATAAAAACATTCAAAACAATACAGTCCATCAATAATATCCAGAAAACACAAACACACAGGCTTTCACAATGTTTCGGATTGAGTTAGCCAAAACTCAACAGTATATTTCTGTTTCATCGAATCATATCCGGACAAACTGGTGTGGAATTCGTATGCAATGGATTGAGAAAACCACAGTAAAAATGACTTTGGAGAAGAGCAAAGTCTTTTCGTTAGGCAAGTGCATAAAATGTCATCAATACAAACAGAAATATCATGTTTATTTGTCACAGTTCCTCTAGCTTTCTCCCTAGAAATACGAATGTGTAGAGCTGGTGTCTCCATGTGGAACCAATTACTGTATCCAAGCTTAAAATAAAATGTTCTCCGATAAAAAACATTCAAAACAATAAAGTCCGTTGATAATATCCAGAAAACACACACACTGAGGCTGTATTAATAGCTGGGATTGAGTTAGCCAAAACAAATCCGGATACTTTTTCACTTTCATTAAGGTCATATCCGGACAAAGTGGTGTGTAATTTCTATGCAATGCACTGAGAAAATCACAGTAAAAATGGTTTTGGAGAAAAGCAAAGTCTTTTCCTTAGGCAAGTGCATGAAATGTCATCTATACAAACAGATATATCATGTTTGTTTGCCGCAGTCCCAGTAGCTTTCTCCCTAGAAAATACGAATGTGTAGCGCTGGTGTCTCCATGTGGAACCAATTAGTGATTCCAAGCACAAAATTAAATGTTCCCTGATAAAAAACATTCAAAACAATAAAGTCCGTGGAAAATATCAGGAATACAAAAACACAGAGGCTGTAGCAATATCTGGCATTGAGTTAGCCAAAACACAACCGGATATTTCCAGTTTCATCCAGTCATATCTGGACAAACTGGTGTGGAATTTGTATGCAATGGACCGAGAAAATCACAGTAAAAATGGTTGTGGAGAAAAGCAAACTCTTTTCTTTAGGCAAGTCCATAAAATGTCATCTATACAAACAGAAATATCATGTTTGTTTGCCGAACTTCCTCTAGCTTTCTATCTAGAAAATACGAATGTGTGGAGCTGGTGTCCCCTTGATGAACCAATGAGTGTTTCAACGGTAGAAAATTAAATGTTCCCTGATAAAAAACATTCAAAACAATAAAGTCCATCGATAATATCAAGAAAACACAAACACAGAGGCTTTCACAATATTTTGGATTGAGTTAGCCAAAACACAACCGGATATTTCTTGTTTCATCCAGTCATATCCGGACAAACTGGTGTGGAATTCGTATGCAATGGACCGAGAAAATCACAGTAAAATGGTTTTGGAGAAAAGCAAAGTCTTTTCGTTAGGCAAGTGCATAAAATGTCATCTATACAAACAGAAATATCATGTTTGTTTGCCACAGTTCCTCTAGCTTTCTCCCTAGAAAATACGAATGTGTAGTGCTGGTGTCTCCATGTGGAACCAATTACCGATTCCAAGCACAAAATTAAATGTTCCCCGATAAAAAACATTCAAAACAATAAAGTCCATGGATAATATAAGGAATACAAAAACACAGAGGCTGTAGCAATATCTGGGATTGAGTTAGCCAAAACACAACCGGATATTTCCGGTTTCATCCAGTCATATCTGGACAAACTGGTGTGGAATTCGTATGCAATGGACCGAGAGAATCACAGTAGAAATGGTTTTGGAGAAAAGCAAAGTCTTTTCGTTAGGCAAGTGCAATTAGTGTTTCTGAGGTGCAAAATTAAATGTTGCCTGATAAAAACATTCAAAACAATACAGTCCATCAATAATATCCAGAAAACACAAACACACAGGCTTTCACAATGTTTCGGATTGAGTTAGCCAAAACTCAACAGTATATTTCTGTTTCATCGAATCATATCCGGACAAACTGGTGTAGAATTCGTATGCAATGGATTGAGAAAACCACAGTAAAAATGACTTTGGAGAAGAGCAAAGTCTTTTCGTTAGGCAAGTGCATAAAATGTCATCAATACAAACAGAAATATCATGTTTATTTGTCACAGTTCCTCTAGCTTTCTCCCTAGAAATACGAATGTGTAGAGCTGGTGTCTCCATGTGGAACCAATTGCTGTATCCAAGCTTAAAATAAAATGTTCTCCGATAAAAAACATTCAAAACAATAAAGTCCGTTGATAATATCCAGAAAACACACACACTGAGGCTGTATTAATAGCTGGGATTGAGTTAGCCAAAACAAATCCGGATACTTTTTCACTTTCATTAAGGTCATATCCGGACAAAGTGGTGTGTAATTTCTATGCAATGCACTGAGAAAATCACAGTAAAAATGGTTTTGGAGAAAAGCAATGTCTTTTCGTTAGGCAAGTGCATGAAATGTCATCTATACAAACAGATATATCATGTTTGTTTGCCACAGTCCCAGTAGCTTTCTCCCTAGAAAATACGAATGTGTAGCGCTGGTGTCTCCATGTGGAACCAATTAGTGATTCCAAGCACAAAATTAAATGTTCCCTGATAAAAAACATTCAAAACAATAAAGTCCGTGGAAAATATCAGGAATACAAAAACACAGAGGCTGTAGCAATATCTGGCATTGAGTTAGCCAAAACACAACCGGATATTTCCGGTTTCATCCAGTCATATCTGGACAAACTGGTGTGGAATTTGTATGCAATGGACCGAGAAAATCACAGTAAAAATGGTTGTGGAGAAAAGCAAACTCTTTTCTTTAGGCAAGTCCATAAAATGTCATCTATACAAACAGAAATATCATGTTTGTTTGCCGAACTTCCTCTAGCTTTCTATCTAGAAAATACGAATGTGTGGAGCTGGTGTCCCCTTGATGAACCAATGAGTGTTTCAGCGGTAGAAAATTAAATGTTCCCTGATAAAAAACATTCAAAACAATAAAGTCCATCGATAATATCAAGAAAACACAAACACAGAGGCTTTCACAATATTTTGGATTGAGTTAGCCAAAACACAACCAGATATTTCTTGTTTCATCCAGTCATATCCGGACAAACTGGTGTGGAATTCGTATGCAATGGACCGAGAAAATCACAGTAAAATGGTTTTGGAGAAAAGCAAAGTCTTTTCGTTAGGCAAGTGCATAAAATGTCATCTATACAAACAGAAATATCATGTTTGTTTGCCACAGTTCCTCTAGCTTTCTCCCTAGAAAATACGAATGTGTAGTGCTGGTGTCTCCATGTGGAACCAATTACCGATTCCAAGCACAAAATGAAATGTTCCCCGATAAAAAACATTCAAAACAATAAAGTCCGTGGATAATATCAGGAATACAAAAACACAGAGGCTGTAGCAATATCTGGGATTGAGTTAGCCAAAACACAACCGGATATTTCCGGTTTCATCCAGTCATATCTGGACAAACTGGTGTGGAATTCGTATGCAATGGACCGAGAGAATCACAGTAGAAATGGTTTTGGAGAAAAGCAAAGTCTTTTCGTTAGGCAAGTGCAATTAGTGTTTCTGAGGTGCAAAATTAAATGTTGCCTGATAAAAACATTCAAAACAATACAGTCCATCAATAATATCCAGAAAACACAAACACACAGGCTTTCACAATGTTTCGGATTGAGTTAGCCAAAACTCAACAGTATATTTCTGTTTCATCGAATCATATCCGGACAAACTGGTGTGGAATTCGTATGCAATGGATTGAGAAAACCACAGTAAAAATGACTTTGGAGAAGAGCAAAGTCTTTTCGTTAGGCAAGTGCATAAAATGTCATCAATACAAACAGAAATATCATGTTTATTTGTCACAGTTCCTCTAGCTTTCTCCCTAGAAATACGAATGTGTAGAGCTGGTGTCTCCATGTGGAACCAATTACTGTATCCAAGCTTAAAATAAAATGTTCTCCGATAAAAAACATTCAAAACAATAAAGTCCGTGGATAATATCCAGAAAACTCACACACTGAGGCTGTATTAATAGCTGGGATTGAGTTAGCCAAAACAAATCCGGATACTTTTTCACTTTCATTAAGGTCATATCCGGACAAAGTGGTGTGTAATTTCTATGCAATGCACTGAGAAAATCACAGTAAAAATGGTTTTGGAGAAAAGCAAAGTCTTTTCGTTAGGCAAGTGCATGAAATGTCATCTATACAAACAGATATATCATGTTTGTTTGCCGCAGTCCCAGTAGCTTTCTCCCTAGAAAATACGAATGTGTAGCGCTGGTGTCTCCATGTGGAACCAATTAGTGATTCCAAGCACAAAATTAAATGTTCCCTGATAAAAAATATTCAAAACAATAAAGTCCGTGGAAAATATCAGGAATACAAAAACACAGAGGCTGTAGCAATATCTGGCATTGAGTTAGCCAAAACACAACCGGATATTTCCGGTTTCATCCAGTCATATCTGGACAAACTGGTGTGGAATTTGTATGCAATGGACCGAGAGAATCACAGTAGAAATGGTTGTGGAGAAAAGCAAACTCTTTTCTTTAGGCAAGTCCATAACATGTCATCTATACAAACAGAAATATCATGTTTGTTTGCCGAACTTCCTCTAGCTTTCTATCTAGAAAATACGAATGTGTGGAGCTGGTGTCCCCTTGATGAACCAATGAGTGTTTCAACGGTAGAAAATTAAATGTTCCCTGATAAAAAACATTCAAAACAATAAAGTCCATCGATAATATCAAGAAAACACAAACACAGAGGCTTTCACAATATTTTGGATTGAGTTAGCCAAAACACAACCGGATATTTCTTGTTTCATCCAGTCATATCCGGACAAACTGGTGTGGAATTCGTATGCAATGGACCGAGAAAATCACAGTAAAATGGTTTTGGAGAAAAGCAAAGTCTTTTCGTTAGGCAAGTGCATAAAATGTCATCTATACAAACAGAAATATCATGTTTGTTTGCCACAGTTCCTCTAGCTTTCTCCCTAGAAAATACGAATGTGTAGTGCTGGTGTCTCCATGTGGAACCAATTACCGATTCCAAGCACAAAATTAAATGTTCCCCGATAAAAAACATTCAAAACAATAAAGTCCATGGATAATATAAGGAATACAAAAACACAGAGGCTGTAGCAATATCTGGGATTGAGTTAGCCAAAACACAACCGGATATTTCCGGTTTCATCCAGTCATATCTGGACAAACTGGTGTGGAATTCGTATGCAATGGACCGAGAGAATCACAGTAGAAATGGTTTTGGAGAAAAGCAAAGTCTTTTCGTTAGGCAAGTGCAATTAGTGTTTCTGAGGTGCAAAATTAAATGTTGCCTGATAAAAACATTCAAAACAATACAGTCCATCAATAATATCCAGAAAACACAAACACACAGGCTTTCACAATGTTTCGGATTGAGTTAGCCAAAACTCAACAGTATATTTCTGTTTCATCGAATCATATCTGGACAAACTGGTGTGGAATTCGTATGCAATGGATTGAGAAAACCACAGTAAAAATGACTTTGGAGAAGAGCAAAGTCTTTTCGTTAGGCAAGTGCATAAAATGTCATCAATACAAACAGAAATATCATGTTTATTTGTCACAGTTCCTCTAGCTTTCTCCCTAGAAATACGAATGTGTAGAGCTGGTGTCTCCATGTGGAACCAATTACTGTATCCAAGCTTAAAATAAAATGTTCTCCGATAAAAAACATTCAAAACAATAAAGTCCATGGATAATATCCAGAAAACACACACACTGAGGCTGTATTAATAGCTGGGATTGAGTTAGCCAAAACAAATCCGGATACTTTTTCACTTTCATTAAGGTCATATCCGGACAAAGTGGTGTGTAATTTCTATGCAATGCACTGAGAAAATCACAGTAAAAATGGTTTTGGAGAAAAGCAATGTCTTTTCGTTAGGCAAGTGCATGAAATGTCATCTATACAAACAGATATATCATGTTTGTTTGCCACAGTCCCAGTAGCTTTCTCCCTAGAAAATACGAATGTGTAGCGCTGGTGTCTCCATGTGGAACCAATTAGTGATTCCAAGCACAAAATTAAATGTTCCCTGATAAAAAACATTCAAAACAATAAAGTCCGTGGAAAATATCAGGAATACAAAAACACAGAGGCTGTAGCAATATCTGGCATTGAGTTAGCCAAAACACAACCGGATATTTCCGGTTTCATCCAGTCATATCTGGACAAACTGGTGTGGAATTTGTATGCAATGGACCGAGAAAATCACAGTAAAAATGGTTGTGGAGAAAAGCAAACTCTTTTCTTTAGGCAAGTCCATAAAATGTCATCTATACAAACAGAAATATCATGTTTGTTTGCCGAACTTCCTCTAGCTTTCTATCTAGAAAATACGAATGTGTGGAGCTGGTGTCCCCTTGATGAACCAATGAGTGTTTCAACGGTAGAAAATTAAATGTTCCCTGATAAAAAACATTCAAAACAATAAAGTCCATCGATAATATCAAGAAAACACAAACACAGAGGCTTTCACAATATTTTGGATTGAGTTAGCCAAAACACAACCGGATATTTCTTGTTTCATCCAGTCATATCCGGACAAACTGGTGTGGAATTCGTATGCAATGGACCGAGAAAATCACAGTAAAATGGTTTTGGAGAAAAGCAAAGTCTTTTCGTTAGGCAAGTGCATAAAATGTCATCTATACAAACAGAAATATCATGTTTGTTTGCCACAGTTCCTCTAGCTTTCTCCCTAGAAAATACGAATGTGTAGTGCTGGTGTCTCCATGTGGAACCAATTACCGATTCCAAGCACAAAATTAAATGTTCCCCGATAAAAAACATTCAAAACAATAAAGTCCGTGGATAATATCAGGAATACAAAAACACAGAGGCTGTAGCAATATCTGGGATTGAGTTAGCCAAAACACAACCGGATATTTCCGGTTTCATCCAGTCATATCTGGACAAACTGGTGTGGAATTCGTATGCAATGGACCGAGAGAATCACAGTAGAAATGGTTTTGGAGAAAAGCAAAGTCTTTTCGTTAGGCAAGTGCAATTAGTGTTTCTGAGGTGCAAAATTAAATGTTGCCTGATAAAAACATTCAAAACAATACAGTCCATCAATAATATCCAGAAAACACAAACACACAGGCTTTCACAATGTTTCGGATTGAGTTAGCCAAAACTCAACAGTATATTTCTGTTTCATCGAATCATATCCGGACAAACTGGTGTGGAATTCGTATGCAATGGATTGAGAAAACCACAGTAAAAATGACTTTGGAGAAGAGCAAAGTCTTTTCGTTAGGCAAGTGCATAAAATGTCATCAATACAAACAGAAATATCATGTTTATTTGTCACAGTTCCTCTAGCTTTCTCCCTAGAAATACGAATGTGTAGAGCTGGTGTCTCCATGTGGAACCAATTACTGTATCCAAGCTTAAAATAAAATGTTCTCCGATAAAAAACATTCAAAACAATAAAGTCCGTGGATAATATCCAGAAAACTCACACACTGAGGCTGTATTAATAGCTGGGATTGAGTTAGCCAAAACAAATCCGGATACTTTTTCACTTTCATTAAGGTCATATCCGGACAAAGTGGTGTGTAATTTCTATGCAATGCACTGAGAAAATCACAGTAAAAATGGTTTTGGAGAAAAGCAAAGTCTTTTCGTTAGGCAAGTGCATGAAATGTCATCTATACAAACAGATATATCATGTTTGTTTGCCGCAGTCCCAGTAGCTTTCTCCCTAGAAAATACGAATGTGTAGCGCTGGTGTCTCCATGTGGAACCAATTAGTGATTCCAAGCACAAAATTAAATGTTCCCTGATAAAAAATATTCAAAACAATAAAGTCCGTGGAAAATATCAGGAATACAAAAACACAGAGGCTGTAGCAATATCTGGCATTGAGTTAGCCAAAACACAACCGGATATTTCCGGTTTCATCCAGTCATATCTGGACAAACTGGTGTGGAATTTGTATGCAATGGACCGAGAGAATCACAGTAGAAATGGTTGTGGAGAAAAGCAAACTCTTTTCTTTAGGCAAGTCCATAACATGTCATCTATACAAACAGAAATATCATGTTTGTTTGCCGAACTTCCTCTAGCTTTCTATCTAGAAAATACGAATGTGTGGAGCTGGTGTCCCCTTGATGAACCAATGAGTGTTTCAACGGTAGAAAATTAAATGTTCCCTGATAAAAAACATTCAAAACAATAAAGTCCATCGATAATATCAAGAAAACACAAACACAGAGGCTTTCACAATATTTTGGATTGAGTTAGCCAAAACACAACCGGATATTTCTTGTTTCATCCAGTCATATCCGGACAAACTGGTGTGGAATCCGTATGCAATGGACCGAGAAAATCACAGTAAAATGGTTTTGGAGAAAAGCAAAGTCTTTTCGTTAGGCAAGTGCATAAAATGTCATCTATACAAACAGAAATATCATGTTTGTTTGCCACAGTTCCTCTAGCTTTCTCCCTAGAAAATACGAATGTGTAGTGCTGGTGTCTCCATGTGGAACCAATTACCGATTCCAAGCACAAAATTAAATGTTCCCCGAGAAAAAACATTCAAAACAATAAAGTCCGTGGAAAATATCAGGAATACAAAAACACAGAGGCTGTAGCAATATCTGGCATTGAGTTAGCCAAAACACAACCGGATATTTCCGGTTTCATCCAGTCATATCTGGACAAACTGGTGTGGAATTCGTATGCAATGGACCGAGAGAATCACAGTAGAAATGGTTTTGGAGAAAAGCAAAGTCTTTTCGTTAGGCAAGTGCAATTAGTGTTTCTGAGGTGCAAAATTAAATGTTGCCTGATAAAAACATTCAAAACAATACAGTCCATCAATAATATCCAGAAAACACAAACACACAGGCTTTCACAATGTTTCGGATTGAGTTAGCCAAAACTCAACAGCATATTTCTGTTTCATCGAATCATATCCGGACAAGCTGGTGTGGAATTCGTATGCAATGGATTGAGAAAATCACAGTAAAAATGATTTTGGAGAGGAGCAAAGTCTTTTCGTTAGGCAAGTGCATAAAATGTCATCAATACAAACAGAAATATCATGTTTATTTGTCACAGTTCCTCTAGCTTTCTCCCTAGAAATACGAATGTGTAGAGCTGGTGTCTCCATGTGGAACCAATTACTGTATCCAAGCTTAAAATAAAATGTTCTCCGATAAAAAACATTCAAAACAATAAAGTCCGTTGATAATATCCAGAAAACACACACACTGAGGCTGTATTAATAGCTGGGATTGAGTTAGCCAAAACAAATCCGGATACTTTTTCACTTTCATTAAGGTCATATCCGGACAAAGTGGTGTGTAATTTCTATGCAATGCACTGAGAAAATCACAGTAAAAATGGTTTTGGAGAAAAGCAAAGTCTTTTCGTTAGGCAAGTGCATGAAATGTCATCTATACAAACAGATATATCATGTTTGTTTGCCGCAGTCCCAGTAGCTTTCTCCCTAGAAAATACGAATGTGTAGCGCTGGTGTCTCCATGTGGAACCAGTTAGTGATTCCAAGCACAAAATTAAATGTTCCCTGATAAAAAACATTCAAAACAATAAAGTCCGTGGAAAATATCAGGAATACAAAAACACAGAGGCTGTAGCAATATCTGGCATTGAGTTAGCCAAAACACAACCGGATATTTCCGGTTTCATCCAGTCATATCTGGACAAACTGGTGTGGAATTTGTATGCAATGGACCGAGAAAATCACAGTAAAAATGGTTGTGGAGAAAAGCAAACTCTTTTCTTTAGGCAAGTCCATAAAATGTCATCTATACAAACAGAAATATCATGTTTGTTTGCCGAACTTCCTCTAGCTTTCTATCTAGAAAATACGAATGTGTGGAGCTGGTGTCCCCTTGATGAACCAATGAGTGTTTCAACGGTAGAAAATTAAATGTTCCCTGATAAAAAAACATTCAAACAATAAAGTCCATCGATAATATCAAGAAAACACAAACACAGAGGCTTTCACAATATTTTGGATTGAGTTAGCCAAAACACAACCGGATATTTCTTGTTTCATCCAGTCATATCCGGACAAACTGGTGTGGAATTCGTATGCAATGGACCGAGAAAATCACAGTAAAATGGTTTTGGAGAAAAGCACAGTCTTTTCGTTAGGCAAGTGCATAAAATGTCATCTATACAAACAGAAATATCATGTTTGTTTGCCACAGTTCCTCTAGCTTTCTCCCTAGAAAATACGAATGTGTAGTGCTGGTGTCTCCATGTGGAACCAATTACCGATTCCAAGCACAAAATGAAATGTTCCCCGATAAAAAACATTCAAAACAATAAAGTCCGTAGATAATATCAGGAATACAAAAACACAGAGGCTGTAGCAATATCTGGGATTGAGTTAGCCAAAACACAACCGGATATTTCCGGTTTCATCCAGTCATATCTGGACAAACTGGTGTGGAATTCGTATGCAATGGACCGAGAGAATCACAGTAGAAATGGTTTTGGAGAAAAGCAAGTCTTTTCGTTAGGCAAGTGCAATTAGTGTTTCTGAGGTGCAAAAATAAATGTTGCCTGATAAAAACATTCAAAACAATACAGTCCATCAATAATATCCAGAAAACACAAACACACAGGCTTTCACAATGTTTCGGATTGAGTTAGCCAAAACTCAACAGTATATTTCTGTTTCATCGAATCATATCCGGACAAACTGGTGTGGAATTCGTATGCAATGGATTGAGAAAACCACAGTAAAAATGACTTTGGAGAAGAGCAAAGTCTTTTCGTTAGGCAAGTGCATAAAATGTCATCAATACAAACAGAAATATCATGTTTATTTGTCACAGTTCCTCTAGCTTTCTCCCTAGAAATACGAATGTGTAGAGCTGGTGTCTCCATGTGGAACCAATTACTGTATCCAAGCTTAAAATAAAATGTTCTCCGATAAAAAACATTCAAAACAATAAAGTCCGTTGATAATATCCAGAAAACACACACACTGAGGCTGTATTAATAGCTGGGATTGAGTTAGCCAAAACAAATCCGGATACTTTTTCACTTTCATTAAGGTCATATCCGGACAAAGTGGTGTGTAATTTCTATGCAATGCACTGAGAAAATCACAGTAAAAATGGTTTTGGAGAAAAGCAAAGTCTTTTCGTTAGGCAAGTGCATGAAATGTCATCTATACAAACAGATATATCATGTTTGTTTGCCGCAGTCCCAGTAACTTTCTCCCTAGAAAATACGAATGTGTAGCGCTGGTGTCTCCATGTGGAACCAATTAGTGATTCCAAGCACAAAATTAAATGTTCCCTGATAAAAAATATTCAAAACAATAAAGTCCGTGGAAAATATCAGGAATACAAAAACACAGAGGCTGTAGCAATATCTGGCATTGAGTTAGCCAAAACACAACCGGATATTTCCGGTTTCATCCAGTCATATCTGGACAAACTGGTGTGGAATTTGTATGCAATGGACCGAGAAAATCACAGTAAAAATGGTTGTGGAGAAAAGCAAACTCTTTTCTTTAGGCAAGTCCATAACATGTCATCTATACAAACAGAAATATCATGTTTGTTTGCCGAACTTCCTCTAGCTTTCTATCTAGAAAATACGAATGTGTGGAGCTGGTGTCCCCTTGATGAACCAATGAGTGTTTCAACGGTAGAAAATTAAATGTTCCCTGATAAAAAACATTCAAAACAATAAAGTCCATCGATAATATCAAGAAAACACAAACACAGAGGCTTTCACAATATTTTGGATTGAGTTAGCCAAAACACAACCGGATATTTCTTGTTTCATCCAGTCATATCCGGACAAACTGGTGTGGAATTCGTATGCAATGGACCGAGAAAATCACAGTAAAATGGTTTTGGAGAAAAGCAAAGTCTTTTCGTTAGGCAAGTGCATAAAATGTCATCTATACAAACAGAAATATCATGTTTGTTTGCCACAGTTCCTCTAGCTTTCTCCCTAGAAAATACGAATGTGTAGTGCTGGTGTCTCCATGTGGAACCAATTACCGATTCCAAGCACAAAATTAAATGTTCCCCGATAAAAAACATTCAAAACAATAAAGTCCGTGGAAAATATCAGGAATACAAAAACACAGAGGCTGTAGCAATATCTGGCATTGAGTTAGCCAAAACACAACCGGATATTTCCGGTTTCATCCAGTCATATCTGGACAAACTGGTGTGGAATTCGTATGCAATGGACCGAGACAATCACAGTAGAAATGGTTTTGGAGAAAAGCAAAGTCTTTTCGTTAGGCAAGTGCAATTAGTGTTTCTGAGGTGCAAAATTAAATGTTGCCTGATAAAAACATTCAAAACAATACAGTCCATCAATAATATCCAGAAAACACAAACACACAGGCTTTCACAATGTTTCGGATTGAGGTAGCCAAAACTCAACAGCATATTTCTGTTTCATCGAATCATATCCGGAGAAGCTGGTGTGGAATTCGTATGCAATGGATTGAGAAAATCACAGTAAAAATGATTTTGGAGAGGAGCAAAGTCTTTTCGTTAGGCAAGTGCATAAAATGTCATCAATACAAACAGAAATATCATGTTTATTTGTCACAGTTCCTCTAGCTTTCTCCCTAGAAATACGAATGTGTAGAGCTGGTGTCTCCATGTGGAACCAATTACTGTATCCAAGCTTAAAATAAAATGTTCTCCGATAAAAAACATTCAAAACAATAAAGTCCGTTGATAATATCCAGAAAACACACACACTGAGGCTGTATTAATAGCTGGGATTGAGTTAGCCAAAACAAATCCGGATACTTTTTCACTTTCATTAAGGTCATATCCGGACAAAGTGGTGTGTAATTTCTATGCAATGCACTGAGAAAATCACAGTAAAAATGGTTTTGGAGAAAAGCAAAGTCTTTTCGTTAGGCAAGTGCATGAAATGTCATCTATACAAACAGATATATCATGTTTGTTTGCCGCAGTCCCAGTAGCTTTCTCCCTAGAAAATACGAATGTGTAGCGCTGGTGTCTCCATGTGGAACCATTTCGTGATTCCAAGCACAAAATTAAATGTTCCCTGATAAAAAACATTCAAAACAATAAAGTCCGTGGAAAATATCAGGAATACAAAAACACAGAGGCTGTAGCAATATCTGGCATTGAGTTAGCCAAAACACAACCGGATATTTCCGGTTTCATCCAGTCATATCTGGACAAACTGGTGTGGAATTTGTATGCAATGGACCGAGAAAATCACAGTAAAAATGGTTGTGGAGAAAAGCAAACTCTTTTCTTTAGGCAAGTCCATAAAATGTCATCTATACAAACAGAAATATCATGTTTGTTTGCCGAACTTCCTCTAGCTTTCTATCTAGAAAATACGAATGTGTGGAGCTGGTGTCCCCTTGATGAACCAATGAGTGTTTCAACGGTAGAAAATTAAATGTTCCCTGATAAAAAACATTCAAAACAATAAAGTCCATCGATAATATCAAGAAAACACAAACACAGAGGCTATCACAATATTTCGGATTGAGTTAGCCAAAACACAACCGGATATTTCTTGTTTCATCCAGTCATATCCGGACAAACTGGTGTGGAATTCGTATGCAATGGACCGAGAAAATCACAGTAAAATGGTTTTGGAGAAAAGCAAAGTCTTTTCGTTAGGCAAGTGCATAAAATGTCATCTATACAAACAGAAATATCATGTTTGTTTGCCACAGTTCCTCTAGCTTTCTCCCTAGAAAATACGAATGTGTAGTGCTGGTGTCTCCATGTGGAACCAATTACCGATTCCAAGCACAAAATTAAATGTTCCCCGATAAAAAACATTCAAAACAATAAAGTCCGTGGAAAATATCAGGAATACAAAAACACAGAGGCTGTAGCAATATCTGGCATTGAGTTAGCCAAAACACAACCGGATATTTCCGGTTTCATCCAGTCATATCTGGACAAACTGGTGTGGAATTCGTATGCAATGGACCGAGACAATCACAGTAGAAATGGTTTTGGAGAAAAGCAAAGTCTTTTCGTTAGGCAAGTGCAATTAGTGTTTCTGAGGTGCAAAATTAAATGTTGCCTGATAAAAACATTCAAAACAATACAGTCCATCAATAATATCCAGAAAACACAAACACACAGGCTTTCACAATGTTTCGGATTGATGTAGCCAAAACTCAACAGCATATTTCTGTTTCATCGAATCATATCCGGACAAGCTGGTGTGGAATTCGTATGCAATGGATTGAGAAAATCACAGTAAAAATGATTTTGGAGAGGAGCAAAGTCTTTTCGTTAGGCAAGTGCATAAAATGTCATCAATACAAACAGAAATATCATGTTTATTTGTCACAGTTCCTCTAGCTTTCTCCCTAGAAATACGAATGTGTAGAGCTGGTGTCTCCATGTGGAACCAATTACTGTATCCAAGCTTAAAATAAAATGTTCTCCGATAAAAAACATTCAAAACAATAAAGTCCGTTGATAATATCCAGAAAACACACACACTGAGGCTGTATTAATAGCTGGGATTGAGTTAGCCAAAACAAATCCGGATACTTTTTCACTTTCATTAAGGTCATATCCGGACAAAGTGGTGTGTAATTTCTATGCAATGCACTGAGAAAATCACAGTAAAAATGGTTTTGGAGAAAAGCAAAGTCTTTTCGTTAGGCAAGTGCATGAAATGTCATCTATACAAACAGATATATCATGTTTGTTTGCCGCAGTCCCAGTAGCTTTCTCCCTAGAAAATACGAATGTGTAGCGCTGGTGTCTCCATGTGGAACCAGTTAGTGATTCCAAGCACAAAATTAAATGTTCCCTGATAAAAAACATTCAAAACAATAAAGTCCGTGGAAAATATCAGGAATACAAAAACACAGAGGCTGTAGCAATATCTGGCATTGAGTTAGCCAAAACACAACCGGATATTTCCGGTTTCATCCAGTCATATCTGGACAAACTGGTGTGGAATTTGTATGCAATGGACCGAGAAAATCACAGTAAAAATGGTTGTGGAGAAAAGCAAACTCTTTTCTTTAGGCAAGTCCATAAAATGTCATCTATACAAACAGAAATATCATGTTTGTTTGCCGAACTTCCTCTAGCTTTCTATCTAGAAAATACGAATGTGTGGAGCTGGTGTCCCCTTGATGAACCAATGAGTGTTTCAACGGTAGAAAATTAAATGTTCCCTGATAAAAAACATTCAAAACAATAAAGTCCATCGATAATATCAAGAAAACACAAACACAGAGGCTATCACAATATTTCGGATTGAGTTAGCCAAAACACAACCGGATATTTCTTGTTTCATCCAGTCATATCCGGACAAACTGGTGTGGAATTCGTATGCAATGGACCGAGAAAATCACAGTAAAATGGTTTTGGAGAAAAGCAAAGTCTTTTCGTTAGGCAAGTGCATAAAATGTCATCTATACAAACAGAAATATCATGTTTGTTTGCCACAGTTCCTCTAGCTTTCTCCCTAGAAAATACGAATGTGTAGTGCTGGTGTCTCCATGTGGAACCAATTACCGATTCCAAGCACAAAATTAAATGTTCCCCGATAAAAAACATTCAAAACAATAAAGTCCGTGGAAAATATCAGGAATACAAAAACACAGAGGCTGTAGCAATATCTGGCATTGAGTTAGCCAAAACAAAACCGGATATTTCCGGTTTCATCCAGTCATATCTGGACAAACTGGTGTGGAATTCGTATGCAATGGACCGAGAGAATCACAGTAGAAATGGTTTTGGAGAAAAGCAAAGTCTTTTCGTTAGGCAAGTGCAATTAGTGCTTCTGAGGTGCAAAATTAAATGTTGCCTGATAAAAACATTCAAAACAATACAGTCCATCAATAATATCCAGAAAACACAAACACACAGGCTTTCACAATGTTTCGGATTGAGTTAGCCAAAACTCAACAGCGTATTTCTGTTTCATCGAATCATATCCGGACAAACTGGTGTGTTATTCGTATGCAATGGATTGAGAAAATCACAGTAAAAATGATTTTGGAGAGGAGCAAAGTCTTTTCGTTAGGCAAGTGCATAAAATGTCATCAATACAAACAGAAATATCATGTTTATTTGTCACAGTTCCTCTGGCTTTCTCCCTAGAAATACGAATGTGTAGAGCTGGTGTCTCCATGTGGAACCAATTACTGTATCCAAGCTTAAAATAAAATGTTCTCCGATAAAAAACATTCAAAACAATAAAGTCCGTTGATAATATCCAGAAAACACACACACTGAGGCTGTATTAATAGCTGGGATTGAGTTAGCCAAAGCAAATCCGGATACTTTTTCACTTTCATTAAGGTCATATCCGGACAAAGTGGTGTGTAATTTCTATGCAATGCACTGAGAAAATCACAGTAAAAATGGTTTTGGAGAAAAGCAAAGTGTTTTCGTTAGGCAAGTGCATGAAATGTCATCTATACAAACAGATATATCATGTTTGTTTGCCGCAGTCCCAGTAGCTTTCTCCCTAGAAAATACGAATGTGTAGCGCTGGTGTCTCCATGTGGAACCAATTAGTGATTCCAAGCACAAAATTAAATGTTCCCTGATAAAAAACATTCAAAACAATAAAGTCCGTGGAAAATATCAGGAATCCAAAAACACAGAGGCTGTAGCAATATCTGGCATTGAGTTAGCCAAAACACAACCGGATATTTCCGGTTTCATCCAGTCATATCTGGACAAACTGGTGTGGAATTTGTATGCAATGGACCGAGAAAATCACAGTAAAAATGGTTGTGGAGAAAAGCAAACTCTTTTCTTTAGGCAAGTCCATAAAATGTCATCTATACAAACAGAAATATCATGTTTGTTTGCCGAACTTCCTCTAGCTTTCTATCTAGAAAATACGAATGTGTGGAGCTGGTGTCCCCTTGATGAACCAATGAGTGTTTCAACGGTAGAAAATTAAATGTTCCCTGATAAAAAACATTCAAAACAATAAAGTCCATCGATAATATCAAGAAAACACAAACACAGAGGCTTTCACAATATTTTGGATTGAGTTAGCCAAAACACAACCGGATATTTCTTGTTTCATCCAGTCATATCCGGACAAACTGGTGTGGAATTCGTATGCAATGGACCGAGAAAATCACAGTAAAATGGTTTTGGAGAAAAGCAAAGTCTTTTCGTTAGGCAAGTGCATAAAATGTCATCTATACAAACAGAAATATCATGTTTGTTTGCCACAGTTCCTCTAGCTTTCTCCCTAGAAAATACGAATGTGTAGTGCTGGTGTCTCCATGTGGAACCAATTACCGATTCCAAGCACAAAATTAAATGTTCCCCGATAAAAAACATTCAAAACAATAAAGTCCGTGGAAAATATCAGGAATACAAAAACACAGAGGCTGTAGCAATATCTGGCATTGAGTTAGCCAAAACACAACCGGATATTTCCGGTTTCATCCAGTCATATCTGGACAAACTGGTGTGGAATTCGTATGCAATGGACCGAGAGAATCACAGTAGAAATGGTTTTGGAGAAAAGCAAAGTCTTTTCGTTAGGCAAGTGCAATTAGTGTTTCTGAGGTGCAAAATTAAATGTTGCCTGATAAAAACATTCAAAACAATACAGTCCATCAATAATATCCAGAAAACACAAACACACAGGCTTTCACAATGTTTCGGATTGAGGTAGCCAAAACTCAACAGTATATTTCTGTTTCATCGAATCATATCCGGACAAACTGGTGTGGAATTCGTATGCAATGGATTGAGAAAATCACAGTAAAAATGATTTTGGAGAAGAGCAAAGTCTTTTCGTTAGGCAAGTGCATAAAATGTCATCAATACAAACAGAAATATCATGTTTATTTGTCACAGTTCCTCTGGCTTTCTCCCTAGAAATATGAATGTGTGGAGCTGGTGTCTCCATGTGGAACCAATTACTGTATCCAAGCTTAAAATAAAATGTTCTCCGATAAAAAACATTCAAAACAATAAAGTCCGTTGATAATATCCAGAAAACGCACACACTGAGGCTGTATTAATAGCTGGGATTGAGTTAGCCAAAACAAATCCGGATACTTTTTCACTTTCATTAAAGTCATATCCGGACAAAGTGGTGTGTAATTTCTATGCAATGCACTGAGAAAATCACAGTAAAAATGGTTTTGGAGAAAAGCAAAGTCTTTTCATTAGGCAAGTGCATGAAATGTCATCTATACAAACAGATATATCATGTTTGTTTGCCGCAGTCCCAGTAGCTTTCTCCCTAGAAAATACGAATGTGTAGCGCTGGTGTCTCCATGTGGAACCAGTTAGTGATTCCAAGCACAAAATTAAATGTTCCCTGATAAAAAACATTCAAAACAATAAAGTCCGTGGAAAATATCAAGAATACTAAAACACAGAGGCTGTAGCAATATCTGGCATTGAGTTAGCCAAAACACAACCGGATATTTCCGGTTTCATCCAGTCATATCTGGACAAACTGGTGTGGAATTTGTATGCAATGGACCGAGAAAATCACAGTAAAAATGGTTGTGGAGAAAAGCAAACTCTTTTCTTTAGGCAAGTCCATAAAATGTCATCTATACAAACAGAAATATCATGTTTGTTTGCCGAACTTCCTCTAGCTTTCTATCTAGAAAATACGAATGTGTGGAGCTGGTGTCCCCTTGATGAACCAATGAGTGTTTCAACGGTAGAAAATTAAATGTTCCCTGATAAAAAACATTCAAAACAATAAAGTGCATCGATAATATCAAGAAAACACAAACACAGAGGCTTTCACAATATTTTGGATTGAGTTAGCCAAAACACAACCGGATATTTCTTGTTTCATCCAGTCATATCCGGACAAACTGGTGTGGAATTCGTATGCAATGGACCGAGAAAATCACAGTAAAATGGTTTTGGAGAAAAGCAAAGTCTTTTCGTTAGGCAAGTGCATAAAATGTCATCTATACAAACAGAAATATCATGTTTGTTTGCCACAGTTCCTCTAGCTTTCTCCCTAGAAAATACGAATGTGTAGTGCTGGTGTCTCCATGTGGAACCAATTACCGATTCCAAGCACAAAATTAAATGTTCCCCGATAAAAAACATTCAAAACAATAAAGTCCGTGGAAAATATCAGGAATACAAAAACACAGAGGCTGTAGCAATATCTGGCATTGAGTTAGCCAAAACACAACCGGATATTTCCGGTTTCATCCAGTCATATCTGGACAAACTGGTGTGGAATTCGTATGCAATGGACCGAGAGAATCACAGTAGAAATGGTTTTGGAGAAAAGCAAAGTCTTTTCGTTAGGCAAGTGCAATTAGTGTTTCTGAGGTGCAAAATTAAATGTTGCCTGATAAAAACATTCAAAACAATACAGTCCATCAATAATATCCAGAAAACACAAACACACAGGCTTTCACAATGTTTCGGATTGAGGTAGCCAAAACTCAACAGTATATTTCTGTTTCATCGAATCATATCCGGACAAACTGGTGTGGAATTCGTATGCAATGGATTGAGAAAATCACAGTAAAAATGATTTTGGAGAAGAGCAAAGTCTTTTCGTTAGGCAAGTGCATAAAATGTCATCAATACAAACAGAAATATCATGTTTATTTGTCACAGTTCCTCTGGCTTTCTCCCTAGAAATACGAATGTGTAGAGCTGGTGTCTCCATGTGGAACCAATTACTGTATCCAAGCTTAAAATAAAATGTTCTCCGATAAAAAACATTCAAAACAATAAAGTCCGTTGATAATATCCAGAAAACACACACACTGAGGCTCTATTAATAGCTGGGATTGAGTTAGCCAAAACAAATCCGGATACTTTTTCACTTTCATTAAGGTCATATCCGGACAAAGTGGTGTGTAATTTCTATGCAATGCACTGAGAAAATCACAGTAAAAATGGTTTTGGAGAAAAGCAAAGTCTTTTCGTTAGGCAAGTGCATGAAATGTCATCTATACAAACAGATATATCATGTTTGTTTGCCGCAGTCCCAGTAGCTTTCTCCCTAGAAAATACGAATGTGTAGCGCTGGTGTCTCCATGTGGAACCAATTAGTGATTCCAAGCACAAAATTAAATGTTCCCTGATAAAAAACATTCAAAACAATAAAGTCCGTGGAAAATATCAGGAATACAAAAACACAGAGGCTGTAGCAATATCTGGCATTGAGTTAGCCAAAACACAACCGGATATTTCCGGTTTCATCCAGTCATATCTGGACAAACTGGTGTGGAATTTGTATGCAATGGACCGAGAAAATCACAGTAAAAATGGTTGTGGAGAAAAGCAAACTCTTTTCTTTAGGCAAGTCCATAAAATGTCATCTATACAAACAGAAATATCATGTTTGTTTGCCGAACTTCCTCTAGCTTTCTATCTAGAAAATACGAATGTGTGGAGCTGGTGTCCACTTGATGAACCAATGAGTGTTTCAACGGTAGAAAATTAAATGTTCCCTGATAAAAAACATTCAAAACAATAAAGTCCATCGATAATATCAAGAAAACACAAACACAGAGGCTTTCACAATATTTTGGATTGAGTTAGCCAAAACACAACCGGATATTTCTTGTTTCATCCAGTCATATCCGGACAAA
The DNA here is from genome assembly GCF_033115175.1 of Lepus europaeus. Lineage (NCBI taxonomy): Eukaryota > Metazoa > Chordata > Mammalia > Lagomorpha > Leporidae > Lepus > Lepus europaeus. The sequence continues at coordinate 1,333,728 of NW_026909158.1, read as the reverse complement.
CTGGTGTGGAATTCATATGCAATGGACCGAGAAAATCACAGTAAAATGGTTTTGGAGAAAAGCAAAGTCTTTTCGTTAGGCAAGTGCATAAAATGTCATCTATACAAACAGAAATATCATGTTTGTTTGCCACAGTTCCTCTAGCTTTCTCCCTAGAAAATACGAATGTGTAGTGCTGGTGTCTCCATGTGGAACCAATTACCGATTCCAAGCACAAAATTAAATGTTCCCCGATAAAAAACATTCAAAACAATAAAGTCCGTGGATAATATCAGGAATACAAAAACACAGAGGCTGTAGCAATATCTGGGATTGAGTTAGCCAAAACACAACCGGATATTTCCGGTTTCATCCAGTCATATCTGGACAAACTGGTATGGAATTTGTATGCAATGGACCGAGAGAATCACAGTAGAAATGGTTTTGGAGAAAAGCAAAGTCTTTTCGTTAGGCAAGTGCAATTAGTGTTTCTGAGGTGCAAAATTAAATGTTGCCTGATAAAAACATTCAAAACAATACAGTCCATCAATAATATCCAGAAAACACAAACACACAGGCTTTCACAATGTTTCGGATTGAGTTAGCCAAAACTCAACAGTATATTTCTGTTTCATCGAATCATATCCGGACAAACTGGTGTGGAATTCGTATGCAATGGATTGAGAAAATCACAGTAAAAATGATTTTGGAGAAGAGCAAAGTCTTTTCGTTAGGCAAGTGCATAAAATGTCATCAATACAAACAGAAATATCATGTTTATTTGTCACAGTTCCTCTGGCTTTCTCCCTAGAAATACGAATGTGTAGAGCTGGTGTCTCCATGTGGAACCAATTACTGTATCCAAGCTTAAAATAAAATGTTCTCCGATAAAAAACATTCAAAACAATAAAGTCCGTTGATAATATCCAGAAAACACACACACTGAGGCTGTATTAATAGCTGGGATTGAGTTAGCCAAAACAAATCCAGATACTTTTTCACTTTCATTAAGGTCATATCCGGACAAAGTGGTGTGTAATTTCTATGCAATGCACTGAGAAAATCACAGTAAAAATGGTTTTGGAGAAAAGCAAAGTCTTTTCGTTAGGCAAGTGCATGAAATGTCATCTATACAAACAGATCTATCATGTTTGTTTGCCGCAGTCCCAGTAGCTTTCTCCCTAGAAAATACGAATGTGTAGCGCTGGTGTCTCCATGTGGAACCAATTAGTGATTCCAAGCACAAAATTAAATGTTCCCTGATAAAAAACATCCAAAACAATAAAGTCCGTGGATAATATCAGGAATACAAAAACACAGAGGCTGTAGCAATATCTGGGATTGAGTTAGCCAAAACACAACCGGATATTTCCGGTTTCATCCAGTCATATCTGGACAAACTGGTGTGGAATTTGTATGCAATGGACCAAGAAAATCACAGTAAAAATGGTTGTGGAGAAAAGCAAACTCTTTTCTTTAGGCAAGTCCATAAAATGTCATCTATACAAACAGAAATATCATGTTTGTTTGCCGAACTTCCTCTAGCTTTCTATCTAGAAAATACGAATGTGTGGAGCTGGTGTCCCCTTGATGAACCAATGAGTGTTTCAACGGTAGAAAATTAAATGTTCCCTGATAAAAAACATTCAAAACAATAAAGTCCATCGATAATATCAAGAAAACACAAACACAGAGGCTTTCACAATATTTTGGATTGAGTTAGCCAAAACACAACGGGATATTTCTTGTTTCATCCAGTCATATCCGGACAAACTGGTGTGGAATTCGTATGCAATGGACCGAGAAAATCACAGTAAAATGGTTTTGGAGAAAAGCAAAGTCTTTTCGTTAGGCAAGTGCATAAAATGTCATCTATACAAACAGAAATATCATGTTTGTTTGCCACAGTTCCTCTAGCTTTCTCCCTAGAAAATACGAATGTGTAGTGCTGGTGTCTCCATGTGGAACCAATTACCGATTCCAAGCACAAAATTAAATGTTCCCCGATAAAAAACATTCAAAACAATAAAGTCCGTGGATAATATCAGGAATACAAAAACACAGAGGCTGTAGCAATATCTGGCATTGAGTTAGCCAAAACACAACCGGATATTTCCGGTTTCATCCAGTCATATCTGGACAAACTGGTATGGAATTTGTATGCAATGGACCGAGAGAATCACAGTAGAAATGGTTTTGGAGAAAAGCAAAGTCTTTTCGTTAGGCAAGTGCAATTAGTGTTTCTGAGGTGCAAAATTAAATGTTGCCTGATAAAAACATTCAAAACAATACAGTCCATCAATAATATCCAGAAAACACAAACACACAGGCTTTCACAATGTTTCGGATTGAGTTAGCCAAAACTCAACAGTATATTTCTGTTTCATCGAATCATATCCGGACAAACTGGTGTGGAATTCGTATGCAATGGATTGAGAAAATCACAGTAAAAATGATTTTGGAGAAGAGCAAAGTCTTTTCGTTAGGCAAGTGCATAAAATGTCATCAATACAAACAGAAATATCATGTTTATTTGTCACAGTTCCTCTGGCTTTCTCCCTAGAAATACGAATGTGTAGAGCTGGTGTCTCCATGTGGAACCAATTACTGTATCCAAGCTTAAAATAAAATGTTCTCCGATAAAAAACATTCAAAACAATAAAGTCCGTTGATAATATCCAGAAAACACACACACTGAGGCTCTATTAATAGCTGGGATTGAGTTAGCCAAAACAAATCCGGATACTTTTTCACTTTCATTAAGGTCATATCCGGACAAAGTGGTGTGTAATTTCTATGCAATGCACTGAGAAAATCACAGTAAAAATGGTTTTGGAGAAAAGCAAAGTCTTTTCGTTAGGCAAGTGCATGAAATGTCATCTATACAAACAGATATATCATGTTTGTTTGCCGCAGTCCCAGTAGCTTTCTCCCTAGAAAATACGAATGTGTAGCGCTGGTGTCTCCATGTGGAACCAATTAGTGATTCCAAGCACAAAATTAAATGTTCCCTGATAAAAAACATTCAAAACAATAAAGTCCGTGGAAAATATCAGGAATACAAAAACACAGAGGCTGTAGCAATATCTGGCATTGAGTTAGCCAAAACACAACCGGATATTTCCGGTTTCATCCAGTCATATCTGGACAAACTGGTGTGGAATTTGTATGCAATGGACCGAGAAAATCACAGTAAAAATGGTTGTGGAGAAAAGCAAACTCTTTTCTTTAGGCAAGTCCATAAAATGTCATCTATACAAACAGAAATATCATGTTTGTTTGCCGAACTTCCTCTAGCTTTCTATCTAGAAAATACGAATGTGTGGAGCTGGTGTCCCCTTGATGAACCAATGAGTGTTTCAACGGTAGAAAATTAAATGTTCCCTGATAAAAAACATTCAAAACAATAAAGTCCATCGATAATATCAAGAAAACACAAACACAGAGGCTTTCACAATATTTTGGATTGAGTTAGCCAAAACACAACCGGATATTTCTTGTTTCATCCAGTCATATCCGGACAAACTGGTGTGGAATTCGTATGCAATGGACCGAGAAAATCACAGTAAAATGGTTTTGGAGAAAAGCAAAGTCTTTTCGTTAGGCAAGTGCATAAAATGTCATCTATATAAACAGAAATATCATGTTTGTTTGCCACAGTTCCTCTAGCTTTCTCCCTAGAAAATACGAATGTGTAGTGCTGGTGTCTCCATGTGGAACCAATTACCGATTCCAAGCACAAAATTAAATGTTCCCCGATAAAAAACATTCAAAACAATAAAGTCCGTGGATAATATCAGGAATACAAAAACACAGAGGCTGTAGCAATATCTGGGATTGAGTTAGCCAAAACACAACCGGATATTTCCGGTTTCATCCAGTCATATCTGGACAAACTGGTATGGAATTCGTATGCAATGGACCGAGAGAATCACAGTAGAAATGGTTTTGGAGAAAAGCAAAGTCTTTTCGTTAGGCAAGTGCAATTAGTGTTTCTGAGGTGCAAAATTAAATGTTGCCTGATAAAAACATTCAAAACAATACAGTCCATCAATAATATCCAGAAAACACAAACACACAGGCTTTCACAATGTTTCGGATTGAGTTAGCCAAAACTCAACAGTATATTTCTGTTTCATCGAATCATATCCGGACAAACTGGTGTGGAATTCGTATGCAATGGATTGAGAAAATCACAGTAAAAATGATTTTGGAGAAGAGCAAAGTCTTTTCGTTAAGCAAGTGCATAAAATGCCATCAATACAAACAGAAATATCATGTTTATTTGTCACAGTTCCTCTGGCTTTCTCCCTAGAAATACGAATGTGTAGAGCTGGTGTCTCCATGTAGAACCAATTACTGTATCCAAGCTTAAAATAAAATGTTCTCCGATAAAAAACATTCAAAACAATAAAGTCCGTTGATAATATCCAGAAAACACACACACTGAGGCTGTATTAATAGCTGGGATTGAGTTAGCCAAAACAAATCCGGATACTTTTTCACTTTCATTAAGGTCATATCCGGACAAAGTGGTGTGTAATTTCTATGCAATGCACTGAGAAAATCACAGTAAAAATGGTTTTGGAGAAAAGCAAAGTCTTTTCGTTAGGCAAGTGCATGAAATGTCATCTATACAAACAGATATATCATGTTTGTTTGCCGCAGTCCCAGTAGCTTTCTCCCTAGAAAATACGAATGTGTAGCGCTGGTGTCTCCATGTGCAACCAATTAGTGATTCCAAGCACAAAATTAAATGTTCCCTGATAAAAAACATTCAAAACAATAAAGTCCGTGGAAAATATCAGGAATACAAAAACACAGAGGCTGTAGCAATATCTGGCATTGAGTTAGCCAAAACACAACCGGATATTTCCGGTTTCATCCAGTCATATCTGGACAAACTGGTGTGGAATTTGTATGCAATGGACCGAGAAAATCACAGTAAAAATGGTTGTGGAGAAAAGCAAACTCTTTTCTTTAGGCAAGCCCATAAAATGTCATCTATACAAACAGAAATATCATGTTTGTTTGCCGAACTTCCTCTAGCTTTCTATCTAGAAAATACGAATGTGTGGAGCTGGTGTCCCCTTGATGAACCAATGAGTGTTTCAACGGTAGAAAATTAAATGTTCCCTGATAAAAAACATTCAAAACAATAAAGTCCATCGATAATATCAAGAAAACACAAACACAGAGGCTTTCACAATATTTTGGATTGAGTTAGCCAAAACACAACCGGATATTTCTTGTTTCATCCAGTCATATCCGGACAAACTGGTGTGGAATTCGTATGCAATGGACCGAGAAAATCACAGTAAAATGGTTTTGGAGAAAAGCAAAGTCTTTTCGTTAGGCAAGTGCATAAAATGTCATCTATACAAACAGAAATATCATGTTTGTTTGCCACAGTTCCTCTAGCTTTCTCCCTAGAAAATACGAATGTGTAGTGCTGGTGTCTCCATGTGGAACCAATTACCGATTCCAAGCACAAAATTAAATGTTCCCCGATAAAAAGCATTCAAAACAATAAAGTCCGTGGATAATATCAGGAATACAAAAACACAGAGGCTGTAGCAATATCTGGGATTGAGTTAGCCAAAACACAACCGGATATTTCCGGTTTCATCCAGTCATATCTGGACAAACTGGTGTGGAATTCGTATGCAATGGACCGAGAGAATCACAGTAGAAATGGTTTTGGAGAAAAGCAAAGTCTTTTCGTTAGGCAAGTGCAATTAGTGTTTCTGAGGTGCAAAATTAAATGTTGCCTGATAAAAACATTCAAAACAATACAGTCCATCAATAATATCCAGAAAACACAAACACACAGGCTTTCACAATGTTTCGGATTGAGGTAGCCAAAACTCAACAGTATATTTCTGTTTCATCGAATCATATCCGGACAAACTGGTGTGGAATTCGTATGCAATGGATTGAGAAAATCACAGTAAAAATGACTTTGGAGAAGAGCAAAGTCTTTTCGTTAGGCAAGTGCATAAAATGCCATCAATACAAACAGAAATATCATGTTTATTTGTCACAGTTCCTCTGGCTTTCTCCCTAGAAATACGAATGTGTAGAGCTGGTGTCTCCATGTGGAACCAATTACTGTATCCAAGCTTAAAATAAAATGTTCTCCGATAAAAAACATTCAAAACAATAAAGTCCGTTGATAATATCCAGAAAACACACACACTGAGGCTGTATTAATAGCTGGGATTGAGTTAGCCAAAACAAATTCGGATACTTTTTCACTTTCATTAAGGTCATATCCGGACAAAGTGGTGTGTAATTTCTATGCAATGCACTGAGAAAATCACAGTAAAAATGGTTTTGGAGAAAAGCAAATTCTTTTCGTTAGGCAAGTGCATGAAATGTCATCTATACAAACAGATATATCATGTTTGTTTGCCGCAGTCCCAGTAGCTTTCTCCCTAGAAAATACGAATGTGTAGCGCTGGTGTCTCCATGTGGAACCAATTAGTGATTCCAAGCACAAAATTAAATGTTCCCTGATAAAAAACATTCAAAACAATAAAGTCCGTGGAAAATATCAGGAATACAAAAACACAGAGGCTGTAGCAATATCTGGCATTGAGTTAGCCAAAACACAACCGGATATTTCCGGTTTCATCCAGTCATATCTGGACAAACTGGTGTGGAATTTGTATGCAATGGACCGAGAAAATCACAGTAAAAATGGTTGTGGAGAAAAGCAAACTCTTTTCTTTAGGCAAGCCCATAAAATGTCATCTATACAAACAGAAATATCATGTTTGTTTGCCGAACTTCCTCTAGCTTTCTATCTAGAAAATACGAATGTGTGGAGCTGGTGTCCCCTTGATGAACCAATGAGTGTTTCAACGGTAGAAAATTAAATGTTCCCTGATAAAAAACATTCAAAACAATAAAGTCCATCGATAATATCAAGAAAACACAAACACAGAGGCTTTCACAATATTTTGGATTGATTAGCCAAAACACAACCGGATTTTTCTTGTTTCATCCAGTCATATCCGGACAAACTGGTGTGGAATTCGTATGCAATGGACCGAGAAAATCACAGTAAAATGGTTTTGGAGAAAAGCAAAGTCTTTTCGTTAGGCAAGTGCAATTAGTGTTTCTGAGGTGCAAAATTAAATGTTGCCTGATAAAAACATTCAAAACAATACAGTCCATCAATTATATCCAGAAAACACAAACACACAGGCATTCACAATGTTTCGGATTGAGTTAGCCAAAACTCAACAGTATATTTCTGTTTCATCGAATCATATCCGGACAAACTGGTGTGGAATTCGTATGCAATGGATTGAGAAAATCACAGTAAAAATGATTTTGGAGAAGAGCAAAGTCTTTTTGTTAGGCAAGTGCATAAAATGTCATCAATACAAACAGAAATATCATGTTTATTTGTCACAGTTCCTCTGGCATTCTCCCTAGAAATACGAATGTGTAGAGCTGGTGTCTCCATGTGGAACCAATTACTGTATCCAAGCTTAAAATAAAATGTTCTCCGATAAAAAACATTCAAAACAATAAAGTCCGTTGATAATATCCAGAAAACACACACACTGAGGCTGTATTAATAGCTGGGATTGAGTTAGCCAAAACAAATCCGGATACTTTTTCACTTTCATTAAGGTCATATCCGGACAAAGTGGTGTGTAATTTCTATGCAATGCACTGAGAAAATCACAGTAAAAATGGTTTTGGAGAAAAGCAAAGTGTTTTCGTTAGGCAAGTGCATGAAATGTCATCTATACAAACAGATATATCATGTTTGTTTGCCGCAGTCCCAGTAGCTTTCTCCCTAGAAAATACGAATGTGTAGCGCTGGTGTCTCCATGTGGAACCAATTAGTGATTCCAAGCACAAAATTAAATGTTCCCTGATAAAAAACATTCAAAACAATAAAGTCCGTGGAAAATATCAGGAATACAAAAACACAGAGGCTGTAGCAATATCTGGCATTGAGTTAGCCAAAACACAACCGGATATTTCCGGTTTCATCCAGTCATATCTGGACAAACTGGTGTGGAATTTGTATGCAATGGACCGAGAAAATCACAGTAAAAATGGTTGTGGAGAAAAGCAAACTCTTTTCTTTAGGCAAGCCCATAAAATGTCATCTATACAAACAGAAATATCATGTTTGTTTGCCGAACTTCCTCTAGCTTTCTATCTAGAAAATACGAATGTGTGGAGCTGGTGTCCCCTTGATGAACCAATGAGTGTTTCAACGGTAGAAAATTAAATGTTCCCTGATAAAAAACATTCAAAACAATAAAGTCCATCGATAATATCAAGAAAACACAAACACAGAGGCTTTCACAATATTTTGGATTGATTAGCCAAAACACAACCGGATATTTCTTGTTTCATCCAGTCATATCCGGACAAACTGGTGTGGAATTCGTATGTAATGGACCGAGAAAATCACAGTAAAATGGTTTTGGAGAAAAGCAAAGTCTTTTCGTTAGGCAAGTGCATTAAATGTCATCTATACAAACAGAAATATCATGTTTGTTTGCCACAGTTCCTCTAGCTTTCTCCCTAGAAAATACGAATGTGTAGTGCTGGTGTCTCCATGTGGAACCAATTACCGATTCCAAGCACAAAATTAAATGTTCCCCGATAAAAAGCATTCAAAACAATAAAGTCCGTGGATAATATCAGGAATACAAAAACACAGAGGCTGTAGCAATATCTGGGATTGAGTTAGCCAAAACACAACCGGATATTTCCGGTTTCATCCAGTCATATCTGGACAAACTGGTGTGGAATTCGTATGCAATGGACCGAGAGAATCACAGTAGAAATGGTTTTGGAGAAAAGCAAAGTCTTTTCGTTAGGCAAGTGCAATTAGTGTTTCTGAGGTGCAAAATTAAATGTTGCCTGATAAAAACATTCAAAACAATACAGTCCATCAATAATATCCAGAAAACACAAACACACAGGCTTTCACAATGTTTTGGATTGAGGTAGCCAAAACTCAACAGTATATTTCTGTTTCATCGAATCATATCCGGACAAACTGGTGTGGAATTCGTATGCAATGGATTGAGAAAATCACAGTAAAAATGACTTTGGAGAAGAGCAAAGTCTTTTCGTTAGGCAAGTGCATAAAATGCCATCAATACAAACAGAAATATCATGTTTATTTGTCACAGTTCCTCTGGCTTTCTCCCTAGAAATACGAATGTGTAGAGCTGGTGTCTCCATGTGGAACCAATTACTGTATCCAAGCTTAAAATAAAATGTTCTCCGATAAAAAACATTCAAAACAATAAAGTCCGTTGATAATATCCAGAAAACACACACACTGAGGCTGTATTAATAGCTGGGATTGAGTTAGCCAAAACAAATTTGGATACTTTTTCACTTTCATTAAGGTCATATCCGGACAAAGTGGTGTGTAATTTCTATGCAATGCACTGAGAAAATCACAGTAAAAATGGTTTTGGAGAAAAGCAAAGTGTTTTCGTTAGGCAAGTGCATGAAATGTCATCTATACAAACAGATATATCATGTTTGTTTGCCGCAGTCCCAGTAGCTTTCTCCCTAGAAAATACGAATGTGTAGCGCTGGTGTCTCCATGTGGAACCAATTAGTGATTCCAAGCACAAAATTAAATGTTCCCTGATAAAAAACATTCAAAACAATAAAGTCCGTGGAAAATATCAGGAATACAAAAACACAGAGGCTGTAGCAATATCTGGCATTGAGTTAGCCAAAACACAACCGGATATTTCCGGTTTCATCCAGTCATATCTGGACAAACTGGTGTGGAATTTGTATGCAATGGACCGAGAAAATCACAGTAAAAATGGTTGTGGAGAAAAGCAAACTCTTTTCTTTAGGCAAGTCCATAAAATGTCATCTATACAAACAGAAATATCATGTTTGTTTGCCGAACTTCCTCTAGCTTTCTATCTAGAAAATACGAATGTGTGGAGCTGGTGTCCCCTTGATGAACCAATGAGTGTTTCAACGGTAGAAAATTAAATGTTCCCTGATAAAAAACATTCAAAACAATAAAGTCCATCGATAATATCAAGAAAACACAAACACAGAGGCTTTCACAATATTTTGGATTGAGTTAGCCAAAACACAACCGGATATTTCTTGTTTCATCCAGTCATATCCGGACAAACTGGTGTGGAATTCGTATGCAATGGACCGAGAAAATCACAGTAAAATGGTTTTGGAGAAAAGCAAAGTCTTTTCGTTAGGCAAGTGCATAAAATGTCATCTATACAAACAGAAATATCATGTTTGTTTGCCACAGTTCCTCTAGCTTTCTCCCTAGAAAATACGAATGTGTAGTGCTGGTGTCTCCATGTGGAACCAATTACCGATTCCAAGCACAAAATTAAATGTTCCCCGATAAAAAACATTCAAAACAATAAAGTCCGTGGATAATATCAGGAATACAAAAACACAGAGGCTGTAGCAATATCTGGGATTGAGTTAGCCAAAACACAACCGGATATTTCCGGTTTCATCCAGTCATATCTGGACAAACTGGTGTGGAATTCGTATGCAATGGACCGAGAGAATCACAGTAGAAATGGTTTTGGAGAAAAACAAAGTCTTTTCGTTAGACAAGTGCAATTAGTGTTTCTGAGGTGCAAAATTAAATGTTGCCTGATAAAAACATTCAAAACAATACAGTCCATCAATAATATCCAGAAAACACAAACACACAGGCTTTCACAATGTTTTGGATTGAGTTAGCCAAAACTCAACAGTATATTTCTGTTTCATCGAATCATATCCGGACAAACTGGTGTGGAATTCGTATGCAATGGATTGAGAAAATCACAGTAAAAATGATTTTGGAGAAGAGCAAAGTCTTTTCGTTAGGCAAGTGCATAAAATGTCATCAATACAAACAGAAATATCATGTTTATTTGTCACAGTTCCTCTGGCTTTCTCCCTAGAAATACGAATGTGTAGAGCTGGTGTCTCCATGTGGAACCAATTACTGTATCCAAGCTTAAAATAAAATGTTCTCCGATAAAAAACATTCAAAACAATAAAGTCCGTTGATAATATCCAGAAAACACACACACTGAGGCTGTATTAATAGCTGGGATTGAGTTAGCCAAAACAAATCCAGATACTTTTTCACTTTCATTAAGGTCATATCCGGACAAAGTGGTGTGTAATTTCTATGCAATGCACTGAGAAAATCACAGTAAAAATGGTTTTGGAGAAAAGCAAAGACTTTTCGTTAGGCAAGTGCATGAAATGTCATCTATACAAACAGATATATCATGTTTGTTTGCTGCAATCCCAGTAGCTTTCTCCCTAGAAAATACGAATGTGTAGAGCTGGTGTCTCCATGTGGAACCAATTACTGTATCCAAGCTTAAAATAAAATGTTCTCCGATAAAAAACATTCAAAACAATAAAGTCCGTTGATAATATCCAGAAAACACACACACTGAGGCTGTATTAGTAGCTGGGATTGAGTTAGCCAAAACAAATCCGGATACTTTTTCACTTTCATTAAGGTCATATCCGGACAAAGTGGTGTGTAATTTCTATGCAATGCACTGAGAAAATCACAGTAAAAATGGTTTTGGAGAAAAGCAAAGTCTTTTCGTTAGGCAAGTGCATGAAATGTCATCTATACAAACAGATATATCATGTTTGTTTGCCGCAGTCCCAGTAGCTTTCTCCCTAGAAAATACGAATGTGTAGCGCTCGTGTCTCCATGTGGAACCAATTAGTGATTCCAAGCACAAAATTAAATGTTCCCTGATAAAAAACATTCAAAACAATAAAGTCCGTGGAAAATATCAGGAATACAAAAACACAGAGGCTGTAGCAATATCTGGCATTGAGTTAGCCAAAACACAACCGGATATTTCCGGTTTCATCCAGTCATATCTGGACAAACTGGTGTGGAATTTGTATGCAATGGACCGAGAAAATCACAGTAAAAATGGTTGTGGAGAAAAGCAAACTCTTTTCTTTAGGCAAGTCCATAAAATGTCATCTATACAAACAGAAATATCATGTTTGTTTGCCGAACTTCCTCTAGCTTTCTATCTAGAAAATACGAATGTGTGGAGCTGGTGTCCCCTTGATGAACCAATGAGTGTTTCAACGGTAGAAAATTAAATGTTCCCTGATAAAAAACATTCAAAACAATAAAGTCCATCGATAATATCAAGAAAACACAAACACAGAGGCTTTCACAATATTTTGGATTGAGTTAGCCAAAACACAACCGGATATTTCTTGTTTCATCCAGTCATATCCGGACAAACTGGTGTGGAATTCGTATGCAATGGACCGAGAAAATCACAGTAAAATGGTTTTGGAGAAAAGCAAAGTCTTTTCGTTAGGCAAGTGCATAAAATGTCATCTATACAAACAGAAATATCATGTTTGTTTGCCACAGTTCCTCTAGCTTTCTCCCTAGAAAATACGAATGTGTAGTGCTGGTGTCTCCATGTGGAACCAATTACCGATTCCAAGCACAAAATTAAATGTTCCCCGATAAAAAACATTCAAAACAATAAAGTCCGTGGATAATATCAGGAATACAAAAACACAGAGGCTGTAGCAATATCTGGGATTGAGTTAGCCAAAACACAACCGGATATTTCCGGTTTCATCCAGTCATATCTGGACAAACTGGTATGGAATTCGTATGCAATGGACCGAGAGAATCACAGTAGAAATGGTTTTGGAGAAAAGCAAAGTCTTTTCGTTAGGCAAGTGCAATTAGTGTTTCTGAGGTGCAAAATTAAATGTTGCCTGATAAAAACATTCAAAACAATACAGTCCATCAATAATATCCAGAAAACACAAACACACAGGCTTTCACAATGTTTTGGATTGAGTTAGCCAAAACTCAACAGTATATTTCTGTTTCATCGAATCATATCCGGACAAACTGGTGTGGAATTCGTATGCAATGGATTGAGAAAATCACAGTAAAAATGATTTTGGAGAAGAGCAAAGTCTTTTCGTTAGGCAAGTGCATAAAATGTCATCAATACAATCAGAAATATCATGTTTATTTGTCACAGTTCCTCTGGCTTTCTCCCTAGAAATAGGAATGTGTAGAGCTGGTGTCTCCATGTGGAACCAATTACTGTATCCAAGCTTAAAATAAAATGTTCTCCGATAAAAAACATTCAAAACAATAAAGTCCGTTGATAATATCCAGAAAACACACACACTGAGGCTGTATTAATAGCTGGGATTGAGTTAGCCAAAACAAATCCGGATACTTTTTCACTTTCATTAAGGTCACATCCGGACAAAGTGGTGTGTAATTTCTATGCAATGCACTGAGAAAATCACAGTAAAAATGGTTGTGGAGAAAAGCAAAGTCTTTTCATTAGGCAAGTGCATGAAATGTCATCTATACAAACAGATATATCATGTTTGTTTGCCGCAGTCCCAGTAGCTTTCTCCCTAGAAAATACGAATGTGTAGATCTGGTGTCTCCATGTGGAACCAATTAGTGATTCCAAGCACAAAATTAAATGTTCCCTGATAAAAAACATTCAAAACAATAAAGTCCGTGGAAAATATCAGGAATACAAAAACACAGAGGCTGTAGCAATATCTGGCATTGAGTTAGCCAAAACACCACCGGATATTTCCGGTTTCATCCAGTCATATCTGGACAAACTGGTGTGGAATTTGTATGCAATGGACCGAGAAAATCACAGTAAAAATGGTTGTGGAGAAAAGCAAACTCTTTTCTTTAGGCAAGTCCATAAAATGTCATCTATACAAACAGAAATATCATGTTTGTTTGCCGAACTTCCTCTAGCTTTCTATCTAGAAAATACGAATGTGTGGAGCTGGTGTCCCCTTGATGAACCAATGAGTGTTTCAACGGTAGAAAATTAAATGTTCCCTGATAAAACACATTCAAAACAATAAAGTCCATCGATAATATCAAGAAAACACAAACACAGAGGCTTTCACAATATTTCGGATTGAGTTAGCCAAAACACAACCGGATATTTCTTGTTTCATCCAGTCATATCCGGACAAACTGGTGTGGAATTCGTATGCAATGGACCGAGAAAATCACAGTAAAATGGTTTTGGAGAAAAGCAAAGTCTTTTCGTTAGGCAAGTGCATAAAATGTCATCTATACAAACAGAAATATCATGTTTGTTTGCCACAGTTCCTCTAGCTTTCTCCCTAGAAAATACGAATGTGTAGTGCTGGTGTCTCCATGTGGAACCAATTACCGATTCCAAGCACAAAATTAAATGTTCCCCGATAAAAAACATTCAAAACAATAAAGTCCGTGGATAATATCAGGAATACAAAAACACAGAGGCTGTAGCAATATCTGGGATTGAGTTAGCCAAAACACAACCGGATATTTCTGGTTTCATCCAGTCATATCTGGACAAACTGGTATGGAATTCGTATGCAATGGACCGAGAGAATCACAGTAGAAATGGTTTTGGAGAAAAGCAAAGTCTTTTCGTTAGGCAAGTGCAATTAGTGTTTCTGAGGTGCAAAATTAAATGTTGCCTGATAAAAACATTCAAAACAATACAGTCCATCAATAATATCCAGAAAACACAAACACACAGGCTTTCACAATGTTTCGGATTGAGTTAGCCAAAACTCAACAGCATATTTCTGTTTCATCGAATCATATCCGGACAAACTGGTGTGGAATTCGTATGCAATGGATTGAGAAAACCACAGTAAAAATGACTTTGGAGAAGAGCAAAGTCTTTTCGTTAGGCAAGTGCATAAAATGTCATCAATACAAACAGAAATATCATGTTTATTTGTCACAGTTCCTCTGGCTTTCTCCCTAGAAATACAAATGTGTAGAGCTGGTGTCTCCATGTGGAACCAATTACTGTATCCAAGCTTAAAATAAAATGTTCTCCGATAAAAAACATTCAAAACAATAAAGTCCGTTGATAATATCCAGAAAACACACACACTGAGGCTGTATTAATAGCTGGGATTGAGTTAGCCAAAACAAATCCAGATACTTTTTCACTTTCATTAAGGTCATATCCGGACAAAGTGGTGTGTAATTTCTATGCAATGCACTGAGAAAATCACAGTAAAAATGGTTTTGGAGAAAAGCAAAGACTTTTCGTTAGGCAAGTGCATGAAATGTCATCTATACAAACAGATATATCATGTTTGTTTGCTGCAATCCCAGTAGCTTTCTCCCTAGAAAATACGAATGTGTAGAGCTGGTGTCTCCATGTGGAACCAATTACTGTATCCAAGCTTAAAATAAAATGTTCTCCGATAAAAAACATTCAAAACAATAAAGTCCGTTGATAATATCCAGAAAACACACACACTGAGGCTGTATTAATAGCTGGGATTGAGTTAGCCAAAACAAATCCGGATACTTTTTCACTTTCATTAAGGTCATATCCGGACAAAGTGGTGTGTAATTTCTATGCAATGCACTGAGAAAATCACAGTAAAAATGGTTTTGGAGAAAAGCAAAGTCTTTTCGTTAGGCAAGTGCATGAAATGTCATCTATACAAACAGATATATCATGTTTGTTTGCCGCAGTCCCAGTAGCTTTCTCCCAAGAAAATACGAATGTGTAGCGCTGGTGTCTCCATGTGGAACCAATTAGTGATTCCAAGCACAAAATTAAATGTTCCCTGATAAAAAATATTCAAAACAATAAAGTCCGTGGAAAATATCAGGAATACAAAAACACAGAGGCTGTAGCAATATCTGGCATTGAGTTAGCCAAAACACAACCGGATATTTCCGGTTTCATCCAGTCATATCTGGACAAACTGGTATGGAATTCGTATGCAATGGACCGAGAGAATCACAGTAGAAATGGTTTTGGAGAAAAGCAAAGTCTTTTCGTTAGGCAAGTGCAATTAGTGTTTCTGAGGTGCAAAATTAAATGTTGCCTGATAAAAACATTCAAAACAATACAGTCCATCAATAATATCCAGAAAACACAAACACACAGGCTTTCACAATGTTTCGGATTGAGTTAGCCAAAACTCAACAGCATATTTCTGTTTCATCGAATCATATCCGGACAAACTGGTGTGGAATTCGTATGCAATGGATTGAGAAAATCACAGTAAAAATGATTTTGGAGAAGAGCAAAGTCTTTTCGTTAGGCAAGTGCATAAAATGTCATCAATACAAACAGAAATATCATGTTTATTTGTCACAGTTCCTCTGGCTTTCTCCCTAGAAATACGAATGTGTAGAGCTGGTGTCTCCATGTGGAACCAATTACTGTATCCAAGCTTAAAATAAAATGTTCTCCGATAAAAAACATTCAAAACAATAAAGTCCGTTGATAATATCCAGAAAACACACACACTGAGGCTGTATTAATAGCTGGGATTGAGTTAGCCAAAACAAATCCAGATACTTTTTCACTTTCATTAAGGTCATATCCGGACAAAGTGGTGTGTAATTTCTATGCAATGCACTGAGAAAATCACAGTAAAAATGGTTTTGGAGAAAAGCAAAGACTTTTCGTTAGGCAAGTGCATGAAATGTCATCTATACAAACAGATATATCATGTTTGTTTGCTGCAATCCCAGTAGCTTTCTCCCTAGAAAATACGAATGTGTAGAGCAGGTGTCTCCATGTGGAACCAATTACTGTATCCAAGCTTAAAATAAAATGTTCTCCGATAAAAAACATTCAAAACAATAAAGTCCGTTGATAATATCCAGAAAACACACACACTGAGGCTGTATTAATAGCTGGGATTGAGTTAGCCAAAACAAATCCGGATACTTTTTCACTTTCATTAAGGTCATATCCGGACAAAGTGGTGTGTAATTTCTATGCAATGCACTGAGAAAATCACAGTAAAAATGGTTTTGGAGAAAAGCAAAGTCTTTTCGTTAGGCAAGTGCATGAAATGTCATCTATACAAACAGATATATCATGTTTGTTTGCCGCAGTCCCAGTAGCTTTCTCCCTAGAAAATACGAATGTGTAGCGCTGGTGTCTCCATGTGGAACCAATTAGTGATTCCAAGCACAAAATTAAATGTTCCCTGATAAAAAACATTCAAAACAATAAAGTCCGTGGAAAATATCAGGAATACAAAAACACAGAGGCTGTAGCAATATCTGGCATTGAGTTAGCCAAAACACAACCGGATATTTCCGGTTTCATCCAGTCATATCTGGACAAACTGGTGTGGAATTTGTATGCAATGGACCGAGAAAATCACAGTAAAAATGGTTGTGGAGAAAAGCAAACTCTTTTCTTTAGGCAAGTCCATAAAATGTCATCTATACAAACAGAAATATCATGTTTGTTTGCCGAACTTCCTCTAGCTTTCTATCTAGAAAATACGAATGTGTGGAGCTGGTGTCCCCTTGATGAACCAATGAGTGTTTCAACGGTAGAAAATTAAATGTTCCCTGATAAAAAACATTCAAAACAATAAAGTCCATCGATAATATCAAGAAAACACAAACACAGAGGCTTTCACAATATTTTGGATTGAGTTAGCCAAAACACAACCGGATATTTCTTGTTTCATCCAGTCATATCCGGACAAACTGGTGTGGAATTCGTATGCAATGGACCGAGAAAATCACAGTAAAATGGTTTTGGAGAAAAGCAAAGTCTTTTCGTTAGGCAAGTGCATAAAATGTCATCTATACAAACAGAAATATCATGTTTGTTTGCCACAGTTCCTCTAGCTTTCTCCCTAGAAAATACGAATGTGTAGTGCTGGTGTCTCCATGTGGAACCAATTACCGATTCCAAGCACAAAATTAAATGTTCCCCGATAAAAAACATTCAAAACAATAAAGTCCGTGGATAATATCAGGAATACAAAAACACAGAGGCTGTAGCAATATCTGGGATTGAGTTAGCCGAAACACAACCGGATATTTCCGGTTTCATCCAGTCATATCTGGACAAACTGGTGTGGAATTCGTATGCAATGGACCGAGAGAATCACAGTAGAAATGGTTTTGGAGAAAAGCAAAGTCTTTTCGTTAGGCAAGTGCAATTAGTGTTTCTGAGGTGCAAAATTAAATGTTGCCTGATAAAAACATTCAAAACAATACAGTCCATCAATAATATCCAGAAAACACAAACACACAGGCTTTCACAATGTTTCAGATTGAGTTAGCCAAAACTCAACAGTATATTTCTGTTTCATCGAATCATATCCGGACAAACTGGTGTGGAATTCGTATGCAATGGATTGAGAAAATCACAGTAAAAATGATTTTGGAGAAGAGCAAAGTCTTTTCGTTAGGCAAGTGCATAAAATGTCATCAATACAAACAGAAATATCATGTTTATTTGTCACAGTTCCTCTGGCTTTCTCCCTAGAAATAGGAATGTGTAGAGCTGGTGTCTCCATGTGGAACCAATTACTGTATCCAAGCTTAAAATAAAATGTTCTCCGATAAAAAACATTCAAAACAATAAAGTCCGTTGATAATATCCAGAAAACACACACACTGAGGCTGTATTAATAGCTGGGATTGAGTTAGCCAAAACAAATCCGGATACTTTTTCACTTTCATTAAGGTCATATCCGGACAAAGTGGTGTGTAATTTCTATGCAATGCACTGAGAAAATCACAGTAAAAATGGTTTTGGAGAAAAGCAAAGTCTTTTCGTTAGGCAAGTGCATGAAATGTCATCTATACAAACAGATATATCATGTTTGTTTGTCACAGTTCCTCTAGCTTTCTCCCTAGAAAATACGAATGTGTAGTGCTGGTGTCTCCATGTGGAACCAATTACCGATTCCAAGCACAAAATTAAATGTTCCCTGATAAAAAACATTCAAAACAATAAAGTCCGTGGAAAATATCAGGAATACAAAAACACAGAGGCTGTAGCAATATCTGGCATTGAGTTAGCCAAAACACAACCGGATATTTCCGGTTTCATCCAGTCATATCTGGACAAACTGGTGTGGAATTTGTATGCAATGGACCGAGAAAATCACAGTAAAAATGGTTGTGGAGAAAAGCAAACTCTTTTCTTTAGGCAAGTCCATAAAATGTCATCTATACAAACAGAAATATCATGTTTGTTTGCCGAACTTCCTCTAGCTTTCTATCTAGAAAATACGAATGTGTGGAGCTGGTGTCCCCTTGATGAACCAATGAGTGTTTCAACAGTAGAAAATTAAATGTTCCCTGATAAAAAACATTCAAAACAATAAAGTCCATCGATAATATCAAGAAAACACAAACACAGAGGCTTTCACAATATTTTGGATTGAGTTAGCCAAAACACAACCGGATATTTCTTGTTTCATCCAGTCATATCCGGACAAACTGGTGTGGAATTCGTATGCAATGGACCGAGAAAATCACAGTAAAATGGTTTTGGAGAAAAGCAAAGTCTTTTCGTTAGGCAAGTGCATAAAATGTCATCTATACAAACAGAAATATCATGTTTGTTTGCCACAGTTCCTCTAGCTTTCTCCCTAGAAAATACGAATGTGTAGTGCTGGTGTCTCCATGTGGAACCAATTACCGATTCCAAGCACAAAATTAAATGTTCCCCGATAAAAAACATTCATAACAATAAAGTCCGTGGATAATATCAGGAATACAAAAACACAGAGGCTGTAGCAATATCTGGGATTGAGTTAGCCAAAACACAACCGGATATTTCTGGTTTCATCCAGTCATATCTGGACAAACTGGTATGGAATTCGTATGCAATGGACCGAGAGAATCACAGTAGAAATGGTTTTGGAGAAAAGCAAAGTCTTTTCGTTAGGCAAGTGCAATTAGTGTTTCTGAGGTGCAAAATTAAATGTTGCCTGATAAAAACATTCAAAACAATACAGTCCATCAATAATATCCAGAAAACACAAACACACAGGCTTTCACAATGTTTCGGATTGAGTTAGCCAAAACTCAACAGTATATTTCTGTTTCATCGAATCATATCCGGACAAACTGGTGTGGAATTCGTATGCAATGGATTGAGAAAATCACATTAAAAATGATTTTGGAGACGAGCAAAGTCTTTTTGTTAGGCAAGTGCATAAAATGTCATCAATACAAACAGAAATATCATGTTTATTTGTCACAGTTCCTCTGGCTTTCTCCCTAGAAATACGGATGTGTAGAGCTGGTGTCTCCATGTGGAACCAATTACTGTATCCAAGCTTAAAATAAAATGTTCTCCGATAAAAAACATTCAAAACAATAAAGTCCGTTGATAATATCCAGAAAACACACACACTGAGGCTGTATTAATAGCTGGGATTGAGTTAGCCAAAACAAATCCGGATACTTTTTCACTTTCATTAAGGTCATATCCGGACAAAGTGGTGTGTAATTTCTATGCAATGCACTGAGAAAATCACAGTAAAAATGGTTTTGGAGAAAAGCAAAGTCTTTTCGTTAGGCAAGTGCATGAAATGTCATCTATACAAACAGATATATCATGTTTGTTTGCCGCAGTCCCAGTAGCTTTCTCCCTAGAAAATACGAATGTGTAGCGCTGGTGTCTCCATGTGGAACCAATTAGTGATTCCAAGCACAAAATTAAATGTTCCCTGATAAAAAACATTCAAAACAATAAAGTCCGTGGAAAATATCAGGAATACAAAAACACAGAGGCTGTAGCAATATCTGGCATTGAGTTAGCCAAAACACAACCGGATATTTCCGGTTTCATCCAGTCATATCTGGACAAACTGGTGTGGAATTTGTATGCAATGGACCGAGAAAATCACAGTAAAAATGGTTGTGGAGAAAAGCAAACTCTTTTCTTTAGGCAAGTCCATAAAATGTCATCTATACAAACAGAAATATCATGTTTGCCGAACTTCCTCTAGCTTTCTATCTAGAAAATACGAATGTGTGGAGCTGGTGTCCCCTTGATGAACCAATGAGTGTTTCAACGGTAGAAAATTAAATGTTCCCTGATAAAAAACATTCAAAACAATAAAGTCCATCGATAATATCAAGAAAACACAAACACAGAGGCTTTCACAATATTTTGGATTGAGTTAGCCAAAACACAACCGGATATTTCTTGTTTCATCCAGTCATATCCGGACAAACTGGTGTGGAATTCGTATGCAATGGACTGAGAAAATCACAGTAAAATGGTTTTGGAGAAAAGCAAAGTCTTTTCATTAGGCAAGTGCATAAAATGTCATCTATACAAACAGAAATATCATGTTTGTTTGCCACAGTTCCTCTAGCTTTCTCCCTAGAAAATACGAATGTGTAGTGCTGGTGTCTCCATGTGGAACCAATTACCGATTCCAAGCACAAAATTAAATGTTCCCCGATAAAAAACATTCAAAACAATAAAGTCCGTGGATAATATCAGGAATACAAAAACACAGAGGCTGTAGCAATATCTGGGATTGAGTTAGCCAAAACACAACCGGATGGTTTCATCCAGTCATATCTGGACAAACTGGTATGGAATTCGTATGCAATGGACCGAGAGAATCACAGTAGAAATGGTTTTGGAGAAAAGCAAAGTCTTTTCGTTAGGCAAGTGCAATTAGTGTTTCTGAGGTGCAAAATTAAATGTTGCCTGATAAAAACATTCAAAACAATACAGTCCATCAATAATATCCAGAAAACACAAACACACAGGCTTTCACAATGTTTCGGATTGAGTTAGCCAAAACTCAACAGTATATTTCTGTTTCATCGAATCATATCCGGACAAACTGGTGTGGAATTCGTATGCAATGGATTGAGAAAATCACAGTAAAAATGATTTTGGAGAAGAGCAAAGTCTTTTCGTTAGGCAAGTGCATAAAATGTCATCAATACAAACAGAAATATCATGTTTATTTGTCACAGTTCCTCTGGCTTTCTCCCTAGAAATACGGATGTGTAGAGCTGGTGTCTCCATGTGGAACCAATTACAGTATCCAAGCTTAAAATAAAATGTTCTCCGATAAAAAACATTCAAAACAATAAAGTCCGTTGATAATATCCAGAAAACACACACACTGAGGCTGTATTAATAGCTGGGATTGAGTTAGCCAAAACAAATCCGGATACTTTTTCACTTCCATTAAGGTCATATCCGGACAAAGTGGTGTGTAATTTCTATGCAATGCACTGAGAAAATCACAGTAAAAATGGTTTTGGAGAAAAGCAAAGTCTTTTCCTTAGGCAAGTGCATGAAATGTCATCTATACAAACAGATATATCATGTTTGTTTGCCGCAGTCCCAGTAGCTTTCTCCCTAGAAAATACGAATGTGTAGCGCTGGTGTCTCCATGTGGAACCAATTAGTGATTCCAAGCACAAAATTAAATGTTCCCTGATAAAAAACATTCAAAACAATAAAGTCCGTGGAAAATATCAGGAATACAAAAACACAGAGGCTGTAGCAATATCTGGCATTGAGTTAGCCAAAACACAACCGGATATTTCCGGTTTCATCCAGTCATATCTGGACAAACTGGTGTGGAATTTGTATGCAATGGACCGAGAAAATCACAGTAAAAATGGTTGTGGAGAAAAGCAAACTCTTTTCTTTAGGCAAGTCCATAAAATGTCATCTATACAAACAGAAATATCATGTTTGTTTGCCGAACTTCCTCTAGCTTTCTATCTAGAAAATACGAATGTGTGGAGCTGGTGTCCCCTTGATGAACCAATGAGTGTTTCAACGGTAGAAAATTAAATGTTCCCTGATAAAAAACATTCAAAACAATAAAGTCCATCGATAATATCAAGAAAACACAAACACAGAGGCTTTCACAATATTTTGGATTGAGTTAGCCAAAACACAACCGGATATTTCTTGTTTCATCCAGTCATATCCGGACAAACTGGTGTGGAATTCGTATGCAATGGACCGAGAAAATCACAGTAAAATGGTTTTGGAGAAAAGCAAAGTCTTTTCGTTAGGCAAGTGCATAAAATGTCATCTATACAAACAGAAATATCATGTTTGTTTGCCAAACTTCCTCTAGCTTTCTCCCTAGAAAATACGAATGTGTAGTGCTGGTGTCTCCATGTGGAACCAATTACCGATTCCAAGCACAAAATTAAATGTTCCCCGATAAAAAACATTCAAAACAATAAAGTCCGTGGATAATATCAGGAATACAAAAACACAGAGGCTGTAGCAATATCTGGGATTGAGTTAGCCAAAACACAACCGGATATTTCTGGTTTCATCCAGTCATATCTGGACAAACTGGTGTGGAATTCGTATGCAATGGACCGAGAGAATCACAGTAGAAATGGTTTTGGAGAAAAGCAAAGTCTTTTCGTTAGGCAAGTGCAATTAGTGTTTCTGAGGTGCAAAATTAAATGTTGCCTGATAAAAACATTCAAAACAATACAGTCCATCAATAATATCCAGAAAACACAAACACACAGGCTTTCACAATGTTTCGGATTGAGTTAGCCAAAACTCAACAGTATATTTCTGTTTCATCGAATCATATCCGGACAAACTGGTGTGGAATTCGTATGCAATGGATTGAGAAAGCCACAGTAAAAATGACTTTGGAGAAGAGCAAAGTCTTTTCGTTAGGCAAGTGCATAAAATGTCATCAATACAAACAGAAATATCATGTTTATTTGTCACAGTTCCTCTAGCTTTCTCCCTAGAAATACGAATGTGTAGAGCTGGTGTCTCCATGTGGAACCAATTACTGTATCCAAGCTTAAAATAAAATGTTCTCTGATAAAAAGCATTCACAACAATAAAGTCCGTGGATAATATCCAGAAAACACACACACTGAGGCTGTATTAATAGCTGGGATTGAGTTAGCCAAAACAAATCCGGATACTTTTTCACTTTCATTAAGGTCATATCCGGACAAAGTGGTGTGTAATTTCTATGCAATGCACTGAGAAAATCACAGTAAAAATGGTTTTGGAGAAAAGCAAAGTCTTTTCGTTAGGCAAGTGCATGAAATGTCATCTATACAAACAGATATATCATGTTTGTTTGCCGCAGTCCCAGTAGCTTTCTCCCTAGAAAATACGAATGTGTAGCGCTCGTGTCTCCATGTGGAACCAATTAGTGATTCCAAGCACAAAATTAAATGTTCCCTGATAAAAAACATTCAAAACAATAAAGTCCGTGGAAAATATCAGGAATACAAAAACACAGAGGCTGTAGCAATATCTGGCATTGAGTTAGCCAAAACACAACCGGATATTTCCGGTTTCATCCAGTCATATCTGGACAAACTGGTGTGGAATTTGTATGCAATGGACCGAGAAAATCACAGTAAAAATGGTTGTGGAGAAAAGCAAACTCTTTTCTTTAGGCAAGTCCATAAAATGTCATCTATACAAACAGAAATATCATGTTTGTTTGCCGAACTTCCTCTAGCTTTCTATCTAGAAAATACGAATGTGTGGAGCTGGTGTCCGCTTGATGAACCAATGAGTGTTTCAACGGTAGAAAATTAAATGTTCCCTGATAAAAAACATTCAAAACAGTAAAGTCCATCGATAATATCAAGAAAACACAAACACAGAGGCTTTCACAATATTTTGGATTGAGTTAGCCAAAACACAACCGGATATTTCTTGTTTCATCCAGTCATATCCGGACAAACTGGTGTGGAATTCGTATGCAATGGACCGAGAAAATCACAGTAAAATGGTTTTGGAGAAAAGCAAAGTCTTTTCGTTAGGCAAGTGCATGAAATGTCATCTATACAAACAGAAATATCATGTTTGTTTGCCGCAGTCCCAGTAGCTTTCTCCCTAGAAAATACGAATGTGTAGTGCTGGTGTCTCCATGTGGAACCAATTACCGATTCCAAGCACAAAATTAAATGTTCCCCGATAAAAAACATTCAAAACAATAAAGTCCGTGGATAATATCAGGAATACAAAAACACAGAGGCTGTAGCAATATCTGGGATTGAGTTAGCCAAAACACAACCGGATATTTCCAGTTTCATCCAGTCATATCTGGACAAACTGGTGTGGAATTCGTATGCAATGGACCGAGAGAATCACAGTAGAAATGGTTTTGGAGAAAAGCAAAGTCTTTTCGTTAGGCAAGTGCAATTAGTGTTTCTGAGGTGTAAAATTAAATGTTGCCTGATAAAAACATTCAAAACAATACAGTCCATCAATAATATCCAGAAAACACAAACACACAGGCTTTCACAATGTTTCGGATTGAGTTAGCCAAAACTCAACAGCATATTTCTGTTTCATCGAATCATATCCGGACAAACTGGTGTGGAATTCGTATGCAATGGATTGAGAAAACCACAGTAAAAATGACTTTGGAGAAGAGCAAAGTCTTTTCGTTAGGCAAGTGCATAAAATGTCATCAATACAAACAGAAATATCATGTTTATTTGTCACAGTTCCTCTAGCTTTCTCCCTAGAAATACGAATGTGTAGAGCTGGTGTCTCCATGTGGAACCAATTACTGTATCCAAGCTTAAAATAAAATGTTCTCCGATAAAAAGCATTCAAAACAATAAAGTCCGTTGATAATATCCAGAAAACACACACACTGAGGCTGTATTAGTAGCTGGGATTGAGTTAGCCAAAACAAATCCGGATACTTTTTCACTTTCATTAAGGTCATATCCGGACAAAGTGGTGTGTAATTTCTATGCAATGCACTGAGAAAATCACAGTAAAAATGGTTGTGGAGGAAAGCAAATTCTTTTCGTTAGGCAAGTGCATGAAATGTCATCTATACAAACAGATATATCATGTTTGTTTGCCGCAGTCCCAGTAGCTTTCTCCCTAGAAAATACGAATGTGTAGCGCTGGTGTCTCCATGTGGAACCAATTAGTGATTCCAAGCACAAAATTAAATGTTCCCTGATAAAAAACATTCAAAACAATAAAGTCCGTGGAAAATATCAGGAATACAAAAGCACAGAGGCTGTAGCAATATCTGGCATTGAGTTAGCCAAAACACAACCGGATATTTCCGGTTTCATCCAGTCATATCTGGACAAACTGGTGTGGAATTTGTATGCAATGGACCGAGAAAATCACAGTAAAAATGGTTGTGGAGAAAAGCAAACTCTTTTCTTTAGGCAAGTCCATAAAATGTCATCTATACAAACAGAAATATCATGTTTGTTTGCCGAACTTCCTCTAGCTTTCTATCTAGAAAATACGAATGTGTGGAGCTGGTGTCCCCTTGATGAACCAAGGAGTGTTTCAACGGTAGAAAATTAAATGTTCCCTGATAAAAAACATTCAAAACAATAAAGTCCATCGATAATATCAAGAAAACACAAACACAGAGGCTTTCACAATATTTTGGATTGAGTTAGCCAAAACACAACGGGATATTTCTTGTTTCATCCAGTCATATCCGGACAAACTGGTGTGGAATTCGTATGCAATGGACCGAGAAAATCACAGTAAAATGGTTTTGGAGAAAAGCAAAGTCTTTTCGTTAGGCAAGTGCATGAAATGTCATCTGTACAAACAGAAATATCATGTTTGTTTGCCACAGTTCCTCTAGCTTTCTCCCTAGAAAATACGAATGTGTAGTGCTGGTGTCTCCATGTGGAACCAATTACCGATTCCAAGCACAAAATTAAATGTTCCCCGATAAAAAACATTCAAAACAATAAAGTCCGTGGATAATATCAGGAATACAAAAACACAGAGGCTGTAGCAATATCTGGCATTGAGTTAGCCAAAACACAACCGGATATTTCCGGTTTCATCCAGTCATATCTGGACAAACTGGTGTGGAATTCGTATGCAATGGACCGAGAGAATCACAGTAGAAATGGTTTTGGAGAAAAGCAAAGTCTTTTCGTTAGGCAAGTGCAATTAGTGTTTCTGAGGTGCAAAATTAAATGTTGCCTGATAAAAACATTCAAAACAATACAGTCCATCAATAATATCCAGAAAACACAAACACACAGGCTTTCACAATGTTTCGGATTGAGTTAGCCAAAACTCAACAGCATATTTCTGTTTCATCGAATCATATCCGGACAAACTGGTGTGGAATTCGTATGCAATGGATTGAGAAAACCACAGTAAAAATGACTTTGGAGAAGAGCAAAGTCTTTTCGTTAGGCAAGTGCATAAAATGTCATCAATACAAACAGAAATATCATGTTTATTTGTCACAGTTCCTCTAGCTTTCTCCCTAGAAATACGAATGTGTAGAGCTGGTGTCTCCATGTGGAACCAATTACTGTATCCAAGCTTAAAATAAAATGTTCTCCGATAAAAAGCATTCAAAACAATAAAGTCCGTTGATAATATCCAGAAAACACACACACTGAGGCTGTATTAGTAGCTGGGATTGAGTTAGCCAAAACAAATCCGGATACTTTTTCACTTTCATTAAGGTCATATCCGGACAAAGTGGTGTGTAATTTCTATGCAATGCACTGAGAAAATCACAGTAAAAATGGTTGTGGAGGAAAGCAAATTCTTTTCGTTAGGCAAGTGCATGAAATGTCATCTATACAAACAGATATATCATGTTTGTTTGCCGCAGTCCCAGTAGCTTTCTCCCTAGAAAATACGAATGTGTAGCGCTGGTGTCTCCATGTGGAACCAATTAGTGATTCCAAGCACAAAATTAAATGTTCCCTGATAAAAAACATTCAAAACAATAAAGTCCGTGGAAAGTATCAGGAATACAAAAGCACAGAGGCTGTAGCAATATCTGGCATTGAGTTAGCCAAAACACAACCGGATATTTCCGGTTTCATCCAGTCATATCTGGACAAACTGGTGTGGAATTTGTATGCAATGGACCAAGAAAATCACAGTAAAAATGGTTGTGGAGAAAAGCAAACTCTTTTCTTTAGGCAAGTCCATAAAATGTCATCTATACAAACAGAAATATCATGTTTGTTTGCCGAACTTCCTCTAGCTTTCTATCTAGAAAATACGAATGTGTGGAGCTGGTGTCCCCTTGATGAACCAATGAGTGTTTCAACGGTAGAAAATTAAATGTTCCCTGATAAAAAACATTCAAAACAATAAAGTCCATCGATAATATCAAGAAAACACAAACACAGAGGCTTTCACAATATTTTGGATTGAGTTAGCCAAAACACAACCGGATATTTCTTGTTTCATCCAGTCATATCCGGACAAACTGGTGTGGAATTCGTATGCAATGGACCGAGAAAATCACAGTAAAATGGTTTTGGAGAAAAGCAAAGTCTTTTCGTTAGGCAAGTGCATGAAATGTCATCTATACAAACAGAAATATCATGTTTGTTTGCCGCAGTCCCAGTAGCTTTCTCCCTAGAAAATACGAATGTGTAGTGCTGGTGTCTCCATGTGGAACCAATTACCGATTCCAAGCACAAAATTAAATGTTCCCCGATAAAAAACATTCAAAACAATAAAGTCCGTGGATAATATCAGGAATACAAAAACACAGAGGCTGTAGCAATATCTGGGATTGAGTTAGCCAAAACACAACCGGATATTTCCGGTTTCATCCAGTCATATCTGGACAAACTGGTGTGGAATTCGTATGCAATGGACCGAGAGAATCACAGTAGAAATGGTTTTGGAGAAAAGCAAAGTCTTTTCGTTAGGCAAGTGCAATTAGTGTTTCTGAGGTGCAAAATTAAATGTTGCCTGATAAAAACATTCAAAACAATACAGTCCATCAATAATATCCAGAAAACACAAACACACAGGCTTTCACAATGTTTCGGATTGAGTTAGCCAAAACTCAACAGTATATTTCTGTTTCATCGAATCATATCTGGACAAACTGGTGTGGAATTCGTATGCAATGGATTGAGAAAGCCACAGTAAAAATGACTTTGGAGAAGAGCAAAGTCTTTTCGTTAGGCAAGTGCATAAAATGTCATCAATACAAACAGAAATATCATGTTTATTTGTCACAGTTCCTCTAGCTTTCTCCCTAGAAATACGAATGTGTAGAGCTGGTGTCTCCATGTGGAACCAATTACTGTATCCAAGCTTAAAATAAAATGTTCTCTGATAAAAAGCATTCACAACAATAAAGTCCGTGGATAATATCCAGAAAACACACACACTGAGGCTGTATTAGTAGCTGGGATTGAGTTAGCCAAAACAAATCCGGATACTTTTTCACTTTCATTAAGGTCATATCCGGACAAAGTGGTGTGTAATTTCTATGCAATGCACTGAGAAAATCACAGTAAAAATGGTTGTGGAGGAAAGCAAATTCTTTTCGTTAGGCAAGTGCATGAAATGTCATCTATACAAACAGATATATCATGTTTGTTTGCCGCAGTCCCAGTAGCTTTCTCCCTAGAAAATACGAATGTGTAGCGCTGGTGTCTCCATGTGGAACCAATTAGTGATTCCAAGCACAAAATTAAATGTTCCCTGATAAAAAACATTCAAAACAATAAAGTCCGTGGAAAATATCAGGAATACAAAAACACAGAGGCTGTAGCAATATCTGGCATTGAGTTAGCCAAAACACAACCGGATATTTCCGGTTTCATCCAGTCATATCTGGACAAACCGGTGTGGAATTTGTATGCAATGGACCGAGAAAATCACAGTAAAAATGGTTGTGGAGAAAAGCAAACTCTTTTCTTTAGGCAAGTCCATAAAATGTCATCTATACAAACAGAAATATCATGTTTGTTTGCCGAACTTCCTCTAGCTTTCTATCTAGAAAATACGAATGTGTGGAGCTGGTGTCCCCTTGATGAACCAAGGAGTGTTTCAACGGTAGAAAATTAAATGTTCCCTGATAAATAACATTCAAAACAATAAAGTCCATCGATAATATCAAGAAAACACAAACACAGAGGCTTTCACAATATTTTGGATTGAGTTAGCCAAAACACAACGGGATATTTCTTGTTTCATCCAGTCATATCCGGACAAACTGGTGTGGAATTCGTATGCAATGGACCGAGAAAATCACAGTAAAATGGTTTTGGAGAAAAGCAAAGTCTTTTCGTTAGGCAAGTGCATAAAATGTCATCTATACAAACAGAAATATCATGTTTGTTTGCCACAGTTCCTCTAGCTTTCTCCCTAGAAAATACGAATGTGTAGTGCTGGTGTCTCCATGTGGAACCAATTACCGATTCCAAGCACAAAATTAAATGTTCCCCGATAAAAAACATTCAAAACAATAAAGTCCGTGGATAATATCAGGAATACAAAAACACAGAGGCTGTTGCAATATCTGGGATTGAGTTAGCCAAAACACAACCGGATATTTCCGGTTTCATCCAGTCATATCTGGACAAACTGGTGTGGAATTCGTATGCAATGGACCGAGAGAATCACAGTAGAAATGGTTTTGGAGAAAAGCAAAGTCTTTTCGTTAGGCAAGTGCAATTAGTGTTTCTGAGGTGCAAAATTAAATGTTGCCTGATAAAAACATTCAAAACAATACAGTCCATCAATAATATCCAGAAAACACAAACACACAGGCTTTCACAATGTTTCGGATTGAGTTAGCCAAAACTCAACAGCATATTTCTGTTTCATCGAATCATATCCGGACAAACTGGTGTGGAATTCGTATGCAATGGATTGAGAAAACCACAGTAAAAATGATTTTGGAGAAGAGCAAAGTCTTTTCGTTAGGCAAGTGCATAAAATGTCATCAATACAAACAGAAATATCATGTTTATTTGTCACAGTTCCTCTAGCTTTCTCCCTAGAAATACGAATGTGTAGAGCTGGTGTCTCCATGTGGAACCAATTACTGTATCCAAGCTTAAAATAAAATGTTCTCCGATAAAAAACATTCAAAACAATAAAGTCCGTGGATAATATCCAGAAAACACACACACTGAGGCTGTATTAATAGCTGGGATTGAGTTAGCCAAAACAAATCCGGATACTTTTTCACTTTCATTAAGGTCATATCCGGACAAAGTGGTGTGTAATTTCTATGCAATGCACTGAGAAAATCACAGTAAAAATGGTTGTGGAGAAAAGCAAAGTCTTTTCGTTAGGCAAGTGCATGAAATGTCATCTATACAAACAGATATATCATGTTTGTTTGCCGCAGTCCCAGTAGCTTTCTCCCTAGAAATACGAATGTGTAGCGCTGGTGTCTCCATGTGGAACCAATTAGTGATTCCAAGCACAAAATTAAATGTTCCCTGATAAAAAACATTCAAAACAATAAAGTCCGTGGAAAATATCAGGAATACAAAAGCACAGAGGCTGTAGCAATATCTGGCATTGAGTTAGCCAAAACACAACCGGATATTTCCGGTTTCATCCAGTCATATCTGGACAAACCGGTGTGGAATTTGTATGCAATGGACCGAGAAAATCACAGTAAAAATGGTTGTGGAGAAAAGCAAACTCTTTTCTTTAGGCAAGTCCATAAAATGTCATCTATACAAACAGAAATATCATGTTTGTTTGCCGAACTTCCTCTAGCTTTCTATCTAGAAAATACGAATGTGTGGAGCTGGTGTCCCCTTGATGAACCAATGAGTGTTTCAACGGTAGAAAATTAAATGTTCCCTGATAAAAAACATTCAAAACAATAAAGTCCATCGATAATATCAAGAAAACACAAACACAGAGGCTTTCACAATATTTTGGATTGAGTTAGCCAAAACACAACCGGATATTTCTTGTTTCATCCAGTCATATCCGGACAAACTGGTGTGGAATTCGTATGCAATGGACCGAGAAAATCACAGTAAAATGGTTTTGGAGAAAAGCAAAGTCTTTTCGTTAGGCAAGTGCATAAAATGTCATCTATACAAACAGAAATATCATGTTTGTTTGCCAAACTTCCTCTAGCTTTCTCCCTAGAAAATACGAATGTGTAGTGCTGGTGTCTCCATGTGGAACCAATTACCGATTCCAAGCACAAAATTAAATGTTCCCCGATAAAAAACATTCAAAACAATAAAGTCCGTGGATAATATCAGGAATACAAAAACACAGAGGCTGTAGCAATATCTGGGATTGAGTTAGCCAAAACACAACCGGATATTTCCGGTTTCATCCAGTCATATCTGGACAAACTGGTGTGGAATTCGTATGCAATGGACCGAGAGAATCACAGTAGAAATGGTTTTGGAGAAAAGCAAAGTCTTTTCGTTAGGCAAGTGCAATTAGTGTTTCTGAGGTGCAAAATTAAATGTTGCCTGATAAAAACATTCAAAACAATACAGTCCATCAATAATATCCAGAAAACACAAACACACAGGCTTTCACAATGTTTCGGATTCAGTTAGCCAAAACTCAACAGTATATTTCTGTTTCATCGAATCATATCCGGACAAACTGGTGTGGAATTCGTATGCAATGGATTGAGAAAACCACAGTAAAAATGACTTTGGAGAAGAGCAAAGTCTTTTCGTTAGGCAAGTGCATAAAATGTCATCAATACAAACAGAAATATCATGTTTATTTGTCACAGTTCCTCTAGCTTTCTCCCTAGAAATACGAATGTGTAGAGCTGGTGTCTCCATGTGGAACCAATTACTGTATCCAAGCTTAAAAAAAAATGTTCTCCGATAAAAAACATTCAAAACAATAAAGTCCGTGGATAATATCCAGAAAACACACACACTGAGGCTGTATTAATAGCTGGGATTGAGTTAGCCAAAACAAATCCGGATACTTTTTCACTTTCATTAAGGTCATATCCGGACAAAGTGGTGTGTAATTTCTATGCAATGCACTGAGAAAATCACAGTAAAAATGGTTTTGGAGAAAAGCAAAGTCTTTTCGTTAGGCAAGTGCATGAAATGTCATCTATACAAACAGATATATCATGTTTGTTTGCCGCAGTCCCAGTAGCTTTCTCCCTAGAAAATACGAATGTGTAGCGCTGGTGTCTCCATGTGGAACCAATTAGTGATTCCAAGCACAAAATTAAATGTTCCCTGATAAAAAACATTCAAAACAATAAAGTCCGTGGAAAATATCAGGAATACAAAAACACAGAGGCTGTAGCAATATCTGGCATTGAGTTAGCCAAAACACAACCGGATATTTCCGGTTTCATCCAGTCATATCTGGACAAACTGGTGTGGAATTTGTATGCAATGGACCGAGAAAATCACAGTAAAAATGGTTGTGGAGAAAAGCAAACTCTTTTCTTTAGGCAAGTCCATAAAATGTCATCTATACAAACAGAAATATCATGTTTGTTTGCCGAACTTCCTCTAGCTTTCTATCTAGAAAATACGAATGTGTGGAGCTGGTGTCCCCTTGATGAACCAATGAGTGTTTCAACGGTAGAAAATTAAATGTTCCCTGATAAAAAACATTCAAAACAATAAAGTCCATCGATAATATCAAGAAAACACAAACACAGAGGCTTTCACAATATTTTGGATTGAGTTAGCCAAAACACAACCGGATATTTCTTGTTTCATCCAGTCATATCCGGACAAACTGGTGTGGAATTCGTATGCAATGGACCGAGAAAATCACAGTAAAATGGTTTTGGAGAAAAGCAAAGTCTTTTCGTTAGGCAAGTGCATAAAATGTCATCTATACAAACAGATATATCATGTTTGTTTGCCACAGTTCCTCTAGCTTTCTCCCTAGAAAATACGAATGTGTAGTGCTGGTGTCTCCATGTGGAACCAATTACCGATTCCAAGCACAAAATTAAATGTTCCCCGATAAAAAACATTCAAAACAATAAAGTCCGTGGATAATATCAGGAATACAAAAACACAGAGGCTGTAGCAATATCTGGGATTGAGTTAGCCAAAACACAACCGGATATTTCCGGTTTCATCCAGTCATATCTGGACAAACTGGTGTGGAATTCGTATGCAATGGACCGAGAGAATCACAGTAGAAATGGTTTTGGAGAAAAGCAAAGTCTTTTCGTTAGGCAAGTGCAATTAGTGTTTCTGAGGTGCAAAATTAAATGTTGCCTGATAAAAACATTCAAAACAATACAGTCCATCAATAATATCCAGAAAACACAAACACACAGGCTTTCACAATGTTTCGGATTGAGTTAGCCAAAACTCAACAGTATATTTCTGTTTCATCGAAGCATATCCGGACAAACTGGTGTGGAATTCGTATACAATGGATTGAGAAAACCACAGTAAAAATGATTTTGGAGAAGAGCAAAGTCTTTTCGTTAGGCAAGTGCATAAAATGTCATCAATACAAACAGAAATATCATGTTTATTTGTCACAGTTCCTCTAGCTTTCTCCCTAGAAATACGAATGTGTAGAGCTGGTGTCTCCATGTGGAACCAATTACTGTATCCAAGCTTAAAATAAAATGTTCTCCGATAAAAAACATTCAAAACAATAAAGTCCGTGGATAATATCCAGAAAACACACACACTGAGGCTGTATTAATAGCTGGGATTGAGTTAGCCAAAACAAATCCGGATACTTTTTCACTTTCATTAAGGTCATATCCGGACAAAGTGGTGTGTAATTTCTATGCAATGCACTGAGAAAATCACAGTAAAAATGGTTTTGGAGAAAAGCAAAGTCTTTTCGTTAGGCAAGTGCATGAAATGTCATCTATACAAACAGATATATCATGTTTGTTTGCCGCAGTCCCAGTAGCTTTCTCCCTAGAAATACGAATGTGTAGCGCTGGTGTCTCCATGTGGAACCAATTAGTGATTCCAAGCACAAAATTAAATGTTCCCTGATAAAAAACATTCAAAACAATAAAGTCCGTGGAAAATATCAGGAATACAAAAACACAGAGGCTGTAGCAATATCTGGCATTGAGTTAGCCAAAACACAACCGGATATTTCCGGTTTCATCCAGTCATATCTGGACAAACTGGTGTGGAATTTGTATGCAATGGACCGAGAAAATCACAGTAAAAATGGTTGTGGAGAAAAGCAAACTCTTTTCTTTAGGCAAGTCCATAAAATGTCATCTATACAAACAGAAATATCATGTTTGTTTGCCGAACTTCCTCTAGCTTTCTATCTAGAAAATACGAATGTGTGGAGCTGGTGTCCCCTTGATGAACCAATGAGTGTTTCAACGGTAGAAAATTAAATGTTCCCTGATAAAAAACATTCAAAACAATAAAGTCCATCGATAATATCAAGAAAACACAAACACAGAGGCTTTCACAATATTTTGGATTGAGTTAGCCAAAACACAACCGGATATTTCTTGTTTCATCCAGTCATATCCGGACAAACTGGTGTGGAATTCGTATGCAATGGACCGAGAAAATCACAGTAAAATGGTTTTGGAGAAAAGCAAAGTCTTTTCGTTAGGCAAGTGCATAAAATGTCATCTATAGAAACAGAAATATCATGTTTGTTTGCCAAACTTCCTCTAGCTTTCTCCCTAGAAAATACGAATGTGTAGTGCTGGTGTCTCCATGTGGAACCAATTACCAATTCCAAGCACAAAATTAAATGTTCCCCGATAAAAAACATTCAAAACAATAAAGTCCGTGGATAATATCAGGAATACAAAAACACAGAGGCTGTAGCAATATCTGGGATTGAGTTAGCCAAAACACAACCGGATATTTCCGGTTTCATCCAGTCATATCTGGACAAACTGGTGTGGAATTCGTATGCAATGGACCGAGAGAATCACAGTAGAAATGGTTTTGGAGAAAAGCAAAGTCTTTTCGTTAGGCAAGTGCAATTAGTGTTTCTGAGGTGCAAAATTAAATGTTGCCTGATAAAAACATTCAAAACAATACAGTCCATCAATAATATCCAGAAAACACAAACACACAGGCTTTCACAATGTTTCGGATTGAGTTAGCCAAAACTCAACAGTATATTTCTGTTTCATCGAATCATATCCGGACAAACTGGTGTGGAATTCGTATGCAATGGATTGAGAAAACCACAGTAAAAATGATTTTGGAGAAGAGCAAAGTCTTTTCGTTAGGCAAGTGCATAAAATGTCATCAATACAAACAGAAATATCATGTTTATTTGTCACAGTTCCTCTAGCTTTCTCCCTAGAAATACGAATGTGTAGAGCTGGTGTCTCCATGTGGAACCAATTACTGTATCCAAGCTTAAAATAAAATGTTCTCCAATAAAAAACATTCAAAACAATAAAGTCCGTGGTTAATATCCAGAAAACACACACACTGAGGCTGTATTAATAGCTGGGATTGAGTTAGCCAAAACAAATCCGGATACTTTTTCACTTTCATTAAGGTCATATCCGGACAAAGTGGTGTGTAATTTCTATGCAATGCACTGAGAAAATCACAGTAAAAATGGTTTTGGAGAAAAGCAAAGTCTTTTCGTTAGGCAAGTGCATGAAATGTCATCTATACAAACAGATATATCATGTTTGTTTGCCGCAGTCCCAGTAGCTTTCTCCCTAGAAAATACGAATGTGTAGCGCTGGTGTCTCCATGTGGAACCAATTAGTGATTCCAAGCACAAAATTAAATGTTCCCTGATAAAAAACATTCAAAACAATAAAGTCCGTGGAAAATATCAGGAATACAAAAGCACAGAGGCTGTAGCAATATCTGGCATTGAGTTAGCCAAAACACAACCGGATATTTCCGGTTTCATCCAGTCATATCTGGACAAACTGGTGTGGAATTTGTATGCAATGGACCGAGAAAATCACAGTAAAAATGGTTGTGGAGAAAAGCAAACTCTTTTCTTTAGGCAAGTCCATAAAATGTCATCTATACAAACAGAAATATCATGTTTGTTTGCCGAACTTCCTCTAGCTTTCTATCTAGAAAATACGAATGTGTGGAGCTGGTGTCCCCTTGATGAACCAATGAGTGTTTCAACGGTAGAAAATTAAATGTTCCCTGATAAAAAACATTCAAAACAATAAAGTCCATCGATAATATCAAGAAAACACAAACACAGAGGCTTTCACAATATTTTGGATTGAGTTAGCCAAAACACAACCGGATATTTCTTGTTTCATCCAGTCATATCCGGACAAACTGGTGTGGAATTCGTATGCAATGGACCGAGAAAATCACAGTAAAATGGTTTTGGAGAAAAGCAAAGTCTTTTCGTTAGGCAAGTGCATAAAATGTCATCTATAGAAACAGAAATATCATGTTTGTTTGCCAAACTTCCTCTAGCTTTCTCCCTAGAAAATACGAATGTGTAGTGCTGGTGTCTCCATGTGGAACCAATTACCGATTCCAAGCACAAAATTAAATGTTCCCCGATAAAAAACATTCAAAACAATAAAGTCCGTGGATAATATCAGGAATACAAAAACACAGAGGCTGTAGCAATATCTGGGATTGAGTTAGCCAAAACACAACCGGATATTTCCGGTTTCATCCAGTCATATCTGGACAAACTGGTGTGGAATTCGTATGCAATGGACCGAGAGAATCACAGTAGAAATGGTTTTGGAGAAAAGCAAAGTCTTTTCGTTAGGCAAGTGCAATTAGTGTTTCTGAGGTGCAAAATTAAATGTTGCCTGATAAAAACATTCAAAACAATACAGTCCATCAATAATATCCAGAAAACACAAACACACAGGCTTTCACAATGTTTCGGATTGAGTTAGCCAAAACTCAACAGTATATTTCTGTTTCATCGAATCATATCCGGACAAACTGGTGTGGAATTCGTATGCAATGGATTGAGAAAGCCACAGTAAAAATGACTTTGGAGAAGAGCAAAGTCTTTTCGTTAGGCAAGTGCATAAAATGTCATCAATACAAACAGAAATATCATGTTTATTTGTCACAGTTCCTCTAGCTTTCTCCCTAGAAATACGAATGTGTAGAGCTGGTGTCTCCATGTGGAACCAATTACTGTATCCAAGCTTAAAATAAAATGTTCTCTGATAAAAAGCATTCACAACAATAAAGTCCGTTGATAATATCCAGAAAACACACACACTGAGGCTGTATTAGTAGCTGGGATTGAGTTAGCCAAAACAAATCCGGATACTTTTTCACTTTCATTAAGGTCATATCCGGACAAAGTGGTGTGTAATTTCTATGCAATGCACTGAGAAAATCACAGTAAAAATGGTTTTGGAGGAAAGCAAATTCTTTTCATTAGGCAAGTGCATGAAATGTCATCTATACAAACAGATATATCATGTTTGTTTGCCGCAGTCCCAGTAGCTTTCTCCCTAGAAAATACGAATGTGTAGTGCTGGTGTCTCCATGTGGAACCAATTAGTGATTCCAAGCACAAAATTAAATGTTCCCTGATAAAAAACATTCAAAACAATAAAGTCCGTGGAAAATATCAGGAATACAAAAACACAGAGGCTGTAGAAATATCTGGCATTGAGTTAGCCAAAACACAACCGGATATTTCCGGTTTCATCCAGTCATATCTGGACAAACTGGTGTGGAATTTGTATGCAATGGACCGAGAAAATCACAGTAAAAATGGTTGTGGAGAAAAGCAAACTCTTTTCTTTAGGCAAGTCCATAAAATGTCATCTATACAAACAGAAATATCATGTTTGTTTGCCGAACTTCCTCTAGCTTTCTATCTAGAAAATACGAATGTGTGGAGCTGGTGTCCCCTTGATGAACCAAGGAGTGTTTCAACGGTAGAAAATTAAATGTTCCCTGATAAAAAACATTCAAAACAATAAAGTCCATCGATAATATCAAGAAAACACAAACACAGAGGCTTTCACAATATTTTGTATTGAGTTAGACAAAACACAACCGGATATTTCTTGTTTCATCCAGTCATATCCGGACAAACTGGTGTGGAATTCGTATGCAATGGACCGAGAAAATCACAGTAAAATGGTTTTGGAGAAAAGCAAAGTCTTTTCGTTAGGCAAGTGCATAAAATGTCATCTATACAAACAGAAATATCATGTTTGTTTGCCACAGTTCCTCTAGCTTTCTCCCTAGAAAATACGAATGTGTAGTGCTGGTGTCTCCATGTGGAACCAATTACCGATTCCAAGCACAAAATTAAATGTTCCCCGATAAAAAACATTCAAAACAATAAAGTCCGTGGATAATATCAGGAATACAAAAACACAGAGGCTGTAGCAATATCTGGGATTGAGTTAGCCAAAACACAACCGGATATTTCCGGTTTCATCCAGTCATATCTGGACAAACTGGTGTGGAATTCGTATGCAATGGACCGAGAGAATCACAGTAGAAATGGTTTTGGAGAAAAGCAAAGTCTTTTCGTTAGGCAAGTGCAATTAGTGTTTCTGAGGTGCAAAATTAAATGTTGCCTGATAAAAACATTCAAAACAATACAGTCCATCAATAATATCCAGAAAACACAAACACACAGGCTTTCACAATGTTTCGGATTCAGTTAGCCAAAACTCAACAGCATATTTCTGTTTCATCGAAGCATATCCGGACAAACTGGTGTGGAATTCGTATGCAATGGATTGAGAAAACCACAGTAAAAATGACTTTGGAGAAGAGCAAAGTCTTTTCGTTAGGCAAGTGCATAAAATGTCATCAATACAAACAGAAATATCATGTTTATTTCTCACAGTTCCTCTAGCTTTCTCCCTAGAAATACGAATGTGTAGAGCTGGTGTCTCCATGTGGAACCAATTACAGTTTCCAAGCTTAAAATAAAATGTTCTCCGATAAAAAACATTCAAAACAATAAAGTCCGTGGATAATATCCAGAAAACACACACACTGAGGCTGTATTAATAGCTGGGATTGAGTTAGCCAAAACAAATCCGGATACTTTTTCACTTTCATTAAGGTCATATCCGGACAAAGTGGTGTGTAATTTCTATGCAATGCACTGAGAAAATCACAGTAAAAATGGTTGTGGAGAAAAGCAAAGTCTTTTCGTTAGGCAAGTGCATGAAATGTCATCTATACAAACAGATATATCATGTTTGTTTGCCGCAGTCCCAGTAGCTTTCTCCCTAGAAAATACGAATGTGTAGCGCTGGTGTCTCCATGTGGAACCAATTAGTGATTCCAAGCACAAAATTAAATGTTCCCTGATAAAAAACATTCAAAACAATAAAGTCCGTGGAAAATATCAGGAATACAAAAACACAGAGGCTGTAGCAATATCTGGCATTGAGTTAGCCAAAACACAACCGGATATTTCCGGTTTCATCCAGTCATATCTGGACAAACTGGTGTGGAATTTGTATGCAATGGACCGAGAAAATCACAGTAAAAATGGTTGTGGAGAAAAGCAAACTCTTTTCTTTAGGCAAGTCCATAAAATGTCATCTATACAAACAGAAATATCATGTTTGTTTGCCGAACTTCCTCTAGCTTTCTATCTAGAAAATACGAATGTGTGGATTGGTGTCCCCTTGATGAACCAATGAGTGTTTCAACGGTAGAAAATTAAATGTTCCCTGATAAAAAACATTCAAAACAATAAAGTCCATCGATAATATCAAGAAAACACAAACACAGAGGCTTTCACAATATTTTGGATTGAGTTAGCCAAAACACAACCGGATATTTCTTGTTTCATCCAGTCATATCCGGACAAACTGGTGTGGAATTCGTATGCAATGGACCGAGAAAATCACAGTAAAATGGTTTTGGAGAAAAGCAAAGTCTTTTCGTTAGGCAAGTGCATAAAATGTCATCTATACAAACAGAAATATCATGTTTGTTTGCCACAGTTCCTCTAGCTTTCTCTCTAGAAAATACGAATGTGTAGTGCTGGTGTCTCCATGTGGAACCAATTACCGATTCCAAGCACAAAATTAAATGTTCGCCGATAAAAACATTCAAAACAATAAAGTCCGTGGATAATATCAGGAATACAAAAACACAGAGGCTGTAGCAATATCTGGGATTGAGTTAGCCAAAACACAACCGGACATTTCCGGTTTCATCCAGTCATATCTGGACAAACTGGTGTGGAATTCGTATGCAATGGACCGAGAGAATCACAGTAGAAATGGTTTTGGAGAAAAGCAAAGTCTTTTCGTTAGGCAAGTGCAATTAGTGTTTCTGAGGTGCAAAATTAAATGTTGCCTGATAAAAACATTCAAAACAATACAGTCCATCAATAATATCCAGAAAACACAAACACACAGGCTTTCACAATGTTTCGGATTGAGTTAGCCAAAACTCAACAGCATATTTCTGTTTCATCGAATCATATCCGGACAAACTGGTGTGGAATTCGTATGCAATGGATTGAGAAAACCACAGTAAAAATGACTTTGGAGAAGAGCAAAGTCTTTTCGTTAGGCAAGTGCATAAAATGTCATCAATACAAACAGAAATATCATGTTTATTTCTCACAGTTCCTCTAGCTTTCTCCCTAGAAATACGAATGTGTAGAGCTGGTGTCTCCATGTGGAACCAATTACTGTATCCAAGCTTAAAATAAAATGTTCTCCGATAAAAAGCATTCAAAACAATAAAGTCCGTTGATAATATCCAGAAAACACACACACTGAGGCTGTATTAATAGCTGGGATTGAGTTAGCCAAAACAAATCCGGATACTTTTTCACTTTCATTAAGGTCATATCCGGACAAAGTGGTGTGTAATTTCTATGCAATGCACTGAGAAAATCACAGTAAAAATGGTTTTGGAGGAAAGCAAATTCTTTTCGTTAGGCAAGTGCATGAAATGTCATCTATACAAACAGATATATCATGTTTGTTTGCCGCAGTCCCAGTAGCTTTCTCCCTAGAAAATACGAATGTGTAGCGCTGGTGTCTCCATGTGGAACCAATTAGTGATTCCAAGCACAAAATTAAATGTTCCCTGATAAAAAACATTCAAAACAATAAAGTCCGTGGAAAATATCAGGAATACAAAAACACAGAGGCTGTAGCAATATCTGGCATTGAGTTAGCCAAAACACAACCGGATATTTCCGGTTTCATCCAGTCATATCTGGACAAACTGGTGTGGAATTTGTATGCAATGGACCGAGAAAATCACAGTAGAAATGGTTTTGGAGAAAAGCAAACTCTTTTCTTTAGGCAAGTCCATAAAATGTCATCTATACAAACAGAAATATCATGTTTGTTTGCCGAACTTCCTCTAGCTTTCTATCTAGAAAATACGAATGTGTGGAGCTGGTGTCCCCTTGATGAACCAATGAGTGTTTCAACGGTAGAAAATTAAATGTTCCCTGATAAAAAACATTCAAAACAATAAAGTCCATCGATAATATCAAGAAAACACAAACACAGAGGCTTTCACAATATTTTGGATTGAGTTAGCCAAAACACAACCGGATATTTCTTGTTTCATCCAGTCATATCCGGACAAACTGGTGTGGAATTCGTATGCAATGGACCGAGAAAATCACAGTAAAATGGTTTTGGAGAAAAGCAAAGTCTTTTCGTTAGGCAAGTGCATAAAATGTCATCTATACAAACAGAAATATCATGTTTGTTTGCCACAGTTCCTCTAGCTTTCTCCCTAGAAAATACGAATGTGTAGTGCTGGTGTCTCCATGTGGAACCAATTACCGATTCCAAGCACAAAATTAAATGTTCCCCGATAAAAAACATTCAAAACAATAAAGTCCGTGGATAATATCAGGAATACAAAAACACAGAGGCTGTAGCAATATCTGGGATTGAGTTAGCCAAAACACAACCGGATATTTCCAGTTTCATCCAGTCATATCTGGACAAACTGGTGTGGAATTCGTATGCAATGGACCGAGAGAATCACAGTAGAAATGGTTTTGGAGAAAAGCAAAGTCTTTTCGTTAGGCAAGTGCAATTAGTGTTTCTGAGGTGCAAAATTAAATGTTGCCTGATAAAAACATTCAAAACAATACAGTCCATCAATAATATCCAGAAAACACAAACACACAGGCTTTCACAATGTTTCGGATTGAGTTAGCCAAAACTCAACAGCATATTTCTGTTTCATCGAATCATATCCGGACAAACTGGTGTGGAATTCGTATGCAATGGATTGAGAAAACCACAGTAAAAATGATTTTGGAGAAGAGCAAAGTCTTTTCGTTAGGCAAGTGCATAAAATGTCATCAATACAAACAGAAATATCATGTTTATTTGTCACAGTTCCTCTAGCTTTCTCCCTAGAAATACGAATGTGTAGAGCTGGTGTCTCCATGTGGAACCAATTACTGTATCCAAGCTTAAAATAAAATGTTCTCCGATAAAAAGCATTCAAAACAATAAAGTCCGTTGATAATATCCAGAAAACACACACACTGAGGCTGTATTAGTAGCTGGGATTGAGTTAGCCAAAACAAATCCGGATACTTTTTCACTTTCATTAAGGTCATATCCGGACAAAGTGGTGTGTAATTTCTATGCAATGCACTGAGAAAATCACAGTAAAAATGGTTTTGGAGGAAAGCAAATTCTTTTCGTTAGGCAAGTGCATGAAATGTCATCTATACAAACAGATATATCATGTTTGTTTGCCGCAGTCCCAGTAGCTTTCTCCCTAGAAAATACGAATGTGTAGCGCTGGTGTCTCCATGTGGAACCAATTAGTGATTCCAAGCACAAAATTAAATGTTCCCTGATAAAAAACATTCAAAACAATAAAGTCCGTGGAAAATATCAGGAATACAAAAACACAGAGGCTGTAGCAATATCTGGCATTGAGTTAGCCAAAACACAACCGGATATTTCCGGTTTCATCCAGTCATATCTGGACAAACTGGTGTGGAATTTGTATGCAATGGACCGAGAAAATCACAGTAAAAATGGTTGTGGAGAAAAGCAAACTCTTTTCTTTAGGCAAGTCCATAAAATGTCATCTATACAAACAGAAATATCATGTTTGTTTGCCGAACTTCCTCTAGCTTTCTATCTAGAAAATACGAATGTGTGGAGCTGGTGTCCCCTTGATGAACCAATGAGTGTTTCAACGGTAGAAAATTAAATGTTCCCTGATAAAAAACATTCAAAACAATAAAGTCCATCGATAATATCAAGAAAACACAAACACAGAGGCTTTCACAATATTTTGGATTGAGTTAGCCAAAACACAACCGGATATTTCTTGTTTCATCCAGTCATATCCGGACAAACTGGTGTGGAATTC
Source organism: Lepus europaeus (assembly GCF_033115175.1). Taxonomy (NCBI): domain Eukaryota; kingdom Metazoa; phylum Chordata; class Mammalia; order Lagomorpha; family Leporidae; genus Lepus; species Lepus europaeus. The sequence continues at coordinate 1,289,921 of NW_026909158.1, read as the reverse complement.
GTATGCAATGGACCGAGAAAATCACAGTAAAATGGTTTTGGAGAAAAGCAAAGTCTTTTCGTTAGGCAAGTGCATGAAATGTCATCTATACAAACAGAAATATCATGTTTGTTTGCCGCAGTCCCAGTAGCTTTCTCCCTAGAAAATACGAATGTGTAGTGCTGGTGTCTCCATGTGGAACCAATTACCGATTCCAAGCACAAAATTAAATGTTCCCCGATAAAAAACATTCAAAACAATAAAGTCCGTGGATAATATCAGGAATACAAAAACACAGAGGCTGTAGCAATATCTGGGATTGAGTTAGCCAAAACACAACCGGATATTTCCGGTTTCATCCAGTCATATCTGGACAAACTGGTGTGGAATTCGTATGCAATGGACCGAGAGAATCACAGTAGAAATGGTTTTGGAGAAAAGCAAAGTCTTTTCGTTAGGCAAGTGCAATTAGTGTTTCTGAGGTGCAAAATTAAATGTTGCCTGATAAAAACATTCAAAACAATACAGTCCATCAATAATATCCAGAAAACACAAACACACAGGCTTTCACAATGTTTCGGATTGAGTTAGCCAAAACTCAACAGTATATTTCTGTTTCATCGAATCATATCCGGACAAACTGGTGTGGAATTCGTATGCAATGGATTGAGAAAGCCACAGTAAAAATGACTTTGGAGAAGAGCAAAGTCTTTTCGTTAGGCAAGTGCATAAAATGTCATCAATACAAACAGAAATATCATGTTTATTTGTCACAGTTCCTCTAGCTTTCTCCCTAGAAATACGAATGTGTAGAGCTGGTGTCTCCATGTGGAACCAATTACTGTATCCAAGCTTAAAATAAAATGTTCTCTGATAAAAAGCATTCACAACAATAAAGTCCGTTGATAATATCCAGAAAACACACACACTGAGGCTGTATTAGTAGCTGGGATTGAGTTAGCCAAAACAAATCCGGATACTTTTTCACTTTCATTAAGGTCATATCCGGACAAAGTGGTGTGTAATTTCTATGCAATGCACTGAGAAAATCACAGTAAAAATGGTTTTGGAGGAAAGCAAATTCTTTTCGTTAGGCAAGTGCATGAAATGTCATCTATACAAACAGATATATCATGTTTGTTTGCCGCAGTCCCAGTAGCTTTCTCCCTAGAAAATACGAATGTGTAGTGCTGGTGTCTCCATGTGGAACCAATTAGTGATTCCAAGCACAAAATTAAATGTTCCCTGATAAAAAACATTCAAAACAATAAAGTCCGTGGAAAATATCAGGAATACAAAAACACAGAGGCTGTAGCAATATCTGGCATTGAGTTAGCCAAAACACAACCGGATATTTCCGGTTTCATCCAGTCATATCTGGACAAACTGGTGTGGAATTTGTATGCAATGGACCGAGAAAATCACAGTAAAAATGGTTGTGGAGAAAAGCAAACTCTTTTCTTTAGGCAAGTCCATAAAATGTCATCTATACAAACAGAAATATCATGTTTGTTTGCCGAACTTCCTCTAGCTTTCTATCTAGAAAATACGAATGTGTGGAGCTGGTGTCCCCTTGATGAACCAAGGAGTGTTTCAACGGTAGAAAATTAAATGTTCCCTGATAAAAAACATTCAAAACAATAAAGTCCATCGATAATATCAAGAAAACACAAACACTCAGGCTTTCACAATATTTTGTATTGAGTTAGCCAAAACACAACCGGATATTTCTTGTTTCATCCAGTCATATCCGGACAAACTGGTGTGGAATTCGTATGCAATGGACCGAGATAATCACAGTAAAATGGTTTTGGAGAAAAGCAAAGTCTTTTCGTTAGGCAAGTGCATAAAATGTCATCTATACAAACAGAAATATCATGTTTGTTTGCCACAGTTCCTCTAGCTTTCTCCCTAGAAAATACGAATGTGTAGTGCTGGTGTCTCCATGTGGAACCAATTACCGATTCCAAGCACAAAATTAAATGTTCCCCGATAAAAAACATTCAAAACAATAAAGTCCGTGGATAATATCAGGAATACAAAAACACAGAGGCTGTAGCAATATCTGGGATTGAGTTAGCCAAAACAAAACCGGATATTTCCGGTTTCATCCAGTCATATCTGGACAAACTGGTGTGGAATTCGTATGCAATGGACCGAGAGAATCACAGTAGAAATGGTTTTGGAGAAAAGCAAAGTCTTTTCGTTAGGCAAGTGCAATTAGTGTTTCTGAGGTGCAAAATTAAATGTTGCCTGATAAAAACATTCAAAACAATACAGTCCATCAATAATATCCAGAAAACACAAACACACAGGCTTTCACAATGTTTCGGATTCAGTTAGCCAAAACTCAACAGCATATTTCTGTTTCATCGAATCATATCCGGACAAACTGGTGTGGAATTCGTATGCAATGGATTGAGAAAACCACAGTAAAAATGACTTTGGAGAAGAGCAAAGTCTTTTCGTTAGGCAAGTGCATAAAATGTCATCAATACAAACAGAAATATCATGTTTATTTGTCACAGTTCCTCTAGCTTTCTCCCTAGAAATACGAATGTGTAGAGCTGGTGTCTCCATGTGGAACCAATTACAGTTTCCAAGCTTAAAATAAAATGTTCTCCGATAAAAAACATTCAAAACAATAAAGTCCGTGGATAATATCCAGAAAACACACACACTGAGGCTGTATTAATAGCTGGGATTGAGTTAGCCAAAACAAATCCGGATACTTTTTCACTTTCATTAAGGTCATATCCGGACAAAGTGGTGTGTAATTTCTATGCAATGCACTGAGAAAATCACAGTAAAAATGGTTGTGGAGAAAAGCAAAGTCTTTTCGTTAGGCAAGTGCATGAAATGTCATCTATACAAACAGATATATCATGTTTGTTTGCCGCAGTCCCAGTAGCTTTCTCCCTAGAAAATACGAATGTGTAGCGCTGGTGTCTCCATGTGGAACCAATTAGTGATTCCAAGCACAAAATTAAATGTTCCCTGATAAAAAACATTCAAAACAATAAAGTCCGTGGAAAATATCAGGAATACAAAAACACAGAGGCTGTAGCAATATCTGGCATTGAGTTAGCCAAAACACAACCGGATATTTCCGGTTTCATCCAGTCATATCTGGACAAACTGGTGTGGAATTTGTATGCAATGGACCGAGAAAATCACAGTAAAAATGGTTGTGGAGAAAAGCAAACTCTTTTCTTTAGGCAAGTCCATAAAATGTCATCTATACAAACAGAAATATCATGTTTGTTTGCCGAACTTCCTCTAGCTTTCTATCTAGAAAATACGAATGTGTGGAGCTGGTGTCCCCTTGATGAACCAATGAGTGTTTCAACGGTAGAAAATTAAATGTTCCCTGATAAAAAACATTCAAAACAATAAAGTCCATCGATAATATCAAGAAAACACAAACACAGAGGCTTTCACAATATTTTGGATTGAGTTAGCCAAAACACAACCGGATATTTCTTGTTTCATCCAGTCATATCCGGACAAACTGGTGTGGAATTTGTATGCAATGGACCGAGAAAATCACAGTAAAATGGTTTTGGAGAAAAGCAAAGTCTTTTCGTTAGGCAAGTGCATAAAATGTCATCTATACAAACAGAAATATCATGTTTGTTTGCCACAGTTCCTCTAGCTTTCTCCCTAGAAAATACGAATGTGTAGTGCTGGTGTCTCCATGTGGAACCAATTACCGATTCCAAGCACAAAATTAAATGTTCGCCGATAAAAACATTCAAAACAATAAAGTCCGTGGATAATATCAGGAATACAAAAACACAGAGGCTGTAGCAATATCTGGGATTGAGTTAGCCAAAACACAACCGGACATTTCCGGTTTCATCCAGTCATATCTGGACAAACTGGTGTGGAATTCGTATGCAATGGACCGAGAGAATCACAGTAGAAATGGTTTTGGAGAAAAGCAAAGTCTTTTCGTTAGGCAAGTGCAATTAGTGTTTCTGAGGTGCAAAATTAAATGTTGCCTGATAAAAACATTCAAAACAATACAGTCCATCAATAATATCCAGAAAACACAAACACACAGGCTTTCACAATGTTTCGGATTGAGTTAGCCAAAACTCAACAGCATATTTCTGTTTCATCGAATCATATCCGGACAAACTGGTGTGGAATTCGTATGCAATGGATTGAGAAAACCACAGTAAAAATGACTTTGGAGAAGAGCAAAGTCTTTTCGTTAGGCAAGTGCATAAAATGTCATCAATACAAACAGAAATATCATGTTTATTTCTCACAGTTCCTCTAGCTTTCTCCCTAGAAATACGAATGTGTAGAGCTGGTGTCTCCATGTGGAACCAATTACTGTATCCAAGCTTAAAATAAAATGTTCTCCGATAAAAAGCATTCAAAACAATAAAGTCCGTTGATAATATCCAGAAAACACACACACTGAGGCTGTATTAATAGCTGGGATTGAGTTAGCCAAAACAAATCCGGATACTTTTTCACTTTCATTAAGGTCATATCCGGACAAAGTGGTGTGTAATTTCTATGCAATGCACTGAGAAAATCACAGTAAAAATGGTTTTGGAGGAAAGCAAATTCTTTTCGTTAGGCAAGTGCATGAAATGTCATCTATACAAACAGATATATCATGTTTGTTTGCCGCAGTCCCAGTAGCTTTCTCCCTAGAAAATACGAATGTGTAGCGCTGGTGTCTCCATGTGGAACCAATTAGTGATTCCAAGCACAAAATTAAATGTTCCCTGATAAAAAACATTCAAAACAATAAAGTCCGTGGAAAATATCAGGAATACAAAAACACAGAGGCTGTAGCAATATCTGGCATTGAGTTAGCCAAAACACAACCGGATATTTCCGGTTTCATCCAGTCATATCTGGACAAACTGGTGTGGAATTTGTATGCAATGGACCGAGAAAATCACAGTAAAAATGGTTGTGGAGAAAAGCAAACTCTTTTCTTTAGGCAAGTCCATAAAATGTCATCTATACAAACAGAAATATCATGTTTGTTTGCCGAACTTCCTCTAGCTTTCTATCTAGAAAATACGAATGTGTGGAGCTGGTGTCCCCTTGATGAACCAATGAGTGTTTCAACGGTAGAAAATTAAATGTTCCCTGATAAAAAACATTCAAAACAATAAAGTCCATCGATAATATCAAGAAAACACAAACACAGAGGCTTTCACAATATTTTGGATTGAGTTAGCCAAAACACAACCGGATATTTCTTGTTTCATCCAGTCATATCCGGACAAACTGGTGTGGAATTCGTATGCAATGGACCGAGAAAATCACAGTAAAATGGTTTTGGAGAAAAGCAAAGTCTTTTCGTTAGGCAAGTGCATAAAATGTCATCTATACAAACAGAAATATCATGTTTGTTTGCCACAGTTCCTCTAGCTTTCTCCCTAGAAAATACGAATGTGTAGTGCTGGTGTCTCCATGTGGAACCAATTACCGATTCCAAGCACAAAATTAAATGTTCCCCGATAAAAAACATTCAAAACAATAAAGTCCGTGGATAATATCAGGAATACAAAAACACAGAGGCTGTAGCAATATCTGGGATTGAGTTAGCCAAAACACAACCGGATATTTCCAGTTTCATCCAGTCATATCTGGACAAACTGGTGTGGAATTCGTATGCAATGGACCGAGAGAATCACAGTAGAAATGGTTTTGGAGAAAAGCAAAGTCTTTTCGTTAGGCAAGTGCAATTAGTGTTTCTGAGGTGCAAAATTAAATGTTGCCTGATAAAAACATTCAAAACAATACAGTCCATCAATAATATCCAGAAAACACAAACACACAGGCTTTCACAATGTTTCGGATTGAGTTAGCCAAAACTCAACAGCATATTTCTGTTTCATCGAATCATATCCGGACAAACTGGTGTGGAATTCGTATGCAATGGATTGAGAAAACCACAGTAAAAATGATTTTGGAGAAGAGCAAAGTCTTTTCGTTAGGCAAGTGCATAAAATGTCATCAATACAAACAGAAATATCATGTTTATTTGTCACAGTTCCTCTAGCTTTCTCCCTAGAAATACGAATGTGTAGAGCTGGTGTCTCCATGTGGAACCAATTACTGTATCCAAGCTTAAAATAAAATGTTCTCCGATAAAAAGCATTCAAAACAATAAAGTCCGTTGATAATATCCAGAAAACACACACACTGAGGCTGTATTAGTAGCTGGGATTGAGTTAGCCAAAACAAATCCGGATACTTTTTCACTTTCATTAAGGTCATATCCGGACAAAGTGGTGTGTAATTTCTATGCAATGCACTGAGAAAATCACAGTAAAAATGGTTTTGGAGGAAAGCAAATTCTTTTCGTTAGGCAAGTGCATGAAATGTCATCTATACAAACAGATATATCATGTTTGTTTGCCGCAGTCCCAGTAGCTTTCTCCCTAGAAAATACGAATGTGTAGCGCTGGTGTCTCCATGTGGAACCAATTAGTGATTCCAAGCACAAAATTAAATGTTCCCTGATAAAAAACATTCAAAACAATAAAGTCCGTGGAAAATATCAGGAATACAAAAACACAGAGGCTGTAGCAATATCTGGCATTGAGTTAGCCAAAACACAACCGGATATTTCCGGTTTCATCCAGTCATATCTGGACAAACTGGTGTGGAATTTGTATGCAATGGACCGAGAAAATCACAGTAAAAATGGTTGTGGAGAAAAGCAAACTCTTTTCTTTAGGCAAGTCCATAAAATGTCATCTATACAAACAGAAATATCATGTTTGTTTGCCGAACTTCCTCTAGCTTTCTATCTAGAAAATACGAATGTGTGGAGCTGGTGTCCCCTTGATGAACCAATGAGTGTTTCAACGGTAGAAAATTAAATGTTCCCTGATAAAAAACATTCAAAACAATAAAGTCCATCGATAATATCAAGAAAACACAAACACAGAGGCTTTCACAATATTTTGGATTGAGTTAGCCAAAACACAACCGGATATTTCTTGTTTCATCCAGTCATATCCGGACAAACTGGTGTGGAATTCGTATGCAATGGACCGAGAAAATCACAGTAAAATGGTTTTGGAGAAAAGCAAAGTCTTTTCGTTAGGCAAGTGCATGAAATGTCATCTATACAAACAGAAATATCATGTTTGTTTGCCGCAGTCCCAGTAGCTTTCTCCCTAGAAAATACGAATGTGTAGTGCTGGTGTCTCCATGTGGAACCAATTACCGATTCCAAGCACAAAATTAAATGTTCCCCGATAAAAAACATTCAAAACAATAAAGTCCGTGGATAATATCAGGAATACAAAAACACAGAGGCTGTAGCAATATCTGGGATTGAGTTAGCCAAAACACAACCGGATATTTCCGGTTTCATCCAGTCATATCTGGACAAACTGGTGTGGAATTCGTATGCAATGGACCGAGAGAATCACAGTAGAAATGGTTTTGGAGAAAAGCAAAGTCTTTTCGTTAGGCAAGTGCAATTAGTGTTTCTGAGGTGCAAAATTAAATGTTGCCTGATAAAAACATTCAAAACAATACAGTCCATCAATAATATCCAGAAAACACAAACACACAGGCTTTCACAATGTTTCGGATTGAGTTAGCCAAAACTCAACAGTATATTTCTGTTTCATCGAATCATATCCGGACAAACTGGTGTGGAATTCGTATGCAATGGATTGAGAAAGCCACAGTAAAAATGACTTTGGAGAAGAGCAAAGTCTTTTCGTTAGGCAAGTGCATAAAATGTCATCAATACAAACAGAAATATCATGTTTATTTGTCACAGTTCCTCTAGCTTTCTCCCTAGAAATACGAATGTGTAGAGCTGGTGTCTCCATGTGGAACCAATTACTGTATCCAAGCTTAAAATAAAATGTTCTCTGATAAAAAGCATTCACAACAATAAAGTCCGTTGATAATATCCAGAAAACACACACACTGAGGCTGTATTAGTAGCTGGGATTGAGTTAGCCAAAACAAATCCGGATACTTTTTCACTTTCATTAAGGTCATATCCGGACAAAGTGGTGTGTAATTTCTATGCAATGCACTGAGAAAATCACAGTAAAAATGGTTTTGGAGGAAAGCAAATTCTTTTCGTTAGGCAAGTGCATGAAATGTCATCTATACAAACAGATATATCATGTTTGTTTGCCGCAGTCCCAGTAGCTTTCTCCCTAGAAAATACGAATGTGTAGTGCTGGTGTCTCCATGTGGAACCAATTAGTGATTCCAAGCACAAAATTAAATGTTCCCTGATAAAAAACATTCAAAACAATAAAGTCCGTGGAAAATATCAGGAATACAAAAACACAGAGGCTGTAGCAATATCTGGCATTGAGTTAGCCAAAACACAACCGGATATTTCCGGTTTCATCCAGTCATATCTGGACAAACTGGTGTGGAATTTGTATGCAATGGACCGAGAAAATCACAGTAAAAATGGTTGTGGAGAAAAGCAAACTCTTTTCTTTAGGCAAGTCCATAAAATGTCATCTATACAAACAGAAATATCATGTTTGTTTGCCGAACTTCCTCTAGCTTTCTATCTAGAAAATACGAATGTGTGGAGCTGGTGTCCCCTTGATGAACCAAGGAGTGTTTCAACGGTAGAAAATTAAATGTTCCCTGATAAAAAACATTCAAAACAATAAAGTCCATCGATAATATCAAGAAAACACAAACACAGAGGCTTTCACAATATTTTGTATTGAGTTAGCCAAAACACAACCGGATATTTCTTGTTTCATCCAGTCATATCCGGACAAACTGGTGTGGAATTCGTATGCAATGGACCGAGATAATCACAGTAAAATGGTTTTGGAGAAAAGCAAAGTCTTTTCGTTAGGCAAGTGCATAAAATGTCATCTATACAAACAGAAATATCATGTTTGTTTGCCACAGTTCCTCTAGCTTTCTCCCTAGAAAATACGAATGTGTAGTGCTGGTGTCTCCATGTGGAACCAATTACCGATTCCAAGCACAAAATTAAATGTTCCCCGATAAAAAACATTCAAAACAATAAAGTCCGTGGATAATATCAGGAATACAAAAACACAGAGGCTGTAGCAATATCTGGGATTGAGTTAGCCAAAACAAAACCGGATATTTCCGGTTTCATCCAGTCATATCTGGACAAACTGGTGTGGAATTCGTATGCAATGGACCGAGAGAATCACAGTAGAAATGGTTTTGGAGAAAAGCAAAGTCTTTTCGTTAGGCAAGTGCAATTAGTGTTTCTGAGGTGCAAAATTAAATGTTGCCTGATAAAAACATTCAAAACAATACAGTCCATCAATAATATCCAGAAAACACAAACACACAGGCTTTCACAATGTTTCGGATTGAGTTAGCCAAAACTCAACAGCATATTTCTGTTTCATCGAATCATATCCGGACAAACTGGTGTGGAATTCGTATGCAATGGATTGAGAAAACCACAGTAAAAATGACTTTGGAGAAGAGCAAAGTCTTTTCGTTAGGCAAGTGCATAAAATGTCATCAATACAAACAGAAATATCATGTTTATTTGTCACAGTTCCTCTAGCTTTCTCCCTAGAAATACGAATGTGTAGAGCTGGTGTCTCCATGTGGAACCAATTACAGTTTCCAAGCTTAAAATAAAATGTTCTCCGATAAAAAACATTCAAAACAATAAAGTCCGTGGATAATATCCAGAAAACACACACACTGAGGCTGTATTAATAGCTGGGATTGAGTTAGCCAAAACAAATCCGGATACTTTTTCACTTTCATTAAGGTCATATCCGGACAAAGTGGTGTGTAATTTCTATGCAATGCACTGAGAAAATCACAGTAAAAATGGTTGTGGAGAAAAGCAAAGTCTTTTCGTTAGGCAAGTGCATGAAATGTCATCTATACAAACAGATCTATCATGTTTGTTTGCCGCAGTCCCAGTAGCTTTCTCCCTAGAAAATACGAATGTGTAGCGCTGGTGTCTCCATGTGGAACCAATTAGTGATTCCAAGCACAAAATTAAATGTTCCCTGATAAAAAACATTCAAAACAATAAAGTCCGTGGAAAATATCAGGAATACAAAAACACAGAGGCTGTAGCAATATCTGGCATTGAGTTAGCCAAAACACAACCGGATATTTCCGGTTTCATCCAGTCATATCTGGACAAACTGGTGTGGAATTTGTATGCAATGGACCGAGAAAATCACAGTAAAAATGGTTGTGGAGAAAAGCAAACTCTTTTCTTTAGGCAAGTCCATAAAATGTCATCTATACAAACAGAAATATCATGTTTGTTTGCCGAACTTCCTCTAGCTTTCTATCTAGAAAATACGAATGTGTGGAGCTGGTGTCCCCTTGATGAACCAATGAGTGTTTCAACGGTAGAAAATTAAATGTTCCCTGATAAAAAACATTCAAAACAATAAAGTCCATCGATAATATCAAGAAAACACAAACACAGAGGCTTTCACAATATTTTGGATTGAGTTAGCCAAAACACAACCGGATATTTCTTGTTTCATCCAGTCATATCCGGACAAACTGGTGTGGAATTCGTATGCAATGGACCGAGAAAATCACAGTAAAATGGTTTTGGAGAAAAGCAAAGTCTTTTCGTTAGGCAAGTGCATAAAATGTCATCTATACAAACAGAAATATCATGTTTGTTTGCCACAGTTCCTCTAGCTTTCTCCCTAGAAAATACGAATGTGTAGTGCTGGTGTCTCCATGTGGAACCAATTACCGATTCCAAGCACAAAATTAAATGTTCGCCGATAAAAACATTCAAAACAATAAAGTCCGTGGATAATATCAGGAATACAAAAACACAGAGGCTGTAGCAATATCTGGGATTGAGTTAGCCAAAACACAACCGGACATTTCCGGTTTCATCCAGTCATATCTGGACAAACTGGTGTGGAATTCGTATGCAATGGACCGAGAGAATCACAGTAGAAATGGTTTTGGAGAAAAGCAAAGTCTTTTCGTTAGGCAAGTGCAATTAGTGTTTCTGAGGTGCAAAATTAAATGTTGCCTGATAAAAACATTCAAAACAATACAGTCCATCAATAATATCCAGAAAACACAAACACACAGGCTTTCACAATGTTTCGGATTGAGTTAGCCAAAACTCAACAGCATATTTCTGTTTCATCGAATCATATCCGGACAAACTGGTGTGGAATTCGTATGCAATGGATTGAGAAAACCACAGTAAAAATAACTTTGGAGAAGAGCAAAGTCTTTTCGTTAGGCAAGTGCATAAAATGTCATCAATACAAACAGAAATATCATGTTTATTTCTCACAGTTCCTCTAGCTTTCTCCCTAGAAATACGAATGTGTAGAGCTGGTGTCTCCATGTGGAACCAATTACTGTATCCAAGCTTAAAATAAAATGTTCTCCGATAAAAAGCATTCAAAACAATAAAGTCCGTTGATAATATCCAGAAAACACACACACTGAGGCTGTATTAATAGCTGGGATTGAGTTAGCCAAAACAAATCCGGATACTTTTTCACTTTCATTAAGGTCATATCCGGACAAAGTGGTGTGTAATTTCTATGCAATGCACTGAGAAAATCACAGTAAAAATGGTTTTGGAGGAAAGCAAATTCTTTTCGTTAGGCAAGTGCATGAAATGTCATCTATACAAACAGATATATCATGTTTGTTTGCCGCAGTCCCAGTAGCTTTCTCCCTAGAAAATACGAATGTGTAGCGCTGGTGTCTCCATGTGGAACCAATTAGTGATTCCAAGCACAAAATTAAATGTTCCCTGATAAAAAACATTCAAAACAATAAAGTCCGTGGAAAATATCAGGAATACAAAAACACAGAGGCTGTAGCAATATCTGGCATTGAGTTAGCCAAAACACAACCGGATATTTCCGGTTTCATCCAGTCATATCTGGACAAACTGGTGTGGAATTTGTATGCAATGGACCGAGAAAATCACAGTAAAAATGGTTGTGGAGAAAAGCAAACTCTTTTCTTTAGGCAAGTCCATAAAATGTCATCTATACAAACAGAAATATCATGTTTGTTTGCCGAACTTCCTCTAGCTTTCTATCTAGAAAATACGAATGTGTGGAGCTGGTGTCCCCTTGATGAACCAATGAGTGTTTCAACGGTAGAAAATTAAATGTTCCCTGATAAAAAACATTCAAAACAATAAAGTCCATCGATAATATCAAGAAAACACAAACACAGAGGCTTTCACAATATTTTGGATTGAGTTAGCCAAAACACAACCGGATATTTCTTGTTTCATCCAGTCATATCCGGACAAACTGGTGTGGAATTCGTATGCAATGGACCGAGAAAATCACAGTAAAATGGTTTTGGAGAAAAGCAAAGTCTTTTCGTTAGGCAAGTGCATAAAATGTCATCTATACAAACAGATATATCATGTTTGTTTGCCACAGTTCCTCTAGCTTTCTCCCTAGAAAATACGAATGTGTAGTGCTGGTGTCTCCATGTGGAACCAATTACCGATTCCAAGCACAAAATTAAATGTTCCCCGATAAAAAACATTCAAAACAATAAAGTCCGTGGATAATATCAGGAATACAAAAACACAGAGGCTGTAGCAATATCTGGGATTGAGTTAGCCAAAACACAACCGGATATTTCCAGTTTCATCCAGTCATATCTGGACAAACTGGTGTGGAATTCGTATGCAATGGACCGAGAGAATCACAGTAGAAATGGTTTTGGAGAAAAGCAAAGTCTTTTCGTTAGGCAAGTGCAATTAGTGTTTCTGAGGTGCAAAATTAAATGTTGCCTGATAAAAACATTCAAAACAATACAGTCCATCAATAATATCCAGAAAACACAAACACACAGGCTTTCACAATGTTTCGGATTGAGTTAGCCAAAACTCAACAGCATATTTCTGTTTCATCGAATCATATCCGGACAAACTGGTGTGGAATTCGTATGCAATGGATTGAGAAAACCACAGTAAAAATGATTTTGGAGAAGAGCAAAGTCTTTTCGTTAGGCAAGTGCATAAAATGTCATCAATACAAACAGAAATATCATGTTTATTTCTCACAGTTCCTCTAGCTTTCTCCCTAGAAATACGAATGTGTAGAGCTGGTGTCTCCATGTGGAACCAATTACTGTATCCAAGCTTAAAATAAAATGTTCTCCGATAAAAAGCATTCAAAACAATAAAGTCCGTTGATAATATCCAGAAAACACACACACTGAGGCTGTATTAGTAGCTGGGATTGAGTTAGCCAAAACAAATCCGGATACTTTTTCACTTTCATTAAGGTCATATCCGGACAAAGTGGTGTGTAATTTCTATGCAATGCACTGAGAAAATCACAGTAAAAATGGTTTTGGAGGAAAGCAAATTCTTTTCGTTAGGCAAGTGCATGAAATGTCATCTATACAAACAGATATATCATGTTTGTTTGCCGCAGTCCCAGTAGCTTTCTCCCTAGAAAATACGAATGTGTAGTGCTGGTGTCTCCATGTGGAACCAATTAGTGATTCCAAGCACAAAATTAAATGTTCCCTGATAAAAAACATTCAAAACAATAAAGTCCGTGGAAAATATCAGGAATACAAAAACACAGAGGCTGTAGCAATATCTGGCATTGAGTTAGCCAAAACACAACCGGATATTTCCGGTTTCATCCAGTCATATCTGGACAAACTGGTGTGGAATTTGTATGCAATGGACCGAGAAAATCACAGTAAAAATGGTTGTGGAGAAAAGCAAACTCTTTTCTTTAGGCAAGTCCATAAAATGTCATCTATACAAACAGAAATATCATGTTTGTTTGCCGAACTTCCTCTAGCTTTCTATCTAGAAAATACGAATGTGTGGAGCTGGTGTCCCCTTGATGAACCAATGAGTGTTTCAACGGTAGAAAATTAAATGTTCCCTGATAAAAAACATTCAAAACAATAAAGTCCATCGATAATATCAAGAAAACACAAACACAGAGGCTTTCACAATATTTTGGATTGAGTTAGCCAAAACACAACCGGATATTTCTTGTTTCATCCAGTCATATCCGGACAAACTGGTGTGGAATTCGTATGCAATGGACCGAGAAAATCACAGTAAAATGGTTTTGGAGAAAAGCAAAGTCTTTTCGTTAGGCAAGTGCATAAAATGTCATCTATACAAACAGATATATCATGTTTGTTTGCCACAGTTCCTCTAGCTTTCTCCCTAGAAAATACGAATGTGTAGTGCTGGTGTCTCCATGTGGAACCAATTACCGATTCCAAGCACAAAATTAAATGTTCCCCGATAAAAAACATTCAAAACAATAAAGTCCGTGGATAATATCAGGAATACAAAAACACAGAGGCTGTAGCAATATCTGGGATTGAGTTAGCCAAAACACAACCGGATATTTCCGGTTTCATCCAGTCATATCTGGACAAACTGGTGTGGAATTCGTATGCAATGGACCGAGAGAATCACAGTAGAAATGGTTTTGGAGAAAAGCAAAGTCTTTTCGTTAGGCAAGTGCAATTAGTGTTTCTGAGGTGCAAAATTAAATGTTGCCTGATAAAAACATTCAAAACAATACAGTCCATCAATAATATCCAGAAAACACAAACACACAGGCTTTCACAATGTTTCGGATTCAGTTAGCCAAAACTCAACAGCATATTTCTGTTTCATCGAATCATATCCGGACAAACTGGTGTGGAATTCGTATGCAATGGATTGAGAAAACCACAGTAAAAATGACTTTGGAGAAGAGCAAAGTCTTTTCGTTAGGCAAGTGCATAAAATGTCATCAATACAAACAGAAATATCATGTTTGTTTGCCACAGTTCCTCTAGCTTTCTCTCTAGAAAATACGAATGTGTAGTGCTGGTGTCTCCATGTGGAACCAATTACCGATTCCAAGCACAAAATTAAATGTTTATTTCTCACAGTTCCTCTAGCTTTCTCCCTAGAAATACGAATGTGTAGAGCTGGTGTCTCCATGTGGAACCAATTACTGTATCCAAGCTTAAAATAAAATGTTCTCCGATAAAAAGCATTCAAAACAATAAAGTCCGTTGATAATATCCAGAAAACACACACACTGAGGCTGTATTAATAGCTGGGATTGAGTTAGCCAAAACAAATCCGGATACTTTTTCACTTTCATTAAGGTCATATCCGGACAAAGTGGTGTGTAATTTCTATGCAATGCACTGAGAAAATCACAGTAAAAATGGTTTTGGAGGAAAGCAAATTCTTTTCGTTAGGCAAGTGCATGAAATGTCATCTATACAAACAGATATATCATGTTTGTTTGCCGCAGTCCCAGTAGCTTTCTCCCTAGAAAATACGAATGTGTAGCGCTGGTGTCTCCATGTGGAACCAATTAGTGATTCCAAGCACAAAATTAAATGTTCCCTGATAAAAAACATTCAAAACAATAAAGTCCGTGGAAAATATCAGGAATACAAAAACACAGAGGCTGTAGCAATATCTGGCATTGAGTTAGCCAAAACACAACCGGATATTTCCGGTTTCATCCAGTCATATCTGGACAAACTGGTGTGGAATTTGTATGCAATGGACCGAGAAAATCACAGTAAAAATGGTTGTGGAGAAAAGCAAACTCTTTTCTTTAGGCAAGTCCATAAAATGTCATCTATACAAACAGAAATATCATGTTTGTTTGCCGAACTTCCTCTAGCTTTCTATCTAGAAAATACGAATGTGTGGAGCTGGTGTCCCCTTGATGAACCAATGAGTGTTTCAACGGTAGAAAATTAAATGTTCCCTGATAAAAAACATTCAAAACAATAAAGTCCATCGATAATATCAAGAAAACACAAACACAGAGGCTTTCACAATATTTTGGATTGAGTTAGCCAAAACACAACCGGATATTTCTTGTTTCATCCAGTCATATCCGGACAAACTGGTGTGGAATTCGTATGCAATGGACCGAGAAAATCACAGTAAAATGGTTTTGGAGAAAAGCAAAGTCTTTTCGTTAGGCAAGTGCATAAAATGTCATCTATACAAACAGATATATCATGTTTGTTTGCCACAGTTCCTCTAGCTTTCTCCCTAGAAAATACGAATGTGTAGTGCTGGTGTCTCCATGTGGAACCAATTACCGATTCCAAGCACAAAATTAAATGTTCCCCGATAAAAAACATTCAAAACAATAAAGTCCGTGGATAATATCAGGAATACAAAAACACAGAGGCTGTAGCAATATCTGGGATTGAGTTAGCCAAAACACAACCGGATATTTCCAGTTTCATCCAGTCATATCTGGACAAACTGGTGTGGAATTCGTATGCAATGGACCGAGAGAATCACAGTAGAAATGGTTTTGGAGAAAAGCAAAGTCTTTTCGTTAGGCAAGTGCAATTAGTGTTTCTGAGGTGCAAAATTAAATGTTGCCTGATAAAAACATTCAAAACAATACAGTCCATCAATAATATCCAGAAAACACAAACACACAGGCTTTCACAATGTTTCGGATTGAGTTAGCCAAAACTCAACAGCATATTTCTGTTTCATCGAATCATATCCGGACAAACTGGTGTGGAATTCGTATGCAATGGATTGAGAAAACCACAGTAAAAATGATTTTGGAGAAGAGCAAAGTCTTTTCGTTAGGCAAGTGCATAAAATGTCATCAATACAAACAGAAATATCATGTTTATTTCTCACAGTTCCTCTAGCTTTCTCCCTAGAAATACGAATGTGTAGAGCTGGTGTCTCCATGTGGAACCAATTACTGTATCCAAGCTTAAAATAAAATGTTCTCCGATAAAAAGCATTCAAAACAATAAAGTCCGTTGATAATATCCAGAAAACACACACACTGAGGCTGTATTAGTAGCTGGGATTGAGTTAGCCAAAACAAATCCGGATACTTTTTCACTTTCATTAAGGTCATATCCGGACAAAGTGGTGTGTAATTTCTATGCAATGCACTGAGAAAATCACAGTAAAAATGGTTTTGGAGGAAAGCAAATTCTTTTCGTTAGGCAAGTGCATGAAATGTCATCTATACAAACAGATATATCATGTTTGTTTGCCGCAGTCCCAGTAGCTTTCTCCCTAGAAAATACGAATGTGTAGTGCTGGTGTCTCCATGTGGAACCAATTAGTGATTCCAAGCACAAAATTAAATGTTCCCTGATAAAAAACATTCAAAACAATAAAGTCCGTGGAAAATATCAGGAATACAAAAACACAGAGGCTGTAGCAATATCTGGCATTGAGTTAGCCAAAACACAACCGGATATTTCCGGTTTCATCCAGTCATATCTGGACAAACTGGTGTGGAATTTGTATGCAATGGACCGAGAAAATCACAGTAAAAATGGTTGTGGAGAAAAGCAAACTCTTTTCTTTAGGCAAGTCCATAAAATGTCATCTATACAAACAGAAATATCATGTTTGTTTGCCGAACTTCCTCTAGCTTTCTATCTAGAAAATACGAATGTGTGGAGCTGGTGTCCCCTTGATGAACCAATGAGTGTTTCAACGGTAGAAAATTAAATGTTCCCTGATAAAAAACATTCAAAACAATAAAGTCCATCGATAATATCAAGAAAACACAAACACAGAGGCTTTCACAATATTTTGGATTGAGTTAGCCAAAACACAACCGGATATTTCTTGTTTCATCCAGTCATATCCGGACAAACTGGTGTGGAATTCGTATGCAATGGACCGAGAAAATCACAGTAAAATGGTTTTGGAGAAAAGCAAAGTCTTTTCGTTAGGCAAGTGCATAAAATGTCATCTATACAAACAGATATATCATGTTTGTTTGCCACAGTTCCTCTAGCTTTCTCCCTAGAAAATACGAATGTGTAGTGCTGGTGTCTCCATGTGGAACCAATTACCGATTCCAAGCACAAAATTAAATGTTCCCCGATAAAAAACATTCAAAACAATAAAGTCCGTGGATAATATCAGGAATACAAAAACACAGAGGCTGTAGCAATATCTGGGATTGAGTTAGCCAAAACACAACCGGATATTTCCGGTTTCATCCAGTCATATCTGGACAAACTGGTGTGGAATTCGTATGCAATGGACCGAGAGAATCACAGTAGAAATGGTTTTGGAGAAAAGCAAAGTCTTTTCGTTAGGCAAGTGCAATTAGTGTTTCTGAGGTGCAAAATTAAATGTTGCCTGATAAAAACATTCAAAACAATACAGTCCATCAATAATATCCAGAAAACACAAACACACAGGCTTTCACAATGTTTCGGATTCAGTTAGCCAAAACTCAACAGCATATTTCTGTTTCATCGAATCATATCCGGACAAACTGGTGTGGAATTCGTATGCAATGGATTGAGAAAACCACAGTAAAAATGACTTTGGAGAAGAGCAAAGTCTTTTCGTTAGGCAAGTGCATAAAATGTCATCAATACAAACAGAAATATCATGTTTATTTCTCACAGTTCCTCTAGCTTTCTCCCTAGAAATACGAATGTGTAGAGCTGGTGTCTCCATGTGGAACCAATTACAGTATCCAAGCTTAAAATAAAATGTTCTCCGATAAAAAACATTCAAAACAATAAAGTCCGTGGATAATATCCAGAAAACACACACACTGAGGCTGTATTAATAGCTGGGATTGAGTTAGCCAAAACAAATCCGGATACTTTTTCACTTTCATTAAGGTCATATCCGGACAAAGTGGTGTGTAATTTCTATGCAATGCACTGAGAAAATCACAGTAAAAATGGTTTTGGAGAAAAGCAAAGTCTTTTCGTTAGGCAAGTGCATGAAATGTCATCTATACAAACAGATATATCATGTTTGTTTGCCGCAGTCCCAGTAGCTTTCTCCCTAGAAAATACGAATGTGTAGCGCTGGTGTCTCCATGTGGAACCAATTAGTGATTCCAAGCACAAAATTAAATGTTCCCTGATAAAAAACATTCAAAACAATAAAGTCCTTGGAAAATATCAGGAATACAAAAACACAGAGGCTGTAGCAATATCTGGCATTGAGTTAGCCAAAACACAACCGGATATTTCCGGTTTCATCCAGTCATATCTGGACAAACTGGTGTGGAATTTGTATGCAATGGACCGAGAAAATCACAGTAAAAATGGTTGTGGAGAAAAGCAAACTCTTTTCTTTAGGCAAGTCCATAAAATGTCATCTATACAAACAGAAATATCATGTTTGTTTGCCGAACTTCCTCTAGCTTTCTATCTAGAAAATACGAATGTGTGGATTGGTGTCCCCTTGATGAACCAATGAGTGTTTCAACGGTAGAAAATTAAATGTTCCCTGATAAAAAACATTCAAAACAATAAAGTCCATCGATAATATCAAGAAAACACAAACACAGAGGCTTTCACAATATTTTGGATTGAGTTAGCCAAAACACAACCGGATATTTCTTGTTTCATCCAGTCATATCCGGACAAACTGGTGTGGAATTTGTATGCAATGGACCGAGAAAATCACAGTAAAATGGTTTTGGAGAAAAGCAAAGTCTTTTCGTTAGGCAAGTGCATAAAATGTCATCTATACAAACAGAAATATCATGTTTGTTTGCCACAGTTCCTCTAGCTTTCTCTCTAGAAAATACGAATGTGTAGTGCTGGTGTCTCCATGTGGAACCAATTACCGATTCCAAGCACAAAATTAAATGTTCGCCGATAAAAACATTCAAAACAATAAAGTCCGTGGATAATATCAGGAATACAAAAACACAGAGGCTGTAGCAATATCTGGGATTGAGTTAGCCAAAACACAACCGGACATTTCCGGTTTCATCCAGTCATATCTGGACAAACTGGTGTGGAATTCGTATGCAATGGACCGAGAGAATCACAGTAGAAATGGTTTTGGAGAAAAGCAAAGTCTTTTCATTAGGCAAGTGCAATTAGTGTTTCTGAGGTGCAAAATTAAATGTTGCCTGATAAAAACATTCAAAACAATACAGTCCATCAATAATATCCAGAAAACACAAACACACAGGCTTTCACAATGTTTCGGATTGAGTTAGCCAAAACTCAACAGCATATTTCTGTTTCATCGAATCATATCCGGACAAACTGGTGTGGAATTCGTATGCAATGGATTGAGAAAACCACAGTAAAAATGACTTTGGAGAAGAGCAAAGTCTTTTCGTTAGGCAAGTGCATAAAATGTCATCAATACAAACAGAAATATCATGTTTATTTGTCACAGTTCCTCTAGCTTTCTCCCTAGAAATACGAATGTGTAGAGCTGGTGTCTCCATGTGGAACCAATTACAGTATCCAAGCTTAAAATAAAATGTTCTCCGATAAAAAACATTCAAAACAATAAAGTCCGTGGATAATATCCAGAAAACACACACACTGAGGCTGTATTAATAGCTGGGATTGAGTTAGCCAAAACAAATCCGGATACTTTTTCACTTTCATTAAGGTCATATCCGGACAAAGTGGTGTGTAATTTCTATACAATGCACTGAGAAAATCACAGTAAAAATGGTTTTGGAGAAAAGCAAAGTCTTTTCATTAGGCAAGTGCATGAAATGTCATCTATACAAACAGATATATCATGTTTGTTTGCCGCAGTCCCAGTAGCTTTCTCCCTAGAAAATACGAATGTGTAGCGCTGGTGTCTCCATGTGCAACCAATTAGTGATTCCAAGCACAAAATTAAATGTTCCCTGATAAAAAACATTCAAAACAATAAAGTCCGTGGAAAATATCAGGAATACAAAAACACAGAGGCTGTAGCAATATCTGGCATTGAGTTAGCCAAAACACAACCGGATATTTCCGGTTTCATCCAGTCATATCTGGACAAACTGGTGTGGAATTTGTATGCAATGGACCGAGAAAATCACAGTAAAAATGGTTGTGGAGAAAAGCAAACTCTTTTCTTTAGGCAAGTCCATAAAATGTCATCTATACAAACAGAAATATCATGTTTGTTTGCCGAACTTCCTCTAGCTTTCTATCTAGAAAATACGAATGTGTGGAGCTGGTGTCCCCTTGATGAACCAATGAGTGTTTCAACGGAAGAAAATTAAATGTTCCCTGATAAAAAAACATTCAAAACAATAAAGTCCATCGATAATATCAAGAAAACACAAACACAGAGGCTTTCACAATATTTTGGATTGAGTTAGCCAAAACACAACCGGATATTTCTTGTTTCATCCAGTCATATCCGGACAAACTGGTGTGGAATTCGTATGCAATGGACCGAGAAAATCACAGTAAAATGGCTTTGGAGAAAAGCAAAGTCTTTTCGTTAGGCAAGTGCATAAAATGTCATCTATACAAACAGAAATATCATGTTTGTTTGCCACAGTTCCTCTAGCTTTCTCCCTAGAAAATACGAATGTGTAGTGCTGGTGTCTCCATGTGGAACCAATTACCGATTCCAAGCACAAAATTAAATGTTCCCCGATAAAAAACATTCAAAACAATAAAGTCCGTGGATAATATCAGGAATACAAAAACACAGAGGCTGTAGCAATATCTGGGATTGAGTTAGCCAAAACACAACCGGACATTTCCGGTTTCATCCAGTCATATCTGGACAAACTGGTGTGGAATTCGTATGCAATGGACCGAGAGAATCACAGTAGAAATGGTTTTGGAGAAAAGCAAAGTCTTTTCGTTAGGCAAGTGCAATTAGTGTTTCTGAGGTGCAAAATTAAATGTTGCCTGATAAAAACATTCAAAACAATACAGTCCATCAATAATATCCAGAAAACACAAACACACAGGCTTTCACAATGTTTTGGATTGAGTAAGCCAAAACTCAACAGCATATTTCTGTTTCATCGAATCATATCCGGACAAACTGGTGTGGAATTCGTATGCAATGGATTGAGAAAACCACAGTAAAAATGACTTTGGAGAAGAGCAAAGTCTTTTCGTTAGGCAAGTGCATAAAATGTCATCAATACAAACAGAAATATCATGTTTATTTGTCACAGTTCCTCTAGCTTTCTCCCTAGAAATACGAATGTGTAGAGCTGGTGTCTCCATGTGGAACCAATTACAGTATCCAAGCTTAAAATAAAATGTTCTCCGATAAAAAACATTCAAAACAATAAAGTCCGTGGATAATATCCAGAAAACACACACACTGAGGCTGTATTAATAGCTGGGATTGAGTTAGCCAAAACAAATCCGGATACTTTTTCACTTTCATTAAGGTCATATCCGGACAAAGTGGTGTGTAATTTCTATGCAATGCACTGAGAAAATCACAGTAAAAATGGTTGTGGAGAAAAGCAAAGTCTTTTCGTTAGGCAAGTGCATGAAATGTCATCTATACAAACAGATATATCATGTTTGTTTGCCGCAGTCCCAGTAGCTTTCTCCCTAGAAAATACGAATGTGTAGCGCTGGTGTCTCCATGTGGAACCAATTAGTGATTCCAAGCACAAAATTAAATGTTCCCCGATAAAAAACATTCAAAACAATAAAGTCCGTGGAAAATATCAGGAATACAAAAACACAGAGGCTGTAGCAATATCTGGCATTGAGTTAGCCAAAACACAACCGGATATTTCCGGTTTCATCCAGTCATATCTGGACAAACTGGTGTGGAATTTGTATGCAATGGACCGAGGAAATCACAGTAAAAATGGTTGTGGAGAAAAGCAAACTCTTTTCTTTAGGCAAGTCCATAAAATGTCATCTATACAAACAGAAATATCATGTTTGTTTGCCGAACTTCCTCTAGCTTTCTATCTAGAAAATACGAATGTGTGGAGCTGGTGTCCCCTTGATGAACCAATGAGTGTTTCAACGGAAGAAAATTAAATGTTCCCTGATAAAAAACATTCAAAACAATAAAGTCCATCGATAATATCAAGAAAACACAAACACAGAGGCTTTCACAATATTTTGGATTGAGTTAGCCAAAACACAACCGGATATTTCTTGTTTCATCCAGTCATATCCGGACAAACTGGTGTGGAATTCGTATGCAATGGACCGAGAAAATCACAGTAAAATGGCTTTGGAGAAAAGCAAAGTCTTTTCGTTAGGCAAGTGCATAAAATGTCATCTATACAAACAGAAATATCATGTTTGTTTGCCACAGTTCCTCTAGCTTTCTCCCTAGAAAATACGAATGTGTAGTGCTGGTGTCTCCATGTGGAACCAATTACCGATTCCAAGCACAAAATTAAATGTTCCCCGATAAAAAACATTCAAAACAATAAAGTCCGTGGATAATATCAGGAATACAAAAACACAGAGGCTGTAGCAATATCTGGGATTGAGTTAGCCAAAACACAACCGGACATTTCCGGTTTCATCCAGTCATATCTGGACAAACTGGTGTGGAATTCGTATGCAATGGACCGAGAGAATCACAGTAGAAATGGTTTTGGAGAAAAGCAAAGTCTTTTCGTTAGGCAAGTGCAATTAGTGTTTCTGAGGTGCAAAATTAAATGTTGCCTGATAAAAACATTCAAAACAATACAGTCCATCAATAATATCCAGAAAACACAAACACACAGGCTTTCACAATGTTTTGGATTGAGTTAGCCAAAACTCAACAGCATATTTCTGTTTCATCGAATCATATCCGGACAAACTGGTGTGGAATTCGTATGCAATGGATTGAGAAAACCACAGTAAAAATGACTTTGGAGAAGAGCAAAGTCTTTTCGTTAGGCAAGTGCATAAAATGTCATCAATACAAACAGAAATATCATGTTTATTTGTCACAGTTCCTCTAGCTTTCTCCCTAGAAATACGAATGTGTAGAGCTGGTGTCTCCATGTGGAACCAATTACTGTATCCAAGCTTAAAATAAAATGTTCTCCGATAAAAAACATTCAAAACAATAAAGTCCGTGGATAATATCCAGAAAACACACACACTGAGGCTGTATTAATAGCTGGGATTGAGTTAGCCAAAACAAATCCGGATACTTTTTCACTTTCATTAAGGTCATATCCGGACAAAGTGGTGTGTAATTTCTATGCAATGCACTGAGAAAATCACAGTAAAAATGGTTGTGGAGAAAAGCAAAGTCTTTTCGTTAGGCAAGTGCATGAAATGTCATCTATACAAACAGATATATCATGTTTGTTTGCCGCAGTCCCAGTAGCTTTCTCCCTAGAAAATACGAATGTGTAGCGCTGGTGTCTCCATGTGGAACCAATTAGTGATTCCAAGCACAAAATTAAATGTTCCCTGATAAAAAACATTCAAAACAATAAAGTCCGTGGAAAATATCAGGAATACAAAAACACAGAGGCTGTAGCAATATCTGGCATTGAGTTAGCCAAAACACAACCGGATATTTCCGGTTTCATCCAGTCATATCTGGACAAACTGGTGTGGAATTCGTATGCAATGGACCGAGAAAATCACAGTAAAAATGGTTGTGGAGAAAAGCAAAGTCTTTTCGTTAGGCAAGTGCAATTAGTGTTTCTGAGGTGCAAAATTAAATGTTGCCTGATAAAAACATTCAAAACAATACAGTCCATCAATAATATCCAGAAAACACAAACACACAGGCTTTCACAATGTTTCGGATTGAGTTAGCCAAAACTCAACAGTATATTTCTGTTTCATCGAATCATAACCGGACAAACTGGTGTGGAATTCGTTTGCAATGGATTGAGAAAGCCACAGTAAAAATGACTTTGGAGAAGAGCAAAGTCTTTTCGTTAGGCAAGTGCATAAAATGTCATCAATACAAACAGAAATATCATGTTTATTTGTCACAGTTCCTCTAGCTTTCTCCCTAGAAATACGAATGTGTAGAGCTGGTGTCTCCATGTGGAACCAATTACTGTATCCAAGCTTAAAATAAAATGTTCTCCGATAAAAAACATTCAAAACAATAAAGTCCGTTGATAATATCCAGAAAACACACACACTGAGGCTGTATTAATAGCTGGGATTGAGTTAGCCAAAACAAATCCGGATACTTTTTCACTTTCATTAAGGTCATATCCGGACAAAGTGGTGTGTAATTTCTATGCAATGCACTGAGAAAATCACAGTAAAAATGGTTTTGGAGAAAAGCAAAGTCTTTTCGTTAGGCAAGTGCATGAAATGTCATCTATACAAACAGATATATCATGTTTGTTTGCCGCAGTCCCAGTAGCTTTCTCCCTAGAAAATACGAATGTGTAGCGCTGGTGTCTCCATGTGGAACCAATTACCGATTCCAAGCACAAAATTAAATGTTCCCTGATAAAAAACATTCAAAACAATAAAGTCCGTGGAAAATATCAGGAATACAAAAACACAGAGGCTGTAGCAATATCTGGCATTGAGTTAGCCAAAACACAACCGGATATTTCCGGTTTCATCCAGTCATATCTGGACAAACTGGTGTGGAATTTGTATGCAATGGACCGAGAAAATCACAGTAAAAATGGTTGTGGAGAAAAGCAAACTCTTTTCTTTAGGCAAGTCCATAAAATGTCATCTATACAAACAGAAATATCATGTTTGTTTGCCGAACTTCCTCTAGCTTTCTATCTAGAAAATACGAATGTGTGGAGCTGGTGTCCCCTTGATGAACCAATGAGTGTTTCAACGGTAGAAAATTAAATGTTCCCTGATAAAAAACATTCAAAACAATAAAGTCCATTGATAATATCAAGAAAACACAAACACAGAGGCTTTCACAATATTTTGGATTGAGTTAGCCAAAACACAACCGGATATTTCTTGTTTCATCCAGTCATATCCGGACAAACTGGTGTGGAATTCGTATGCAATGGACCGAGAAAATCACAGTAAAATGGTTTTGGAGAAAAGCAAAGTCTTTTCGTTAGGCAAGTGCATAAAATGTCATCTATACAAACAGAAATATCATGTTTGTTTGCCACAGTTCCTCTAGCTTTCTCCCTAGAAAATACGAATGTGTAGTGCTGGTGTCTCCATGTGGAACGAATTACCGATTCCAAGCACAAAATTAAATGTTCCCCGATAAAAAACATTCAAAACAATAAAGTCCGTGGATAATATCAGGAATACAAAAACACAGAGGCTGTAGCAATATCTGGGATTGAGTTAGCCAAAACACAACCGGATATTTCCGGTTTCATCCAGTCATATCTGGACAAACTGGTGTGGAATTCGTATGCAATGGACCGAGAGAATCAGAGTAGAAATGGTTTTGGAGAAAAGCAAAGTCTTTTCGTTAGGCAAGTGCAATTAGTGTTTCTGAGGTGCAAAATTAAATGTTGCCTGATAAAAACATTCAAAACAATACAGTCCATCAATAATATCCAGAAAACACAAACACACAGGCTTTCACAATGTTTCGGATTGAGTTAGCCAAAACTCAACAGCATATTTCTGTTTCATCGAATCATATCCGGACAAACTGGTGTGGAATTCGTATGCAATGGATTGAGAAAACCACAGTAAAAATGACTTTGGAGAAGAGCAAAGTCTTTTCGTTAGGCAAGTGCATAAAATGTCATCAATACAAACAGAAATATCATGTTTATTTCTCACAGTTCCTCTAGCTTTCTCCCTAGAAATACGAATGTGTAGAGCTGGTGTCTCCATGTGGAACCAATTACAGTATCCAAGCTTAAAATAAAATGTTCTCCGATAAAAAACATTCAAAACAATAAAGTCCGTGGATAATATCCAGAAAACACACACACTGAGGCTGTATTAATAGCTGGGATTGAGTTAGCCAAAACAAATCCGGATACTTTTTCACTTTCATTAAGGTCATATCCGGACAAAGTGGTGTGTAATTTCTATGCAATGCACTGAGAAAATCACAGTAAAAATGGTTGTGGAGAAAAGCAAAGTCTTTTCGTTAGGCAAGTGCATGAAATGTCATCTATACAAACAGATATATCATGTTTGTTTGCCGCAGTCCCAGTAGCTTTCTCCCTAGAAAATACGAATGTGTAGCGCTGGTGTCTCCATGTGGAACCAATTAGTGATTCCAAGCACAAAATTAAATGTTCCCTGATAAAAAACATTCAAAACAATAAAGTCCGTGGAAAATATCAGGAATACAAAAACACAGAGGCTGTAGCAATATCTGGCATTGAGTTAGCCAAAACACAACCGGATATTTCCGGTTTCATCCAGTCATATCTGGACAAACTGGTGTGGAATTTGTATGCAATGGACCGAGGAAATCACAGTAAAAATGGTTGTGGAGAAAAGCAAACTCTTTTCTTTAGGCAAGTCCATAAAATGTCATCTATACAAACAGAAATATCATGTTTGTTTGCCGAACTTCCTCTAGCTTTCTATCTAGAAAATACGAATGTGTGGAGCTGGTGTCCCCTTGATGAACCAATGAGTGTTTCAACGGTAGAAAATAAATGTTCCCTGATAAAAAACATTCAAAACAATAAAGTCCATCGATAATATCAAGAAAACACAAACACAGAGGCTTTCACAATATTTTGGATTGAGTTAGCCAAAACACAACCGGATATTTCTTGTTTCATCCAGTCATATCCGGACAAACTGATGTGGAATTCGTATGCAATGGACCGAGAAAATCACAGTAAAATGGCTTTGGAGAAAAGCAAAGTCTTTTCGTTAGGCAAGTGCATAAAATGTCATCTATACAAACAGAAATATCATGTTTGTTTGCCACAGTTCCTCTAGCTTTCTCTCTAGAAAATACGAATGTGTAGTGCTGGTGTCTCCATGTGGAACCAATTACCGATTCCAAGCACAAAATTAAATGTTCCCCGATAAAAACATTCAAAACAATAAAGTCCGTGG
This sequence comes from Lepus europaeus, assembly GCF_033115175.1. Taxonomy (NCBI): domain Eukaryota; kingdom Metazoa; phylum Chordata; class Mammalia; order Lagomorpha; family Leporidae; genus Lepus; species Lepus europaeus. The sequence goes on along the minus strand of NW_026909158.1, from coordinate 1,262,282 downwards.
ATAATATCAGGAATACAAAAACACAGAGGCTGTAGCAATATCTGGGATTGAGTTAGCCAAAACACAACCGGACATTTCCGGTTTCATCCAGTCATATCTGGACAAACTGGTGTGGAATTCGTATGCAATGGACCGAGAGAATCACAGTAGAAATGGTTTTGGAGAAAAGCAAAGTCTTTTCGTTAGGCAAGTGCAATTAGTGTTTCTGAGGTGCAAAATTAAATGTTGCCTGATAAAAACATTCAAAACAATACAGTCCATCAATAATATCCAGAAAACACAAACACACAGGCTTTCAAAATGTTTCGGATTGAGTTAGCCAAAACTCAACAGCATATTTCTGTTTCATCGAATCATATCCGGACAAACTGGTGTGGAATTCGTATGCAATGGATTGAGAAAACCACAGTAAAAATGACTTTGGAGAAGAGCAAAGTCTTTTCGTTAGGCAAGTGCATAAAATGTCATCAATACAAACAGAAATATCATGTTTATTTGTCACAGTTCCTCTAGCTTTCTCCCTAGAAATACGAATGTGTAGAGCTGGTGTCTCCATGTGGAACCAATTACTGTATCCAAGCTTAAAATAAAATGTTCTCCGATAAAAAGCATTCAAAACAATAAAGTCCGTTGATAATATCCAGAAAACACACACACTGAGGCTGTATTAGTAGCTGGGATTGAGTTAGCCAAAACAAATCCGGATACTTCTTCACTTTCATTAAGGTCATATCCGGACAAAGTGGTGTGTAATTTCTATGCAATGCACTGAGAAAATCACAGTAAAAATGGTTTTGGAGGAAAGCAAATTCTTTTCGTTAGGCAAGTGCATGAAATGTCATCTATACAAACAGATATATCATGTTTGTTTGCCGCAGTCCCAGTAGCTTTCTCCCTAGAAAATACGAATGTGTAGCGCTGGTGTCTCCATGTGGAACCAATTAGTGATTCCAAGCACAAAATTAAATGTTCCCTGATAAAAAACATTCAAAACAATAAAGTCCGTGGAAAATATCAGGAATACAAAAACACAGAGGCTGTAGCAATATCTGGCATTGAGTTAGCCAAAACACAACCGGATATTTCCGGTTTCATCCAGTCATATCTGGACAAACTGGTGTGGAATTTGTATGCAATGGACCGAGAAAATCACAGTAAAAATGGTTGTGGAGAAAAGCAAACTCTTTTCTTTAGGCAAGTCCATAAAATGTCATCTATACAAACAGAAATATCATGTTTGTTTGCCGAACTTCCTCTAGCTTTCTATCTAGAAAATACGAATGTGGGGAGCTGGTGTCCCCTTGATGAACCAATGAGTGTTTCAACGGTAGAAAATTAAATGTTCCCTGATAAAAAACATTCAAAACAATAAAGTCCATCGATAATATCAAGAAAACACAAACACAGAGGCTTTCACAATATTTTGGATTGAGTTAGCCAAAACACAACCGGATATTTCTTGTTTCATCCAGTCATATCCGGACAAACTGGTGTGGAATTCGTATGCAATGGACCGAGAAAATCACAGTAAAATGGTTTTGGAGAAAAGCAAAGTCTTTTCGTTAGGCAAGTGCATAAAATGTCATCTATACAAACAGAAATATCATGTTTGTTTGCCACAGTTCCTCTAGCTTTCTCCCTAGAAAATACGAATGTGTAGCGCTGGTGTCTCCATGTGGAACCAATTAGTGATTCCAAGCACAAAATTAAATGTTCCCTGATAAAAAACATTCAAAACAATAAAGTCCGTGGAAAATATCAGGAATACAAAAACACAGAGGCTGTAGCAATATCTGGGATTGAGTTAGCCAAAACACAACCGGATATTTCCGGTTTCATCCAGTCATATCTGGACAAACTGGTGTGGAATTCGTATGCAATGGACCGAGAGAATCACAGTAGAAATGGTTTTGGAGAAAAGCAAAGTCTTTTCGTTAGGCAAGTGCAATTAGTGTTTCTGAGGTGCAAAATTAAATGTTGCCTGATAAAAACATTCAAAACAATACAGTCCATCAATAATATCCAGAAAACACAAACACACAGGCTTTCACAATGTTTCGGATTGATTAGCCAAAACTCAACAGCATATTTCTGTTTCATCGAATCATATCCGGACAAACTGGTGTGGAATTCGTTTGCAATGGATTGAGAAAGCCACAGTAAAAATGACTTTGGAGAAGAGCAAAGTCTTTTCGTTAGGCAAGTGCATAAAATGTCATCAATACAAACAGAAATATCATGTTTATTTGTCACAGTTCCTCTAGCTTTCTCCCTAGAAATACGAATGTGTAGAGCTGGTGTCTCCATGTGGAACCAATTACTGTATCCAAGCTTAAAATAAAATGTTCTCCGATAAAAAACATTCAAAACAATAAAGTCCATTGATAATATCCAGAAAACACACACACTGAGGCTGTATTAATAGCTGGGATTGAGTTAGCCAAAACAAATCCGGATACTTTTTCACTTTCATTAAGGTCATATCCGGACAAAGTGGTGTGTAATTTCTATGCAATGCACTGAGAAAATCACAGTAAAAATGGTTTTGGAGAAAAGCAAAGTCTTTTCGTTAGGCAAGTGCATGAAATGTCATCTATACAAACAGATATATCATGTTTGTTTGCCGCAGTCCCAGTAGCTTTCTCCCTAGAAAATACGAATGTGTAGCGCTGGTGTCTCCATGTGGAACCAATTAGTGATTCCAAGCACAAAATTAAATGTTCCCTGATAAAAAACATTCAAAACAATAAAGTCCGTGGAAAATATCAGGAATACAAAAACACAGAGCTGTAGCAATATCTGGCATTGAGTTAGCCAAAACACAACCGGATATTTCCGGTTTCATCCAGTCATATCTGGACAAACTGGTGTGGAATTTGTATGCAATGGACCGAGAAAATCACAGTAAAAATGGTTGTGGAGAAAAGCAAACTCTTTTCTTTAGGCAAGTCCATAAAATGTCATCTATACAAACAGAAATATCATGTTTGTTTGCCGAACTTCCTCTAGCTTTCTATCTAGAAAATACGAATGTGTGGAGCTGGTGTCCCCTTGATGAACCAATGAGTGTTTCAACGGTAGAAAATTAAATGTTCCCTGATAAAAAACATTCAAAACAATAAAGTCCATCGATAATATCAAGAAAACACAAACACACAGGTTTTCACAATATTTTGGATTGAGTTAGTCAAAACACAACCGGATATTTCTTGTTTCATCCAGTCATATCCGGACAAACTGTTGTGGAATTCGTATGCAATGGACCGAGAAAATCACAGTAAAATGGTTTTGGAGAAAAGCAAAGTCTTTTCGTTAGGCAAGTGCATAAAATGTCATCTATACAAACAGAAATATCATGTTTGTTTGCCACAGTTCCTCTAGCTTTCTCCCTAGAAAATACGAATGTGTAGTGCTGGTGTCTCCATGTGGAACGAATTACCGATTCCAAGCACAAAATTAAATGTTCCCCGACAAAAAACATTCAAAACAATAAAGTCCGTGGATAATATCAGGAATACAAAAACACAGAGGCTGTAGCAATATCTGGGATTGAGTTAGCCAAAACACAACCGGATATTTCCGGTTTCATCCAGTCATATCTGGACAAACTGGTGTGGAATTCGTATGCAATGGACCGAGAGAATCACAGTAGAAATGGTTTTGGAGAAAAGCAAAGTCTTTTCGTTAGGCAAGTGCAATTAGTGTTTCTGAGGTGCAAAATTAAATGTTGCCTGATAAAAACATTCAAAACAATACAGTCCATCAATAATATCCAGAAAACACAAACACACAGGCTTTCACAATGTTTCGGATTGAGTTAGCCAAAACTCAACAGCATATTTCTGTTTCATCGAATCATATCCGGACAAACTGGTGTGGAATTCGTTTGCAATGGATTGAGAAAGCCACAGTAAAAATGACTTTGGAGAAGAGCAAAGTCTTTTCGTTAGGCAAGTGCATAAAATGTCATCAATACAAACAGAAATATCATGTTTATTTGTCACAGTTCCTCTAGCTTTCTCCCTAGAAATACGAATGTGTAGAGCTGGTGTCTCCATGTGGAACCAATTCCTGTATCCAAGCTTAAAATAAAATGTTCTCCGATAAAAAACATTCAAAACAATAAAGTCCGTTGATAATATCCAGAAAACACACACACTGAGGCTGTATTAATAGCTGGGATTGAGTTAGCCAAAACAAATCCAGATACTTTTTCACTTTCATTAAGGTCATATCCGGACAAAGTGGTGTGTAATTTCTATGCAATGCACTGAGAAAATCACAGTAAAAATGGTTTTGGAGAAAAGCAAAGTCTTTTCGTTAGGCAAGTGCATGAAATGTCATCTATACAAACAGATATATCATGTTTGTTTGCCGCAGTCCCAGTAGCTTTCTCCCTAGAAAATACGAATGTGTAGCGCTGGTGTCTCCATGTGGAACCAATTAGTGATTCCAAGCACAAAATTAAATGTTCCCTGATAAAAAACATTCAAAACAATAAAGTCCGTGGAAAATATCAGGAATACAAAAACACAGAGGCTGTAGCAATATCTGGCATTGAGTTAGCCAAAACACAACCGGATATTTCCGGTTTCATCCAGTCATATCTGGACAAACTGGTGTGGAATTTGTATGCAATGGACCGAGAAAATCACAGTAAAAATGGTTGTGGAGAAAAGCAAACTCTTTTCTTTAGGCAAGTCCATAAAATGTCATCTATACAAACAGAAATATCATGTTTGTTTGCCGAACTTCCTCTAGCTTTCTATCTAGAAAATACGAATGTGTGGAGCTGGTGTCCCCTTGATGAACCAATGAGTGTTTCAACGGTAGAAAATTAAATGTTCCCTGATAAAAAACATTCAAAACAATAAAGTCCATCGATAATATCAAGAAAACACAAACACAGAGGCTTTCACAATATTTTGGATTGAGTTAGCCAAAACACAACCGGATATTTCTTGTTTCATCCAGTCATATCCGGACAAACTGGTGTGGAATTCGTATGCAATGGACCGAGAAAATCACAGTAAAATGGTTTTGGAGAAAAGCAAAGTCTTTTCGTTAGGCAAGTGCATAAAATGTCATCTATACAAACAGAAATATCATGTTTGTTTGCCACAGTTCCTCTAGCTTTCTCCCTAGAAAATACGAATGTGTAGCGCTGGTGTCTCCATGTGGAACCAATTAGTGATTCCAAGCACAAAATTAAATGTTCCCTGATAAAAAACATTCAAAACAATAAAGTCCGTGGAAAATATCAGGAATACAAAAACACAGAGGCTGTAGCAATATCTGGGATTGAGTTAGCCAAAACACAACCGGATATTTCCGGTTTCATCCAGTCATATCTGGACAAACTGGTGTGGAATTCGTATGCAATGGACCGAGAGAATCACAGTAGAAATGGTTTTGGAGAAAAGCAAAGTCTTTTCGTTAGGCAAGTGCAATTAGTGTTTCTGAGGTGCAAAATTAAATGTTGCCTGATAAAAACATTCAAAACAATACAGTCCATCAATAATATCCAGAAAACACAAACACACAGGCTTTCACAATGTTTCGGATTGATTAGCCAAAACTCAACAGCATATTTCTGTTTCATCGAATCATATCCGGACAAACTGGTGTGGAATTCGTTTGCAATGGATTGAGAAAGCCACAGTAAAAATGACTTTGGAGAAGAGCAAAGTCTTTTCGTTAGGCAAGTGCATAAAATGTCATCAATACAAACAGAAATATCATGTTTATTTGTCACAGTTCCTCTAGCTTTCTCCCTAGAAATACGAATGTGTAGAGCTGGTGTCTCCATGTGGAACCAATTACTGTATCCAAGCTTAAAATAAAATGTTCTCCGATAAAAAACATTCAAAACAATAAAGTCCGTTGATAATATCCAGAAAACACACACACTGAGGCTGTATTAATAGCTGGGATTGAGTTAGCCAAAACAAATCCGGATACTTTTTCACTTTCATTAAGGTCATATCCGGACAAAGTGGTGTGTAATTTCTATGCAATGCACTGAGAAAATCACAGTAAAAATGGTTTTGGAGAAAAGCAAAGTCTTTTCGTTAGGCAAGTGCATGAAATGTCATCTATACAAACAGATATATCATGTTTGTTTGCCGCAGTCCCAGTAGCTTTCTCCCTAGAAAATACGAATGTGTAGCGCTGGTGTCTCCATGTGGAACCAATTAGTGATTCCAAGCACAAAATTAAATGTTCCCTGATAAAAAACATTCAAAACAATAAAGTCCGTGGAAAATATCAGGAATACAAAAACACAGAGCTGTAGCAATATCTGGCATTGAGTTAGCCAAAACACAACCGGATATTTCCGGTTTCATCCAGTCATATCTGGACAAACTGGTGTGGAATTTGTATGCAATGGACCGAGAAAATCACAGTAAAAATGGTTGTGGAGAAAAGCAAACTCTTTTCTTTAGGCAAGTCCATAAAATGTCATCTATACAAACAGAAATATCATGTTTGTTTGCCGAACTTCCTCTAGCTTTCTATCTAGAAAATACGAATGTGTGGAGCTGGTGTCCCCTTGATGAACCAATGAGTGTTTCAACGGTAGAAAATTAAATGTTCCCTGATAAAAAACATTCAAAACAATAAAGTCCATCGATAATATCAAGAAAACACAAACACACAGGTTTTCACAATATTTTGGATTGAGTTAGTCAAAACACAACCGGATATTTCTTGTTTCATCCAGTCATATCCGGACAAACTGTTGTGGAATTCGTATGCAATGGACCGAGAAAATCACAGTAAAATGGTTTTGGAGAAAAGCAAAGTCTTTTCGTTAGGCAAGTGCATAAAATGTCATCTATACAAACAGAAATATCATGTTTGTTTGCCACAGTTCCTCTAGCTTTCTCCCTAGAAAATACGAATGTGTAGTGCTGGTGTCTCCATGTGGAACGAATTACCGATTCCAAGCACAAAATTAAATGTTCCCCGACAAAAAACATTCAAAACAATAAAGTCCGTGGATAATATCAGGAATACAAAAACACAGAGGCTGTAGCAATATCTGGGATTGAGTTAGCCAAAACACAACCGGATATTTCCGGTTTCATCCAGTCATATCTGGACAAACTGGTGTGGAATTCGTATGCAATGGACCGAGAGAATCACAGTAGAAATGGTTTTGGAGAAAAGCAAAGTCTTTTCGTTAGGCAAGTGCAATTAGTGTTTCTGAGGTGCAAAATTAAATGTTGCCTGATAAAAACATTCAAAACAATACAGTCCATCAATAATATCCAGAAAACACAAACACACAGGCTTTCACAATGTTTCGGATTGAGTTAGCCAAAACTCAACAGCATATTTCTGTTTCATCGAATCATATCCGGACAAACTGGTGTGGAATTCGTTTGCAATGGATTGAGAAAGCCACAGTAAAAATGACTTTGGAGAAGAGCAAAGTCTTTTCGTTAGGCAAGTGCATAAAATGTCATCAATACAAACAGAAATATCATGTTTATTTGTCACAGTTCCTCTAGCTTTCTCCCTAGAAATACGAATGTGTAGAGCTGGTGTCTCCATGTGGAACCAATTCCTGTATCCAAGCTTAAAATAAAATGTTCTCCGATAAAAAACATTCAAAACAATAAAGTCCGTTGATAATATCCAGAAAACACACACACTGAGGCTGTATTAATAGCTGGGATTGAGTTAGCCAAAACAAATCCAGATACTTTTTCACTTTCATTAAGGTCATATCCGGACAAAGTGGTGTGTAATTTCTATGCAATGCACTGAGAAAATCACAGTAAAAATGGTTTTGGAGAAAAGCAAAGTCTTTTCGTTAGGCAAGTGCATGAAATGTCATCTATACAAACAGATATATCATGTTTGTTTGCCGCAGTCCCAGTAGCTTTCTCCCTAGAAAATACGAATGTGTAGCGCTGGTGTCTCCATGTGGAACCAATTAGTGATTCCAAGCACAAAATTAAATGTTCCCTGATAAAAAACATTCAAAACAATAAAGTCCGTGGAAAATATCAGGAATACAAAAACACAGAGGCTGTAGCAATATCTGGCATTGAGTTAGCCAAAACACAACCGGATATTTCCGGTTTCATCCAGTCATATCTGGACAAACTGGTGTGGAATTTGTATGCAATGGACCGAGAAAATCACAGTAAAAATGGTTGTGGAGAAAAGCAAACTCTTTTCTTTAGGCAAGTCCATAAAATGTCATCTATACAAACAGAAATATCATGTTTGTTTGCCGAACTTCCTCTAGCTTTCTATCTAGAAAATACGAATGTGTGGAGCTGGTGTCCCCTTGATGAACCAATGAGTGTTTCAACGGTAGAAAATTAAATGTTCCCTGATAAAAAACATTCAAAACAATAAAGTCCATCGATAATATCAAGAAAACACAAACACAGAGGCTTTCACAATATTTTGGATTGAGTTAGCCAAAACACAACCGGATATTTCTTGTTTCATCCAGTCATATCCGGACAAACTGGTGTGGAATTCGTATGCAATGGACCGAGAAAATCACAGTAAAATGGTTTTGGAGAAAAGCAAAGTCTTTTCGTTAGGCAAGTGCATAAAATGTCATCTATACAAACAGAAATATCATGTTTGTTTGCCACAGTTCCTCTAGCTTTCTCCCTAGAAAATACGAATGTGTAGTGCTGGTGTCTCCATGTGGAACCAATTACCGATTCCAAGCACAAAATTAAATGTTCCCCGATAAAAAACATTCAAAACAATAAAGTCCGTGGATAATATCAGGAATACAAAAACACAGAGGCTGTAGCAATATCTGGGATTGAGTTAGCCAAAACACAACCGGATATTTCCGGTTTCATCCAGTCATATCTGGACAAACTGGTGTGGAATTCATATGCAATGGACCGAGAGAATCACAGTAGAAATGGTTTTGGAGAAAAGCAAAGTCTTTTCGTTAGGCAAGTGCAATTAGTGTTTCTGAGGTGCAAAATTAAATGTTGCCTGATAAAAACATTCAAAACAATACAGTCCATCAATAATATCCAGAAAACACAAACACACAGGCTTTCACAATGTTTCGGATTGAGTTAGCCAAAACTCAACAGTATATTTCTGTTTCATCGAATCATATCCGGACAAACTGGTGTGGAATTCGTTTGCAATGGATTGAGAAAGCCACAGTAAAAATGACTTTGGAGAAGAGCAAAGTCTTTTCGTTAGGCAAGTGCATAAAATGTCATCAATACAAACAGAAATATCATGTTTATTTGTCACAGTTCCTCTAGCTTTCTCCCTAGAAATACGAATGTGTAGAGCTGGTGTCTCCATGTGGAACCTATTACTGTATCCAAGCTTAAAATAAAATGTTCTCCGATAAAAAACATTCAAAACAATAAAGTCCATCGATAATATCAAGAAAACACAAACACAGAGGCTTTCACAATATTTTGGATTGAGTTAGCCAAAACACAACCGGATATTTCTTGTTTCATCCAGTCATATCCGGACAAACTGGTGTGGAATTCGTATGCAATGGACCGAGAGAATCACAGTAGAAATGGTTTTGGAGAAAAGCAAAGTCTTTTCGTTAGGCAAGTGCAATTAGTGTTTCTGAGGTGCAAAATTAAATGTTGCCTGATAAAAACATTCAAAACAATACAGTCCATCAATAATATCCAGAAAACACAAACACACAGGCATTCACAATGTTTCGGATTGAGTTAGCCAAAACTCAACAGCATATTTCTGTTTCATCGAATCATATCCGGACAAACTGGTGTGGAATTCGTTTGCAATGGATTGAGAAAGCCACAGTAAAAATGACTTTGGAGAAGAGCAAAGTCTTTTCGTTAGGCAAGTGCATAAAATGTCATCAATACAAACAGAAATATCATGTTTATTTGTCACAGTTCCTCTAGCTTTCTCCCTAGAAATACGAATGTGTAGAGCTGGTGTCTCCATGTGGAACCAATTACTGTATCCAAGCTTAAAATAAAATGTTCTCCGATAAAAAACATTCAAAACAATAAAGTCCGTTGATAATATCCAGAAAACACACACACTGAGGCTGTATTAATAGCTGGGATTGAGTTAGCCAAAACAAATCCGGATACTTTTTCACTTTCATTAAGGTCATATCCGGACAAAGTGGTGTGTAATTTCTATGCAATGCACTGAGAAAATCACAGTAAAAATGGTTTTGGAGAAAAGCAAAGTCTTTTCCTTAGGCAAGTGCATGAAATGTCATCTATAGAAACAGATATATCATGTTTGTTTGCCGCAGTCCCAGTAGCTTTCTCCCTAGAAAATACGAATGTGTAGCGCTGGTGTCTCCATGTGGAACCAATTAGTGATTCCAAGCACAAAATTAAATGTTCCCTGATAAAAAACATTCAAAACAATAAAGTCCGTGGAAAATATCAGGAATACAAAAACACAGAGGCTGTAGCAATATCTGGCATTGAGTTAGCCAAAACACAACCGGATATTTCCGGTTTCATCCAGTCATATCTGGACAAACTGGTGTGGAATTTGTATGCAATGGACCGAGAAAATCACAGTAGAAATGGTTGTGGAGAAAAGCAAACTCTTTTCTTTAGGCAAGTCCATAAAATGTCATCTATACAAACAGAAATATCATGTTTGTTTGCCGAACTTCCTCTAGCTTTCTATCTAGAAAATACGAATGTGTGGAGCTGGTGTCCCCTTGATGAACCAATGAGTGTTTCAACGGTAGAAAATTAAATGTTCCCTGATAAAAAACATTCAAAACAATAAAGTCCATCGATAATATCAAGAAAACACAAACACACAGGTTTTCACAATATTTTGGATTGAGATAGTCAAAACACAACCGGATATTTCTTGTTTCATCCAGTCATATCCGGACAAACTGTTGTGGAATTCGTATGCAATGGACCGAGAAAATCACAGTAAAATGGTTTTGGAGAAAAGCAAAGTCTTTTCGTTAGGCAAGTGCATAAAATGTCATCTATACAAACAGAAATATCATGTTTGTTTGCCACAGTTCCTCTAGCTTTCTCCCTAGAAAATACGAATGTGTAGTGCTGGTGTCTCCATGTGGAACGAATTACCGATTCCAAGCACAAAATTAAATGTTCCCCGACAAAAAACATTCAAAACAATAAAGTCCGTGGATAATATCAGGAATACAAAAACACAGAGGCTGTAGCAATATCTGGGATTGAGTTAGCCAAAACACAACCGGATATTTCCGGTTTCATCCAGTCATATCTGGACAAACTGGTGTGGAATTCGTATGCAATGGACCGAGAGAATCACAGTAGAAATGGTTTTGGAGAAAAGCAAAGTCTTTTCGTTAGGCAAGTGCAATTAGTGTTTCTGAGGTGCAAAATTAAATGTTGCCTGATAAAAACATTCAAAACAATACAGTCCATCAATAATATCCAGAAAACACAAACACACAGGCTTTCACAATGTTTCGGATTGAGTTAGCCAAAACTCAACAGCATATTTCTGTTTCATCGAATCATATCCGGACAAACTGGTGTGGAATTCGTTTGCAATGGATTGAGAAAGCCACAGTAAAAATGACTTTGGAGAAGAGCAAAGTCTTTTCGTTAGGCAAGTGCATAAAATGTCATCAATACAAACAGAAATATCATGTTTATTTGTCACAGTTCCTCTAGCTTTCTCCCTAGAAATACGAATGTGTAGAGCTGGTGTCTCCATGTGGAACCAATTCCTGTATCCAAGCTTAAAATAAAATGTTCTCCGATAAAAAACATTCAAAACAATAAAGTCCGTTGATAATATCCAGAAAACACACACACTGAGGCTGTATTAATAGCTGGGATTGAGTTAGCCAAAACAAATCCAGATACTTTTTCACTTTCATTAAGGTCATATCCGGACAAAGTGGTGTGTAATTTCTATGCAATGCACTGAGAAAATCACAGTAAAAATGGTTTTGGAGAAAAGCAAAGTCTTTTCGTTAGGCAAGTGCATGAAATGTCATCTATACAAACAGATATATCATGTTTGTTTGCCGCAGTCCCAGTAGCTTTCTCCCTAGAAAATACGAATGTGTAGCGCTGGTGTCTCCATGTGGAACCAATTAGTGATTCCAAGCACAAAATTAAATGTTCCCTGATAAAAAACATTCAAAACAATAAAGTCCGTGGAAAATATCAGGAATACAAAAACACAGAGGCTGTAGCAATATCTGGCATTGAGTTAGCCAAAACACAACCGGATATTTCCGGTTTCATCCAGTCATATCTGGACAAACTGGTGTGGAATTTGTATGCAATGGACCGAGAAAATCACAGTAAAAATGGTTGTGGAGAAAAGCAAACTCTTTTCTTTAGGCAAGTCCATAAAATGTCATCTATACAAACAGAAATATCATGTTTGTTTGCCGAACTTCCTCTAGCTTTCTATCTAGAAAATACGAATGTGTGGAGCTGGTGTCCCCTTGATGAACCAATGAGTGTTTCAACGGTAGAAAATTAAATGTTCCCTGATAAAAAACATTCAAAACAATAAAGTCCATCGATAATATCAAGAAAACACAAACACAGAGGCTTTCACAATATTTTGGATTGAGTTAGCCAAAACACAACCGGATATTTCTTGTTTCATCCAGTCATATCCGGACAAACTGGTGTGGAATTCGTATGCAATGGACCGAGAAAATCACAGTAAAATGGTTTTGGAGAAAAGCAAAGTCTTTTCGTTAGGCAAGTGCATAAAATGTCATCTATACAAACAGAAATATCATGTTTGTTTGCCACAGTTCCTCTAGCTTTCTCCCTAGAAAATACGAATGTGTAGTGCTGGTGTCTCCATGTGGAACCAATTACCGATTCCAAGCACAAAATTAAATGTTCCCCGATAAAAAACATTCAAAACAATAAAGTCCGTGGATAATATCAGGAATACAAAAACACAGAGGCTGTAGCAATATCTGGGATTGAGTTAGCCAAAACACAACCGGATATTTCCGGTTTCATCCAGTCATATCTGGACAAACTGGTGTGGAATTCATATGCAATGGACCGAGAGAATCACAGTAGAAATGGTTTTGGAGAAAAGCAAAGTCTTTTCGTTAGGCAAGTGCAATTAGTGTTTCTGAGGTGCAAAATTAAATGTTGCCTGATAAAAACATTCAAAACAATACAGTCCATCAATAATATCCAGAAAACACAAACACACAGGCTTTCACAATGTTTCGGATTGAGTTAGCCAAAACTCAACAGTATATTTCTGTTTCATCGAATCATATCCGGACAAACTGGTGTGGAATTCGTTTGCAATGGATTGAGAAAGCCACAGTAAAAATGACTTTGGAGAAGAGCAAAGTCTTTTCGTTAGGCAAGTGCATAAAATGTCATCAATACAAACAGAAATATCATGTTTATTTGTCACAGTTCCTCTAGCTTTCTCCCTAGAAATACGAATGTGTAGAGCTGGTGTCTCCATGTGGAACCTATTACTGTATCCAAGCTTAAAATAAAATGTTCTCCGATAAAAAACATTCAAAACAATAAAGTCCGTTGATAATATCCAGAAAACACACACACTGAGGCTGTATTAATAGCTGGGATTGAGTTAGCCAAAACAAATCCGGATACTTTTTCACTTTCATTAAGTTCATATCCGGACAAAGTGGTGTGTAATATCTATGCAATGCACTGAGAAAATCACAGTAAAAATGGTTTTGGAGAAAAGCAAATTCTTTTCGTTAGGCAAGTGCATGAAATGTCATCTATACAAACAGATATATCATGTTTGTTTGCCGCAGTCCCAGTAGCTTTCTCCCTAGAAAATACGAATGTGTAGCGCTGGTGTCTCCATGTGGAACCAATTAGTGATTCCAAGCACAAAATTAAATGTTCCCTGATAAAAAACATTCAAAACAATAAAGTCCGTGGAAAATATCAGGAATACAAAAACACAGAGGCTGTAGCAATATCTGGCATTGAGTTAGCCAAAACACAACCGGATATTTCCGGTTTCATCCAGTCATATCTGGACAAACTGGTGTGGAATTTGTATGCAATGGACCGAGAAAATCACAGTAAAAATGGTTGTGGAGAAAAGCAAACTCTTTTCTTTAGGCAAGTCCATAAAATGTCATCTATACAAACAGAAATATCATGTTTGTTTGCCGAACTTCCTCTAGCTTTCTATCTAGAAAATACGAATGTGTGGAGCTGGTGTCCCCTTGATGAACCAATGAGTGTTTCAACGGTAGAAAATTAAATGTTCCCTGATAAAAAACATTCAAAACAATAAAGTCCATCGATAATATCAAGAAAACACAAACACAGAGGCTTTCACAATATTTTGGATTGAGTTAGCCAAAACACAACCGGATATTTCTTGTTTCATCCAGTCATATCCGGACAAACTGGTGTGGAATTCGTATGCAATGGACCGAGAGAATCACAGTAGAAATGGTTTTGGAGAAAAGCAAAGTCTTTTCGTTAGGCAAGTGCAATTAGTGTTTCTGAGGTGCAAAATTAAATGTTGCCTGATAAAAACATTCAAAACAATACAGTCCATCAATAATATCCAGAAAACACAAACACACAGGCATTCACAATGTTTCGGATTGAGTTAGCCAAAACTCAACAGCATATTTCTGTTTCATCGAATCATATCCGGACAAACTGGTGTGGAATTCGTTTGCAATGGATTGAGAAAGCCACAGTAAAAATGACTTTGGAGAAGAGCAAAGTCTTTTCGTTAGGCAAGTGCATAAAATGTCATCAATACAAACAGAAATATCATGTTTATTTGTCACAGTTCCTCTAGCTTTCTCCCTAGAAATACGAATGTGTAGAGCTGGTGTCTCCATGTGGAACCAATTACTGTATCCAAGCTTAAAATAAAATGTTCTCCGATAAAAAACATTCAAAACAATAAAGTCCGTTGATAATATCCAGAAAACACACACACTGAGGCTGTATTAATAGCTGGGATTGAGTTAGCCAAAACAAATCCGGATACTTTTTCACTTTCATTAAGGTCATATCCGGACAAAGTGGTGTGTAATTTCTATGCAATGCACTGAGAAAATCACAGTAAAAATGGTTTTGGAGAAAAGCAAAGTCTTTTCCTTAGGCAAGTGCATGAAATGTCATCTATAGAAACAGATATATCATGTTTGTTTGCCGCAGTCCCAGTAGCTTTCTCCCTAGAAAATACGAATGTGTAGCGCTGGTGTCTCCATGTGGAACCAATTAGTGATTCCAAGCACAAAATTAAATGTTCCCTGATAAAAAACATTCAAAACAATAAAGTCCGTGGAAAATATCAGGAATACAAAAACACAGAGGCTGTAGCAATATCTGGCATTGAGTTAGCCAAAACACAACCGGATATTTCCGGTTTCATCCAGTCATATCTGGACAAACTGGTGTGGAATTTGTATGCAATGGACCGAGAAAATCACAGTAGAAATGGTTGTGGAGAAAAGCAAACTCTTTTCTTTAGGCAAGTCCATAAAATGTCATCTATACAAACAGAAATATCATGTTTGTTTGCCGAACTTCCTCTAGCTTTCTATCTAGAAAATACGAATGTGTGGAGCTGGTGTCCCCTTGATGAACCAATGAGTGTTTCAACGGTAGAAAATTAAATGTTCCCTGATAAAAAACATTCAAAACAATAAAGTCCATCGATAATATCAAGAAAACACAAACACACAGGTTTTCACAATATTTTGGATTGAGTTAGTCAAAACACAACCGGATATTTCTTGTTTCATCCAGTCATATCCGGACAAACTGGTGTGGAATTCGTATGCAATGGACCGAGAAAATCACAGTAAAATGGTTTTGGAGAAAAGCAAAGTCTTTTCGTTAGGCAAGTGCATAAAATGTCATCTATACAAACAGAAATATCATGTTTGTTTGCCACAGTTCCTCTAGCTTTCTCCCTAGAAAATACGAATGTGTAGTGCTGGTGTCTCCATGTGGAACGAATTACCGATTCCAAGCACAAAATTAAATGTTCCCCGACAAAAAACATTCAAAACAATAAAGTCCGTGGATAATATCAGGAATACAAAAACACAGAGGCTGTAGCAATATCTGGGATTGAGTTAGCCAAAACACAACCGGATATTTCCGGTTTCATCCAGTCATATCTGGACAAACTGGTGTGGAATTCGTATGCAATGGACCGAGAGAATCACAGTAGAAATGGTTTTGGAGAAAAGCAAAGTCTTTTCGTTAGGCAAGTGCAATTAGTGTTTCTGAGGTGCAAAATTAAATGTTGCCTGATAAAAACATTCAAAACAATACAGTCCATCAATAATATCCAGAAAACACAAACACACAGGCTTTCACAATGTTTCGGATTGAGTTAGCCAAAACTCAACAGCATATTTCTGTTTCATCGAATCATATCCGGACAAACTGGTGTGGAATTCGTTTGCAATGGATTGAGAAAGCCACAGTAAAAATGACTTTGGAGAAGAGCAAAGTCTTTTCGTTAGGCAAGTGCATAAAATGTCATCAATACAAACAGAAATATCATGTTTATTTGTCACAGTTCCTCTAGCTTTCTCCCTAGAAATACGAATGTGTAGAGCTGGTGTCTCCATGTGGAACCAATTCCTGTATCCAAGCTTAAAATAAAATGTTCTCCGATAAAAAACATTCAAAACAATAAAGTCCGTTGATAATATCCAGAAAACACACACACTGAGGCTGTATTAATAGCTGGGATTGAGTTAGCCAAAACAAATCCAGATACTTTTTCACTTTCATTAAGGTCATATCCGGACAAAGTGGTGTGTAATTTCTATGCAATGCACTGAGAAAATCACAGTAAAAATGGTTTTGGAGAAAAGCAAAGTCTTTTCGTTAGGCAAGTGCATGAAATGTCATCTATACAAACAGATATATCATGTTTGTTTGCCGCAGTCCCAGTAGCTTTCTCCCTAGAAAATACGAATGTGTAGCGCTGGTGTCTCCATGTGGAACCAATTAGTGATTCCAAGCACAAAATTAAATGTTCCCTGATAAAAAACATTCAAAACAATAAAGTCCGTGGAAAATATCAGGAATACAAAAACACAGAGGCTGTAGCAATATCTGGCATTGAGTTAGCCAAAACACAACCGGATATTTCCGGTTTCATCCAGTCATATCTGGACAAACTGGTGTGGAATTTGTATGCAATGGACCGAGAAAATCACAGTAAAAATGGTTGTGGAGAAAAGCAAACTCTTTTCTTTAGGCAAGTCCATAAAATGTCATCTATACAAACAGAAATATCATGTTTGTTTGCCGAACTTCCTCTAGCTTTCTATCTAGAAAATACGAATGTGTGGAGCTGGTGTCCCCTTGATGAACCAATGAGTGTTTCAACGGTAGAAAATTAAATGTTCCCTGATAAAAAACATTCAAAACAATAAAGTCCATCGATAATATCAAGAAAACACAAACACAGAGGCTTTCACAATATTTTGGATTGAGTTAGCCAAAACACAACCGGATATTTCTTGTTTCATCCAGTCATATCCGGACAAACTGGTGTGGAATTCGTATGCAATGGACCGAGAAAATCACAGTAAAATGGTTTTGGAGAAAAGCAAAGTCTTTTCGTTAGGCAAGTGCATAAAATGTCATCTATACAAACAGAAATATCATGTTTGTTTGCCACAGTTCCTCTAGCTTTCTCCCTAGAAAATACGAATGTGTAGTGCTGGTGTCTCCATGTGGAACCAATTACCGATTCCAAGCACAAAATTAAATGTTCCCCGATAAAAAACATTCAAAACAATAAAGTCCGTGGATAATATCAGGAATACAAAAACACAGAGGCTGTAGCAATATCTGGGATTGAGTTAGCCAAAACACAACCGGATATTTCCGGTTTCATCCAGTCATATCTGGACAAACTGGTGTGGAATTCATATGCAATGGACCGAGAGAATCACAGTAGAAATGGTTTTGGAGAAAAGCAAAGTCTTTTCGTTAGGCAAGTGCAATTAGTGTTTCTGAGGTGCAAAATTAAATGTTGCCTGATAAAAACATTCAAAACAATACAGTCCATCAATAATATCCAGAAAACACAAACACACAGGCTTTCACAATGTTTCGGATTGAGTTAGCCAAAACTCAACAGTATATTTCTGTTTCATCGAATCATATCCGGACAAACTGGTGTGGAATTCGTTTGCAATGGATTGAGAAAGCCACAGTAAAAATGACTTTGGAGAAGAGCAAAGTCTTTTCGTTAGGCAAGTGCATAAAATGTCATCAATACAAACAGAAATATCATGTTTATTTGTCACAGTTCCTCTAGCTTTCTCCCTAGAAATACGAATGTGTAGAGCTGGTGTCTCCATGTGGAACCTATTACTGTATCCAAGCTTAAAATAAAATGTTCTCCGATAAAAAACATTCAAAACAATAAAGTCCGTTGATAATATCCAGAAAACACACACACTGAGGCTGTATTAATAGCTGGGATTGAGTTAGCCAAAACAAATCCGGATACTTTTTCACTTTCATTAAGTTCATATCCGGACAAAGTGGTGTGTAATATCTATGCAATGCACTGAGAAAATCACAGTAAAAATGGTTTTGGAGAAAAGCAAATTCTTTTCGTTAGGCAAGTGCATGAAATGTCATCTATACAAACAGATATATCATGTTTGTTTGCCGCAGTCCCAGTAGCTTTCTCCCTAGAAAATACGAATGTGTAGCGCTGGTGTCTCCATGTGGAACCAATTAGTGATTCCAAGCACAAAATTAAATGTTCCCTGATAAAAAACATTCAAAACAATAAAGTCCGTGGAAAATATCAGGAATACAAAAACACAGAGGCTGTAGCAATATCTGGCATTGAGTTAGCCAAAACACAACCGGATATTTCCGGTTTCATCCAGTCATATCTGGACAAACTGGTGTGGAATTTGTATGCAATGGACCGAGAAAATCACAGTAAAAATGGTTGTGGAGAAAAGCAAACTCTTTTCTTTAGGCAAGTCCATAAAATGTCATCTATACAAACAGAAATATCATGTTTGTTTGCCGAACTTCCTCTAGCTTTCTATCTAGAAAATACGAATGTGTGGAGCTGGTGTCCCCTTGATGAACCAATGAGTGTTTCAACGGTAGAAAATTAAATGTTCCCTGATAAAAAACATTCAAAACAATAAAGTCCATCGATAATATCAAGAAAACACAAACACAGAGGCTTTCACAATATTTTGGATTGAGTTAGCCAAAACACAACCGGATATTTCTTGTTTCATCCAGTCATATCCGGACAAACTGGTGTGGAATTCGTATGCAATGGACCGAGAAAATCACAGTAAAATGGTTTTGGAGAAAAGCAAAGTCTTTTCGTTAGGCAAGTGCATAAAATGTCATCTATACAAACAGAAATATCATGTTTGTTTGCCACAGTTCCTCTAGCTTTCTCCCTAGAAAATACGAATGTGTAGCGCTGGTGTCTCCATGTGGAACCAATTAGTGATTCCAAGCACAAAATTAAATGTTCCCTGATAAAAAACATTCAAAACAATAAAGTCCGTGGAAAATATCAGGAATACAAAAACACAGAGGCTGTAGCAATATCTGGGATTGAGTTAGCCAAAACACAACCGGATATTTCCGGTTTCATCCAGTCATATCTGGACAAACTGGTGTGGAATTCGTATGCAATGGACCGAGAGAATCACAGTAGAAATGGTTTTGGAGAAAAGCAAAGTCTTTTCGTTAGGCAAGTGCAATTAGTGTTTCTGAGGTGCAAAATTAAATGTTGCCTGATAAAAACATTCAAAACAATACAGTCCATCAATAATATCCAGAAAACACAAACACACAGGCTTTCACAATGTTTCGGATTGATTAGCCAAAACTCAACAGCATATTTCTGTTTCATCGAATCATATCCGGACAAACTGGTGTGGAATTCGTTTGCAATGGATTGAGAAAGCCACAGTAAAAATGACTTTGGAGAAGAGCAAAGTCTTTTCGTTAGGCAAGTGCATAAAATGTCATCAATACAAACAGAAATATCATGTTTATTTGTCACAGTTCCTCTAGCTTTCTCCCTAGAAATACGAATGTGTAGAGCTGGTGTCTCCATGTGGAACCAATTACTGTATCCAAGCTTAAAATAAAATGTTCTCCGATAAAAAACATTCAAAACAATAAAGTCCGTTGATAATATCCAGAAAACACACACACTGAGGCTGTATTAATAGCTGGGATTGAGTTAGCCAAAACAAATCCGGATACTTTTTCACTTTCATTAAGGTCATATCCGGACAAAGTGGTGTGTAATTTCTATGCAATGCACTGAGAAAATCACAGTAAAAATGGTTTTGGAGAAAAGCAAAGTCTTTTCGTTAGGCAAGTGCATGAAATGTCATCTATACAAACAGATATATCATGTTTGTTTGCCGCAGTCCCAGTAGCTTTCTCCCTAGAAAATACGAATGTGTAGCGCTGGTGTCTCCATGTGGAACCAATTAGTGATTCCAAGCACAAAATTAAATGTTCCCTGATAAAAAACATTCAAAACAATAAAGTCCGTGGAAAATATCAGGAATACAAAAACACAGAGCTGTAGCAATATCTGGCATTGAGTTAGCCAAAACACAACCGGATATTTCCGGTTTCATCCAGTCATATCTGGACAAACTGGTGTGGAATTTGTATGCAATGGACCGAGAAAATCACAGTAAAAATGGTTGTGGAGAAAAGCAAACTCTTTTCTTTAGGCAAGTCCATAAAATGTCATCTATACAAACAGAAATATCATGTTTGTTTGCCGAACTTCCTCTAGCTTTCTATCTAGAAAATACGAATGTGTGGAGCTGGTGTCCCCTTGATGAACCAATGAGTGTTTCAACGGTAGAAAATTAAATGTTCCCTGATAAAAAACATTCAAAACAATAAAGTCCATCGATAATATCAAGAAAACACAAACACACAGGTTTTCACAATATTTTGGATTGAGTTAGTCAAAACACAACCGGATATTTCTTGTTTCATCCAGTCATATCCGGACAAACTGTTGTGGAATTCGTATGCAATGGACCGAGAAAATCACAGTAAAATGGTTTTGGAGAAAAGCAAAGTCTTTTCGTTAGGCAAGTGCATAAAATGTCATCTATACAAACAGAAATATCATGTTTGTTTGCCACAGTTCCTCTAGCTTTCTCCCTAGAAAATACGAATGTGTAGTGCTGGTGTCTCCATGTGGAACGAATTACCGATTCCAAGCACAAAATTAAATGTTCCCCGACAAAAAACATTCAAAACAATAAAGTCCGTGGATAATATCAGGAATACAAAAACACAGAGGCTGTAGCAATATCTGGGATTGAGTTAGCCAAAACACAACCGGATATTTCCGGTTTCATCCAGTCATATCTGGACAAACTGGTGTGGAATTCGTATGCAATGGACCGAGAGAATCACAGTAGAAATGGTTTTGGAGAAAAGCAAAGTCTTTTCGTTAGGCAAGTGCAATTAGTGTTTCTGAGGTGCAAAATTAAATGTTGCCTGATAAAAACATTCAAAACAATACAGTCCATCAATAATATCCAGAAAACACAAACACACAGGCTTTCACAATGTTTCGGATTGAGTTAGCCAAAACTCAACAGTATATTTCTGTTTCATCGAATCATATCCGGACAAACTGGTGTGGAATTCGTTTGCAATGGATTGAGAAAGCCACAGTAAAAATGACTTTGGAGAAGAGCAAAGTCTTTTCGTTAGGCAAGTGCATAAAATGTCATCAATACAAACAGAAATATCATGTTTATTTGTCACAGTTCCTCTAGCTTTCTCCCTAGAAATACGAATGTGTAGAGCTGGTGTCTCCATGTGGAACCAATTCCTGTATCCAAGCTTAAAATAAAATGTTCTCCGATAAAAAACATTCAAAACAATAAAGTCCGTTGATAATATCCAGAAAACACACACACTGAGGCTGTATTAATAGCTGGGATTGAGTTAGCCAAAACAAATCCAGATACTTTTTCACTTTCATTAAGGTCATATCCGGACAAAGTGGTGTGTAATTTCTATGCAATGCACTGAGAAAATCACAGTAAAAATGGTTTTGGAGAAAAGCAAAGTCTTTTCGTTAGGCAAGTGCATGAAATGTCATCTATACAAACAGATATATCATGTTTGTTTGCCGCAGTCCCAGTAGCTTTCTCCCTAGAAAATACGAATGTGTAGCGCTGGTGTCTCCATGTGGAACCAATTAGTGATTCCAAGCACAAAATTAAATGTTCCCTGATAAAAAACATTCAAAACAATAAAGTCCGTGGAAAATATCAGGAATACAAAAACACAGAGGCTGTAGCAATATCTGGCATTGAGTTAGCCAAAACACAACCGGATATTTCCGGTTTCATCCAGTCATATCTGGACAAACTGGTGTGGAATTTGTATGCAATGGACCGAGAAAATCACAGTAAAAATGGTTGTGGAGAAAAGCAAACTCTTTTCTTTAGGCAAGTCCATAAAATGTCATCTATACAAACAGAAATATCATGTTTGTTTGCCGAACTTCCTCTAGCTTTCTATCTAGAAAATACGAATGTGTGGAGCTGGTGTCCCCTTGATGAACCAATGAGTGTTTCAGCGGTAGAAAATTCAATGTTCCCTGATAAAAAACATTCAAAACAATAAAGTCCATCGATAATATCAAGAAAACACAAACACAGAGGCTTTCACAATATTTTGGATTGAGTTAGCCAAAACACAACCGGATATTTCTTGTTTCATCCAGTCATATCCGGACAAACTGGTGTGGAATTCGTATGCAATGGACCGAGAAAATCACAGTAAAATGGTTTTGGAGAAAAGCAAAGTCTTTTCGTTAGGCAAGTGCATAAAATGTCATCTATACAAACAGAAATATCATGTTTGTTTGCCACAGTTCCTCTAGCTTTCTCCCTAGAAAATACGAATGTGTAGTGCTGGTGTCTCCATGTGGAACCAATTACCGATTCCAAGCACAAAATTAAATGTTCCCCGATAAAAAACATTCAAAACAATAAAGTCCGTGGATAATATCAGGAATACAAAAACACAGAGGCTGTAGCAATATCTGGGATTGAGTTAGCCAAAACACAACCGGATATTTCCGGTTTCATCCAGTCATATCTGGACAAACTGGTGTGGAATTCATATGCAATGGACCGAGAGAATCACAGTAGAAATGGTTTTGGAGAAAAGCAAAGTCTTTTCGTTAGGCAAGTGCAATTAGTGTTTCTGAGGTGCAAAATTAAATGTTGCCTGATAAAAACATTCAAAACAATACAGTCCATCAATAATATCCAGAAAACACAAACACACAGGCTTTCACAATGTTTCGGATTGAGTTAGCCAAAACTCAACAGTATATTTCTGTTTCATCGAATCATATCCGGACAAACTGGTGTGGAATTCGTTTGCAATGGATTGAGAAAGCCACAGTAAAAATGACTTTGGAGAAGAGCAAAGTCTTTTCGTTAGGCAAGTGCATAAAATGTCATCAATACAAACAGAAATATCATGTTTATTTGTCACAGTTCCTCTAGCTTTCTCCCTAGAAATACGAATGTGTAGAGCTGGTGTCTCCATGTGGAACCTATTACTGTATCCAAGCTTAAAATAAAATGTTCTCCGATAAAAAACATTCAAAACAATAAAGTCCGTTGATAATATCCAGAAAACACACACACTGAGGCTGTATTAATAGCTGGGATTGAGTTAGCCAAAACAAATCCGGATACTTTTTCACTTTCATTAAGTTCATATCCGGACAAAGTGGTGTGTAATATCTATGCAATGCACTGAGAAAATCACAGTAAAAATGGTTTTGGAGAAAAGCAAATTCTTTTCGTTAGGCAAGTGCATGAAATGTCATCTATACAAACAGATATATCATGTTTGTTTGCCGCAGTCCCAGTAGCTTTCTCCCTAGAAAATACGAATGTGTAGCGCTGGTGTCTCCATGTGGAACCAATTAGTGATTCCAAGCACAAAATTAAATGTTCCCTGATAAAAAACATTCAAAACAATAAAGTCCGTGGAAAATATCAGGAATACAAAAACACAGAGGCTGTAGCAATATCTGGCATTGAGTTAGCCAAAACACAACCGGATATTTCCGGTTTCATCCAGTCATATCTGGACAAACTGGTGTGGAATTTGTATGCAATGGACCGAGAAAATCACAGTAAAAATGGTTGTGGAGAAAAGCAAACTCTTTTCTTTAGGCAAGTCCATAAAATGTCATCTATACAAACAGAAATATCATGTTTGTTTGCCGAACTTCCTCTAGCTTTCTATCTAGAAAATACGAATGTGTGGAGCTGGTGTCCCCTTGATGAACCAATGAGTGTTTCAACGGTAGAAAATTAAATGTTCCCTGATAAAAAACATTCAAAACAATAAAGTCCATCGATAATATCAAGAAAACACAAACACAGAGGCTTTCACAATATTTTGGATTGAGTTAGCCAAAACACAACCGGATATTTCTTGTTTCATCCAGTCATATCCGGACAAACTGGTGTGGAATTCGTATGCAATGGACCGAGAGAATCACAGTAGAAATGGTTTTGGAGAAAAGCAAAGTCTTTTCGTTAGGCAAGTGCAATTAGTGTTTCTGAGGTGCAAAATTAAATGTTGCCTGATAAAAACATTCAAAACAATACAGTCCATCAATAATATCCAGAAAACACAAACACACAGGCATTCACAATGTTTCGGATTGAGTTAGCCAAAACTCAACAGCATATTTCTGTTTCATCGAATCATATCCGGACAAACTGGTGTGGAATTCGTTTGCAATGGATTGAGAAAGCCACAGTAAAAATGACTTTGGAGAAGAGCAAAGTCTTTTCGTTAGGCAAGTGCATAAAATGTCATCAATACAAACAGAAATATCATGTTTATTTGTCACAGTTCCTCTAGCTTTCTCCCTAGAAATACGAATGTGTAGAGCTGGTGTCTCCATGTGGAACCAATTACTGTATCCAAGCTTAAAATAAAATGTTCTCCGATAAAAAACATTCAAAACAATAAAGTCCGTTGATAATATCCAGAAAACACACACACTGAGGCTGTATTAATAGCTGGGATTGAGTTAGCCAAAACAAATCCGGATACTTTTTCACTTTCATTAAGGTCATATCCGGACAAAGTGGTGTGTAATTTCTATGCAATGCACTGAGAAAATCACAGTAAAAATGGTTTTGGAGAAAAGCAAAGTCTTTTCCTTAGGCAAGTGCATGAAATGTCATCTATAGAAACAGATATATCATGTTTGTTTGCCGCAGTCCCAGTAGCTTTCTCCCTAGAAAATACGAATGTGTAGCGCTGGTGTCTCCATGTGGAACCAATTAGTGATTCCAAGCACAAAATTAAATGTTCCCTGATAAAAAACATTCAAAACAATAAAGTCCGTGGAAAATATCAGGAATACAAAAACACAGAGGCTGTAGCAATATCTGGCATTGAGTTAGCCAAAACACAACCGGATATTTCCGGTTTCATCCAGTCATATCTGGACAAACTGGTGTGGAATTTGTATGCAATGGACCGAGAAAATCACAGTAGAAATGGTTGTGGAGAAAAGCAAACTCTTTTCTTTAGGCAAGTCCATAAAATGTCATCTATACAAACAGAAATATCATGTTTGTTTGCCGAACTTCCTCTAGCTTTCTATCTAGAAAATACGAATGTGTGGAGCTGGTGTCCCCTTGATGAACCAATGAGTGTTTCAACGGTAGAAAATTCAATGTTCCCTGATAAAAAACATTCAAAACAATAAAGTCCATCGATAATATCAAGAAAACACAAACACACAGGTTTTCACAATATTTTGGATTGAGTTAGTCAAAACACAACCGGATATTTCTTGTTTCATCCAGTCATATCCGGACAAACTGTTGTGGAATTCGTATGCAATGGACCGAGAAAATCACAGTAAAATGGTTTTGGAGAAAAGCAAAGTCTTTTCGTTAGGCAAGTGCAATTAGTGTTTCTGAGGTGCAAAATTAAATGTTGCCTGATAAAAACATTCAAAACAATACAGTCCATCAATAATATCCAGAAAACACAAACACACAGGCTTTCACAATGTTTCGGATTGAGTTAGCCAAAACTCAACAGCATATTTCTGTTACATCGAATCATATCCGGACAAACTGGTGTGGAATTCGTTTGCAATGGATTGAGAAAGCCACAGTAAAAATGACTTTGGAGAAGAGCAAAGTCTTTTCGTTAGGCAAGTGCATAAAATGTCATCAATACAAACAGAAATATCATGTTTATTTGTCACAGTTCCTCTAGCTTTCTCCCTAGAAATACGAATGTGTAGAGCTGGTGTCTCCATGTGGAACCAATTCCTGTATCCAAGCTTAAAATAAAATGTTCTCCGATAAAAAACATTCAAAACAATAAAGTCCGTTGATAATATCCAGAAAACACACACACTGAGGCTGTATTAATAGCTGGGATTGAGTTAGCCAAAACAAATCCAGATACTTTTTCACTTTCATTAAGGTCATATCCGGACAAAGTGGTGTGTAATTTCTATGCAATGCACTGAGAAAATCACAGTAAAAATGGTTTTGGAGAAAAGCAAAGTCTTTTCGTTAGGCAAGTGCATGAAATGTCATCTATACAAACAGATATATCATGTTTGTTTGCCGCAGTCCCAGTAGCTTTCTCCCTAGAAAATACGAATGTGTAGCGCTGGTGTCTCCATGTGGAACCAATTAGTGATTCCAAGCACAAAATTAAATGTTCCCTGATAAAAAACATTCAAAACAATAAAGTCCGTGGAAAATATCAGGAATACAAAAACACAGAGGCTGTAGCAATATCTGGCATTGAGTTAGCCAAAACACAACCGGATATTTCCGGTTTCATCCAGTCATATCTGGACAAACTGGTGTGGAATTTGTATGCAATGGACCGAGAAAATCACAGTAAAAATGGTTGTGGAGAAAAGCAAACTCTTTTCTTTAGGCAAGTCCATAAAATGTCATCTATACAAACAGAAATATCATGTTTGTTTGCCGAACTTCCTCTAGCTTTCTATCTAGAAAATACGAATGTGTGGAGCTGGTGTCCCCTTGATGAACCAATGAGTGTTTCAACGGTAGAAAATTAAATGTTCCCTGATAAAAAACATTCAAAACAATAAAGTCCATCGATAATATCAAGAAAACACAAACACAGAGGCTTTCACAATATTTTGGATTGAGTTAGCCAAAACACAACCGGATATTTCTTGTTTCATCCAGTCATATCCGGACAAACTGGTGTGGAATTCGTATGCAATGGACCGAGAAAATCACAGTAAAATGGTTTTGGAGAAAAGCAAAGTCTTTTCGTTAGGCAAGTGCATAAAATGTCATCTATGCAAACAGAAATATCATGTTTGTTTGCCACAGTTCCTCTAGCTTTCTCCCTAGAAAATACGAATGTGTAGTGCTGGTGTCTCCATGTGGAACCAATTACCGATTCCAAGCACAAAATTAAATGTTCCCCGATAAAAAACATTCAAAACAATAAAGTCCGTGGATAATATCAGGAATACAAAAACACAGAGGCTGTAGCAATATCTGGGATTGAGTTAGCCAAAACACAACCGGATATTTCCGGTTTCATCCAGTCATATCTGGACAAACTGGTGTGGAATTCATATGCAATGGACCGAGAGAATCACAGTAGAAATGGTTTTGGAGAAAAGCAAAGTCTTTTCGTTAGGCAAGTGCAATTAGTGTTTCTGAGGTGCAAAATTAAATGTTGCCTGATAAAAACATTCAAAACAATACAGTCCATCAATAATATCCAGAAAACACAAACACACAGGCTTTCACAATGTTTCGGATTGAGTTAGCCAAAACTCAACAGTATATTTCTGTTTCATCGAATCATATCCGGACAAACTGGTGTGGAATTCGTTTGCAATGGATTGAGAAAGCCACAGTAAAAATGACTTTGGAGAAGAGCAAAGTCTTTTCGTTAGGCAAGTGCATAAAATGTCATCAATACAAACAGAAATATCATGTTTATTTGTCACAGTTCCTCTAGCTTTCTCCCTAGAAATACGAATGTGTAGAGCTGGTGTCTCCATGTGGAACCAATTACTGTATCCAAGCTTAAAATAAAATGTTCTCCGATAAAAAACATTCAAAACAATAAAGTCCGTTGATAATATCCAGAAAACACACACACTGAGGCTGTATTAATAGCTGGGATTGAGTTAGCCAAAACAAATCCGGATACTTTTTCACTTTCATTAAGTTCATATCCGGACAAAGTGGTGTGTAATATCTATGCAATGCACTGAGAAAATCACAGTAAAAATGGTTTTGGAGAAAAGCAAATTCTTTTCGTTAGGCAAGTGCATGAAATGTCATCTATACAAACAGATATATCATGTTTGTTGGCCGCAGTCCCAGTAGCTTTCTCCCTAGAAAATACGAATGTGTAGCGCTGGTGTCTCCATGTGGAACCAATTAGTGATTCCAAGCACAAAATTAAATGTTCCCTGATAAAAAACATTCAAAACAATAAAGTCCGTGGAAAATATCAGGAATACAAAAACACAGAGGCTGTAGCAATATCTGGCATTGAGTTAGCCAAAACACAACCGGATATTTCCGGTTTCATCCAGTCATATCTGGACAAACTGGTGTGGAATTTGTATGCAATGGACCGAGAAAATCACAGTAAAAATGGTTGTGGAGAAAAGCAAACTCTTTTCTTTAGGCAAGTCCATAAAATGTCATCTATACAAACAGAAATATCATGTTTGTTTGCCTAACTTCCTCTAGCTTTCTATCTAGAAAATACGAATGTGTGGAGCTGGTGTCCCCTTGATGAACCAATGAGTGTTTCAACGGTAGAAAATTAAATGTTCCCTGATAAATAACATTCAAAACAATAAAGTCCATCGATAATATCAAGAAAACACAAACACAGAGGCTTTCACAATATTTTGGATTGAGTTAGCCAAAACACAACCGGATATTTCTTGTTTCATCCAGTCATATCCGGACAAACTGGTGTGGAATTCGTATGCAATGGACCGAGAAAATCACAGTAAAATGGTTTTGGAGAAAAGCAAAGTCTTTTCGTTAGGCAAGTGCATAAAATGTCAACTATACAAACAGAAATATCATGTTTGTTTGCCACAGTTCCTATAGATTTCTCCCTAGAAAATACGAATGTGTAGTGCTGGTGTCTCCATGTGGAACCAATTACCAATTCCAAGCACAAAATTAAATGTTCCCCGATAAAAAACATTCAAAACAATAAAGTCCGTGGATAATATCAGGAATACAAAAACACAGAGGCTGTAGCAATATCTGGGATTGAGTTAGCCAAAACACAACCGGATATTTCCGGTTTCATCCAGTCATATCTGGACAAACTGGTGTGGAATTCGTATGCAATGGACCGAGAGAATCACAGTAGAAATGGTTTTGGAGAAAAGCAAAGTCTTTTCGTTAGGCAAGTGCAATTAGTGTTTCTGAGGTGCAAAATTAAATGTTGCCTGATAAAAACATTCAAAACAATACAGTCCATCAATAATATCCAGAAAACACAAACACACAGGCTTTCACAATGTTTCGGATTGAGTTAGCCAAAACTCAACAGTATATTTCTGTTTCATCGAATCATATCCGGACAAACTGGTGTGGAATTCGTATGCAATGGATTGAGAAAACCACAGTAAAAATGACTTTGGAGAAGAG
The DNA here is from genome assembly GCF_033115175.1 of Lepus europaeus. Classification (NCBI taxonomy): domain Eukaryota; kingdom Metazoa; phylum Chordata; class Mammalia; order Lagomorpha; family Leporidae; genus Lepus; species Lepus europaeus. The sequence goes on along the minus strand of NW_026909158.1, from coordinate 1,232,554 downwards.
CAAAGTCTTTTCGTTAGGCAAGTGCATAAAATGTCATCAATACAAACAGAAATATCATGTTTATTTGTCACAGTTCCTCTAGCTTTCTCCCTAGAAATACGAATGTGTAGAGCTGGTGTCTCCATGTGGAACCAATTACTGTATCCAAGCTTAAAATAAAATGTTCTCCGATAAAAAACATTCAAAACAATAAAGTCCGTTGATAATATCCAGAAAACACACACACTGAGGCTGTATTAATAGCTGGGATTGAGTTAGCCAAAACAAATCCGGATACTTTTTCACTTTCATTAAGGTCATATCCGGACAAAGTGGTGTGTAATTTCTATGCAATGCACTGAGAAAATCACAGTAAAAATGGTTTTGGAGAAAAGCAAATTCTTTTCGTTAGGCAAGTGCATGAAATGTCATCTATACAAACAGATATATCATGTTTGTTTGCCGCAGTCCCAGTAGCTTTCTCCCTAGAAAATACGAATGTGTAGCGCTGGTGTCTCCATGTGGAACCAATTAGTGATTCCAAGCACAAAATTAAATGTTCCCTGATAAAAAACATTCAAAACAATAAAGTCCGTGGAAAATATCAGGAATACAAAAACACAGAGGCTGTAGCAATATCTGGCATTGAGTTAGCCAAAACACAACCGGATATTTCCGGTTTCATCCAGTCATATCTGGACAAACTGGTGTGGAATTTGTATGCAATGGACCGAGAAAATCACAGTAAAAATGGTTGTGGAGAAAAGCAAACTCTTTTCTTTAGGCAAGTCCATAAAATGTCATCTATACAAACAGAAATATCATGTTTGTTTGCCGAACTTCCTCTAGCTTTCTATCTAGAAAATACGAATGTGTGGAGCTGGTGTCCCCTTGATGAACCAATGAGTGTTTCAACGGTAGAAAATTAAATGTTCCCTGATAAAAAACATTCAAAACAATAAAGTCCATCGATAATATCAAGAAAACACAAACACAGAGGCTTTCACAATATTTTGGATTGAGTTAGCCAAAACACAACCGGATATTTCTTGTTTCATCCAGTCATATCCGGACAAACTGGTGTGGAATTCGTATGCAATGGACCGAGAGAATCACAGTAGAAATGGTTTTGGAGAAAAGCAAAGTCTTTTCGTTAGGCAAGTGCAATTAGTGTTTCTGAGGTGCAAAATTAAATGTTGCCTGATAAAAACATTCAAAACAATACAGTCCATCAATAATATCCAGAAAACACAAACACACAGGCATTCACAATGTTTCGGATTGAGTTAGCCAAAACTCAACAGCATATTTCTGTTTCATCGAATCATATCCGGACAAACTGGTGTGGAATTCGTTTGCAATGGATTGAGAAAGCCACAGTAAAAATGACTTTGGAGAAGAGCAAAGTCTTTTCGTTAGGCAAGTGCATAAAATGTCATCAATACAAACAGAAATATCATGTTTATTTGTCACATTTCCTCTAGCTTTCTCCCTAGAAATACGAATGTGTAGAGCTGGTGTCTCCATGTGGAACCAATTACTGTATCCAAGCTTAAAATAAAATGTTCTCCGATAAAAAACATTCAAAACAATAAAGTCCGTTGATAATATCCAGAAAACACACACACTGAGGCTGTATTAATAGCTGGGATTGAGTTAGCCAAAACAAATCCGGATACTTTTTCACTTTCATTAAGGTCATATCCGGACAAAGTGGTGTGTAATTTCTATGGAATGCACTGAGAAAATCACAGTAAAAATGGTTTTGGAGAAAAGCAAAGTCTTTTCCTTAGGCAAGTGCATGAAATGTCATCTATAGAAACAGATATATCATGTTTGTTTGCCGCAGTCCCAGTAGCTTTCTCCCTAGAAAATACGAATGTGTAGCGCTGGTGTCTCCATGTGGAACCAATTAGTGATTCCAAGCACAAAATTAAATGTTCCCTGATAAAAAACATTCAAAACAATAAAGTCCGTGGAAAATATCAGGAATACAAAAACACAGAGGCTGTAGCAATATCTGGCATTGAGTTAGCCAAAACACAACCGGATATTTCCGGTTTCATCCAGTCATATCTGGACAAACTGGTGTGGAATTTGTATGCAATGGACCGAGAAAATCACAGTAAAAATGGTTGTGGAGAAAAGCAAACTCTTTTCTTTAGGCAAGTCCATAAAATGTCATCTATACAAACAGAAATATCATGTTTGTTTGCCGAACTTCCTCTAGCTTTCTATCTAGAAAATACGAATGTGTGGAGCTGGTGTCCCCTTGATGAACCAATGAGTGTTTCAACGGTAGAAAATTAAATGTTCCCTGATAAAAAACATTCAAAACAATAAAGTCCATCGATAATATCAAGAAAACACAAACACAGAGGCTTTCACAATATTTTGGATTGAGTTAGCCAAAACACAACCGGATATTTCTTGTTTCATCCAGTCATATCCGGACAAACTGGTGTGGAATCCGTATGCAATGGACCGAGAAAATCACAGTAAAATGGTTTTGGAGAAAAGCAAAGTCTTTTCGTTAGGCAAGTGCATAAAATGTCATCTATACAAACAGAAATATCATGTTTGTTTGCCACAGTTCCTCTAGCTTTCTCCCTAGAAAATACGAATGTGTAGTGCTGGTGTCTCCATGTGGAACCAATTACCGATTCCAAGCACAAAATTAAATGTTCCCCGATAAAAAACATTCAAAACAATAAAGTCCGTGGATAATATCAGGAATACAAAAACACAGAGGCTGTAGCAATATCTGGGATTGAGTTAGCCAAAACACAACCGGATATTTCCGGTTTCATCCAGTCATATCTGGACAAACTGGTGTGGAATTCGTATGCAATGGACCGAGAGAATCACAGTAGAAATGGTTTTGGAGAAAAGCAAAGTCTTTTCGTTAGGCAAGTGCAATTAGTGTTTCTGAGGTGCAAAATTAAATGTTGCCTGATAAAAACATTCAAAACAATACAGTCCATCAATAATATCCAGAAAACACAAACACACAGGCTTTCACAATGTTTCGGATTGAGTTAGCCAAAACTCAACAGGATATTTCTGTTTCATCGAATCATATCCGGACAAACTGGTGTGGAATTCATATGCAATGGATTGAGAAAACCACAGTAAAAATGATTTTGGAGAAGAGCAAAGTCTTTTCGTTAGGCAATTGCATAAAATGTCATCAATACAAACAGAAATATCATGTTTATTTCTCACAGTTCCTCTAGCTTTCTCCCTAGAAATACGAATGTGTAGAGCTGGTGTCTCCATGTGGAACCAATTACTGTATCCAAGCTTAAAAAAAAATGTTCTCCGATAAAAAACATTCAAAACAATAAAGTCCGTGGATAATATCCAGAAAACACACACGCTGAGGCTGTATTAATAGCTGGGATTGAGTTAGCCAAAACAAATCCGGATACTTTTTCACTTTCATTAAGGTCATATCCGGACAAAGTGGTGTGTAATTTCTATGCAATGCACTGAGAAAATCACAGTAAAAATGGTTTTGGAGAAAAGCAAAGTCTTTTCGTTAGGCAAGTGCATGAAATGTCATCTATACAAACAGATATATCATGTTTGTTTGCCGCAGTCCCAGTAGCTTTCTCCCTAGAAAATACGAATGTGTAGCGCTGGTGTCTCCATGTGGAACCAATTAGTGATTCCAAGCACAAAATTAAATGTTCCCTGATAAAAAACATTCAAAACAATAAAGTCCGTGGAAAATATCAGGAATACAAAAACACAGAGGCTGTAGCAATATCTGGCATTGAGTTAGCCAAAACACAACCGGATATTTCCGGTTTCATCCAGTCATATCTGGACAAACTGGTGTGGAATTTGTATGCAATGGACCGAGAAAATCACAGTAAAAATGGTTGTGGAGAAAAGCAAACTCTTTTCTTTAGGCAAGTCCATAAAATGTCATCTATACAAACAGAAATATCATGTTTGTTTGCCGAACTTCCTCTAGCTTTCTATCTAGAAAATACGAATGTGTGGAGCTGGTGTCCCCTTGATGAACCAATGAGTGTTTCAACGGTAGAAAATTAAATGTTCCCTGATAAAAAACATTCAAAACAATAAAGTCCATCGATAATATCAAGAAAACACAAACACAGAGGCTTTCACAATATTTTGGATTGAGTTAGCCAAAACACAACCGGATATTTCTTGTTTCATCCAGTCATATCCGGACAAACTGGTGTGGAATCCGTATGCAATGGACCGAGAAAATCACAGTAAAATGGTTTTGGAGAAAAGCAAAGTCTTTTCGTTAGGCAAGTGCATAAAATGTCATCTATACAAACAGAAATATCATGTTTGTTTGCCACAGTTCCTCTAGCTTTCTCCCTAGAAAATACGAATGTGTAGTGCTGGTGTCTCCATGTGGAACCAATTACCGATTCCAAGCACAAAATTAAATGTTCCCCGATAAAAAACATTCAAAACAATAAAGTCCGTGGATAATATCAGGAATACAAAAACACAGAGGCTGTAGCAATATCTGGGATTGAGTTAGCCAAAACACAACCGGATATTTCCGGTTTCATCCAGTCATATCTGGACAAACTGGTGTGGAATTCGTATGCAATGGACCGAGAGAATCACAGTAGAAATGGTTTTGGAGAAAAGCAAAGTCTTTTCGTTAGGCAAGTGCAATTAGTGTTTCTGAGGTGCAAAATTAAATGTTGCCTGATAAAAACATTCAAAACAATACAGTCCATCAATAATATCCAGAAAACACAAACACACAGGCTTTCACAATGTTTCGGATTGAGTTAGCCAAAACTCAACAGGATATTTCTGTTTCATCGAATCATATCCGGACAAACTGGTGTGGAATTCATATGCAATGGATTGAGAAAACCACAGTAAAAATGATTTTGGAGAAGAGCAAAGTCTTTTCGTTAGGCAATTGCATAAAATGTCATCAATACAAACAGAAATATCATGTTTATTTCTCACAGTTCCTCTAGCTTTCTCCCTAGAAATACGAATGTGTAGAGCTGGTGTCTCCATGTGGAACCAATTACTGTATCCAAGCTTAAAAAAAAATGTTCTCCGATAAAAAACATTCAAAACAATAAAGTCCGTGGATAATATCCAGAAAACACACACGCTGAGGCTGTATTAATAGCTGGGATTGAGTTAGCCAAAACAAATCCGGATACTTTTTCACTTTCATTAAGGTCATATCCGGACAAAGTGGTGTGTAATTTCTATGCAATGCACTGAGAAAATCACAGTAAAAATGGTTTTGGAGAAAAGCAAAGTCTTTTCGTTAGGCAAGTGCATGAAATGTCATCTATACAAACAGATATATCATGTTTGTTTGCCGCAGTCCCAGTAGCTTTCTCCCTAGAAAATACGAATGTGTAGCGCTGGTGTCTCCATGTGGAACCAATTAGTGATTCCAAGCACAAAATTAAATGTTCCCTGATAAAAAACATTCAAAACAATAAAGTCCGTGGAAAATATCAGGAATACAAAAACACAGAGGCTGTAGCAATATCTGGCATTGAGTTAGCCAAAACACAACCGGATATTTCCGGTTTCATCCAGTCATATCTGGACAAACTGGTGTGGAATTTGTATGCAATGGACCGAGAAAATCACAGTAAAAATGGTTGTGGAGAAAAGCAAACTCTTTTCTTTAGGCAAGTCCATAAAATGTCATCTATACAAACAGAAATATCATGTTTGTTTGCCGAACTTCCTCTAGCTTTCTATCTAGAAAATACGAATGTGTGGAGCTGGTGTCCCCTTGATGAACCAATGAGTGTTTCAACGGTAGAAAATTAAATGTTCCCTGATAAAAAACATTCAAAACAATAAAGTCCATCGATAATATCAAGAAAACACAAACACAGAGGCTTTCACAATATTTTGGATTGCGTTAGCCAAAACACAACCGGATATTTCTTGTTTCATCCAGTCATATCCGGACAAACTGGTGTGGAATCCGTATGCAATGGACCGAGAAAATCACAGTAAAATGGTTTTGGAGAAAAGCAAAGTCTTTTCGTTAGGCAAGTGCATAAAATGTCATCTATACAAACAGAAATATCATGTTTGTTTGCCACAGTTCCTCTAGCTTTCTCCCTAGAAAATACGAATGTGTAGTGCTGGTGTCTCCATGTGGAACCAATTACCGATTCCAAGCACAAAATTAAATGTTCCCCGATAAAAAACATTCAAAACAATAAAGTCCGTGGATAATATCAGGAATACAAAAACACAGAGGCTGTAGCAATATCTGGGATTGAGTTAGCCAAAACACAACCGGATATTTCCGGTTTCATCCAGTCATATCTGGACAAACTGGTGTGGAATTCGTATGCAATGGACCGAGAGAATCACAGTAGAAATGGTTTTGGAGAAAAGCAAAGTCTTTTCGTTAGGCAAGTGCAATTAGTGTTTCTGAGGTGCAAAATTAAATGTTGCCTGATAAAAACATTCAAAACAATACAGTCCATCAATAATATCCAGAAAACACAAACACACAGGCTTTCACAATGTTTCGGATTGAGTTAGCCAAAACTCAACAGCATATTTCTGTTTCATCGAATCATATCCGGACAAACTGGTGTGGAATTCGTATGCAATGGATTGAGAAAACCACAGTAAAAATGATTTTGGAGAAGAGCAAAGTCTTTTCGTTAGGCAAGTGCATAAAATGTCATCAATACAAACAGAAATATCATGTTTATTTCTCACAGTTCCTCTAGCTTTCTCCCTAGAAATACGAATGTGTAGAGCTGGTGTCTCCATGTGGAACCAATTACTGTATCCAAGCTTAAAAAAAAATGTTCTCCGATAAAAAACATTCAAAACAATAAAGTCCGTTGATAATATCCAGAAAACACACACACTGAGGCTGTATTAATAGCTGGGATTGAGTTAGCCAAAACAAATCCGGATACTTTTTCACTTTCATTAAGGTCATATCCGGACAAAGTGGTGTGTAATTTCTATGCAATGCACTGAGAAAATCACAGTAAAAATGGTTTTGGAGAAAAGCAAAGTCTTTTCGTTAGGCAAGTGCATGAAATGTCATCTATACAAACAGATATATCATGTTTGTTTGCCGCAGTCCCAGTAGCTTTCTCCCTAGAAAATACGAATGTGTAGCACTGGTGTCTCCATGTGGAACCAATTAGTGATTCCAAGCACAAAATTAAATGTTCCCTGATAAAAAACATTCAAAACAATAAAGTCCGTGGAAAATATCAGGAATACAAAAACACAGAGGCTGTAGCAATATCTGGCATTGAGTTAGCCAAAACACAACCGGATATTTCCGGTTTCATCCAGTCATATCTGGACAAACTGGTGTGGAATTTGTATGCAATGGACCGAGAAAATCACAGTAAAAATGGTTGTGGAGAAAAGCAAACTCTTTTCTTTAGGCAAGTCCATAAAATGTCAACTATACAAATAGAAATATCATGTTTGTTTGCCGAACTTCCTCTAGCTTTCTATCTAGAAAATACGAATGTGTGGAGCTGGTGTCCCCTTGATGAACCAATGAGTGTTTCAACGGTAGAAAATTAAATGTTCCCTGATAAAAAACATTCAAAACAATAAAGTCCATCGATAATATCAAGAAAACACAAACACAGAGGCTTTCACAATATTTTGGATTGAGTTAGCCAAAACACAACCGGATATTTCTTGTTTCATCCAGTCATATCCGGACAAACTGGTGTGGAATTCGTATGCAATGGACCGAGAAAATCACAGTAAAATGGTTTTGGAGAAAAGCAAAGTCTTTTCGTTAGGCAAGTGCATGAAATGTCATCTATACAAACAGAAATATCATGTTTGTTTGCCACAGTTCCTCTAGCTTTCTCCCTAGAAAATACGAATGTGTAGTGCTGGTGTCTCCATGTGGAACCAATTACCGATTCCAAGCACAAAATTAAATGTTCCCCGATAAAAAACATTCAAAACAATAAAGTCCGTGGATAATATCAGGAATACAAAAACACAGAGGCTGTAGCAATATCTGGGATTGAGTTAGCCAAAACACAACCGGATATTTCCGGTTTCATCCAGTCATATCTGGACAAACTGGTGTGGAATTCGTATGCAATGGACCGAGAGAATCACAGTAGAAATGGTTTTGGAGAAAAGCAAAGTCTTTTCGTTAGGCAAGTGCAATTAGTGTTTCTGAGGTGCAAAATTAAATGTTGCTTGATAAAAACATTCAAAACAATACAGTCCATCAATAATATCCAGAAAACACAAACACACAGGCTTTCACAATGTTTCGGATTGAGTTAGCCAAAACTCAACAGGATATTTCTGTTTCATCGAATCATATCCGGACAAACTGGTGTGGAATTCGTATGCAATGGATTGAGAAAACCACAGTAAAAATGACTTTGGAGAAGAGCAAAGTCTTTTCGTTAGGCAAGTGCATAAAATGTCATCAATACAAACAGAAATATCATGTTTATTTGTCACAGTTCCTCTAGCTTTCTCCCTAGAAATACGAATGTGTAGAGCTGGTGTCTCCAGGTGGAACCAATTACTGTATCCAAGCTTAAAAAAAATGTTCTCCGATAAAAAACATTCAAAACAATAAAGTCCGTTGATAATATCCAGAAAACACACACACTGAGGCTGTATTAATAGCTGGGATTGAGTTAGCCAAAACAAATCCGGATACTTTTTCACTTTCATTAAGGTCATATCCGGACAAAGTGGTGTGTAATTTCTATGCAATGCACTGAGAAAATCACAGTAAAAATGGTTTTGGAGAAAAGCAAAGTCTTTTCGTTAGGCAAGTGCATGAAATGTCATCTATACAAACAGATATATCATGTTTGTTTGCCGCAGTCCCAGTAGCTTTCTCCCTAGAAAATACGAATGTGTAGCGCTGGTGTCTCCATGTGGAACCAATTAGTGATTCCAAGCACAAAATTAAATGTTCCCTGATAAAAAACATTCAAAACAATAAAGTCCGTGGAAAATATCAGGAATACAAAAACACAGAGGCTGTAGCAATATCTGGCATTGAGTTAGCCAAAACACAACCGGATATTTCCGGTTTCATCCAGTCATATCTGGACAAACTGGTGTGGAATTTGTATGCAATGGACCGAGAAAATCACAGTAAAAATGGTTGTGGAGAAAAGCAAACTCTTTTCTTTAGGCAAGTCCATAAAATGTCAACTATACAAATAGAAATATCATGTTTGTTTGCCGAACTTCCTCTAGCTTTCTATCTAGAAAATACGAATGTGTGGAGCTGGTGTCCCCTTGATGAACCAATGAGTGTTTCAACGGTAGAAAATTAAATGTTCCCTGATAAAAAACATTCAAAACAATAAAGTCCATCGATAATATCAAGAAAACACAAACACAGAGGCTTTCACAATATTTTGGATTGAGTTAGCCAAAACACAACCGGATATTTCTTGTTTCATCCAGTCATATCCGGACAAACTGGTGTGGAATTCGTATGCAATGGACCGAGAAAATCACAGTAAAATGGTTTTGGAGAAAAGCAAAGTCTTTTCGTTAGGCAAGTGCATGAAATGTCATCTATACAAACAGAAATATCATGTTTGTTTGCCACAGTTCCTCTAGCTTTCTCCCTAGAAAATACGAATGTGTAGTGCTGGTGTCTCCATGTGGAACCAATTACCGATTCCAAGCACAAAATTAAATGTTCCCTGATAAAAAACATTCAAAACAATAAAGTCCGTGGATAATATCAGGAATACAAAAACACAGAGGCTGTAGCAATATCTGGGATTGAGTTAGCCAAAACACAACCGGATATTTCCGGTTTCATCCAGTCATATCTGGACAAACTGGTGTGGAATTCGTATGCAATGGACCGAGAGAATCACAGTAGAAATGGTTTTGGAGAAAAGCAAAGTCTTTTCATTAGGCAAGTGCAATTAGTGTTTCTGAGGTGCAAAATTAAATGTTGCCTGATAAAAACATTCAAAACAATACAGTCCATCAATAATATCCAGAAAACACAAACACACAGGCTTTCACAATGTTTCGGATTGAGTTAGCCAAAACTCAACAGGATATTTCTGTTTCATCGAATCATATCCGGACAAACTGGTGTGGAATTCGTATGCAATGGATTGAGAAAACCACAGTAAAAATGATTTTGGAGAAGAGCAAAGTCTTTTCGTTAGGCAAGTGCATAAAATGTCATCAATACAAACAGAAATATCATGTTTATTTGTCACAGTTCCTCTAGCTTTCTCCCTAGAAATACGAATGTGTAGAGCTGGTGTCTCCATGTGGAACCAATTACTGTATCCAAGCTTAAAAAAAAAATGTTCTCCGATAAAAAACATTCAAAACAATAAAGTCCGTTGATAATATCCAGAAAACACACACGCTGCGGCTGTATTAATAGCTGGGATTGAGTTAGCCAAAACAAATCCGGATACTTTTTCACTTTCATTAAGGTCATATCCGGACAAAGTGGTGTGTAATTTCTATGCAATGCACTGAGAAAATCACAGTAAAAATGGTTTTGGAGAAAAGCAAAGTCTTTTCGTTAGGCAAGTGCATGAAATGTCATCTATACAAACAGATATATCATGTTTGTTTGCCGCAGTCCCAGTAGCTTTCTCCCTAGAAAATATGAATGTGTAGCGCTGGTGTCTCCATGTGGAACCAATTAGTGATTCCAAGCACAAAATTAAATGTTCCCTGATAAAAAACATTCAAAACAATAAAGTCCGTGGAAAATATCAGGAATACAAAAACACAGAGGCTGTAGCAATATCTGGCATTGAGTTAGCCAAAACACAACCGGATATTTCCGGTTTCATCCAGTCATATCTGGACAAACTGGTGTGGAATTTGTATGCAATGGACCGAGAAAATCACAGTAAAAAAGGTTGTGGAGAAAAGCAAACTCTTTTCTTTAGGCAAGTCCATAAAATGTCATCTATACAAACAGAAATATCATGTTTGTTTGCCGAACTTCCTCTAGCTTTCTATCTAGAAAATAAGAATGTGTGGAGCTGGTGTCCCCTTGATGAACCAATGAGTGTTTCAACGGTAGAAAATTAAATGTTCCCTGATCAAAAACATTCAAAACAATAAAGTCCATCGATAATATCAAGAAAACACAAACACAGAGGCTTTCACAATATTTTGGATTGAGTTAGCCAAAACACAACCGGATATTTCTTGTTTCATCCAGTCATATCCGGACAAACTGGTGTGGAATCCGTATGCAATGGACCGAGAAAATCACAGTAGAAATGGTTTTGGAGAAAAGCAAAGTCTTTTCGTTAGGCAAGTGCAATTAGTGTTTCTGAGGTGCAAAATTAAATGTTGCCTGATAAAAACATTCAAAACAATACAGTCCATCAATAATATCCAGAAAACACAAACACACAGGCTTTCACAATGTTTCGGATTGAGTTAGCCAAAACTCAACAGTATATTTCTGTTTCATCGAATCATATCCGGACAAACTGGTGTGGAATTCGTATGCAATGGATTGAGAAAACCACAGTAAAATGATTTTGGAGAAGAGCAAAGTCTTTTCGTTAGGCAAGTGCATAAAATGTCATCAATACAAACAGAAATATCATGTTTATTTGTCACAGTTCCTCTAGCTTTCTCCCTAGAAATACGAATGTGTAGAGCTGGTGTCTCCATGTGGAACCAATTACTGTATCCAAGCTTAAAATAAAATGTTCCCTGATAAAAAACATTCAAAACAATAAAGTCCATCGATAATATCAAGAAAACACAAACACAGAGGCTTTCACAATATTTTGGATTGAGTTAGCCAAAACACAACCGGATATTTCTTGTTTCATCCAGTCATATCCGGACAAACTGGTGTGGAATCCGTATGCAATGGACCGAGAAAATCACAGTAAAATGGTTTTGGAGAAAAGCAAAGTCTTTTCGTTAGGCAAGTGCATAAAATGTCATCTATACAAACAGAAATATCATGTTTGTTTGCCACAGTTCCTCTAGCTTTCTCCCTAGAAAATACGAATGTGTAGTGCTGGTGTCTCCATGTGGAACCAATTACCGATTCCAAGCACAAAATTAAATGTTCCCCGATAAAAAACATTCAAAACAATAAAGCCCGTGGATAATATCAGGAATACAAAAACACAGAGGCTGTAGCAATATCTGGGATTGAGTTAGCCAAAACACAACCGGATATTTCCGGTTTCATCCAGTCATATCTGGACAAACTGGTGTGGAATTCGTATGCAATGGACCGAGAGAATCACAGTAGAAATGGTTTTGGAGAAAAGCAAAGTCTTTTCGTTAGGCAAGTGCAATTAGTGTTTCTGAGGTGCAAAATTAAATGTTGCCTGAAAAAAACATTCAAAACAATACAGTCCATCAATAATATCCAGAAAACACAAACACACAGGCTTTCACAATGTTTCGGATTCAGTTAGCCAAAACTCAACAGCATATTTCTGTTTCATCGAATCATATCCGGACAAACTGGTGTGGAATTCGTATGCAATGGATTGAGAAAACCACAGTAAAAATGATTTTGGAGAAGAGCAAAGTCTTTTCGTTAGGCAAGTGCATAAAATGTCATCAATACAAACAGAAATATCATGTTTATTTCTCACAGTTCCTCTAGCTTTCTCCCTAGAAATACGAATGTGTAGAGCTGGTGTCTCCATGTGGAACCAATTACTGTATCCAAGCTTAAAAAAAAATGTTCTCCGATAAAAAACATTCAAAACAATAAAGTCCGTTGATAATATCCAGAAAACACACACGCTGAGGCTGTATTAATAGCTGGGATTGAGTTAGCCAAAACAAATCCGGATACTTTTTCACTTTCATTAAGGTCATATCCGGACAAAGTGGTGTGTAATTTCTATGGAATGCACTGAGAAAATCACAGTAAAAATGGTTTTGGAGAAAAGCAAAGTCTTTTCCTTAGGCAAGTGCATGAAATGTCATCTATACAAACAGATATATCATGTTTGTTTGCCGCAGTCCCAGTAGCTTTCTCCCTAGAAAATACGAATGTGTAGCGCTGGTGTCTCCATGTGGAACCAATTAGTGATTCCAAGCACAAAATTAAATGTTCCCTGATAAAAAACATTCAAAACAATAAAGTCCGTGGAAAATATCAGGAATACAAAAACACAGAGGCTGTAGCAATATCTGGCATTGAGTTAGCCAAAACACAACCGGATATTTCCGGTTTCATCCAGTCATATCTGGACAAACTGGTGTGGAATTTGTATGCAATGGACCGAGAAAATCACAGTAAAAAAGGTTGTGGAGAAAAGCAAACTCTTTTCTTTAGGCAAGTCCATAAAATGTCATCTATACAAACAGAAATATCATGTTTGTTTGCCGAACTTCCTCTAGCTTTCTATCTAGAAAATACGAATGTGTGGAGCTGGTGTCCCCTTGATGAACCAATGAGTGTTTCAACGGTAGAAAATTAAATGTTCCCTGATAAAAAAACATTCAAAACAATAAAGTCCATCGATAATATCAAGAAAACACAAACACAGAGTCTTTCACAATATTTTGGATTGAGTTAGCCAAAACACAACCGGATATTTCTTGTTTCATCCAGTCATATCCGGACAAACTGGTGTGGAATTCGTATGCAATGGACCGAGAAAATCACAGTAAAATGGTTTTGGAGAAAAGCAAAGTCTTTTCGTTAGGCAAGTGCATAAAATGTCATCTATACAAACAGAAATATCATGTTTGTTTGCCACAGTTCCTCTAGCTTTCTCCCTAGAAAATACGAATGTGTAGTGCTGGTGTCTCCATGTGGAACCAATTACCGATTCCAAGCACAAAATTAAATGTTCCCCGATAAAAAACATTCAAAACAATAAAGTCCGTGGATAATATCAGGAATACAAAAACACAGAGGCTGTAGCAATATCTGGGATTGAGTTAGCCAAAACACAACCGGATATTTCCGGTTTCATCCAGTCATATCTGGACAAACTGGTGTGGAATTCGTATGCAATGGACCGAGAGAATCACAGTAGAAATGGTTTTGGAGAAAAGCAAAGTCTTTTCGTTAGGCAAGTGCAATTAGTGTTTCTGAGGTGCAAAATTAAATGTTGCCTGATAAAAACATTCAAAACAATACAGTCCATCAATAATATCCAGAAAACACAAACACACAGGCTTTCACAATGTTTCGGATTGAGTTAGCCAAAACTCAACAGTATATTTCTGTTTCATCGAATCATATCCGGACAAACTGGTGTGGAATTCGTATGCAATGGATTGAGAAAACCACAGTAAAAATGACTTTGGAGAAGAGCAAAGTCTTTTCGTTAGGCAAGTGCATAAAATGTCATCAATACAAACAGAAATATCATGTTTATTTGTCACAGTTCCTCTAGCTTTCTCCCTAGAAATACGAATGTGTAGAGCTGGTGTCTCCATGTGGAACCTATTACTGTATCCAAGCTTAAAAAAAAATGTTCTCCGATAAAAAACATTCAAAACAATAAAGTCCGTGGATAATATCCAGAAAACACACACACTGAGGCTGTATTAATAGCTGGGATTGAGTTAGCCAAAACAAATCCGGATACTTTTTCACTTTCATTAAGGTCATATCCGGACAAAGTGGTGTGTAATTTCTATGCAATGCACTGAGAAAATCACAGTAAAAATGGTTTTGGAGAAAAGCAAAGTCTTTTCGTTAGGCAAGTGCATGAAATGTCATCTATACAAACAGATATATCATGTTTGTTTGCCGCAGTCCCAGTAGCTTTCTCCCTAGAAAATACGAATGTGTAGCGCTGGTGTCTCCATGTGGAACCAATTAGTGATTCCAAGCACAAAATTAAATGTTCCCTGATAAAAAACATTCAAAACAATAAAGTCCGTGGAAAATATCAGGAATACAAAAACACAGAGGCTGTAGCAATATCTGGCATTGAGTTAGCCAAAACACAACCGGATATTTCCGGTTTCATCCAGTCATATCTGGACAAACTGGTGTGGAATTTGTATGCAATGGACCGAGAAAATCACAGTAAAAATGGTTGTGGAGAAAAGCAAACTCTTTTCTTTAGGCAAGTCCATAAAATGTCATCTATACAAACAGAAATATCATGTTTGTTTGCCACAGTTCCTCTAGCTTTCTCCCTAGAAAATACGAATGTGTAGTGCTGGTGTCTCCATGTGGAACCAATTACCGATTCCAAGCACAAAATTAAATGTTCCCTGATAAAAAACATTCAAAACAATAAAGTCCGTGGATAATATCAGGAATACAAAAACACAGAGGCTGTAGCAATATCTGGGATTGAGTTAGCCAAAACACAACCGGATATTTCCGGTTTCATCCAGTCATATCTGGACAAACTGGTGTGGAATTCGTATGCAATGGACCGAGAGAATCACAGTAGAAATGGTTTTGGAGAAAAGCAAAGTCTTTTCATTAGGCAAGTGCAATTAGTGTTTCTGAGGTGCAAAATTAAATGTTGCCTGATAAAAACATTCAAAACAATACAGTCCATCAATAATATCCAGAAAACACAAACACACAGGCTTTCACAATGTTTCGGATTGAGTTAGCCAAAACTCAACAGGATATTTCTGTTTCATCGAATCATATCCGGACAAACTGGTGTGGAATTCGTATGCAATGGATTGAGAAAACCACAGTAAAAATGATTTTGGAGAAGAGCAAAGTCTTTTCGTTAGGCAAGTGCATAAAATGTCATCAATACAAACAGAAATATCATGTTTATTTGTCACAGTTCCTCTAGCTTTCTCCCTAGAAATACGAATGTGTAGAGCTGGTGTCTCCATGTGGAACCAATTACTGTATCCAAGCTTAAAAAAAAAATGTTCTCCGATAAAAAACATTCAAAACAATAAAGTCCGTTGATAATATCCAGAAAACACACACGCTGCGGCTGTATTAATAGCTGGGATTGAGTTAGCCAAAACAAATCCGGATACTTTTTCACTTTCATTAAGGTCATATCCGGACAAAGTGGTGTGTAATTTCTATGCAATGCACTGAGAAAATCACAGTAAAAATGGTTTTGGAGAAAAGCAAAGTCTTTTCGTTAGGCAAGTGCATGAAATGTCATCTATACAAACAGATATATCATGTTTGTTTGCCGCAGTCCCAGTAGCTTTCTCCCTAGAAAATATGAATGTGTAGCGCTGGTGTCTCCATGTGGAACCAATTAGTGATTCCAAGCACAAAATTAAATGTTCCCTGATAAAAAACATTCAAAACAATAAAGTCCGTGGAAAATATCAGGAATACAAAAACACAGAGGCTGTAGCAATATCTGGCATTGAGTTAGCCAAAACACAACCGGATATTTCCGGTTTCATCCAGTCATATCTGGACAAACTGGTGTGGAATTTGTATGCAATGGACCGAGAAAATCACAGTAAAAAAGGTTGTGGAGAAAAGCAAACTCTTTTCTTTAGGCAAGTCCATAAAATGTCATCTATACAAACAGAAATATCATGTTTGTTTGCCGAACTTCCTCTAGCTTTCTATCTAGAAAATAAGAATGTGTGGAGCTGGTGTCCCCTTGATGAACCAATGAGTGTTTCAACGGTAGAAAATTAAATGTTCCCTGATCAAAAACATTCAAAACAATAAAGTTCATCGATAATATCAAGAAAACACAAACACAGAGGCTTTCACAATATTTTGGATTGAGTTAGCCAAAACACAACCGGATATTTCTTGTTTCATCCAGTCATATCCGGACAAACTGGTGTGGAATCCGTATGCAATGGACCGAGAAAATCACAGTAGAAATGGTTTTGGAGAAAAGCAAAGTCTTTTCGTTAGGCAAGTGCAATTAGTGTTTCTGAGGTGCAAAATTAAATGTTGCCTGATAAAAACATTCAAAACAATACAGTCCATCAATAATATCCAGAAAACACAAACACACAGGCTTTCACAATGTTTCGGATTGAGTTAGCCAAAACTCAACAGGATATTTCTGTTTCATCGAATCATATCCGGACAAACTGGTGTGGAATTCGTATGCAATGGATTGAGAAAACCACAGTAAAAATGATTTTGGAGAAGAGCAAAGTCTTTTCGTTAGGCAAGTGCATAAAATGTCATCAATACAAACAGAAATATCATGTTTATTTGTCACAGTTCCTCTAGCTTTCTCCCTAGAAATACGAATGTGTAGAGCTGGTGTCTCCATGTGGAACCAATTACTGTATCCAAGCTTAAAATAAAATGTTCCCTGATAAAAAACATTCAAAACAATAAAGTCCATCGATAATATCAAGAAAACACAAACACAGAGGCTTTCACAATATTTTGGATTGAGTTAGCCAAAACACAACCGGATATTTCTTGTTTCATCCAGTCATATCCGGACAAACTGGTGTGGAATCCGTATGCAATGGACCGAGAAAATCACAGTAAAATGGTTTTGGAGAAAAGCAAAGTCTTTTCGTTAGGCAAGTGCATAAAATGTCATCTATACAAACAGAAATATCATGTTTGTTTGCCACAGTTCCTCTAGCTTTCTCCCTAGAAAATACGAATGTGTAGTGCTGGTGTCTCCATGTGGAACCAATTACCGATTCCAATCACAAAATTAAATGTTCCCCGATAAAAAACATTCAAAACAATAAAGCCCGTGGATAATATCAGGAATACAAAAACACAGAGGCTGTAGCAATATCTGGGATTGAGTTAGCCAAAACACAACCGGATATTTCCGGTTTCATCCAGTCATATCTGGACAAACTGGTGTGGAATTCGTATGCAATGGACCGAGAGAATCACAGTAGAAATGGTTTTGGAGAAAAGCAAAGTCTTTTCGTTAGGCAAGTGCAATTAGTGTTTCTGAGGTGCAAAATTAAATGTTGCCTGAAAAAAACATTCAAAACAATACAGTCCATCAATAATATCCAGAAAACACAAACACACAGGCTTTCACAATGTTTCGGATTCAGTTAGCCAAAACTCAACAGCATATTTCTGTTTCATCGAATCATATCCGGACAAACTGGTGTGGAATTCGTATGCAATGGATTGAGAAAACCACAGTAAAAATGATTTTGGAGAAGAGCAAAGTCTTTTCGTTAGGCAAGTGCATAAAATGTCATCAATACAAACAGAAATATCATGTTTATTTCTCACAGTTCCTCTAGCTTTCTCCCTAGAAATACGAATGTGTAGAGCTGGTGTCTCCATGTGGAACCAATTACTGTATCCAAGCTTAAAAAAAAATGTTCTCCGATAAAAAACATTCAAAACAATAAAGTCCGTTGATAATATCCAGAAAACACACACGCTGAGGCTGTATTAATAGCTGGGATTGAGTTAGCCAAAACAAATCCGGATACTTTTTCACTTTCATTAAGGTCATATCCGGACAAAGTGGTGTGTAATTTCTATGCAATGCACTGAGAAAATCACAGTAAAAATGGTTTTGGAGAAAAGCAAAGTCTTTTCCTTAGGCAAGTGCATGAAATGTCATCTATAGAAACAGATATATCATGTTTGTTTGCCGCAGTCCCAGTAGCTTTCTCCCTAGAAAATACGAATGTGTAGCGCTGGTGTCTCCATGTGGAACCAATTAGTGATTCCAAGCACAAAATTAAATGTTCCCCGATAAAAAACATTCAAAACAATAAAGTCCGTGGAAAATATCAGGAATACAAAAACACAGAGGCTGTAGCAATATCTGGCATTGAGTTAGCCAAAACACAACCGGATATTTCCGGTTTCATCCAGTCATATCTGGACAAACTGGTGTGGAATTTGTATGCAATGGACCGAGAAAATCACAGTAAAAAAGGTTGTGGAGAAAAGCAAACTCTTTTCTTTAGGCAAGTCCATAAAATGTCATCTATACAAACAGAAATATCATGTTTGTTTGCCGAACTTCCTCTAGCTTTCTATCTAGAAAATACGAATGTGTGGAGCTGGTGTCCCCTTGATGAACCAATGAGTGTTTCAACGGTAGAAAATTAAATGTTCCCTGATAAAAAAACATTCAAAACAATAAAGTCCATCGATAATATCAAGAAAACACAAACACAGAGTCTTTCACAATATTTTGGATTGAGTTAGCCAAAACACAACCGGATATTTCTTGTTTCATCCAGTCATATCCGGACAAACTGGTGTGGAATTCGTATGCAATGGACCGAGAAAATCACAGTAAAATGGTTTTGGAGAAAAGCAAAGTCTTTTCGTTAGGCAAGTGCATAAAATGTCATCTATACAAACAGAAATATCATGTTTGTTTGCCACAGTTCCTCTAGCTTTCTCCCTAGAAAATACGAATGTGTAGTGCTGGTGTCTCCATGTGGAACCAATTACCGATTCCAAGCACAAAATTAAATGTTCCCCGATAAAAAACATTCAAAACAATAAAGTCCGTGGATAATATCAGGAATACAAAAACACAGAGGCTGTAGCAATATCTGGGATTGAGTTAGCCAAAACACAACCGGATATTTCCGGTTTCATCCAGTCATATCTGGACAAACTGGTGTGGAATTCGTATGCAATGGACCGAGAGAATCACAGTAGAAATGGTTTTGGAGAAAAGCAAAGTCTTTTCGTTAGGCAAGTGCAATTAGTGTTTCTGAGGTGCAAAATTAAATGTTGCCTGATAAAAACATTCAAAACAATACAGTCCATCAATAATATCCAGAAAACACAAACACACAGGCTTTCACAATGTTTCGGATTGAGTTAGCCAAAACTCAACAGGATATTTCTGTTTCATCGAATCATATCCGGACAAACTGGTGTGGAATTCG
Source organism: Lepus europaeus (assembly GCF_033115175.1). Lineage (NCBI taxonomy): Eukaryota > Metazoa > Chordata > Mammalia > Lagomorpha > Leporidae > Lepus > Lepus europaeus. The sequence goes on along the minus strand of NW_026909158.1, from coordinate 1,212,805 downwards.
TATGCAATGGATTGAGAAAACCACAGTAAAAATGACTTTGGAGAAGAGCAAAGTCTTTTCGTTAGGCAAGTGCATAAAATGTCATCAATACAAACAGAAATATCATGTTTATTTGTCACAGTTCCTCTAGCTTTCTCCCTAGAAATACGAATGTGTAGAGCTGGTGTCTCCATGTGGAACCTATTACTGTATCCAAGCTTAAAAAAAAATGTTCTCCGATAAAAAACATTCAAAACAATAAAGTCCGTGGATAATATCCAGAAAACACACACACTGAGGCTGTATTAATAGCTGGGATTGAGTTAGCCAAAACAAATCCGGATACTTTTTCACTTTCATTAAGGTCATATCCGGACAAAGTGGTGTGTAATTTCTATGCAATGCACTGAGAAAATCACAGTAAAAATGGTTTTGGAGAAAAGCAAAGTCTTTTCGTTAGGCAAGTGCATGAAATGTCATCTATACAAACAGATATATCATGTTTGTTTGCCGCAGTCCCAGTAGCTTTCTCCCTAGAAAATACGAATGTGTAGCGCTGGTGTCTCCATGTGGAACCAATTAGTGATTCCAAGCACAAAATTAAATGTTCCCTGATAAAAAACATTCAAAACAATAAAGTCCGTGGAAAATATCAGGAATACAAAAACACAGAGGCTGTAGCAATATCTGGCATTGAGTTAGCCAAAACACAACCGGATATTTCCGGTTTCATCCAGTCATATCTGGACAAACTGGTGTGGAATTTGTATGCAATGGACCGAGAAAATCACAGTAAAAATGGTTGTGGAGAAAAGCAAACTCTTTTCTTTAGGCAAGTCCATAAAATGTCACCTATACAAACAGAAATATCATGTTTGTTTGCCAAACTTCCTCTAGCTTTCTATCTAGAAAATACGAATGTGTGGAGCTGGTGTCCCCTTGATGAACCAATGAGTGTTTCAATGGTAGAAAATTAAATGTTCCCTGATAAAAAACATTCAAAACAATAAAGCCCATCGATAATATCAAGAAAACACAAACACAGAGGCTTTCACAATATTTTGGATTGAGTTAGCCAAAACACAACCGGATATTTCTTGTTTCATCCAGTCATATCCGGACAAACTGGTGTGGAATCCGTATGCAATGGACCGAGAAAATCACAGTAAAATGGTTTTGGAGAAAAGCAAAGTCTTTTCGTTAGGCAAGTGCATAAAATGTCATCTATACAAACAGAAATATCATGTTTGTTTGCCACAGTTCCTCTAGCTTTCTCCCTAGAAAATACGAATGTGTAGTGCTGGTGTCTCCATGTGGAACCAATTACCGATTCCAAGCACAAAATTAAATGTTCCCCGATAAAAAGCATTCAAAACAATAAAGTCCGTGGATAATATCAGGAATACAAAAACACAGAGGCTGTAGCAATATCTGGGATTGAGTTAGCCAAAACACAACCGGATATTTCCGGTTTCATCCAGTCATATCTGGACAAACTGGTGTGGAATTCGTATGCAATGGACCGAGAGAATCACAGTAGAAATGGTTTTGGAGAAAAGCAAAGTCTTTTCGTTAGGCAAGTGCAATTAGTGTTTCTGAGGTGCAAAATTAAATGTTGCCTGATAAAAACATTCAAAACAATACAGTCCATCAATAATATCCAGAAAACACAAACACACAGGCTTTCACAATGTTTCGGATTGAGTTAGCCAAAACTCAACAGTATATTTCTGTTTCATCGAATCATATCCGGACAAACTGGTGTGGAATTCGTATGCAATGGATTGAGAAAACCACAGTAAAAATGACTTTGGAGAAGAGCAAAGTCTTTTCGTTAGGCAAGTGCATAAAATGTCATCAATACAAACAGAAATATCATGTTTATTTGTCACAGTTCCTCTAGCTTTCTCCCTAGAAATACGAATGTGTAGAGCTGGTGTCTCCATGTGGAACCTATTACTGTATCCAAGCTTAAAAAAAAATGTTCTCCGATAAAAAACATTCAAAACAATAAAGTCCGTGGATAATATCCAGAAAACACACACACTGAGGCTGTATTAATAGCTGGGATTGAGTTAGCCAAAACAAATCCGGATACTTTTTCACTTTCATTAAGGTCATATCCGGACAAAGTGGTGTGTAATTTCTATGCAATGCACTGAGAAAATCACAGTAAAAATGGTTTTGGAGAAAAGCAAAGTCTTTTCGTTAGGCAAGTGCATGAAATGTCATCTATACAAACAGATATATCATGTTTGTTTGCCGCAGTCCCAGTAGCTTTCTCCCTAGAAAATACGAATGTGTAGCGCTGGTGTCTCCATGTGGAACCAATTAGTGATTCCAAGCACAAAATTAAATGTTCCCTGATAAAAAACATTCAAAACAATAAAGTCCGTGGAAAATATCAGGAATACAAAAACACAGAGGCTGTAGCAATATCTGGCATTGAGTTAGCCAAAACACAACCGGATATTTCCGGTTTCATCCAGTCATATCTGGACAAACTGGTGTGGAATTTGTATGCAATGGACCGAGAAAATCACAGTAAAAATGGTTGTGGAGAAAAGCAAACTCTTTTCTTTAGGCAAGTCCATAAAATGTCACCTATACAAACAGAAATATCATGTTTGTTTGCCAAACTTCCTCTAGCTTTCTATCTAGAAAATACGAATGTGTGGAGCTGGTGTCCCCTTGATGAACCAATGAGTGTTTCAATGGTAGAAAATTAAATGTTCCCTGATAAAAAACATTCAAATCAATAAAGCCCATCGATAATATCAAGAAAACACAAACACAGAGGCTTTCACAATATTTTGGATTGAGTTAGCCAAAACACAACCGGATATTTCTTGTTTCATCCAGTCATATCCGGACAAACTGGTGTGGAATCCGTATGCAATGGACCGAGAAAATCACAGTAAAATGGTTTTGGAGAAAAGCAAAGTCTTTTCGTTAGGCAAGTGCATAAAATGTCATCTATACAAACAGAAATATCATGTTTGTTTGCCACAGTTCCTCTAGCTTTCTCCCTAGAAAATACGAATGTGTAGTGCTGGTGTCTCCATGTGGAACCAATTACCGATTCCAAGCACAAAATTAAATGTTCCCCGATAAAAAGCATTCAAAACAATAAAGTCCGTGGATAATATCAGGAATACAAAAACACAGAGGCTGTAGCAATATCTGGGATTGAGTTAGCCAAAACACAACCGGATATTTCCGGTTTCATCCAGTCATATCTGGACAAACTGGTGTGGAATTCGTATGCAATGGACCGAGAGAATCACAGTAGAAATGGTTTTGGAGAAAAGCAAAGTCTTTTCGTTAGGCAAGTGCAATTAGTGTTTCTGAGGTGCAAAATTAAATGTTGCCTGATAAAAACATTCAAAACAATACAGTCCATCAATAATATCCAGAAAACACAAACACACAGGCTTTCACAATGTTTCGGATTGAGTTAGCCAAAACTCAACAGTATATTTCTGTTTCATCGAATCATATCCGGACAAACTGGTGTGGAATTCGTATGCAATGGATTGAGAAAACCACAGTAAAAATGACTTTGGAGAAGAGCAAAGTCTTTTCGTTAGGCAAGTGCATAAAATGTCATCAATACAAACAGAAATATCATGTTTATTTGTCACAGTTCCTCTAGCTTTCTCCCTAGAAATACGAATGTGTAGAGCTGGTGTCTCCATGTGGAACCTATTACTGTATCCAAGCTTAAAAAAAAATGTTCTCCGATAAAAAACATTCAAAACAATAAAGTCCGTGGATAATATCCAGAAAACACACACACTGAGGCTGTATTAATAGCTGGGATTGAGTTAGCCAAAACAAATCCGGATACTTTTTCACTTTCATTAAGGTCATATCCGGACAAAGTGGTGTGTAATTTCTATGCAATGCACTGAGAAAATCACAGTAAAAATGGTTTTGGAGAAAAGCAAAGTCTTTTCCTTAGGCAAGTGCATGAAATGTCATCTATACAAACAGATATATCATGTTTGTTTGCCGCAGTCCCAGTAGCTTTCTCCCTAGAAAATACGAATGTGTAGCGCTGGTGTCTCCATGTGGAACCAATTAGTGATTCCAAGCACAAAATTAAATGTTCCCTGATAAAAAACATTCAAAACAATAAAGTCCGTGGAAAATATCAGGAATACAAAAACACAGAGGCTGTAGCAATATCTGGCATTGAGTTAGCCAAAACACAACCGGATATTTCCGGTTTCATCCAGTCATATCTGGACAAACTGGTGTGGAATTTGTATGCAATGGACCGAGAAAATCACAGTAAAAATGGTTGTGGAGAAAAGCAAACTCTTTTCTTTAGGCAAGTCCATAAAATGTCATCTATACAAACAGAAATATCATGTTTGTTTGCCGAACTTCCTCTAGCTTTCTATCTAGAAAATACGAATGTGTGGAGCTGGTGTCCCCTTGATGAACCAATGAGTGTTTCAACGGTAGAAAATTAAATGTTCCCTGATAAAAAACATTCAAAACAATAAAGTCCATCGATAATATCAAGAAAACACAAACACAGAGGCTTTCACAATATTTTGGATTGAGTTAGCCAAAACACAACCGGATATTTCTTGTTTCATCCAGTCATATCCGGACAAACTGGTGTGGAATCCGTATGCAATGGACCGAGAAAATCACAGTAAAATGGTTTTGGAGAAAAGCAAAGTCTTTTCGTTAGGCAAGTGCATAAAATGTCATCTATACAAACAGAAATATCATGTTTGTTTGCCACAGTTCCTCTAGCTTTCTCCCTAGAAAATACGAATGTGTAGTGCTGGTGTCTCCATGTGGAACCAATTACCGATTCCAAGCACAAAATTAAATGTTCCCCGATAAAAAACATTCAAAACAATAAAGTTCGTGGATAATATCAGGAATACAAAAACACAGAGGCTGTAGCAATATCTGGGATTGAGTTAGCCAAAACACAACCGGATATTTCCGGTTTCATCCAGTCATATCTGGACAAACTGGTGTGGAATTCGTATGCAATGGACCGAGAGAATCACAGTAGAAATGGTTTTGGAGAAAAGCAAAGTCTTTTCGTTAGGCAAGTGCAATTAGTGTTTCTGAGGTGCAAAATTAAATGTTGCCTGATAAAAACATTCAAAACAATACAGTCCATCAATAATATCCAGAAAACACAAACACACAGGCTTTCACAATGTTTCGGATTGAGTTAGCCAAAACTCAACAGTATATTTCTGTTTCATCGAATCATATCCGGACAAACTGGTGTGGAATTCGTATGCAATGGATTGAGAAAACCACAGTAAAAATGACTTTGGAGAAGAGCAAAGTCTTTTCGTTAGGCAAGTGCATAAAATGTCATCAATACAAACAGAAATATCATGTTTATTTCTCACAGTTCCTCTAGCTTTCTCCCTAGAAATACGAATGTGTAGAGCTGGTGTCTCCATGTGGAACCAATTACTGTATCCAAGCTTAAAAAAAATGTTCTCCGATAAAAAACATTCAAAACAATAAAGTCCGTGGATAATATCCAGAAAACACACACACTGAGGCTGTATTAATAGCTGGGATTGAGTTAGCCAAAACAAATCCGGATACTTTTTCACTTTCATTAAGGTCATATCCGGACAAAGTGGTGTGTAATTTCTATGCAATGCACTGAGAAAATCACAGTAAAAATGGTTTTGGAGAAAAGCAAAGTCTTTTCGTTAGGCAAGTGCATGAAATGTCATCTATACAAACAGATATATCATGTTTGTTTGCCGCAGTCCCAGTAGCTTTCTCCCTAGAAAATACGAATGTGTAGCGCTGGTGTCTCCATGTGGAACCAATTAGTGATTCCAAGCACAAAATTAAATGTTCCCTGATAAAAACCATTCAAAACAATAAAGTCCGTGGAAAATATCAGGAATACAAAAACACAGAGGCTGTAGCAATATCTGGCATTGAGTTAGCCAAAACACAACCGGATATTTCCGGTTTCATCCAGTCATATCTGGACAAACTGGTGTGGAATTTGTATGCAATGGACCGAGAAAATCACAGTAAAAATGGTTGTGGAGAAAAGCAAACTCTTTTCTTTAGGCAAGTCCATAAAATGTCATCTATACAAACAGAAATATCATGTTTGTTTGCCGAACTTCCTCTAGCTTTCTATCTAGAAAATACGAATGTGTGGAGCTGGTGTCCCCTTGATGAACCAATGAGTGTTTCAACGGTAGAAAATTAAATGTTCCCTGATAAAAAACATTCAAAACAATAAAGTCCATCGATAATATCAAGAAAACACAAACACAGAGGCTTTCACAATATTTTGGATTGAGTTAGCCAAAACACAACCGGATATTTCTTGTTTCATCCAGTCATATCCGGACAAACTGGTGTGGAATCCGTATGCAATGGACCGAGAAAATCACAGTAAAATGGTTTTGGAGAAAAGCAAAGTCTTTTCGTTAGGCAAGTGCATAAAATGTCATCTATACAAACAGAAATATCATGTTTGTTTGCCACAGTTCCTCTAGCTTTCTCCCTAGAAAATACGAATGTGTAGTGCTGGTGTCTCCATGTGGAACCAATTACCGATTCCAAGCACAAAATTAAATGTTCCCCGATAAAAAACATTCAAAACAATAAAGTCCGTGGATAATATCAGGAATACAAAAACACAGAGGCTGTAGCAATATCTGGGATTGAGTTAGCCAAAACACAACCGGATATTTCCGGTTTCATCCAGTCATATCTGGACAAACTGGTGTGGAATTCGTATGCAATGGACCGAGAGAATCACAGTAGAAATGGTTTTGGAGAAAAGCAAAGTCTTTTCGTTAGGCAAGTGCAATTAGTGTTTCTGAGGTGCAAAATTAAATGTTGCCTGATAAAAACATTCAAAACAATACAGTCCATCAATAATATCCAGAAAACACAAACACACAGGCTTTCACAATGTTTCGGATTGAGTTAGCCAAAACTCAACAGCATATTTCTATTTCATCGAATCATATCCGGACAAACTGGTGTGGAATTCGTATGCAATGGATTGAGAAAACCACAGTAAAAATGATTTTGGAGAAGAGCAAAGTCTTTTCGTTAGGCAAGTGCATAAAATGTCATCAATACAAACAGAAATATCATGTTTATTTCTCACAGTTCCTCTAGCTTTCTCCCTAGAAATACGAATGTGTAGAGCTGGTGTCTCCATGTGGAACCAATTACTGTATCCAAGCTTAAAAAAAAAAATGTTCTCCGATAAAAAACATTCAAAACAATAAAGTCCGTTGATAATATCCAGAAAACACACACGCTGAGGCTGTATTAATAGCTGGGATTGAGTTAGCCAAAACAAATCCGGATACTTTTTCACTTTCATTAAGGTCATATCCGGACAAAGTGGTGTGTAATTTCTATGCAATGCACTGAGAAAATCACAGTAAAAATGGTTTTGGAGAAAAGCAAAGTCTTTTCGTTAGGCAAGTGCATGAAATGTCATCTATACAAACAGATATATCATGTTTGTTTGCCGCAGTCCCAGTAGCTTTCTCCCTAGAAAATACGAATGTGTAGCGCTGGTGTCTCCATGTGGAACCAATTAGTGATTCCAAGCACAAAATTAAATGTTCCCTGATAAAAACCATTCAAAACAATAAAGTCCGTGGAAAATATCAGGAATACAAAAACACAGAGGCTGTAGCAATATCTGGCATTGAGTTAGCCAAAACACAACCGGATATTTCCGGTTTCATCCAGTCATATCTGGACAAACTGGTGTGGAATTTGTATGCAATGGACCGAGAAAATCACAGTAAAAATGGTTGTGGAGAAAAGCAAACTCTTTTCTTTAGGCAAGTCCATAAAATGTCAACTATACAAATAGAAATATCATGTTTGTTTGCCAAACTTCCTCTAGCTTTCTATCTAGAAAATACGAATGTGTGGAGCTGGTGTCCCCTTGATGAACCAATGAGTGTTTCAACGGTAGAAAATTAAATGTTCCCTGATAAAAAACATTCAAAACAATAAAGTCCATCGATAATATCAAGAAAACACAAACACAGAGGCTTTCACAATATTTTGGATTGAGTTAGCCAAAACACAACCGGATATTTCTTGTTTCATCCAGTCATATCCGGACAAACTGGTGTGGAATCCGTATGCAATGGACCGAGAAAATCACAGTAAAATGGTTTTGGAGAAAAGCAAAGTCTTTTCGTTAGGCAAGTGCATAAAATGTCATCTATACAAACAGAAATATCATGTTTGTTTGCCACAGTTCCTCTAGCTTTCTCCCTAGAAAATAGGAATGTGTAGTGCTGGTGTCTCCATGTGGAACCAATTAGTGATTCCAAGCACAAAATTAAATGTTCCCCGATAAAAAACATTCAAAACAATAAAGTCCGTGGATAATATCAGGAATACAAAAACACAGAGGCTGTAGCAATATCTGGGATTGAGTTAGCCAAAACACAACCGGATATTTCCGGTTTCATCCAGTCATATCTGGACAAACTGGTGTGGAATTCGTATGCAATGGACCGAGAGAATCACAGTAGAAATGGTTTTGGAGAAAAGCAAAGTCTTTTCGTTAGGCAAGTGCAATTAGTGTTTCTGAGGTGCAAAATTAAATGTTGCCTGATAAAAACATTCAAAACAATACAGTCCATCAATAATATCCAGAAAACACAAACACACAGGCTTTCACAATGTTTCGGATTGAGTTAGCCAAAACTCAACAGGATATTTCTGTTTCATCGAATCATATCCGGACAAACTGGTGTGGAATTCGTATGCAATGGATTGAGAAAACCACAGTAAAAATGATTTTGGAGAAGAGCAAAGTCTTTTCGTTAGGCAAGTGCATAAAATGTCATCAATACAAACAGAAATATCATGTTTATTTCTCACAGTTCCTCTAGCTTTCTCCCTAGAAATACGAATGTGTAGAGCTGGTGTCTCCATGTGGAACCAATTACTGTATCCAAGCTTAAAAAAAAAATGTTCTCCGATAAAAAACATTCAAAACAATAAAGTCCGTTGATAATATCCAGAAAACACACACGCTGAGGCTGTATTAATAGCTGGGATTGAGTTAGCCAAAACAAATCCGGATACTTTTTCACTTTCATTAAGGTCATATCCGGACAAAGTGGTGTGTAATATCTATGCAATGCACTGAGAAAATCACAGTAAAAATGGTTTTGGAGAAAAGCAAAGTCTTTTCGTTAGGCAAGTGCATGAAATGTCATCTATACAAACAGATATATCATGTTTGTTTGCCGCAGTCCCAGTAGCTTTCTCCCTAGAAAATACGAATGTGTAGCGCTGGTGTCTCCATGTGGAACCAATTAGTGATTCCAAGCACAAAATTAAATGTTCCCTGATAAAAAACATTCAAAACAATAAAGTCCGTGGAAAATATCAGGAATACAAAAACACAGAGGCTGTAGCAATATCTGGCATTGAGTTAGCCAAAACACAACCGGATATATCCGGTTTCATCCAGTCATATCTGGACAAACTGGTGTGGAATTTGTATGCAATGGACCGAGAAAATCACAGTAAAAATGGTTGTGGAGAAAAGCAAACTCTTTTCTTTAGGCAAGTCCATAAAATGTCATCTATACAAACAGAAATATCATGTTTGTTTGCCGAACTTCCTCTAGCTTTCTATCTAGAAAATACGAATGTGTGGAGCTGGTGTCCCCTTGATGAACCAATGAGTGTTTCAACGGTAGAAAATTAAATGTTCCCTGATAAAAAACATTCAAAACAATAAAGTCCATCGATAATATCAAGAAAACACAAACACAGAGGCTTTCACAATATTTTGGATTGAGTTAGCCAAAACACAACCGGATATTTCTTGTTTCATCCAGTCATATCCGGACAAACTGGTGTGGAATTCGTATGCAATGGACCGAGAAAATCACAGTAAAATGGTTTTGGAGAAAAGCAAAGTCTTTTCGTTAGGCAAGTGCATGAAATGTCATCTATACAAACAGAAATATCATGTTTGTTTGCCACAGTTCCTCTAGCTTTCTCCCTAGAAAATACGAATGTGTAGTGCTGGTGTCTCCATGTGGAACCAATTACCGATTCCAAGCACAAAATTAAATGTTCCCCGATAAAAAACATTCAAAACAATAAAGTCCGTGGATAATATCAGGAATACAAAAACACAGAGGCTGTAGCAATATCTGGGATTGAGTTAGCCAAAACACAACCGGATATTTCCGGTTTCATCCAGTCATATCTGGACAAACTGGTGTGGAATTCGTATGCAATGGACGGAGAGAATCACAGTAGAAATGGTTTTGGAGAAAAGCAAAGTCTTTTCGTTAGGCAAGTGCAATTAGTGTTTCTGAGGTGCAAAATTAAATGTTGCCTGATAAAAACATTCAAAACAATACAGTCCATCAATAATATCCAGAAAACACAAACACACAGGCTTTCACAATGTTTCGGATTGAGTTAGCCAAAACTCAACAGGATATTTCTGTTTCATCGAATCATATCCGGACAAACTGGTGTGGAATTCGTATGCAATGGATTGAGAAAACCACAGTAAAAATGACTTTGGAGAAGAGCAAAGTCTTTTCGTTAGGCAAGTGCATAAAATGTCATCAATACAAACAGAAATATCATGTTTATTTGTCACAGTTCCTCTAGCTTTCTCCCTAGAAATACGAATGTGTAGAGCTGGTGTCTCCAGGTGGAACCAATTACTGTATCCAAGCTTAAAATAAAATGTTCTCCGATAAAAAACATTCAAAACAATAAAGTCCGTTGATAATATCCAGAAAACACACACACTGAGGCTGTATTAATAGCTGGGATTGAGTTAGCCAAAACAAATCCGGATACTTTTTCACTTTCATTAAGGTCATATCCGGACAAAGTGGTGTGTAATTTCTATGCAATGCACTGAGAAAATCACAGTAAAAATGGTTTTGGAGAAAAGCAAAGTCTTTTCGTTAGGCAAGTGCATGAAATGTCATCTATACAAACAGATATATCATGTTTGTTTGCCGCAGTCCCAGTAGCTTTCTCCCTAGAAAATACGAATGTGTAGCGCTGGTGTCTCCATGTGGAACCAATTAGTGATTCCAAGCACAAAATTAAATGTTCCCTGATAAAAAACATTCAAAACAATAAAGTCCGTGGAAAATATCAGGAATACAAAAACACAGAGGCTGTAGCAATATCTGGCATTGAGTTAGCCAAAACACAACCGGATATTTCCGGTTTCATCCAGTCATATCTGGACAAACTGGTGTGGAATTTGTATGCAATGGACCGAGAAAATCACAGTAAAAATGGTTGTGGAGAAAAGCAAACTCTTTTCTTTAGGCAAGTCCATAAAATGTCATCTATACAAACAGAAATATCATGTTTGTTTGCAGAACTTCCTCTAGCTTTCTATCTAGAAAATACGAATGTGTGGAGCTGGTGTCCCCTTGATGAACCAATGAGTGTTTCAACGGTAGAAAATTAAATGTTCCCTGATAAAAAACATTCAAAACAATAAAGTCCATCGATAATATCAAGAAAACACAAACACAGAGGCTTTCACAATATTTTGGATTGAGTTAGCCAAAACACAACCGGATATTTCTTGTTTCATCCAGTCATATCCAGACAAACTGGTGTGGAATCCGTATGCAATGGACCGAGAAAATCACAGTAAAATGGTTTTGGAGAAAAGCAAAGTCTTTTCGTTAGGCAAGTGCATAAAATGTCATCTATACAAACAGAAATATCATGTTTGTTTGCCACAGTTCCTCTAGCTTTCTCCCTAGAAAATAGGAATGTGTAGTGCTGGTGTCTCCATGTGGAACCAATTAGTGATTCCAAGCACAAAATTAAATGTTCCCCGATAAAAAACATTCAAAACAATAAAGTCCGTGGATAATATCAGGAATACAAAAACACAGAGGCTGTAGCAATATCTGGGATTGAGTTAGCCAAAACACAACCGGATATTTCCGGTTTCATCCAGTCATATCTGGACAAACTGGTGTGGAATTCGTATGCAATGGACCGAGAGAATCACAGTAGAAATGGTTTTGGAGAAAAGCAAAGTCTTTTCGTTAGGCAAGTGCAATTAGTGTTTCTGAGGTGCAAAATTAAATGTTGCCTGATAAAAACATTCAAAACAATACAGTCCATCAATAATATCCAGAAAACACAAACACACAGGCTTTCACAATGTTTCGGATTGAGTTAGCCAAAACTCAACAGGATATTTCTGTTTCATCGAATCATATCCGGACAAACTGGTGTGGAATTCGTATGCAATGGATTGAGAAAACCACAGTAAAAATGATTTTGGAGAAGAGCAAAGTCTTTTCGTTAGGCAAGTGCATAAAATGTCATCAATACAAACAGAAATATCATGTTTATTTCTCACAGTTCCTCTAGCTTTCTCCCTAGAAATACGAATGTGTAGAGCTGGTGTCTCCATGTGGAACCAATTACTGTATCCAAGCTTAAAAAAAAAATGTTCTCCGATAAAAAACATTCAAAACAATAAAGTCCGTTGATAATATCCAGAAAACACACACGCTGAGGCTGTATTAATAGCTGGGATTGAGTTAGCCAAAACAAATCCGGATACTTTTTCACTTTCATTAAGGTCATATCCGGACAAAGTGGTGTGTAATTTCTATGCAATGCACTGAGAAAATCACAGTAAAAATGGTTTTGGAGAAAAGCAAAGTCTTTTCGTTAGGCAAGTGCATGAAATGTCATCTATACAAACAGATATATCATGTTTGTTTGCCGCAGTCCCAGTAGCTTTCTCCCTAGAAAATACGAATGTGTAGCGCTGGTGTCTCCATGTGGAACCAATTAGTGATTCCAAGCACAAAATTAAATGTTCCCTGATAAAAAACATTCAAAACAATAAAGTCCGTGGAAAATATCAGGAATACAAAAACACAGAGGCTGTAGCAATATCTGGCATTGAGTTAGCCAAAACACAACCGGATATTTCCGGTTTCATCCAGTCATATCTGGACAAACTGGTGTGGAATTTGTATGCAATGGACCGAGAAAATCACAGTAAAAATGGTTGTGGAGACAAGCAAACTCTTTTCTTTAGGCAAGTCCATAAAATGTCATCTATACAAACAGAAATATCATGTTTGTTTGCCGAACTTCCTCTAGCTTTCTATCTAGAAAATACGAATGTGTGGAGCTGGTGTCCCCTTGATGAACCAATGAGTGTTTCAACGGTAGAAAATTAAATGTTCCCTGATAAAAAACATTCAAAACAATAAAGTCCATCGATAATATCAAGAAAACACAAACACAGAGGCTTTCACAATATTTTGGATTGAGTTAGCCAAAACACAACCGGATATTTCTTGTTTCATCCAGTCATATCCGGACAAACTGGTGTGGAATCCGTATGCAATGGACCGAGAAAATCACAGTAAAATGGTTTTGGAGAAAAGCAAAGTCTTTTCGTTAGGCAAGTGCATAAAATGTCATCTATACAAACAGAAATATCATGTTTGTTTGCCACAGTTCCTCTAGCTTTCTCCCTAGAAAATACGAATATGTAGTGCTGGTGTCTCCATGTGGAACCAATTACCGATTCCAAGCACCAAATTAAATGTTCCCCGATAAAAAACATTCAAAACAATAAAGTCCGTGGATAATATCAGGAATACAAAAACACAGAGGCTGTAGCAATATCTGGGATTGAGTTAGCCAAAACACAACCGGATATTTCCGGTTTCATCCAGTCATATCTGGACAAACTGGTGTGGAATTCGTATGCAATGGCCGAGAGAATCACAGTAGAAATGGTTTTGGAGAAAAGCAAAGTCTTTTCGTTAGGCAAGTGCAATTAGTGTTTCTGAGGTGCAAAATTAAATGTTGCCTGATAAAAACATTCAAAACAATACAGTGATCAATAATATCCAGAAAACACAAACACACAGGCTTTCACAATGTTTTGGATTGAGTTAGCCAAAACTCAGCAGTATATTTCTGTTTCATCGAATCATATCCGGACAAACTGGTATGGAATTCGTATGCAATGGATTGAGAAAACCACAGTAAAAATGATTTTGGAGAAGAGCAAAGTCTTTTCGTTAGGCAAGTGCATAAAATGTCATCAATACAAACAGAAATATCATGTTTATTTGTCACAGTTCCTCTAGCTTTCTCCCTAGAAATACGAATGTGTAGAGCTGGTGTCTCCATGTGGAACCAATTACTGTATCCAAGCTTAAAATAAAATGTTCCCTGATAAAAAACATTCAAAACAATAAAGTCCATCGATAATATCAAGAAAACACAAACACAGAGGCTTTCACAATATTTTGGATTGAGTTAGCCAAAACACAACCGGATATTTCTTGTTTCATCCAGTCATATCCGAACAAACTGGTGTGGAATCCGTATGCAATGGACCGAGAAAATCACAGTAAAATGGTTTTGGAGAAAAGCAAAGTCTTTTCGTTAGGCAAGTGCATAAAATGTCATCTATACAAACAGAAATATCATGTTTGTTTGCCACAGTTCCTCTAGCTTTCTCCCTAGAAAATACGAATGTGTAGTGCTGGTGTCTCCATGTGGAACCAATTACCGATTCCAAGCACAAAATTAAATGTTCCCCGATAAAAAACATTCAAAACAATAAAGTCCGTGGATAATATCAGGAATACAAAAACACAGAGGCTGTAGCAATATCTGGGATTGAGTTAGCCAAAACACAACCGGATATTTCCGGTTTCATCCAGTCATATCTGGACAAACTGGTGTGGAATTCGTATGCAATGGACCGAGAGAATCACAGTAGAAATGGTTTTGGAGAAAAGCAAAGTCTTTTCGTTAGGCAAGTGCAATTAGTGTTTCTGAGGTGCAAAATTAAATGTTGCCTGATAAAAACATTCAAAACAATACAGTCCATCAATAATATCCAGAAAACACAAACACACAGGCTTTCACAATGTTTCGGATTGAGTTAGCCAAAACTCAACAGCATATTTCTGTTTCATCGAATCATATCCGGACAAACTGGTGTGGAATTCGTATGCAATGGATTGAGAAAACCACAGTAAAAATGATTTTGGAGAAGAGCAAAGTCTTTTCGTTAGGCAAGTGCATAAAATGTCATCAATACAAACAGAAATATCATGTTTATTTGTCACAGTTCCTCTAGCTTTCTCCCTAGAAATACGAATGTGTAGAGCTGGTGTCTCCATGTGGAACCAATTACTGTATCCAAGCTTAAAAAAAAAATGTTCTCCGATAAAAAACATTCAAAACAATAAAGTCCGTTGATAATATCCAGAAAACACACACGCTGCGGCTGTATTAATAGCTGGGATTGAGTTAGCCAAAACAAATCCGGATACTTTTTCACTTTCATTAAGGTCATATCCGGACAAAGTGGTGTGTAATTTCTATGCAATGCACTGAGAAAATCACAGTAAAAATGGTTTTGGAGAAAAGCAAAGTCTTTTCGTTAGGCAAGTGCATGAAATGTCATCTATACAAACAGATATATCATGTTTGTTTGCCGCAGTCCCAGTAGCTTTCTCCCTAGAAAATACGAATGTGTAGCGCTGGTGTCTCCATGTGGAACCAATTAGTGATTCCAAGCACAAAATTAAATGTTCCCTGATAAAAAACATTCAAAACAATAAAGTCCGTGGAAAATATCAGGAATACAAAAACACAGAGGCTGTAGCAATATCTGGCATTGAGTTAGCCAAAACACAACCGGATATTTCCGGTTTCATCCAGTCATATCTGGACAAACTGGTGTGGAATTTGTATGCAATGGACCGAGAAAATCACAGTAAAAAAGGTTGTGGAGAAAAGCAAACTCTTTTCTTTAGGCAAGTCCATAAAATGTCATCTATACAAACAGAAATATCATGTTTGTTTGCCGAACTTCCTCTAGCTTTCTATCTAGAAAATACGAATGTGTGGAGCTGGTGTCCCCTTGATGAACCAATGAGTGTTTCAACGGTAGAAAATTAAATGTTCCCTGATAAAAAACATTCAAAACAATAAAGTCCATCGATAATATCAAGAAAACACAAACACAGAGGCTTTCACAATATTTTGGATTGAGTTAGCCAAAACACAACCGGATATTTCTTGTTTCATCCAGTCATATCCGGACAAACTGGTGTGGAATTCGTATGCAATGGACCGAGAAAATCACAGTAGAAATGGTTTTGGAGAAAAGCAAAGTCTTTTCGTTAGGCAAGTGCAATTAGTGTTTCTGAGGTGCAAAATTAAATGTTGCCTGATAAAAACATTCAAAACAATACAGTCCATCAATAATATCCAGAAAACACAAACACACAGGCTTTCACAATGTTTCGGATTGAGTTAGCCAAAACTCAACAGTATATTTCTGTTTCATCGAATCATATCCGGACAAACTGGTGTGGAATTCGTATGCAATGGATTGAGAAAACCACAGTAAAAATGATTTTGGAGAAGAGCAAAGTCTTTTCGTTAGGCAAGTGCATAAAATGTCATCAATACAAACAGAAATATCATGTTTATTTGTCACAGTTCCTCTAGCTTTCTCCCTAGAAATACGAATGTGTAGAGCTGGTGTCTCCATGTGGAACCAATTACTGTATCCAAGCTTAAAATAAAATGTTCCCTGATAAAAAACATTCAAAACAGTAAAGTCCATCGATAATATCAAGAAAACACAAACACAGAGGCTTTCACAATATTTTGGATTGAGTTAGCCAAAACACAACCGGATATTTCTTGTTTCATCCAGTCATATCCGGACAAACTGGTGTGGAATTCGTATGCAATGGACCGAGAAAATCACAGTAAAATGGTTTTGGAGAAAAGCAAAGTCTTTTCGTTAGGCAAGTGCATAAAATGTCATCTATACAAACAGAAATATCATGTTTGTTTGCCACAGTTCCTCTAGCTTTCTCCCTAGAAAATACGAATGTGTAGTGCTGGTGTCTCCATGTGGAACCAATTACCGATTCCAATCACAAAATTAAATGTTCCCCGATAAAAAACATTCAAAACAATAAAGTCCGTGGATAATATCAGGAATACAAAAACACAGAGGCTGTAGCAATATCTGGGATTGAGTTAGCCAAAACACAACCGGATATTTCCGGTTTCATCCAGTCATATCTGGACAAACTGGTGTGGAATTCGTATGCAATGGACCGAGAGAATCACAGTAGAAATGGTTTTGGAGAAAAGCAAAGTCTTTTCGTTAGGCAAGTGCAATTAGTGTTTCTGAGGTGCAAAATTAAATGTTGCCTGATAAAAACATTCAAAACAATACAGTCCATCAATAATATCCAGAAAACACAAACACACAGGCTTTCACAATGTTTCGGATTCAGTTAGCCAAAACTCAACAGCATATTTCTGTTTCATAGAATCATATCCGGACAAACTGGTGTGGAATTCGTATGCAATGGATTGAGAAAACCACAGTAAAAATGATTTTGGAGAAGAGCAAAGTCTTTTCGTTAGGCAAGTGCATAAAATGTCATCAATACAAACAGAAATATCATGTTTATTTCTCACAGTTCCTCTAGCTTTCTCCCTAGAAATACGAATGTGTAGAGCTGGTGTCTCCATGTGGAACCAATTACTGTATCCAAGCTTAAAAAAAAATGTTCTCCGATAAAAAACATTCAAAACAATAAAGTCCGTTGATAATATCCAGAAAACACACACGCTGAGGCTGTATTAATAGCTGGGATTGAGTTAGCCAAAACAGATCCGGATACTTTTTCACTTTCATTAAGGTCATATCCGGACAAAGTGGTGTGTAATTTCTATGGAATGCACTGAGAAAATCACAGTAAAAATGGTTTTGGAGAAAAGCAAAGTCTTTTCCTTAGGCAAGTGCATGAAATGTCATCTATACAAACAGATATATCATGTTTGTTTGCCGCAGTCCCAGTAGCTTTCTCCCTAGAAAATACGAATGTGTAGCGCTGGTGTCTCCATGTGGAACCAATTAGTGATTCCAAGCACAAAATTAAATGTTCCCTGATAAAAAACATTCAAAACAATAAAGTCCGTGGAAAATATCAGGAATACAAAAACACAGAGGCTGTAGCAATATCTGGCATTGAGTTAGCCAAAACACAACCGGATATTTCCGGTTTCATCCAGTCATATCTGGACAAACTGGTGTGGAATTTGTATGCAATGGACCGAGAAAATCACAGTAAAAATGGTTGTGGAGAAAAGCAAACTCTTTTCTTTAGGCAAGTCCATAAAATGTCATCTATACAAACAGAAATATCATGTTTGTTTGCCGAACTTCCTCTAGCTTTCTATCTAGAAAATACGAATGTGTGGAGCTGGTGTCCCCTTGATGAACCAATGAGTGTTTCAACGGTAGAAAATTAAATGTTCCCTGATAAAAAACATTCAAAACAATAAAGTCCATCGATAATATCAAGAAAACACAAACACAGAGGCTTTCACAATATTTTGGATTGTGTTAGCCAAAACACAACCGGATATTTCTTGTTTCATCCAGTCATATCCGGACAAACTGGTGTGGAATTCGTATGCAATGGACCGAGAAAATCACAGTAAAATGGTTTTGGAGAAAAGCAAAGTCTTTTCGTTAGGCAAGTGCATGAAATGTCATCTATACAAACAGAAATATCATGTTTGTTTGCCGCAGTCCCAGTAGCTTTCTCCCTAGAAAATATGAATGTGTAGCGCTGGTGTCTCCATGTGGAACCAATTATTGATTCCAAGCACAAAATTAAATGTTCCCTGATAAAAAACATTCAAAACAATAAAGTCCATGGAAAATATCAGGAATACACAAACACAGAGGCTGTAGCAATATCTGGCATTGAGTTAGCCAAAACACAACCGGATATTTCCGGTTTCATCCAGTCATATCTGGACAAACTGGTGTGGAATTTGTATGCAATGGACCAAGAAAATCACAGTAAAAATGGTTGTGGAGAAAAGCAAACTCTTTTCTTTAGGCAAGTCCATAAAATGTCATCTATACAAACAGAAATATCATGTTTGTTTGCCGAACTTCCTCTAGCTTTCTATCTAGAAAATACGAATGTGTGGAGCTGGTGTCCCCTTGATGAACCAATGAGTGTTTCAACGGTAGAAAATTAAATGTTCCCTGATAAAAAACATTCAAAACAATAAAGTCCATCGATAATATCAAGAAAACACAAACACAGAGGCTTTCACAATATTTTGGATTGAGTTAGCCAAAACACAACCGGATATTTCTTGTTTCATCCAGTCATATCCGGACAAACTGGTGTGGAATTCGTATGCAATGGACCGAGAAAATCACAGTAAAATGGTTTTGGAGAAAAGCAAAGTCTTTTCGTTAGGCAAGTGCATAAAATGTCATCTATACAAACAGAAATATCATGTTTGTTTGCCACAGTTCCTCTAGCTTTCTCCCTAGAAAATACGAATGTGTAGTGCTGGTGTCTCCATGTGGAACCAATTAGTGATTCCAAGCACAAAATTAAATGTTCCCCGATAAAAAACATTCAAAACAATAAAGTCCGTGGATAATATCAGGAATACAAAAACACAGAGGCTGTAGCAATATCTGGCATTGAGTTAGCCAAAACACAACCGGATATTTCCGGTTTCATCCAGTCATATCTGGACAAACTGGTGTGGAATTTGTATGCAATGGACCGAGAAAATCACAGTAAAAATGGTTGTGGAGAAAAGCAAACTCTTTTCTTTAGGCAAGTCCATAAAATGTCATCTATACAAACAGAAATATCATGTTTGTTTGCCGAACTTCCTCTAGCTTTCTATCTAGAAAATACGAATGTGTGGAGCTGGTGTCCCCTTGATGAACCAATGAGTGTTTCAACGGTAGAAAATTAAATGTTCCCTGATAAAAAACATTCAAAACAATAAAGTCCATCGATAATATCAAGAAAACACAAACACAGAGGCTTTCACAATATTTTGGATTGAGTTAGCCAAAACACAACCGGATATTTCTTGTTTCATCCAGTCATATCCGGACAAACTGGTGTGGAATTCGTATGCAATGGACCGAGAAAATCACAGTAGAAATGGTTTTGGAGAAAAGCAAAGTCTTTTCGTTAGGCAAGTGCAATTAGTGTTTCTGAGGTGCAAAATTAAATGTTGCCTGATAAAAACATTCAAAACAATACAGTCCATCAATAATATCCAGAAAACACAAACACACAGGCTTTCACAATGTTTCGGATTGAGTTAGCCAAAACTCAACAGTATATTTCTGTTTCATCGAATCATATCCGGACAAACTGGTGTGGAATTCGTATGCAATGGATTGAGAAAACCACAGTAAAAATGATTTTGGAGAAGAGCAAAGTCTTTTCGTTAGGCAAGTGCATAAAATGTCATCAATACAAACAGAAATATCATGTTTATTTGTCACAGTTCCTCTAGCTTTCTCCCTAGAAATACGAATGTGTAGAGCTGGTGTCTCCATGTGGAACCAATTACTGTATCCAAGCTTAAAATAAAATGTTCCCTGATAAAAAACATTCAAAACAATAAAGTCCATCGATAATATCAAGAAAACACAAACACAGAGGCTTTCACAATATTTTGGATTGAGTTAGCCAAAACACAACCGGATATTTCTTGTTTCATCCAGTCATATCCGGACAAACTGGTGTGGAATTCGTATGCAATGGACCGAGAAAATCACAGTAGAAATGGTTTTGGAGAAAAGCAAAGTCTTTTCGTTAGGCAAGTGCAATTAGTGTTTCTGAGGTGCAAAATTAAATGTTGCCTGATAAAAACATTCAAAACAATACAGTCCATCAATAATATCCAGAAAACACAAACACACAGGCTTTCACAATGTTTCGGATTGAGTTAGCCAAAACTCAACAGTATATTTCTGTTTCATCGAATCATATCCGGACAAACTGGTGTGGAATTCGTATGCAATGGATTGAGAAAACCACAGTAAAAATGATTTTGGAGAAGAGCAAAGTCTTTTCGTTAGGCAAGTGCATAAAATGTCATCAATACAAACAGAAATATCATGTTTATTTGTCACAGTTCCTCTAGCTTTCTCCCTAGAAATACGAATGTGTAGAGCTGGTGTCTCCATGTGGAACCAATTACTGTATCCAAGCTTAAAATAAAATGTTCCCTGATAAAAAACATTCAAAACAATAAAGTCCATCGATAATATCAAGAAAACACAAACACAGAGGCTTTCACAATATTTTGGATTGAGTTAGCCAAAACACAACCGGATATTTCTTGTTTCATCCAGTCATATCCGGACAAACTGGTGTGGAATTCGTATGCAATGGACCGAGAAAATCACAGTAAAATGGTTTTGGAGAAAAGCAAAGTCTTTTCGTTAGGCAAGTGCATAAAATGTCATCTATACAAACAGAAATATCATGTTTGTTTGCCACAGTTCCTCTAGCTTTCTCCCTAGAAAATACGAATGTGTAGTGCTGGTGTCTCCATGTGGAACCAATTACCGATTCCAATCACAAAATTAAATGTTCCCCGATAAAAAACATTCAAAACAATAAAGTCCGTGGATAATATCAGGAATACAAAAACACAGAGGCTGTAGCAATATCTGGGATTGAGTTAGCCAAAACACAACCGGATATTTCCGGTTTCATCCAGTCATATCTGGACAAACTGGTGTGGAATTCGTATGCAATGGACCGAGAGAATCACAGTAGAAATGGTTTTGGAGAAAAGCAAAGTCTTTTCGTTAGGCAAGTGCAATTAGTGTTTCTGAGGTGCAAAATTAAATGTTGCCTGATAAAAACATTCAAAACAATACAGTCCATCAATAATATCCAGAAAACACAAACACACAGGCTTTCACAATGTTTCGGATTCAGTTAGCCAAAACTCAACAGCATATTTCTGTTTCATAGAATCATATCCGGACAAACTGGTGTGGAATTCGTATGCAATGGATTGAGAAAACCACAGTAAAAATGACTTTGGAGAAGAGCAAAGTCTTTTCGTTAGGCAAGTGCATAAAATGTCATCAATACAGACAGAAATATCATGTTTATTTCTCACAGTTCCTCTAGCTTTCTCCCTAGAAATACGAATGTGTAGAGCTGGTGTCTCCATGTGGAACCAATTACTGTATCCAAGCTTAAAAAAAAATGTTCTCCGATAAAAAACATTCAAAACAATAAAGTCCGTTGATAATATCCAGAAAACACACACGCTGAGGCTGTATTAATAGCTGGGATTGAGTTAGCCAAAACAGATCCGGATACTTTTTCACTTTCATTAAGGTCATATCCGGACAAAGTGGTGTGTAATTTCTATGGAATGCACTGAGAAAATCACAGTAAAAATGGTTTTGGAGAAAAGCAAAGTCTTTTCCTTAGGCAAGTGCATGAAATGTCATCTATACAAACAGATATATCATGTTTGTTTGCCGCAGTCCCAGTAGCTTTCTCCCTAGAAAATACGAATGTGTAGCGCTGGTGTCTCCATGTGGAACCAATTAGTGATTCCAAGCACAAAATTAAATGTTCCCTGATAAAAAACATTCAAAACAATAAAGTCCGTGGAAAATATCAGGAATACAAAAACACAGAGGCTGTAGCAATATCTGGCATTGAGTTAGCCAAAACACAACCGGATATTTCCGGTTTCATCCAGTCATATCTGGACAAACTGGTGTGGAATTTGTATGCAATGGACCGAGAAAATCACAGTAAAAATGGTTGTGGAGAAAAGCAAACTCTTTTCTTTAGGCAAGTCCATAAAATGTCATCTATACAAACAGAAATATCATGTTTGTTTGCCGAACTTCCTCTAGCTTTCTATCTAGAAAATACGAATGTGTGGAGCTGGTGTCCCCTTGATGAACCAATGAGTGTTTCAACGGTAGAAAATTAAATGTTCCCTGATAAAAAACATTCAAAACAATAAAGTCCATCGATAATATCAAGAAAACACAAACACAGAGGCTTTCACAATATTTTGGATTGTGTTAGCCAAAACACAACCGGATATTTCTTGTTTCATCCAGTCATATCCGGACAAACTGGTGTGGAATTCGTATGCAATGGACCGAGAAAATCACAGTAAAATGGTTTTGGAGAAAAGCAAAGTCTTTTCGTTAGGCAAGTGCATGAAATGTCATCTATACAAACAGAAATATCATGTTTGTTTGCCGCAGTCCCAGTAGCTTTCTCCCTAGAAAATATGAATGTGTAGCGCTGGTGTCTCCATGTGGAACCAATTATTGATTCCAAGCACAAAATTAAATGTTCCCTGATAAAAAACATTCAAAACAATAAAGTCCATGGAAAATATCAGGAATACACAAACACAGAGGCTGTAGCAATATCTGGCATTGAGTTAGCCAAAACACAACCGGATATTTCCGGTTTCATCCAGTCATATCTGGACAAACTGGTGTGGAATTTGTATGCAATGGACCAAGAAAATCACAGTAAAAATGGTTGTGGAGAAAAGCAAACTCTTTTCTTTAGGCAAGTCCATAAAATGTCATCTATACAAACAGAAATATCATGTTTGTTTGCCGAACTTCCTCTAGCTTTCTATCTAGAAAATACGAATGTGTGGAGCTGGTGTCCCCTTGATGAACCAATGAGTGTTTCAACGGTAGAAAATTAAATGTTCCCTGATAAAAAACATTCAAAACAATAAAGTCCATCGATAATATCAAGAAAACACAAACACAGAGGCTTTCACAATATTTTGGATTGAGTTAGCCAAAACACAACCGGATATTTCTTGTTTCATCCAGTCATATCCGGACAAACTGGTGTGGAATTCGTATGCAATGGACCGAGAAAATCACAGTAAAATGGTTTTGGAGAAAAGCAAAGTCTTTTCGTTAGGCAAGTGCATAAAATGTCATCTATACAAACAGAAATATCATGTTTGTTTGCCACAGTTCCTCTAGCTTTCTCCCTAGAAAATACGAATGTGTAGTGCTGGTGTCTCCATGTGGAACCAATTAGTGATTCCAAGCACAAAATTAAATGTTCCCCGATAAAAAACATTCAAAACAATAAAGTCCGTGGATAATATCAGGAATACAAAAACACAGAGGCTGTAGCAATATCTGGGATTGAGTTAGCCAAAACACAACCGAATATTTCCGGTTTCATCCAGTCATATCTGGACAAACTGGTGTGGAATTCGTATGCAATGGACCGAGAGAATCACAGTAGAAATGGTTTTGGAGAAAAGCAAAGTCTTTTCGTTAGGCAAGTGCAATTAGTGTTTCTGAGGTGCAAAATTAAATGTTGCCTGATAAAAACATTCAAAACAATACAGTCCATCAATAATATCCAGAAAACACAAACACACAGGCTTTCACAATGTTTCGGATTGAGTTAGCCAAAACTCAACAGTATATTTCTGTTTCATCGAATCATATCCGGACAAACTGGTGTGGAATTCGTATGCAATGGATTGAGAAAACCACAGTAAAAATGACTTTGGAGAAGAGCAAAGTCTTTTCGTTAGGCAAGTGCATAAAATGTCATCAATACAAACAGAAATATCATGTTTATTTGTCACAGTTCCTCTAGCTTTCTCCCTAGAAATACGAATGTGTAGAGCTGGTGTCTCCATGTGGAACCTATTACTGTATCCAAGCTTAAAAAAAAATGTTCTCCGATAAAAAACATTCAAAACAATAAAGTCCGTGGATAATATCCAGAAAACACACACACTGAGGCTGTATTAATAGCTGGGATTGAGTTAGCCAAAACAAATCCGGATACTTTTTCACTTTCATTAAGGTCATATCCGGACAAAGTGGTGTGTAATTTCTATGCAATGCACTGAGAAAATCACAGTAAAAATGGTTTTGGAGAAAAGCAAAGTCTTTTCCTTAGGCAAGTGCATGAAATGTCATCTATACAAACAGATATATCATGTTTGTTTGCCGCAGTCCCAGTAGCTTTCTCCCTAGAAAATACGAATGTGTAGCGCTGGTGTCTCCATGTGGAACCAATTAGTGATTCCAAGCACAAAATTAAATGTTCCCTGATAAAAAACATTCAAAACAATAAAGTCCGTGGAAAATATCAGGAATACAAAAACACAGAGGCTGTAGCAATATCTGGCATTGAGTTAGCCAAAACACAACCGGATATTTCCGGTTTCATCCAGTCATATCTGGACAAACTGGTGTGGAATTTGTATGCAATGGACCGAGAAAATCACAGTAAAAATGGTTGTGGAGAAAAGCAAACTCTTTTCTTTAGGCAAGTCCATAAAATGTCACCTATACAAACAGAAATATCATGTTTGTTTGCCGAACTTCCTCTAGCTTTCTATCTAGAAAATACGAATGTGTGGAGCTGGTGTCCCCTTGATGAACCAATGAGTGTTTCAACGGTAGAAAATTAAATGTTCCCTGATAAAAAACATTCAAAACAATAAAGCCCATCGATAATATCAAGAAAACACAAACACAGAGGCTTTCACAATATTTTGGATTGAGTTAGCCAAAACACAACCGGATATTTCTTGTTTCATCCAGTCATATCCGGACAAACTGGTGTGGAATCCGTATGCAATGGACCGAGAAAATCACAGTAAAATGGTTTTGGAGAAAAGCAAAGTCTTTTCGTTAGGCAAGTGCATAAAATGTCATCTATACAAACAGAAATATCATGTTTGTTTGCCACAGTTCCTCTAGCTTTCTCCCTAGAAAATACGAATGTGTAGTGCTGGTGTCTCCATGTGGAACCAATTACCGATTCCAAGCACAAAATTAAATGTTCCCCGATAAAAAGCATTCAAAACAATAAAGTCCGTGGATAATATCAGGAATACAAAAACACAGAGGCTGTAGCAATATCTGGGATTGAGTTAGCCAAAACACAACCGGATATTTCCGGTTTCATCCAGTCATATCTGGACAAACTGGTGTGGAATTCGTATGCAATGGACCGAGAGAATCACAGTAGAAATGGTTTTGGAGAAAAGCAAAGTCTTTTCGTTAGGCAAGTGCAATTAGTGTTTCTGAGGTGCAAAATTAAATGTTGCCTGATAAAAACATTCAAAACAATACAGTCCATCAATAATATCCAGAAAACACAAACACACAGGCTTTCACAATGTTTCGGATTGAGTTAGCCAAAACTCAACAGTATATTTCTGTTTCATCGAATCATATCCGGACAAACTGGTGTGGAATTCGTATGCAATGGATTGAGAAAACCACAGTAAAAATGACTTTGGAGAAGAGCAAAGTCTTTTCGTTAGGCAAGTGCATAAAATGTCATCAATACAAACAGAAATATCATGTTTATTTGTCACAGTTCCTCTAGCTTTCTCCCTAGAAATACGAATGTGTAGAGCTGGTGTCTCCATGTGGAACCAATTACTGTATCCAAGCTTAAAAAAAAATGTTCTCCGATAAAAAACATTCAAAACAATAAAGTCCGTGGATAATATCCAGAAAACACACACACTGAGGCTGTATTAATAGCTGGGATTGAGTTAGCCAAAACAAATCCGGATACTTTTTCACTTTCATTAAGGTCATATCCGGACAAAGTGGTGTGTAATTTCTATGCAATGCACTGAGAAAATCACAGTAAAAATGGTTTTGGAGAAAAGCAAAGTCTTTTCGTTAGGCAAGTGCATGAAATGTCATCTATACAAACAGATATATCATGTTTGTTTGCCGCAGTCCCAGTAGCTTTCTCCCTAGAAAATACGAATGTGTAGCGCTGGTGTCTCCATGTGGAACCAATTAGTGATTCCAAGCACAAAATTAAATGTTCCCTGATAAAAAACATTCAAAACAATAAAGTCCGTGGAAAATATCAGGAATACAAAAACACAGAGGCTGTAGCAATATCTGGCATTGAGTTAGCCAAAACACAACCGGATATTTCCGGTTTCATCCAGTCATATCTGGACAAACTGGTGTGGAATTTGTATGCAATGGACCGAGAAAATCACAGTAAAAATGGTTGTGGAGAAAAGCAAACTCTTTTCTTTAGGCAAGTCCATAAAATGTCATCTATACAAACAGAAATATCATGTTTGTTTGCCGAACTTCCTCTAGCTTTCTATCTAGAAAATACGAATGTGTGGAGCTGGTGTCCCCTTGATGAACCAATGAGTGTTTCAACGGTAGAAAATTAAATGTTCCCTGATAAAAAACATTCAAAACAATAAAGCCCATCGATAATATCAAGAAAACACAAACACAGAGGCTTTCACAATATTTTGGATTGAGTTAGCCAAAACACAACCGGATATTTCTTGTTTCATCCAGTCATATCCGGACAAACTGGTGTGGAATCCGTATGCAATGGACCGAGAAAATCACAGTAAAATGGTTTTGGAGAAAAGCAAAGTCTTTTCGTTAGGCAAGTGCATAAAATGTCATCTATACAAACAGAAATATCATGTTTGTTTGCCACAGTTCCTCTAGCTTTCTCCCTAGAAAATACGAATGTGTAGTGCTGGTGTCTCCATGTGGAACCAATTACCGATTCCAAGCACAAAATTAAATGTTCCCCGATAAAAAACATTCAAAACAATAAAGTTCGTGGATAATATCAGGAATACAAAAACACAGAGGCTGTAGCAATATCTGGGATTGAGTTAGCCGAAACACAACCGGATATTTCCGGTTTCATCCAGTCATATCTGGACAAACTGGTGTGGAATTCGTATGCAATGGACGGAGAGAATCACAGTAGAAATGGTTTTGGAGAAAAGCAAAGTCTTTTCGTTAGGCAAGTGCAATTAGTGTTTCTGAGGTGCAAAATTAAATGTTGCCTGATAAAAACATTCAAAACAATACAGTCCATCAATAATATCCAGAAAACACAAACACACAGGCTTTCACAATGTTTCGGATTCAGTTAGCCAAAACTCAACAGCATATTTCTGTTTCATCGAATCATATCCGGACAAACTGGTGTGGAATTCGTATGCAATGGATTGAGAAAACCACAGTAAAAATGACTTTGGAGAAGAGCAAAGTCTTTTCGTTAGGCAAGTGCATAAAATGTCATCAATACAAACAGAAATATCATGTTTATTTGTCACAGTTCCTCTAGCTTTCTCCCTAGAAATACGAATGTGTAGAGCTGGTGTCTCCATGTGGAACCAATTACTGTATCCAAGCTTAAAAAAAAATGTTCTCCGATAAAAAACATTCAAAACAATAAAGTCCGTGGATAATATCCAGAAAACACACACACTGAGGCTGTATTAATAGCTGGGATTGAGTTAGCCAAAACAAATCCGGATACTTTTTCACTTTCATTAAGGTCATATCCGGACAAAGTGGTGTGTAATTTCTATGCAATGCACTGAGAAAATCACAGTAAAAATGGTTTTGGAGAAAAGCAAAGTCTTTTCCTTAGGCAAGTGCATGAAATGTCATCTATACAAACAGATATATCATGTTTGTTTGCCGCAGTCCCAGTAGCTTTCTCCCTAGAAAATACGAATGTGTAGCGCTGGTGTCTCCATGTGGAACCAATTAGTGATTCCAAGCACAAAATTAAATGTTCCCTGATAAAAAACATTCAAAACAATAAAGTCCGTGGAAAATATCAGGAATACAAAAACACAGAGGCTGTAGCAATATCTGGCATTGAGTTAGCCAAAACACAACCGGATATTTCCGGTTTCATCCAGTCATATCTGGACAAACTGGTGTGGAATTTGTATGCAATGGACCGAGAAAATCACAGTAAAAATGGTTGTGGAGAAAAGCAAACTCTTTTCTTTAGGCAAGTCCATAAAATGTCATCTATACAAACAGAAATATCATGTTTGTTTGCCGAACTTCCTCTAGCTTTCTATCTAGAAAATACGAATGTGTGGAGCTGGTGTCCCCTTGATGAACCAATGAGTGTTTCAACGGTAGAAAATTAAATGTTCCCTGATAAAAAACATTCAAAACAATAAAGTCCATCGATAATATCAAGAAAACACAAACACAGAGGCTTTCACAATATTTTGGATTGAGTTAGCCAAAACACAACCGGATATTTCTTGTTTCATCCAGTCATATCCGGACAAACTGGTGTGGAATTCGTATGCAATGGACCGAGAAAATCACAGTAAAATGGTTTTGGAGAAAAGCAAAGTCTTTTCGTTAGGCAAGTGCATAAAATGTCATCTATACAAACAGAAATATCATGTTTGTTTGCCACAGTTCCTCTAGCTTTCTCCCTAGAAAATACGAATGTGTAGTGCTGGTGTCTCCATGTGGAACCAATTACCGATTCCAAGCACAAAATTAAATGTTCCCCGATAAAAAACATTCAAAACAATAAAGTCCGTGGATAATATCAGGAATACAAAAACACAGAGGCTGTAGCAATATCTGGGATTGAGTTAGCCAAAACACAACCGGATATTTCCGGTTTCATCCAGTCATATCTGGACAAACTGGTGTGGAATTCGTATGCAATGGACCGAGAGAATCACAGTAGAAATGGTTTTGGAGAAAAGCAAAGTCTTTTCGTTAGGCAAGTGCAATTAGTGTTTCTGAGGTGCAAAATTAAATGTTGCCTGATAAAAACATTCAAAACAATACAGTCCATCAATAATATCCAGAAAACACAAACACACAGGCTTTCACAATGTTTCGGATTGAGTTAGCCAAAACTCAACAGTATATTTCTGTTTCATCGAATCATATCCGGACAAACTGGTGTGGAATTCGTATGCAATGGATTGAGAAAACCACAGTAAAAATGACTTTGGAGAAGAGCAAAGTCTTTTCGTTAGGCAAGTGCATAAAATGTCATCAATACAAACAGAAATATCATGTTTATTTGTCACAGTTCCTCTAGCTTTCTCCCTAGAAATACGAATGTGTAGAGCTGGTGTCTCCATGTGGAACCAATTACTGTATCCAAGCTTAAAAAAAATGTTCTCCGATAAAAAACATTCAAAACAATAAAGTCCGTGGATAATATCCAGAAAACACACACACTGAGGCTGTATTAATAGCTGGGATTGAGTTAGCCAAAACAAATCCGGATACTTTTTCACTTTCATTAAGGTCATATCCGGACAAAGTGGTGTGTAATTTCTATGCAATGCACTGAGAAAATCACAGTAAAAATGGTTTTGGAGAAAAGCAAAGTCTTTTCCTTAGGCAAGTGCATGAAATGTCATCTATACAAACAGATATATCATGTTTGTTTGCCGCAGTCCCAGTAGCTTTCTCCCTAGAAAATACGAATGTGTAGCGCTGGTGTCTCCATGTGGAACCAATTAGTGATTCCAAGCACAAAATTAAATGTTCCCCGATAAAAAACATTCAAAACAATAAAGTCCGTGGAAAATATCAGGAATACAAAAACACAGAGGCTGTAGCAATATCTGGCATTGAGTTAGCCAAAACACAACCGGATATTTCCGGTTTCATCCAGTCATATCTGGACAAACTGGTGTGGAATTTGTATGCAATGGACCGAGAAAATCACAGTAAAAATGGTTGTGGAGAAAAGCAAACTCTTTTCTTTAGGCAAGTCCATAAAATGTCATCTATACAAACAGAAATATCATGTTTGTTTGCCGAACTTCCTCTAGCTTTCTATCTAGAAAATACGAATGTGTGGAGCTGGTGTCCCCTTGATGAACCAATGAGTGTTTCAACGGTAGAAAATTAAATGTTCCCTGATAAAAAACATTCAAAACAATAAAGTCCATCGATAATATCAAGAAAACACAAACACAGAGGCTTTCACAATATTTTGGATTGAGTTAGCCAAAACACAACCGGATATTTCTTGTTTCATCCAGTCATATCCGGACAAACTGGTGTGGAATTCGTATGCAATGGACCGAGAAAATCACAGTAAAATGGTTTTGGAGAAAAGCAAAGTCTTTTCGTTAGGCAAGTGCATAAAATGTCATCTATACAAACAGAAATATCATGTTTGTTTGCCACAGTTCCTCTAGCTTTCTCCCTAGAAAATACGAATGTGTAGTGCTGGTGTCTCCATGTGGAACCAATTACCGATTCCAAGCACAAAATTAAATGTTCCCCGATAAAAAACATTCAAAACAATAAAGTCCGTGGATAATATCAGGAATACAAAAACACAGAGGC
This sequence comes from Lepus europaeus, assembly GCF_033115175.1. NCBI lineage: Eukaryota > Metazoa > Chordata > Mammalia > Lagomorpha > Leporidae > Lepus > Lepus europaeus. Next base: position 1,181,742 of record NW_026909158.1, on the reverse strand, counting down.
TGTAGCAATATCTGGGATTGAGTTAGCCAAAACACAACCGGATATTTCCGGTTTCATCCAGTCATATCTGGACAAACTGGTGTGGAATTCGTATGCAATGGACCGAGAGAATCACAGTAGAAATGGTTTTGGAGAAAAGCAAAGTCTTTTCGTTAGGCAAGTGCAATTAGTGTTTCTGAGGTGCAAAATTAAATGTTGCCTGATAAAAACATTCAAAACAATACAGTCCATCAATAATATCCAGAAAACACAAACACACAGGCTTTCACAATGTTTCGGATTGAGTTAGCCAAAACTCAACAGTATATTTCTGTTTCATCGAATCATATCCGGACAAACTGGTGTGGAATTCGTATGCAATGGATTGAGAAAACCACAGTAAAAATGACTTTGGAGAAGAGCAAAGTCTTTTCGTTAGGCAAGTGCATAAAATGTCATCAATACAAACAGAAATATCATGTTTATTTGTCACAGTTCCTCTAGCTTTCTCCCTAGAAATACGAATGTGTAGAGCTGGTGTCTCCATGTGGAACCAATTACTGTATCCAAGCTTAAAAAAAATGTTCTCCGATAAAAAACATTCAAAACAATAAAGTCCGTGGATAATATCCAGAAAACACACACACTGAGGCTGTATTAATAGCTGGGATTGAGTTAGCCAAAACAAATCCGGATACTTTTTCACTTTCATTAAGGTCATATCCGGACAAAGTGGTGTGTAATTTCTATGCAATGCACTGAGAAAATCACAGTAAAAATGGTTTTGGAGAAAAGCAAAGTCTTTTCCTTAGGCAAGTGCATGAAATGTCATCTATACAAACAGATATATCATGTTTGTTTGCCGCAGTCCCAGTAGCTTTCTCCCTAGAAAATACGAATGTGTAGCGCTGGTGTCTCCATGTGGAACCAATTAGTGATTCCAAGCACAAAATTAAATGTTCCCCGATAAAAAACATTCAAAACAATAAAGTCCGTGGAAAATATCAGGAATACAAAAACACAGAGGCTGTAGCAATATCTGGCATTGAGTTAGCCAAAACACAACCGGATATTTCCGGTTTCATCCAGTCATATCTGGACAAACTGGTGTGGAATTTGTATGCAATGGACCGAGAAAATCACAGTAAAAATGGTTGTGGAGAAAAGCAAACTCTTTTCTTTAGGCAAGTCCATAAAATGTCATCTATACAAACAGAAATATCATGTTTGTTTGCCGAACTTCCTCTAGCTTTCTATCTAGAAAATACGAATGTGTGGAGCTGGTGTCCCCTTGATGAACCAATGAGTGTTTCAACGGTAGAAAATTAAATGTTCCCTGATAAAAAACATTCAAAACAATAAAGTCCATCGATAATATCAAGAAAACACAAACACAGAGGCTTTCACAATATTTTGGATTGAGTTAGCCAAAACACAACCGGATATTTCTTGTTTCATCCAGTCATATCCGGACAAACTGGTGTGGAATCCGTATGCAATGGACCGAGAAAATCACAGTAAAATGGTTTTGGAGAAAAGCAAAGTCTTTTCGTTAGGCAAGTGCATAAAATGTCATCTATACAAACAGAAATATCATGTTTGTTTGCCACAGTTCCTCTAGCTTTCTCCCTAGAAAATACGAATGTGTAGTGCTGGTGTCTCCATGTGGAACCAATTACCGATTCCAAGCACAAAATTAAATGTTCCCCGATAAAAAACATTCAAAACAATAAAGTTCGTGGATAATATCAGGAATACAAAAACACAGAGGCTGTAGCAATATCTGGGATTGAGTTAGCCAAAACACAACCGGATATTTCCGGTTTCATCCAGTCATATCTGGACAAACTGGTGTGGAATTCGTATGCAATGGACCGAGAGAATCACAGTAGAAATGGTTTTGGAGAAAAGCAAAGTCTTTTCGTTAGGCAAGTGCAATTAGTGTTTCTGAGGTGCAAAATTAAATGTTGCCTGATAAAAACATTCAAAACAATACAGTCCGTCAATAATATCCAGAAAACACAAACACACAGGCTTTCACAATGTTTCGGATTGAGTTAGCCAAAACTCAACAGTATATTTCTGTTTCATCGAATCATATCCGGACAAACTGGTGTGGAATTCGTATGCAATGGATTGAGAAAACCACAGTAAAAATGACTTTGGAGAAGAGCAAAGTCTTTTCGTTAGGCAAGTGCATAAAATGTCATCAATACAAACAGAAATATCATGTTTATTTGTCACAGTTCCTCTAGCTTTCTCCCTAGAAATACGAATGTGTAGAGCTGGTGTCTCCATGTGGAACCAATTACTGTATCCAAGCTTAAAAAAAATGTTCTCCGATAAAAAACATTCAAAACAATAAAGTCCGTAGATAATATCCAGAAAACACACACACTGAGGCTGTATTAATAGCTGGGATTGAGTTAGCCAAAACAAATCCGGATACTTTTTCACTTTCATTAAGGTCATATCCGGACAAAGTGGTGTGTAATTTCTATGCAATGCACTGAGAAAATCACAGTAAAAATGGTTTTGGAGAAAAGCAAAGTCTTTTCCTTAGGCAAGTGCATGAAATGTCATCTATACAAACAGATATATCATGTTTGTTTGCCGCAGTCCCAGTAGCTTTCTCCCTAGAAAATACGAATGTGTAGCGCTGGTGTCTCCATGTGGAACCAATTAGTGATTCCAAGCACAAAATTAAATGTTCCCTGATAAAAAACATTCAAAACAATAAAGTCCGTGGAAAATATCAGGAATACAAAAACACAGAGGCTGTAGCAATATCTGGCATTGAGTTAGCCAAAACACAACCGGATATTTCCGGTTTCATCCAGTCATATCTGGACAAACTGGTGTGGAATCTGTATGCAATGGACCGAGAAAATCACAGTAAAAATGGTTGTGGAGAAAAGCAAACTCTTTTCTTTAGGCAAGTCCATAAAATGTCACCTATACAAACAGAAATATCATGTTTGTTTGCCGAACTTCCTCTAGCTTTCTATCTAGAAAATACGAATGTGTGGAGCTGGTGTCCCCTTGATGAACCAATGAGTGTTTCACGGTAGAAAATTAAATGTTCCCTGATAAAAAACATTCAAAACAATAAAGCCCATCGATAATATCAAGAAAACACAAACACAGAGGCTTTCACAATATTTTGGATTGAGTTAGCCAAAACACAACCGGATATTTCTTGTTTCATCCAGTCATATCCGGACAAACTGGTGTGGAATCCGTATGCAATGGACCGAGAAAATCACAGTAAAATGGTTTTGGAGAAAAGCAAAGTCTTTTCGTTAGGCAAGTGCATAAAATGTCATCTATACAAACAGAAATATCATGTTTGTTTGCCACAGTTCCTCTAGCTTTCTCCCTAGAAAATACGAATGTGTAGTGCTGGTGTCTCCATGTGGAACCAATTACCGATTCCAAGCACAAAATTAAATGTTCCCCGATAAAAAACATTCAAAACAATAAAGTCCGTGGAAAATATCAGGAATACAAAAACACAGAGGCTGTAGCAATATCTGGGATTGAGTTAGCCAAAACACAACCGGATATTTCCGGTTTCATCCAGTCATATCTGGACAAACTGGTGTGGAATTCGTATGCAATGGACCGAGAGAATCACAGTAGAAATGGTTTTGGAGAAAAGCAAAGTCTTTTCGTTAGGCAAGTGCAATTAGTGTTTCTGAGGTGCAAAATTAAATGTTGCCTGATAAAAACATTCAAAACAATACAGTCCATCAATAATATCCAGAAAACACAAACACACAGGCTTTCACAATGTTTCGGATTGAGTTAGCCAAAACTCAACAGTATATTTCTGTTTCATCGAATCATATCCGGACAAACTGGTGTGGAATTCTTATGCAATGGATTGAGAAAACCACAGTAAAAATGATTTTGGAGAAGAGCAAAGTCTTTTCGTTAGGCAAGTGCATAAAATGTCATCAATACAAACAGAAATATCATGTTTATTTGTCACAGTTCCTCTAGCTTTCTCCCTAGAAATACGAATGTGTAGAGCTGGTGTCTCCATGTGGAACCAATTACTGTATCCAAGCTTAAAATAAAATGTTCTCCGATAAAAAGCATTCAAAACAATAAAGTCCGTTGATAATATCCAGAAAACACACACACTGAGGCTGTATTAATAGCTGGGATTGAGTTAGCCAAAACAAATCCGGATACTTTTTCACTTTCATTAAGGTCATATCCGGACAAAGTGGTGTGTAATTTCTATGCAATGCACTGAGAAAATCACAGTAAAAATGGTTTTGGAGAAAAGCAAAGTCTTTTCGTTAGGCAAGTGCATGAAATGTCATCTATACAAACAGATATATCATGTTTGTTTGCCGCAGTCCCAGTAGCTTTCTCCCTAGAAAATACGAATGTGTAGCGCTGGTGTCTCCATGTGGAACCAATTAGTGATTCCAAGCACAAAATTAAATGTTCCCTGATAAAAAACATTCAAAACAATAAAGTCCGTGGAAAATATCAGGAATACAAAAACACAGAGGCTGTAGCAATATCTGGCATTGAGTTAGCCAAAACACAACCGGATATTTCCGGTTTCATCCAGTCATATCTGGACAAACTGGTGTGGAATTTGTATGCAATGGACCGAGAAAATCACAGTAAAAATGGTTGTGGAGAAAAGCAAACTCTTTTCTTTAGGCAAGTCCATAAAATGTCATCTATACAAACAGAAATATCATGTTTGTTTGCCGAACTTCCTCTAGCTTTCTATCTAGAAAATACGAATGTGTGGAGCTGGTGTCCCCTTGATGAACCAATGAGTGTTTCAACGGTAGAAAATTAAATGTTCCCTGATAAAAAACATTCAAAACAATAAAGTCCATCGATAATATCAAGAAAACACAAACACAGAGGCTTTCACAATATTTTGGATTGAGTTAGCCAAAACACAACCGGATATTTCTTGTTTCATCCAGTCATATCCGGACAAACTGGTGTGGAATTCGTATGCAATGGACCAAGAAAATCACAGTAAAATGGTTTTGGAGAAAAGCAAAGTCTTTTCGTTAGGCAAGTGCATGAAATATCATCTATACAAACAGAAATATCATGTTTGTTTGCCGCAGTCCCAGTAGATTTCTCCTTAGAAAATACGAATGTGTAGTGCTGGTGTCTCCATGTGGAACCAATTATCGATTCCAAGCACAAAATTAAATATTCCCCGATAAAAAACATTCAAAACAATAAAGTCCGTGGATAATATCAGGAATACAAAAACACAGAGGCTGTAGCAATATCTGGGATTGAGTTAGCCAAAACACAACCGGATATTTCCGGTTTCATCCAGTCATATCTGGACAAACTGGTGTGGAATTCGTATGCAATGGACCGAGAGAATCACAGTAGAAATGGTTTTGGAGAAAAGCAAAGTCTTTTCGTTAGGCAAGTGCAATTAGTGTTTCTGAGGTGCAAAATTAAATGTTGCCTGATAAAAACATTCAAAACAATACAGTCCATCAATAATATCCAGAAAACACAAACACACAGGCTTTCACAATGTTTCGGATTGAGTTAGCCAAAACTCAACAGTATATTTCTGTTTCATCGAATCATATCCGGACAAACTGGTGTGGAATTCGTATGCAATGGATTGAGAAAACCACAGTAAAAATGATTTTGGAGAAGAGCAAAGTCTTTTCGTTAGGCAAGTGCATAAAATGTCATCAATACAAACAGAAATATCATGTTTATTTGTCACAGTTCCTCTAGCTTTCTCCCTAGAAATACGAATGTGTAGAGCTGGTGTCTCCATGTGGAACCAATTACTGTATCCAAGCTTAAAAAAAAATGTTCTCCGATAAAAAACATTCAAAACAATAAAGTCCGTGGATAATATCCAGAAAACACACACACTGAGGCTGTATTAATAGCTGGGATTGAGTTAGCCAAAACAAATCCGGATACTTTTTCACTTTCATTAAGGTCATATCCGGACAAAGTGGTGTGTAATTTCTATGCAATGCACTGAGAAAATCACAGTAAAAATGGTTTTGGAGAAAAGCAAAGTCTTTTCCTTAGGCAAGTGCATGAAATGTGATCTACACAAACAGATATATCATGTTTGTTTGCCGCAGTCCCAGTGGCTTTCTCCCTAGAAAATACGAATGTGTAGCGCTGGTGTCTCCATGTGCCACCAATTAGTGATTCCAAGCACAAAATTAAATGTTCCCTGATAAAAAACATTCAAAACAATAAAGTCCGTGGAAAATATCAGGAATACAAAAACACAGAGGCTGTAGCAATATCTGGCATTGAGTTAGCCAAAACACAACCGGATATTTCCGGTTTCATCCAGTCATATCTGGACAAACTGGTGTGGAATTTGTATGCAATGGACCGAGAAAATCACAGTAAAAATGGTTGTGGAGAAAAGCAAACTCTTTTCTTTAGGCAAGTCCATAAAATGTCATCTATACAAACAGAAATATCATGTTTGTTTGCCGAACTTCCTCTAGCTTTCTATCTAGAAAATACGAATGTGTGGAGCTGGTGTCCCCTTGATGAACCAATGAGTGTTTCAACGGTAGAAAATTAAATGTTCCCTGATAAAAAACATTCAAAACAATAAAGTCCATCGATAATATCAAGAAAACACAAACACAGAGGCTTTCACAATATTTTGGATTGAGTTAGCCAAAACACAACCGGATATTTCTTGTTTCATCCAGTCATATCCGGACAAACTGGTGTGGAATTCGTATGCAATGGACCGAGAAAATCACAGTAAAATGGTTTTGGAGAAAAGCAAAGTCTTTTCGTTAGGCAAGTGCATAAAATGTCATCTATACAAACAGAAATATCATGTTTGTTTGCCACAGTTCCTCTAGCTTTCTCCCTAGAAAATACGAATGTGTAGTGCTGGTGTCTCCATGTGGAACCAATTACCGATTCCAAGCACAAAATTAAATGTTCCCCGATAAAAAACATTCAAAACAATAAAGTCCGTGGATAATATCAGGAATACAAAAACACAGAGGCTGTAGCAATATCTGGGATTGAGTTAGCCGAAACACAACCGGATATTTCCGGTTTCATCCAGTCATATCTGGACAAACTGGTGTGGAATTCGTATGCAATGGACCGAGAGAATCAAAGTAGAAATGGTTTTGGAGAAAAGCAAAGTCTTTTCGTTAGGCAAGTGCAATTAGTGTTTCTGAGGTGCAAAATTAAATGTTGCCTGATAAAAACATTCAAAACAATACAGTCCATCAATAATATCCAGAAAACACAAACACACAGGCTTTCACAATGTTTCGGATTGAGTTAGCCAAAACTCAACAGTATATTTCTGTTTCATCGAATCATATCCGGACAAACTGGTGTGGAATTCGTATGCAATGGATTGAGAAAACCACAGTAAAAATGACTTTGGAGAAGAGCAAAGTCTTTTCGTTAGGCAAGTGCATAAAATGTCATCAATACAAAGAGAAATATCATGTTTATTTGTCACAGTTCCTCTAGCTTTCTCCCTAGAAATACGAATGTGTAGAGCTGGTGTCTCCATGTGGAACCAATTACTGTATCCAAGCTTAAAAAAAAATGTTCTCCGATAAAAAACATTCAAAACAATAAAGTCCGTGGATAATATCCAGGAAACACACACACTGAGGCTGTATTAATAGCTGGGATTGAGTTAGCCAAAACAAATGCGGATACTTTTTCACTTTCATTAAGGTCATATCCGGACAAAGTGGTGTGTAATTTCTATGCAATGCACTGAGAAAATCACAGTAAAAATGGTTTTGGAGAAAAGCAAAGTCTTTTCCTTAGGCAAGTGCATGAAATGTCATCTATACAAACAGATATATCATGTTTGTTTGCCGCAGTCCCAGTAGCTTTCTCCCTAGAAAATACGAATGTGTAGCGCTGGTGTCTCCATGTGGAACCAATTAGTGATTCCAAGCACAAAATTAAATGTTCCCTGATAAAAAAACATTCAAAACAATAAAGTCCGTGGAAAATATCAGGAATACAAAAACACAGAGGCTGTAGCAATATCTGGCATTGAGTTAGCCAAAACACAACCGGATATTTCCGGTTTCATCCAGTCATATCTGGACAAACTGGTGTGGAATTTGTATGCAATGGACCGAGAAAATCACAGTAAAAATGGTTGTGGAGAAAAGCAAACTCTTTTCTTTAGGCAAGTCCATAAAATGTCATCTATACAAACAGAAATATCATGTTTGTTTGCCGAACTTCCTCTAGCTTTCTATCTAGAAAATACGAATGTGTGGAGCTGGTGTCCCCTTGATGAACCAATGAGTGTTTCAACGGTAGAAAATTAAATGTTCCCTGATAAAAAACATTCAAAACAATAAAGTCCATCGATAATATCAAGAAAACACAAACACAGAGGCTTTCACAATATTTTGGATTGAGTTAGCCAAAACACAACCGGATATTTCTTGTTTCATCCAGTCATATCCGGACAAACTGGTGTGGAATTCGTATGCAATGGACCGAGAAAATCACAGTAAAATGGTTTTGGAGAAAAGCAAAGTCTTTTCGTTAGGCAAGTGCATGAAATGTCATCTATACAAACAGAAATATCATGTTTGTTTGCCACAGTCCCAGTAGCTTTCTCCCTAGAAAATACGAATGTGTAGTGCTGGTGTCTCCATGTGGAACCAATTACCGATTCCAAGCACAAAATTAAATGTTCCCCGATAAAAAACATTCAAAACAATAAAGTCCGTGGATAATATCAGGAATACAAAAACACAGAGGCTGTAGCAATATCTGGGATTGAGTTAGCCAAAACACAACCGGATATTTCCGGTTTCATCCAGTCATATCTGGACAAACTTGTGTGGAATTCGTATGCAATGGACCGAGAGAATCACAGTAGAAATGGTTTTGGAGAAAAGCAAAGTCTTTTCGTTAGGCAAGTGCAATTAGTGTTTCTGAGGTGCAAAATTAAATGTTGCCTGATAAAAACATTCAAAACAATACAGTCCATCAATAATATCCAGAAAACACAAACACACAGGCTTTCACAATGTTTCGGATTGAGTTAGCCAAAACTCAACAGTATATTTCTGTTTCATCGAATCATATCCGGACAAACTGGTGTGGAATTCGTATGCAATGGATTGAGAAAACCACAGTAAAAATGATTTTGGAGAAGAGCAAAGTCTTTTCGTTAGGCAAGTGCATAAAATGTCATCAATACAAACAGAAATATCATGTTTATTTGTCACAGTTCCTCTAGCTTTCTCCCTAGAAATACGAATGTGTAGAGCTGGTGTCTCCATGTGGAACCAATTACTGTATCCAAGCTTAAAAAAAATGTTCTCCGATAAAAAACATTCAAAACAATAAAGTCCGTGGATAATATCCAGAAAACACACACACTGAGGCTGTATTAATAGCTGGGATTGAGTTAGCCAAAACAAATCCGGATACTTTTTCACTTTCATTAAGGTCATATCCGGACAAAGTGGTGTGTAATTTCTATGCAATGCACTGAGAAAATCACAGTAAAAATGGTTTTGGAGAAAAGCAAAGTCTTTTCGTTAGGCAAGTGCATGAAATGTCATCTATACAAACAGATATATCATGTTTGTTTGCCGCAGTCCCAGTAGCTTTCTCCCTAGAAAATACGAATGTGTAGCGCTGGTGTCTCCATGTGGAACCAATTAGTGATTCCAAGCACAAAATTAAATGTTCCCTGATAAAAAACATTCAAAACAATAAAGTCCGTGGAAAATATCAGGAATACAAAAACACAGAGGCTGTAGCAATATCTGGCATTGAGTTAGCCAAAACACAACCGGATATTTCCGGTTTCATCCAGTCATATCTGGACAAACTGGTGTGGAATTTGTATGCAATGGACCGAGAAAATCACAGTAAAAATGGTTGTGGAGAAAAGCAAACTCTTTTCTTTAGGCAAGTCCATAAAATGTCATCTATACAAACAGAAATATCATGTTTGTTTGCCGAACTTCCTCTAGCTTTCTATCTAGAAAATACGAATGTGTGGAGCTGGTGTCCCCTTGATGAACCAATGAGTGTTTCAACGGTAGAAAATTAAATGTTCCCTGATAAAAAACATTCAAAACAATAAAGTCCATCGATAATATCAAGAAAACACAAACACAGAGGCTTTCACAATATTTTGGATTGAGTTAGCCAAAACACAACCGGATATTTCTTGTTTCATCCAGTCATATCCGGACAAACTGGTGTGGAATTCGTATGCAATGGACCGAGAAAATCACAGTAAAATGGTTTTGGAGAAAAGCAAAGTCTTTTCGTTAGGCAAGTGCATGAAATGTCATCTATACAAACAGAAATATCATGTTTGTTTGCCAAACTTCCTCTAGCTTTCTCCCTAGAAAATACGAATGTGTAGTGCTGGTGTCTCCATGTGGAACCAATTACCGATTCCAAGCACAAAATTAAATGTTCCCCGATAAAAAACATTCAAAACAATAAAGTCCGTGGATAATATCAGGAATACAAAAACACAGAGGCTGTAGCAATATCTGGGATTGAGTTAGCCAAAACACAACCGGATATTTCCGGTTTCATCCAGTCATATCTGGACAAACTGGTGTGGAATTCGTATGCAATGGACCGAGAGAATCACAGTAGAAATGGATTTGGAGAAAAGCAAAGTCTTTTCGTTAGGCAAGTGCAATTAGTGTTTCTGAGGTGCAAAATTAAATGTTGCCTGATAAAAACATTCAAAACAATACAGTCCATCAATAATATCCAGAAAACACAAACACACAGGCTTTCACAATGTTTCGGATTGAGTTAGCCAAACTCAACAGTATATTTCTGTTTCATCGAATCATATCCGGACAAACTGGTGTGGAATTCGTATGCAATGGATTGAGAAAACCACAGTAAAAATGACTTTGGAGAAGAGCAAAGTCTTTTCGTTAGGCAAGTGCATAAAATGTCATCAATACAAACAGAAATATCATGTTTATTTGTCACAGTTCCTCTAGCTTTCTCCCTAGAAATACGAATGTGTAGAGCTGGTGTCTCCATGTGGAACCAATTACTGTATCCAAGCTTAAAAAAAAATGTTCTCCGATAAAAAAACATTCAAAACAATAAAGTCCGTGGATAATATCCAGAAAACACACACACTGAGGCTGTATTAATAGCTGGGATTGAGTTAGCCAAAACAAATCTGGATACTTTTTCACTTTCATTAAGGTCATATCCGGACAAAGTGGTGTGTAATTTCTATGCAATGCACTGAGAAAATCACAGTAAAAATGGTTTTGGAGAAAAGCAAAGTCTTTTCGTTAGGCAAGTGCATGAAATGTCATCTATACAAACAGATATATCATGTTTGTTTGCCGCAGTCCCAGTAGCTTTCTCCCTAGAAAATACGAATGTGTAGCGCTGGTGTCTCCATGTGGAACCAATTAGTGATTCCAAGCACAAAATTAAATGTTCCCTGATAAAAAACATTCAAAACAATAAAGTCCGTGGAAAATATCAGGAATACAAAAACACAGAGGCTGTAGCAATATCTGGCATTGAGTTAGCCAAAACACAACCGGATATTTCCGGTTTCATCCAGTCATATCTGGACAAACTGGTGTGGAATTTGTATGCAATGGACCGAGAAAATCACAGTAAAAATGGTTGTGGAGAAAAGCAAACTCTTTTCTTTAGGCAAGTCCATAAAATGTCATCTATACAAACAGAAATATCATGTTTGTTTGCCGAACTTCCTCTAGCTTTCTATCTAGAAAATACGAATGTGTGGAGCTGGTGTCCCCTTGATGAACCAATGAGTGTTTCAACGGTAGAAAATTAAATGTTCCCTGATAAAAAACATTCAAAACAATAAAGTCCATCGATAATATCAAGAAAACACAAACACAGAGGCTTTCACAATATTTTGGATTGAGTTAGCCAAAACACAACCGGATATTTCTTGTTTCATCCAGTCATATCCGGACAAACTGGTGTGGAATTCGTATGCAATGGACCGAGAAAATCACAGTAAAATGGTTTTGGAGAAAAGCAAAGTCTTTTCGTTAGGCAAGTGCATGAAATGTCATCTATACAAACAGAAATATCATGTTTGTTTGCCAAACTTCCTCTAGCTTTCTCCCTAGAAAATACGAATGTGTAGTGCTGGTGTCTCCATGTGGAACCAATTACCGATTCCAAGCACAAAATTAAATGTTCCCCGATAAAAAACATTCAAAACAATAAAGTCCGTGGATAATATCAGGAATACAAAAACACAGAGGCTGTAGCAATATCTGGGATTGAGTTAGCCAAAACACAACCGGATATTTCCGGTTTCATCCAGTCATATCTGGACAAACTGGTGTGGAATTCGTATGCAATGGACCGAGAGAATCACAGTAGAAATGGATTTGGAGAAAAGCAAAGTCTTTTCGTTAGGCAAGTGCAATTAGTGTTTCTGAGGTGCAAAATTAAATGTTGCCTGATAAAAACATTGAAAACAATACAGTCCATCAATAATATCCAGAAAACACAAACACACAGGCTTTCACAATGTTTCGGATTGAGTTAGCCAAACTCAACAGTATATTTCTGTTTCATCGAATCATATCCGGACAAACTGGTGTGGAATTCGTATGCAATGGATTGAGAAAACCACAGTAAAAATGACTTTGGAGAAGAGCAAAGTCTTTTCGTTAGGCAAGTGCATAAAATGTCATCAATACAAACAGAAATATCATGTTTATTTGTCACAGTTCCTCTAGCTTTCTCCCTAGAAATACGAATGTGTAGAGCTGGTGTCTCCATGTGGAACCAATTACTGTATCCAAGCTTAAAAAAAAATGTTCTCCGATAAAAAACATTCAAAACAATAAAGTCCGTGGATAATATCCAGGAAACACACACACTGAGGCTGTATTAATAGCTGGGATTGAGTTAGCCAAAACAAATGCGGATACTTTTTCACTTTCATTAAGGTCATATCCGGACAAAGTGGTGTGTAATTTCTATGCAATGCACTGAGAAAATCACAGTAAAAATGGTTTTGGAGAAAAGCAAAGTCTTTTCCTTAGGCAAGTGCATGAAATGTCATCTATACAAACAGATATATCATGTTTGTTTGCCGCAGTCCCAGTAGCTTTCTCCCTAGAAAATACGAATGTGTAGCGCTGGTGTCTCCATGTGGAACCAATTAGTGATTCCAAGCACAAAATTAAATGTTCCCTGATAAAAAACATTCAAAACAATAAAGTCCGTGGAAAATATCAGGAATACAAAAACACAGAGGCTGTAGCAATATCTGGCATTGAGTTAGCCAAAACACAACCGGATATTTCTGGTTTCATCCAGTCATATCTGGACAAACTGGTGTGGAATTTGTATGCAATGGACCGAGAAAATCACAGTAAAAATGGTTGTGGAGAAAAGCAAACTCTTTTCTTTAGGCAAGTCCATAAAATGTCATCTATACAAACAGAAATATCATGTTTGTTTGCCGAACTTCCTCTAGCTTTCTATCTAGAAAATACGAATGTGTGGAGCTGGTGTCCCCTTGATGAACCAATGAGTGTTTCAACGGTAGAAAATTAAATGTTCCCTGATAAAAAACATTCAAAACAATAAAGTCCATCGATAATATCAAGAAAACACAAACACAGAGGCTTTCACAATATTTTGGATTGAGTTAGCCAAAACACAACCGGATATTTCTTGTTTCATCCAGTCATATCCGGACAAACTGGTGTGGAATTCGTATGCAATGGACCGAGAAAATCACAGTAAAATGGTTTTGGAGAAAAGCAAAGTCTTTTCGTTAGGCAAGTGCATAAAATGTCATCTATACAAACAGAAATATCAGTTTGTTTGCCACAGTTCCTCTAGCTTTCTCCCTAGAAAATACGAATGTGTAGTGCTGGTGTCTCCATGTGGAACCAATTACCGATTCCAAGCACAAAATTAAATGTTCCCCGATAAAAAACATTCAAAACAATAAAGTCCGTGGATAATATCAGGAATACAAAAACACAGAGGCTGTAGCAATATCTGGGATTGAGTTAGCCGAAACACAACCGGATATTTCCGGTTTCATCCAGTCATATCTGGACAAACTGGTGTGGAATTCGTATGCAATGGACCGAGAGAATCACAGTAGAAATGGTTTTGGAGAAAAGCAAAGTCTTTTCGTTAGGCAAGTGCAATTAGTGTTTCTGAGGTGCAAAATTAAATGTTGCCTGATAAAAACATTCAAAACAATACAGTCCATCAATAATATCCAGAAAACACAAACACACAGGCTTTCACAATGTTTCGGATTGAGTTAGCCAAAACTCAACAGTATATTTCTGTTTCATCGAATCATATCCGGACAAACTGGTGTGGAATTCGTATGCAATGGATTGAGAAAACCACAGTAAAAATGACTTTGGAGAAGAGCAAAGTCTTTTCGTTAGGCAAGTGCATAAAATGTCATCAATACAAAGAGAAATATCATGTTTATTTGTCACAGTTCCTCTAGCTTTCTCCCTAGAAATACGAATGTGTAGAGCTGGTGTCTCCATGTGGAACCAATTACTGTATCCAAGCTTAAAAAAAAATGTTCTCCGATAAAAAACATTCAAAACAATAAAGTCCGTGGATAATATCCAGGAAACACACACTGAGGCTGTATTAATAGCTGGGATTGAGTTAGCCAAAACAAATGCGGATACTTTTTCACTTTCATTAAGGTCATATCCGGACAAAGTGGTGTGTAATTTCTATGCAATGCACTGAGAAAATCACAGTAAAAATGGTTTTGGAGAAAAGCAAAGTCTTTTCCTTAGGCAAGTGCATGAAATGTCATCTATACAAACAGATATATCATGTTTGTTTGCCGCAGTCCCAGTAGCTTTCTCCCTAGAAAATACGAATGTGTAGCGCTGGTGTCTCCATGTGGAACCAATTAGTGATTCCAAGCACAAAATTAAATGTTCCCTGATAAAAAACATTCAAAACAATAAAGTCCGTGGAAAATATCAGGAATACAAAAACACAGAGGCTGTAGCAATATCTGGCATTGAGTTAGCCAAAACACAACCGGATATTTCCGGTTTCATCCAGTCATATCTGGACAAACTGGTGTGGAATTTGTATGCAATGGACCGAGAAAATCACAGTAAAAATGGTTGTGGAGAAAAGCAAACTCTTTTCTTTAGGCAAGTCCATAAAATGTCATCTATACAAACAGAAATATCATGTTTGTTTGCCGAACTTCCTCTAGCTTTCTATCTAGAAAATACGAATGTGTGGAGCTGGTGTCCCCTTGATGAACCAATGAGTGTTTCAACGGTAGAAAATTAAATGTTCCCTGATAAAAAACATTCAAAACAATAAAGTCCATCGATAATATCAAGAAAACACAAACACAGAGGCTTTCACAATATTTTGGATTGAGTTAGCCAAAACACAACCGGATATTTCTTGTTTCATCCAGTCATATCCGGACAAACTGGTGTGGAATTCGTATGCAATGGACCGAGAAAATCACAGTAAAATGGTTTTGGAGAAAAGCAAAGTCTTTTCGTTAGGCAAGTGCATGAAATGTCATCTATACAAACAGAAATATCATGTTTGTTTGCCGCAGTCCCAGTAGCTTTCTCCCTAGAAAATACGAATGTGTAGTGCTGGTGTCTCCATGTGGAACCAATTACCGATTCCAAGCACAAAATTAAATGTTCCCCGATAAAAAACATTCAAAACAATAAAGTCCGTGGATAATATCAGGAATACAAAAACACAGAGGCTGTAGCAATATCTGGGATTGAGTTAGCCAAAACACAACCGGATATTTCCGGTTTCATCCAGTCATATCTGGACAAACTGGTGTGGAATTCGTATGCAATGGACCGAGAGAATCACAGTAGAAATGGTTTTGGAGAAAAGCAAAGTCTTTTCGTTAGGCAAGTGCAATTAGTGTTTCTGAGGTGCAAAATTAAATGTTGCCTGATAAAAACATTCAAAACAATACAGTCCATCAATAATATCCAGAAAACACAAACACACAGGCTTTCACAATGTTTCGGATTGAGTTAGCCAAAACTCAACAGTATATTTCTGTTTCATCGAATCATATCCGGACAAACTGGTGTGGAATTCGTATGCAATGGATTGAGAAAACCACAGTAAAAATGATTTTGGAGAAGAGCAAAGTCTTTTCGTTAGGCAAGTGCATAAAATGTCATCAATACAAACAGAAATATCATGTTTATTTGTCACAGTTCCTCTAGCTTTCTCCCTAGAAATACGAATGTGTAGAGCTGGTGTCTCCATGTGGAACCAATTACTGTATCCAAGCTTAAAAAAAATGTTCTCCGATAAAAAACATTCAAAACAATAAAGTCCGTGGATAATATCCAGAAAACACACACACTGAGGCTGTATTAATAGCTGGGATTGAGTTAGCCAAAACAAATCCGGATACTTTTTCACTTTCATTAAGGTCATATCCGGACAAAGTGGTGTGTAATTTCTATGCAATGCACTGAGAAAATCACAGTAAAAATGGTTTTGGAGAAAAGCAAAGTCTTTTCGTTAGGCAAGTGCATGAAATGTCATCTATACAAACAGATATATCATGTTTGTTTGCCGCAGTCCCAGTAGCTTTCTCCCTAGAAAATACGAATGTGTAGCGCTGGTGTCTCCATGTGGAACCAATTAGTGATTCCAAGCACAAAATTAAATGTTCCCTGATAAAAAACATTCAAAACAATAAAGTCCGTGGAAAATATCAGGAATACAAAAACACAGAGGCTGTAGCAATATCTGGCATTGAGTTAGCCAAAACACAACCGGATATTTCCGGTTTCATCCAGTCATATCTGGACAAACTGGTGTGGAATTTGTATGCAATGGACCGAGAAAATCACAGTAAAAATGGTTGTGGAGAAAAGCAAACTCTTTTCTTTAGGCAAGTCCATAAAATGTCATCTATACAAACAGAAATATCATGTTTGTTTGCCGAACTTCCTCTAGCTTTCTATCTAGAAAATACGAATGTGTGGAGCTGGTGTCCCCTTGATGAACCAATGAGTGTTTCAACGGTAGAAAATTAAATGTTCCCTGATAAAAAACATTCAAAACAATAAAGTCCATCGATAATATCAAGAAAACACAAACACAGAGGCTTTCACAATATTTTGGATTGAGTTAGCCAAAACACAACCGGATATTTCTTGTTTCATCCAGTCATATCCGGACAAACTGGTGTGGAATTCGTATGCAATGGACCGAGAAAATCACAGTAAAATGGTTTTGGAGAAAAGCAAAGTCTTTTCGTTAGGCAAGTGCATGAAATGTCATCTATACAAACAGAAATATCATGTTTGTTTGCCAAACTTCCTCTAGCTTTCTCCCTAGAAAATACGAATGTGTAGTGCTGGTGTCTCCATGTGGAACCAATTACCGATTCCAAGCACAAAATTAAATGTTCCCCGATAAAAAACATTCAAAACAATAAAGTCCGTGGATAATATCAGGAATACAAAAACACAGAGGCTGTAGCAATATCTGGGATTGAGTTAGCCAAAACACAACCGGATATTTCCGGTTTCATCCAGTCATATCTGGACAAACTGGTGTGGAATTCGTATGCAATGGACCGAGAGAATCACAGTAGAAATGGATTTGGAGAAAAGCAAAGTCTTTTCGTTAGGCAAGTGCAATTAGTGTTTCTGAGGTGCAAAATTAAATGTTGCCTGATAAAAACATTCAAAACAATACAGTCCATCAATAATATCCAGAAAACACAAACACACAGGCTTTCACAATGTTTCGGATTGAGTTAGCCAAACTCAACAGTATATTTCTGTTTCATCGAATCATATCCGGACAAACTGGTGTGGAATTCGTATGCAATGGATTGAGAAAACCACAGTAAAAATGACTTTGGAGAAGAGCAAAGTCTTTTCGTTAGGCAAGTGCATAAAATGTCATCAATACAAACAGAAATATCATGTTTATTTGTCACAGTTCCTCTAGCTTTCTCCCTAGAAATACGAATGTGTAGAGCTGGTGTCTCCATGTGGAACCAATTACTGTATCCAAGCTTAAAAAAAAATGTTCTCCGATAAAAAAACATTCAAAACAATAAAGTCCGTGGATAATATCCAGAAAACACACACACTGAGGCTGTATTAATAGATGGGATTGAGTTAGCCAAAACAAATCCGGATACTTTTTCACTTTCATTAAGGTCATATCCGGACAAAGTGGTGTGTAATTTCTATGCAATGCACTGAGAAAATCACAGTAAAAATGGTTTTGGAGAAAAGCAAAGTCTTTTCCTTAGGCAAGTGCATGAAATGTCATCTATACAAACAGATATATCATGTTTGTTTGCCGCAGTCCCAGTAGCTTTCTCCCTAGAAAATACGAATGTGTAGCGCTGGTGTCTCCATGTGGAACCAATTAGTGATTCCAAGCACAAAATTAAATGTTCCCTGATAAAAAACATTCAAAACAATAAAGTCCGTGGAAAATATCAGGAATACAAAAACACAGAGGCTGTAGCAATATCTGGCATTGAGTTAGCCAAAACACAACCGGATATTTCCGGTTTCATCCAGTCATATCTGGACAAACTGGTGTGGAATTTGTATGCAATGGACCGAGAAAATCACAGTAAAAATGGTTGTGGAGAAAAGCAAACTCTTTTCTTTAGGCAAGTCCATAAAATGTCATCTATACAAACAGAAATATCATGTTTGTTTGCCGAACTTCCTCTAGCTTTCTATCTAGAAAATACGAATGTGTGGAGCTGGTGTCCCCTTGATGAACCAATGAGTGTTTCAACGGTAGAAAATTAAATGTTCCCTGATAAAAAACATTCAAAACAATAAAGTCCATCGATAATATCAAGAAAACACAAACACAGAGGCTTTCACAATATTTTGGATTGAGTTAGCCAAAACACAACCGGATATTTCTTGTTTCATCCAGTCATATCCGGACAAACTGGTGTGGAATTCGTATGCAATGGACCGAGAAAATCACAGTAAAATGGTTTTGGAGAAAAGCAAAGTCTTTTCGTTAGGCAAGTGCATGAAATGTCATCTATACAAACAGAAATATCATGTTTGTTTGCCACAGTTCCTCTAGCTTTCTCCCTAGAAAATACGAATGTGTAGTGCTGGTGTCTCCATGTGGAACCAATTACCGATTCCAAGCACAAAATTAAATGTTCCCCGATAAAAAACATTCAAAACAATAAAGTCCGTGGATAATATCAGGAATACAAAAACACAGAGGCTGTAGCAATATCTGGGATTGAGTTAGCCAAAACACAACCGGATATTTCCGGTTTCATCCAGTCATATCTGGACAAACTGGTGTGGAATTCGTATGCAATGGACCGAGAGAATCACAGTAGAAATGGTTTTGGAGAAAAGCAAAGTCTTTTCGTTAGGCAAGTGCAATTAGTGTTTCTGAGGTGCAAAATTAAATGTTGCCTGATAAAAACATTCAAAACAATACAGTCCATCAATAATATCCAGAAAACACAAACACACAGGCTTTCACAATGTTTCGGATTGAGTTAGCCAAACTCAACAGTATATTTCTGTTTCATCGAATCATATCCGGACAAACTGGTGTGGAATTCGTATGCAATGGATTGAGAAAACCACAGTAAAAATGACTTTGGAGAAGAGCAAAGTCTTTTCGTTAGGCAAGTGCATAAAATGTCATCAATACAAACAGAAATATCATGTTTATTTGTCACAGTTCCTCTAGCTTTCTCCCTAGAAATACGAATGTGTAGAGCTGGTGTCTCCATGTGGAACCAATTACTGTATCCAAGCTTAAAAAAAAATGTTCTCCGATAAAAAACATTCAAAACAATAAAGTCCGTGGATAATATCCAGAAAACACACACGCTGAGGCTGTATTAATAGCTGGGATTGAGTTAGCCAAAACAAATCCGGATACTTTTTCACTTTCATTAAGGTCATATCCGGACAAAGTGGTGTGTAATTTCTATGCAATGCACTGAGAAAATCACAGTAAAAATGGTTTTGGAGAAAAGCAAAGTCTTTTCCTTAGGCAAGTGCATGAAATGTCATCTATACAAACAGATATATCATGTTTGTTTGCCGCAGTCCCAGTAGCTTTCTCCCTAGAAAATACGAATGTGTAGCGCTGGTGTCTCCATGTGGAACCAATTAGTGATTCCAAGCACAAAATTAAATGTTCCCTGATAAAAAACATTCAAAACAATAAAGTCCGTGGAAAATATCAGGAATACAAAAGCACAGAGGCTGTAGCAATATCTGGCATTGAGTTAGCCAAAACACAACCGGATATTTCCGGTTTCATCCAGTCATATCTGGACAAACTGGTGTGGAATTTGTATGCAATGGACCGAGAAAATCACAGTAAAAATGGTTGTGGAGAAAAGCAAACTCTTTTCTTTAGGCAAGTCCATAAAATGTCATCTATACAAACAGAAATATCATGTTTGTTTGCCGAACTTCCTCTAGCTTTCTATCTAGAAAATACGAATGTGTGGAGCTGGTGTCCCCTTGATGAACCAATGAGTGTTTCAACGGTAGAAAATTAAATGTTCCCTGATAAAAAACATTCAAAACAATAAAGTCCATCGATAATATCAAGAAAACACAAACACAGAGGCTTTCACAATATTTTGGATTGAGTTAGCCAAAACACAACCGGATATTTCTTGTTTCATCCAGTCATATCCGGACAAACTGGTGTGGAATTCGTATGCAATGGACCAAGAAAATCACAGTAAAATGGTTTTGGAGAAAAGCAAAGTCTTTTCGTTAGGCAAGTGCATGAAATGTCATCTATACAAACAGAAATATCATGTTTGTTTGCCGCAGTCCCAGCAGCTTTCTCCCTAGAAAATACGAATGTGTAGTGCTGGTGTCTCCATGTGGAACCAATTACCGATTCCAAGCACAAAATTAAATGTTCCCCGATAAAAAACATTCAAAACAATAAAGTCCGTGGATAATATCAGGAATACAAAAACACAGAGGCTGTAGCAATATCTGGCATTGAGTTAGCCAAAACACAACCGGATATTTCCGGTTTCATCCAGTCATATCTGGACAAACTGGTGTGGAATTCGTATGCAATGGACCGAGAGAATCACAGTAGAAATGGTTTTGGAGAAAAGCAAAGTCTTTTCGTTAGGCAAGTGCAATTAGTGTTTCTGAGGTGCAAAATTAAATGTTGCCTGATAAAAACATTCAAAACAATACAGTCCATCAATAATATCCAGAAAACACAAACACACAGGCTTTCACAATGTTTCGGATTGAGTTAGCCAAAACTCAACAGTATATTTCTGTTTCATCGAATCATATCCGGACAAACTGGTGTGGAATTCGTATGCAATGGATTGAGAAAACCACAGTAAAAATGACTTTGGAGAAGAGCAAAGTCTTTTCGTTAGGCAAGTGCATAAAATGTCATCAATACAAACAGAAATATCATGTTTATTTGTCACAGTTCCTCTAGCTTTCTCCCTAGAAATACAAATGTGTAGAGCTGGTGTCTCCATGTGGAACCAATTACTGTATCCAAGCTTAAAAAAAAATGTTCTCCGATAAAAAACATTCAAAACAATAAAGTCCGTGGATAATATCCAGAAAACACACACACTGAGGCTGTATTAATAGCTGGGATTGAGTTAGCCAAAACAAATCCGGATACTTTTTCACTTTCATTAAGGTCATATCCGGACAAAGTGGTGTGTAATTTCTATGCAATGCACTGAGAAAATCACAGTAAAAATGGTTTTGGAGAAAAGCAAAGTCTTTTCCTTAGGCAAGTGCATGAAATGTCATCTATACAAACAGATATATCATGTTTGTTTGCCGCAGTCCCAGTAGCTTTCTCCCTAGAAAATACGAATGTGTAGCGCTGGTGTCTCCATGTGGAACCAATTAGTGATTCCAAGCACAAAATTAAATGTTCCCTGATAAAAAACATTCAAAACAATAAAGTCCGTGGATAATATCAGGAATACAAAAACACAGAGGCTGTAGCAATATCTGGCATTGAGTTAGCCAAAACACAACCGGATATTTCCGGTTTCATCCAGTCATATCTGGACAAACTGGTGTGGAATTCGTATGCAATGGACCGAGAAAATCACAGTAAAATGGTTTTGGAGAAAAGCAAAGTCTTTTCGTTAGGCAAGTGCATGAAATGTCATCTATACAAACAGAAATATCATGTTTGTTTGCCACAGTTCCTCTAGCTTTCTCCCTAGAAAATACGAATGTGTAGTGCTGGTGTCTCCACGTGGAACCAATTACCGATTCCAAGCACAAAATTAAATGTTCCCCGATAAAAAACATTCAAAACAATAAAGTCCGTGGATAATATCAGGAATACAAAAACACAGAGGCTGTAGCAATATCTGGGATTGAGTTAGCCAAAACACAACCGGATATTTCCGGTTTCATCCAGTCATATCTGGACAAACTGGTGTGGAATTCGTATGCAATGGACCGAGAGAATCACAGTAGAAATGGTTTTGGAGAAAAGCAAAGTCTTTTCGTTAGGCAAGTGCAATTAGTGTTTCTGAGGTGCAAAATTAAATGTTGCCTGATAAAAACATTCAAAACAATACAGTCCATCAATAATATCCAGAAAACACAAACACACAGGCTTTCACAATGTTTCGGATTGAGTTAGCCAAAACTCAACAGTATATTTCTGTTTCATCGAATCATATCCGGACAAACTGGTGTGGAATTCGTATGCAATGGATTGAGAAAACCACAGTAAAAATGACTTTGGAGAAGAGCAAAGTCTTTTCGTTAGGCAAGTGCATAAAATGTCATCAATACAAACAGAAATATCATGTTTATTTGTCACAGTTCCTCTAGCTTTCTCCCTAGAAATACAAATGTGTAGAGCTGGTGTCTCCATGTGGAACCAATTACTGTATCCAAGCTTAAAAAAAAATGTTCTCCGATAAAAAACATTCAAAACAATAAAGTCCGTGGATAATATCCAGAAAACACACACACTGAGGCTGTATTAATAGCTGGGATTGAGTTAGCCAAAACAAATCCGGATACTTTTTCACTTTCATTAAGGTCATATCCGGACAAAGTGGTGTGTAATTTCTATGCAATGCACTGAGAAAATCACAGTAAAAATGGTTTTGGAGAAAAGCAAAGTCTTTTCCTTAGGCAAGTGCATGAAATGTCATCTATACAAACAGATATATCATGTTTGTTTGCCGCAGTCCCAGTAGCTTTCTCCCTAGAAAATACGAATGTGTAGCGCTGGTGTCTCCATGTGGAACCAATTAGTGATTCCAAGCACAAAATTAAATGTTCCCTGATAAAAAACATTCAAAACAATAAAGTCCGTGGATAATATCAGGAATACAAAAACACAGAGGCTGTAGCAATATCTGGCATTGAGTTAGCCAAAACACAACCGGATATTTCCGGTTTCATCCAGTCATATCTGGACAAACTGGTGTGGAATTCGTATGCAATGGACCGAGAAAATCACAGTAAAATGGTTTTGGAGAAAAGCAAAGTCTTTTCGTTAGGCAAGTGCATGAAATGTCATCTATACAAACAGAAATATCATGTTTGTTTGCCGCAGTCCCAGTAGCTTTCTCCCTAGAAAATACGAATGTGTAGTGCTGGTGTCTCCATGTGGAACCAATTACCGATTCCAAGCACAAAATTAAATGTTCCCCGATAAAAAACATTCAAAACAATAAAGTCCGTGGATAATATCAGGAATACAAAAACACAGAGGCTGTAGCAATATCTGGCATTGAGTTAGCCAAAACACAACCGGATATTTCCGGTTTCATCCAGTCATATCTGGACAAACTTGTGTGGAATTCGTATGCAATGGACCGAGAGAATCACAGTAGAAATGGTTTTGGAGAAAAGCAAAGTCTTTTCGTTAGGCAAGTGCAATTAGTGTTTCTGAGGTGCAAAATTAAATGTTGCCTGATAAAAACATTCAAAACAATACAGTCCATCAATAATATCCAGAAAACACAAACACACAGGCTTTCACAATGTTTCGGATTGAGTTAGCCAAAACTCAACAGTATATTTCTGTTTCATCGAATCATATCCGGACAAACTGGTGTGGAATTCGTATGCAATGGATTGAGAAAACCACAGTAAAAATGACTTTGGAGAAGAGCAAAGTCTTTTCGTTAGGCAAGTGCATAAAATGTCATCAATACAAACAGAAATATCATGTTTATTTGTCACAGTTCCTCTAGCTTTCTCCCTAGAAATACAAATGTGTAGAGCTGGTGTCTCCATGTGGAACCAATTACTGTATCCAAGCTTAAAAAAAAATGTTCTCCGATAAAAAACATTCAAAACAATAAAGTCCGTGGATAATATCCAGAAAACACACACACTGAGGCTGTATTAATAGCTGGGATTGAGTTAGCCAAAACAAATCCGGATACTTTTTCACTTTCATTAAGGTCATATCCGGACAAAGTGGTGTGTAATTTCTATGCAATGCACTGAGAAAATCACAGTAAAAATGGTTTTGGAGAAAAGCAAAGTCTTTTCGTTAGGCAAGTGCATGAAATGTCATCTATACAAACAGATATATCATGTTTGTTTGCCGCAGTCCCAGTAGCTTTCTCCCTAGAAAATACGAATGTGTAGCGCTGGTGTCTCCATGTGGAACCAATTAGTGATTCCAAGCACAAAATTAAATGTTCCCTGATAAAAAAACATTCAAAACAATAAAGTCCGTGGAAAATATCAGGAATACAAAAACACAGAGGCTGTAGCAATATCTGGCATTGAGTTAGCCAAAACACAACCGGATATTTCCGGTTTCATCCAGTCATATCTGGACAAACTGGTGTGGAATTTGTATGCAATGGACCGAGAAAATCACAGTAAAAATGGTTGTGGAGAAAAGCAAACTCTTTTCTTTAGGCAAGTCCATAAAATGTCATCTATACAAACAGAAATATCATGTTTGTTTGCCGAACTTCCTCTAGCTTTCTATCTAGAAAATACGAATGTGTGGAGCTGGTTTCCCCTTGATGAACCAATGAGTGTTTCAACGGTAGAAAATTAAATGTTCCCTGATAAAAAACATTCAAAACAATAAAGTCCATCGATAATATCAAGAAAACACAAACACAGAGGCTTTCACAATATTTTGGATTGAGTTAGCCAAAACACAACCGGATATTTCTTGTTTCATCCAGTCATATCCGGACAAACTGGTGTGGAATTCGTATGCAATGGACCGAGAAAATCACAGTAAAATGGTTTTGGAGAAAAGCAAAGTCTTTTCGTTAGGCAAGTGCATGAAATGTCATCTATACAAACAGATATATCATGTTTGTTTGCCGCAGTCCCAGTAGCTTTCTCCCTAGAAAATACGAATGTGTAGTGCTGGTGTCTCCATGTGGAACCAATTACCGATTCCAAGCACAAAATTAAATGTTCCCCGATAAAAAACATTCAAAACAATAAAGTCCGTGGATAATATCAGGAATACAAAAACACAGAGGCTGTAGCAATATCTGGGATTGAGTTAGCCAAAACACAACCGGATATTTCCGGTTTCATCCAGTCATATCTGGACAAACTGGTGTGGAATTCGTATGCCATGGACCGAGAGAATCACAGTAGAAATGGTTTTGGAGAAAAGCAAAGTCTTTTCGTTAGGCAAGTGCAATTAGTGTTTCTGAGGTGCAAAATTAAATGTTGCCTGATAAAAACATTCAAAACAATACAGTCCATCAATAATATCCAGAAAACACAAACACACAGGCTTTCACAATGTTTCGGATTGAGTTAGCCAAAACTCAACAGTATATTTCTGTTTCATCGAATCATATCCGGACAAACTGGTGTGGAATTCGTATGCAATGGATTGAGAAAACCACAGTAAAAATGACTTTGGAGAAGAGCAAAGTCTTTTCGTTAGGCAAGTGCATAAAATGTCATCAATACAAACAGAAATATCATGTTTATTTGTCACAGTTCCTCTAGCTTTCTCCCTAGAAATACGAATGTGTAGAGCTGGTGTCTCCATGTGGAACCAATTACTGTATCCAAGCTTAAAAAAAAAATGTTCTCCAATAAAAAACATTCAAAACAATAAAGTCTGTGGATAATATCCAGAAAACACACACACTGAGGCTGTATTAATAGCTGGGATTGAGTTAGCCAAAACAAATCCGGATACTTTTTCACTTTCATTAAGGTCATATCCGGACAAAGTGGTGTGTAATTTCTATGCAATGCACTGAGAAAATCACAGTAAAAATGGTTTTGGAGAAAAGCAAAGTCTTTTCGTTAGGCAAGTGCATGAAATGTCATCTATACAAACAGATATATCATGTTTGTTTGCCGCAGTCCCAGTAGCTTTCTCCCTAGAAAATACGAATGTGTAGCGCTGGTGTCTCCATGTGGAACCAATTAGTGATTCCAAGCACAAAATTAAATGTTCCCTGATAAAAAACATTCAAAACAATAAAGTCCGTGGAAAATATCAGGAATACAAAAACACAGATGCTGTAGCAATATCTGGCATTGAGTTAGCCAAAACACAACCGGATATTTCCGGTTTCATCCAGTCATATCTGGACAAACTGGTGTGGAATTTGTATGCAATGGACCGAGAAAATCACAGTAAAAATGGTTGTGGAGAAAAGCAAACTCTTTTCTTTAGGCAAGTGCATAAAATGTCATCTATACGAACAGAAATATCATGTTTGTTTGCCACAGTTCCTCTAGCTTTCTCCCTAGAAAATACGAATGTGTAGTGCTGGTGTCTCCATGTGGAACCAATTACCGATTCCAAGCACAAAATTAAATGTTCCCCGATAAAAAACATTCAAAACAATAAAGTCCGTGGATAATATCAGGAATACAAAAACACAGAGGCTGTAGCAATATCTGGGATTGAGTTAGCCAAAACACAACCGGATATTTCCGGTTTCATCCAGTCATATCTGGACAAACTGGTGTGGAATTCGTATGCAATGGACCGAGAGAATCACAGTAGAAATGGTTTTGGAGAAAAGCAAAGTCTTTTCGTTAGGCAAGTGCAATTAGTGTTTCTGAGGTGCAAAATTAAATGTTGCCTGATAAAAACATTCAAAACAATACAGTCCATCAATAATATCCAGAAAACACAAACACACAGGCTTTCACAATGTTTCGGATTGAGTTAGCCAAAACTCAACAGTATATTTCTGTTTCATCGAATCATATCCGGACAAACTGGTGTGGAATTCGTATGCAATGGATTGAGAAAACCACAGTAAAAATGACTTTGGAGAAGAGCAAAGTCTTTTCGTTAGGCAAGTGCATAAAATGTCATCAATACAAACAGAAATATCATGTTTATTTGTCACAGTTCCTCTAGCTTTCTCCCTAGAAATACGAATGTGTAGAGCTGGTGTCTCCATGTGGAACCAATTACTGTATCCAAGCTGAAAAAAAAAATGTTCTCCAATAAAAAACATTCAAAACAATAAAGTCTGTGGATAATATCCAGAAAACACACACACTGAGGCTGTATTAATAGCTGGGATTGAGTTAGCCAAAACAAATCCGGATACTTTTTCACTTTCATTAAGGTCATATCCGGACAAAGTGGTGTGTAATTTCTATGCAATGCACTGAGAAAATCACAGTAAAAATGGTTTTGGAGAAAAGCAAAGTCTTTTCGTTAGGCAAGTGCATGAAATGTCATCTATACAAACAGATATATCATGTTTGTTTGCCGCAGTCCCAGTAGCTTTCTCCCTAGAAAATACGAATGTGTAGCGCTGGTGTCTCCATGTGGAACCAATTAGTGATTCCAAGCACAAAATTAAATGTTCCCTGATAAAAAACATTCAAAACAATAAAGTCCGTGGAAAATATCAGGAATACAAAAACACAGATGCTGTAGCAATATCTGGCATTGAGTTAGCCAAAACACAACCGGATATTTCCGGTTTCATCCAGTCATATCTGGACAAACTGGTGTGGAATTTGTATGCAATGGACCGAGAAAATCACAGTAAAAATGGTTGTGGAGAAAAGCAAACTCTTTTCTTTAGCCAAGTCCATAAAATGTCATCTATACGAACAGAAATATCATGTTTGTTTGCCGAACTTCCTCTAGCTTTCTATCTAGAAAATACGAATGTGTGGAGCTGGTGTCCCCTTGATGAACCAATGAGTGTTTCAACGGTAGAAAATTAAATGTTCCCTGATAAAAAACATTCAAAACAATAAAGTCCATCGATAATATCAAGAAAACACAAACACAGAGGCTTTCACAATATTTTGGATTGAGTTAGCCAAAACACAACCGGATATTTCTTGTTTCATCCAGTCATATCCGGACAAACTGGTGTGGAATTCGTATGCAATGGACCGAGAAAATCACAGTAAAATGGTTTTGGAGAAAAGCAAAGTCTTTTCGTTAGGCAAGTGCATGAAATGTCATCTATACAAACAGAAATATCATGTTTGTTTGCCGCAGTCCCAGTAGCTTTCTCCCTAGAAAATACGAATGTGTAGTGCTGGTGTCTCCATGTGGAACCAATTACCGATTCCAAGCACAAAATTAAATGTTCCCCGATAAAAAACATTCAAAACAATAAAGTCCGTGGATAATATCAGGAATACAAAAACACAGAGGCTGTAGCAATATCTGGGATTGAGTTAGCCAAAACACAACCGGATATTTCCGGTTTCATCCAGTCATATCTGGACAAACTGGTGTGGAATTCGTATGCCATGGACCGAGAGAATCACAGTAGAAATGGTTTTGGAGAAAAGCAAAGTCTTTTCGTTAGGCAAGTGCAATTAGTGTTTCTGAGGTGCAAAATTAAATGTTGCCTGATAAAAACATTCAAAACAATACAGTCCATCAATAATATCCAGAAAACACAAACACACAGGCTTTCACAATGTTTCGGATTGAGTTAGCCAAAACTCAACAGTATATTTCTGTTTCATCGAATCATATCCGGACAAACTGGTGTGGAATTCGTATGCAATGGATTGAGAAAACCACAGTAAAAATGACTTTGGAGAAGAGCAAAGTCTTTTCGTTAGGCAAGTGCATAAAATGTCATCAATACAAACAGAAATATCATGTTTATTTGTCACAGTTCCTCTAGCTTTCTCCCTAGAAATACGAATGTGTAGAGCTGGTGTCTCCATGTGGAACCAATTACTGTATCCAAGCTTAAAAAAAAAATGTTCTCCGATAAAAAACATTCAAAACAATAAAGTCTGTGGATAATATCCAGAAAACACACACACTGAGGCTGTATTAATAGCTGGGATTGAGTTAGCCAAAACAAATCCGGATACTTTTTCACTTTCATTAAGGTCATATCCGGACAAAGTGGTGTGTAATTTCTATGCAATGCACTGAGAAAATCACAGTAAAAATGGTTTTGGAGAAAAGCAAAGTCTTTTCCTTAGGCAAGTGCATGAAATGTCATCTATACAAACAGATATATCATGTTTGTTTGCCGCAGTCCCAGTAGCTTTCTCCCTAGAAAATACGAATGTGTAGCGCTGGTGTCTCCATGTGGAACCAATTAGTGATTCCAAGCACAAAATTAAATGTTCCCTGATAAAAAACATTCAAAACAATAAAGTCCGTGGAAAATATCAGGAATACAAAAACACAGAGGCTGTAGCAATATCTGGCATTGAGTTACCCAAAACACAACCGGATATTTCCGGTTTCATCCAGTCATATCTGGACAAACTGGTGTGGAATTTGTATGCAATGGACCGAGAAAATCACAGTAAAAATGGTTGTGGAGAAAAGCAAACTCTTTTCTTTAGGCAAGTCCATAAAATGTCATCTATACAAACAGAAATATCATGTTTGTTTGCCGAACTTCCTCTAGCTTTCTATCTAGAAAATACGAATGTGTGGAGCTGGTGTCCCCTTGATGAACCAATGAGTGTTTCAACGGTAGAAAATTAAATGTTCCCTGATAAAAAACATTCAAAACAATAAAGTCCATCGATAATATCAAGAAAACACAAACACAGAGGCTTTCACAATATTTTGGATTGAGTTAGCCAAAACACAACCGGATATTTCTTGTTTCATCCAGTCATATCCGGACAAACTGGTGTGGAATCCGTATGCAATGGACCGAGAAAATCACAGTAAAATGGTTTTGGAGAAAAGCAAAGTCTTTTCGTTAGGCAAGTGCATGAAATGTCATCTATACAAACAGAAATATCATGTTTGTTTGCCGCAGTCCCAGTAGCTTTCTCCCTAGAAAATACGAATGTGTAGTGCTGGTGTCTCCATGTGGAACCAATTACCGATTCCAAGCACAAAATTAAATGTTCCCCGATAAAAAACATTCAAAACAATAAAGTCCGTGGATAATATCAGGAATACAAAAACACAGAGGCTGTAGCAATATCTGGGATTGAGTTAGCCAAAACACAACCGGATATTTCCGGTTTCATCCAGTCATATCTGGACAAACTGGTGTGGAATTCGTATGCAATGGACCGAGAGAATCACAGTAGAAATGGTTTTGGAGAAAAGCAAAGTCTTTTCGTTAGGCAAGTGCAATTAGTGTTTCTGAGGTGCAAAATTAAATGTTGCCTGATAAAAACATTCAAAACAATACAGTCCATCAATAATATCCAGAAAACACAAACACACAGGCTTTCACAATGTTTCGGATTGAGTTAGCCAAAACTCAACAGTATATTTCTGTTTCATCGAATCATATCCGGACAAACTGGTGTGGAATTCGTATGCAATGGATTGAGAAAACCACAGTAAAAATGACTTTGGAGAAGAGCAAAGTCTTTTCGTTAGGCAAGTGCATAAAATGTCATCAATACAAACAGAAATATCATGTTTATTTGTCACAGTTCCTCTAGCTTTCTCCCTAGAAATACGAATGTGTAGAGCTGGTGTCTCCATGTGGAACCAATTACTGTATCCAAGCTTAAAAAAAAAATGTTCTCCGATAAAAAACATTCAAAACAATAAAGTCTGTGGATAATATCCAGAAAACACACACACTGAGGCTGTATTAATAGCTGGGATTGAGTTAGCCAAAACAAATCCGGATACTTTTTCACTTTCATTAAGGTCATATCCGGACAAAGTGGTGTGTAATTTCTATGCAATGCACTGAGAAAATCACAGTAAAAATGGTTTTGGAGAAAAGCAAAGTCTTTTCCTTAGGCAAGTGCATGAAATGTCATCTACACAAACAGATATATCATGTTTGTTTGCCGCAGTCCCAGTAGCTTTCTCCCTAGAAAATACGAATGTGTAGCGCTGGTGTCTCCATGTGGAACCAATTAGTGATTCCAAGCACAAAATTAAATGTTCCCTGATAAAAAACATTCAAAACAATAAAGTCCGTGGAAAATATCAGGAATACAAAAACACAGAGGCTGTAGCAATATCTGGCATTGAGTTAGCCAAAACACAACCGGATATTTCCGGTTTCATCCAGTCATATCTGGACAAACTGGTGTGGAATTTGTATGCAATGGACCGAGAAAATCACAGTAAAAATGGTTGTGGAGAAAAGCAAACTCTTTTCTTTAGGCAAGTCCATAAAATGTCATCTATACAAACAGAAATATCATGTTTGTTTGC
This sequence comes from Lepus europaeus, assembly GCF_033115175.1. Classification (NCBI taxonomy): domain Eukaryota; kingdom Metazoa; phylum Chordata; class Mammalia; order Lagomorpha; family Leporidae; genus Lepus; species Lepus europaeus. The sequence continues at coordinate 1,150,113 of NW_026909158.1, read as the reverse complement.
CGAACTTCCTCTAGCTTTCTATCTAGAAAATACGAATGTGTGGAGCTGGTGTCCCCTTGATGAACCAATGAGTGTTTCAACGGTAGAAAATTAAATGTTCCCTGATAAAAAACATTCAAAACAATAAAGTCCATCGATAATATCAAGAAAACACAAACACAGAGGCTTTCACAATATTTTGGATTGAGTTAGCCAAAACACAACCGGATATTTCTTGTTTCATCCAGTCATATCCGGACAAACTGGTGTGGAATTCGTATGCAATGGACCGAGAAAATCACAGTAAAATGGTTTTGGAGAAAAGCAAAGTCTTTTCGTTAGGCAAGTGCATAAAATGTCATCTATACAAACAGAAATATCATGTTTGTTTGCCACAGTTCCTCTAGCTTTCTCCCTAGAAAATACGAATGTGTAGTGCTGGTGTCTCCATGTGGAACCAATTACCGATTCCAAGCACAAAATTAAATGTTCCCCGATAAAAAACATTCAAAACAATAAAGTCCGTGGATAATATCAGGAATACAAAAACACAGAGGCTGTAGCAATATCTGGGATTGAGTTAGCCAAAACACAACCGGATATTTCCGGTTTCATCCAGTCATATCTGGACAAACTGGTGTGGAATTCGTATGCAATGGACCGAGAGAATCACAGTAGAAATGGTTTTGGAGAAAAGCAAAGTCTTTTCGTTAGGCAAGTGCAATTAGTGTTTCTGAGGTGCAAAATTAAATGTTGCCTGATAAAAACATTCAAAACAATACAGTCCATCAATAATATCCAGAAAACACAAACACACAGGCTTTCACAATGTTTCGGATTGAGTTAGCCAAAACTCAACAGTATATTTCTGTTTCATCGAATCATATCCGGACAAACTGGTGTGGAATTCGTATGCAATGGATTGAGAAAACCACAGTAAAAATGACTTTGGAGAAGAGCAAAGTTTTTTCGTTAGGCAAGTGCATAAAATGTCATCAATACAAACAGAAATATCATGTTTATTTGTCACAGTTCCTCTAGCTTTCTCCCTAGAAATACGAATGTGTAGAGCTGGTGTCTCCATGTGGAACCAATTGCTGTATCCAAGCTTAAAATAAAATGTTCTCCGATAAAAAAACATTCAAAACAATAAAGTCCGTGGATAATATCCAGAAAACACACACACTGAGGCTGTATTAATAGCTGGGATTGAGTTAGCCAAAACAAATCCGGATACTTTTTCACTTTCATTAAGGTCATATCCGGACAAAGTGGTGTGTAATTTCTATGCAATGCACTGAGAAAATCACAGTAAAAATGGTTTTGGAGAAAAGCAAAGTCTTTTCGTTAGGCAAGTGCATGAAATGTCATCTATACAAACAGATATATCATGTTTGTTTGCCACAGTCCCAGTAGCTTTCTCCCTAGAAAATACGAATGTGTAGCGCTGGTGTCTCCATGTGGAACCAATTAGTGATTCCAAGCACAAAATTAAATGTTCCCTGATAAAAAACATTGAAAACAATAAAGTCCGTGGAAAATATCAGGAATACAAAAACACAGAGGCTGTAGCAATATCTGGCATTGAGTTAGCCAAAACACAACCGGATATTTCCGGTTTCATCCAGTCATATCTGGACAAACTGGTGTGGAATTTGTATGCAATGGACCGAGAAAATCACAGTAAAAATGGTTGTGGAGAAAAGCAAACTCTTTTCTTTAGGCAAGTCCATAAAATGTCATCTATACAAACAGAAATATCATGTTTGTTTGCCGAACTTCCTCTAGCTTTCTATCTAGAAAATACGAATGTGTGGAGCTGGTGTCCCCTTGATGAACCAATGAGTGTTTCAACGGTAGAAAATTAAATGTTCCCTGATAAAAAACATTCAAAACAATAAAGTCCATCGATAATATCAAGAAAACACAAACACAGAGGCTTTCACAATATTTTGGATTGAGTTAGCCAAAACACAACCGGATATTTCTTGTTTCATCCAGTCATATCCGGACAAACTGGTGTGGAATTCGTATGCAATGGACCGAGAAAATCACAGTAAAATGGTTTTGGAGAAAAGCAAAGTCTTTTCGTTAGGCAAGTGCATGAAATGTCATCTATACAAACAGAAATATCATGTTTGTTTGCCACAGTTCCTCTAGCTTTCTCCCTAGAAAATACGAATGTGTAGTGCTGGTGTCTCCATGTGGAACCAATTACCGATTCCAAGCACAAAATTAAATGTTCCCCGATAAAAAACATTCAAAACAATAAAGTCCGTGGATAATATCAGGAATACAAAAACACAGAGGCTGTAGCAATATCTGGGATTGAGTTAGCCGAAACACAACCGGATATTTCCGGTTTCATCCAGTCATATCTGGACAAACTGGTGTGGAATTCGTATGCAATGGACCGAGAGAATCACAGTAGAAATGGTTTTGGAGAAAAGCAAAGTCTTTTCGTTAGGCAAGTGCAATTAGTGTTTCTGAGGTGCAAAATTAAATGTTGCCTGATAAAAACATTCAAAACAATACAGTCCATCAATAATATCCAGAAAACACAAACACACAGGCTTTCACAATGTTTCGGATTGAGTTAGCCAAAACTCAACAGTATATTTCTGTTTCATCGAATCATATCCGGACAAACTGGTGTGGAATTCGTATGCAATGGATTGAGAAAACCACAGTAAAAATGACTTTGGAGAAGAGCAAAGTCTTTTCGTTAGGCAAGTGCATAAAATGTCATCAATACAGACAGAAATATCATGTTTATTTGTCACAGTTCCTCTAGCTTTCTCCCTAGAAATACGAATGTGTAGAGCTGGTGTCTCCATGTGGAACCAATTGCTGTATCCAAGCTTAAAATAAAATGTTCTCCGATAAAAAAACATTCAAAACAATAAAGTCCGTGGATAATATCCAGAAAACACACACACTGAGGCTGTATTAATAGCTGGGATTGAGTTAGCCAAAACAAATCCGGATACTTTTTCACTTTCATTAAGGTCATATCCGGACAAAGTGGTGTGTAATTTCTATGCAATGCACTGAGAAAATCACAGTAAAAATGGTTTTGGAGAAAAGCAAAGTCTTTTCGTTAGGCAAGTGCATGAAATGTCATCTATACAAACAGATATATCATGTTTGTTTGCCACAGTCCCAGTAGCTTTCTCCCTAGAAAATACGAATGTGTAGCGCTGGTGTCTCCATGTGGAACCAATTAGTGATTCCAAGCACAAAATTAAATGTTCCCTGATAAAAAACATTGAAAACAATAAAGTCCGTGGAAAATATCAGGAATACAAAAACACAGAGGCTGTAGCAATATCTGGCATTGAGTTAGCCAAAACACAACCGGATATTTCCGGTTTCATCCAGTCATATCTGGACAAACTGGTGTGGAATTTGTATGCAATGGACCGAGAAAATCACAGTAAAAATGGTTGTGGAGAAAAGCAAACTCTTTTCTTTAGGCAAGTCCATAAAATGTCATCTATACAAACAGAAATATCATGTTTGTTTGCCGAACTTCCTCTAGCTTTCTATCTAGAAAATACGAATGTGTGGAGCTGGTGTCCCCTTGATGAACCAATGAGTGTTTCAACGGTAGAAAATTAAATGTTCCCTGATAAAAAACATTCAAAACAATAAAGTCCATCGATAATATCAAGAAAACACAAACACAGAGGCTTTCACAATATTTTGGATTGAGTTAGCCAAAACACAACCGGATATTTCTTGTTTCATCCAGTCATATCCGGACAAACTGGTGTGGAATTCGTATGCAATGGACCGAGAGAATCACAGTAGAAATGGTTTTGGAGAAAAGCAAAGTCTTTTCGTTAGGCAAGTGCATGAAATGTCATCTATACAAACAGAAATATCATGTTTGTTTGCCACAGTTCCTCTAGCTTTCTCCCTAGAAAATACGAATGTGTAGTGCTGGTGTCTCCATGTGGAACCAATTACCGATTCCAAGCACAAAATTAAATGTTCCCCGATAAAAAACATTCAAAACAATAAAGTCCGTGGATAATATCAGGAATACAAAAACACAGAGGCTGTAGCAATATCTGGGATTGAGTTAGCCGAAACACAACCGGATATTTCCGGTTTCATCCAGTCATATCTGGACAAACTGGTGTGGAATTCGTATGCAATGGACCGAGAGAATCACAGTAGAAATGGTTTTGGAGAAAAGCAAAGTCTTTTCGTTAGGCAAGTGCAATTAGTGTTTCTGAGGTGCAAAATTAAATGTTGCCTGATAAAAACATTCAAAACAATACAGTCCATCAATAATATCCAGAAAACACAAACACACAGGCTTTCACAATGTTTCGGATTGAGTTAGCCAAAACTCAACAGTATATTTCTGTTTCATCGAATCATATCCGGACAAACTGGTGTGGAATTCGTATGCAATGGATTGAGAAAACCACAGTAAAAATGACTTTGGAGAAGAGCAAAGTCTTTTCGTTAGGCAAGTGCATAAAATGTCATCAATACAGACAGAAATATCATGTTTATTTGTCACAGTTCCTCTAGCTTTCTCCCTAGAAATACGAATGTGTAGAGCTGGTGTCTCCATGTGGAACCAATTACTGTATCCAAGCTTAACATAAAATGTTCTCCGATAAAAAACATTCAAAACAATAAAGTCCGTGGATAATATCCAGAAAACACACACACTGAGGCTGTATTAATAGCTGGGATTGAGTTAGCCAAAACAAATCCGGATACTTTTTCACTTTCATTAAGGTCATATCCGGACAAAGTGGTGTGTAATTTCTATGCAATGCACTGAGAAAATCACAGTAAAAATGGTTTTGGAGAAAAGCAAAGTCTTTTCCTTAGGCAAGTGCATGAAATGTCATCTACACAAACAGATATATCATGTTTGTTTGCCGCAGTCCCAGTAGCTTTCTCCCTAGAAAATACGAATGTGTAGCGCTGGTGTCTCCATGTGGAACCAATTAGTGATTCCAAGCACAAAATTAAATGTTCCCTGATAAAAAACATTCAAAACAATAAAGTCCGTGGAAAATATCAGGAATACAAAAACACAGAGGCTGTAGCAATATCTGGCATTGAGTTAGCCAAAACACAACCGGATATTTCCGGTTTCATCCAGTCATATCTGGACAAACTGGTGTGGAATTTGTATGCAATGGACCGAGAAAATCACAGTAAAAATGGTTGTGGAGAAAAGCAAACTCTTTTCTTTAGGCAAGTCCATAAAATGTCATCTATACAAACAGAAATATCATGTTTGTTTGCCGAACTTCCTCTAGCTTTCTATCTAGAAAATACGAATGTGTGGAGCTGGTGTCCCCTTGATGAACCAATGAGTGTTTCAACGGTAGAAAATTAAATGTTCCCTGATAAAAAACATTCAAAACAATAAAGTCCATCGATAATATCAAGAAAACACAAACACAGAGGCTTTCACAATATTTTGGATTGAGTTAGCCAAAACACAACCGGATATTTCTTGTTTCATCCAGTCATATCCGGACAAACTGGTGTGGAATTCGTATGCAATGGACCGAGAAAATCACAGTAAAATGGTTTTGGAGAAAAGCAAAGTCTTTTCGTTAGGCAAGTGCATGAAATGTCATCTATACAAACAGAAATATCATGTTTGTTTGCCACAGTTCCTCTAGCTTTCTCCCTAGAAAATACGAATGTGTAGTGCTGGTGTCTCCATGTGGAACCAATTACCGATTCCAAGCACAAAATTAAATGTTCCCCGATAAAAAACATTCAAAACAATAAAGTCCGTGGATAATATCAGGAATACAAAAACACAGAGGCTGTAGCAATATCTGGGATTGAGTTAGCCGAAACACAACCGGATATTTCCGGTTTCATCCAGTCATATCTGGACAAACTGGTGTGGAATTCGTATGCAATGGACCGAGAGAATCACAGTAGAAATGGTTTTGGAGAAAAGCAAAGTCTTTTCGTTAGGCAAGTGCAATTAGTGTTTCTGAGGTGCAAAATTAAATGTTGCCTGATAAAAACATTCAAAACAATACAGTCCATCAATAATATCCAGAAAACACAAACACACAGGCTTTCACAATGTTTCGGATTGAGTTAGCCAAAACTCAACAGTATATTTCTGTTTCATCGAATCATATCCGGACAAACTGGTGTGGAATTCGTATGCAATGGATTGAGAAAACCACAGTAAAAATGACTTTGGAGAAGAGCAAAGTCTTTTCGTTAGGCAAGTGCATAAAATGTCATCAATACAAACAGAAATATCATGTTTATTTGTCACAGTTCCTCTAGCTTTCTCCCTAGAAATACGAATGTGTAGAGCTGGTGTCTCCATGTGGAACCAATTACTGTATCCAAGCTTAAAATAAAATGTTCTCCGATAAAAAACATTCAAAACAATAAAGTCCGTGGATAATATCCAGAAAACACACACACTGAGGCTGTATTAATAGCTGGGATTGAGTTAGCCAAAACAAATCCGGATACTTTTTCACTTTCATTAAGGTCATATCCGGACAAAGTGGTGTGTAATTTCTATGCAATGCACTGAGAAAATCACAGTAAAAATGGTTTTGGAGAAAAGCAAAGTCTTTTCCTTAGGCAAGTGCATGAAATGTCATCTACACAAACAGATATATCATGTTTGTTTGCTGCAGTCCCAGTAGCTTTCTCCCTAGAAAATACGAATGTGTAGCGCTGGTGTCTCCATGTGGAACCAATTAGTGATTCCAAGCACAAAATTAAATGTTCCCTGATAAAAAACATTCAAAACAATAAAGTCCGTGGAAAATATCAGGAATACAAAAACACAGAGGCTGTAGCAATATCTGGCATTGAGTTAGCCAAAACACAACCGGATATTTCCGGTTTCATCCAGTCATATCTGGACAAACTGGTGTGGAATTTGTATGCAATGGACCGAGAAAATCACAGTAAAAATGGTTGTGGAGAAAAGCAAACTCTTTTCTTTAGGCAAGTCCATAAAATGTCATCTATACAAACAGAAATATCATGTTTGTTTGCCGAACTTCCTCTAGCTTTCTATCTAGAAAATACGAATGTGTGGAGCTGGTGTCCCCTTGATGAACCAATGAGTGTTTCAACGGTAGAAAATTAAATGTTCCCTGATAAAAAACATTCAAAACAATAAAGTCCATCGATAATATCAAGAAAACACAAACACAGAGGCTTTCACAATATTTTGGATTGAGTTAGCCAAAACACAACCGGATATTTCTTGTTTCATCCAGTCATATCCGGACAAACTGGTGTGGAATCCGTATGCAATGGACCGAGAAAATCACAGTAAAATGGTTTTGGAGAAAAGCAAAGTCTTTTCGTTAGGCAAGTGCATGAAATGTCATCTATACAAACAGAAATATCATGTTTGTTTGCCACAGTCCCAGTAGCTTTCTCCCTAGAAAATACGAATGTGTAGTGCTGGTGTCTCCATGTGGAACCAATTACCGATTCCAAGCACAAAATTAAATGTTCCCCGATAAAAAACATTCAAAACAATAAAGTCCGTGGATAATATCAGGAATACAAAAACACAGAGGCTGTAGCAATATCTGGGATTGAGTTAGCCAAAACACAACCGGATATTTCCGGTTTCATCCAGTCATATCTGGACAAACTGGTGTGGAATTTGTATGCAATGGACCGAGAGAATCACAGTAGAAATGGTTTTGGAGAAAAGCAAAGTCTTTTCGTTAGGCAAGTGCAATTAGAGTTTCTGAGGTGCAAAATTAAATGTTGCCTGATAAAAACATTCAAAACAATACAGTCCATCAATAATATCCAGAAAACACAAACACACAGGCTTTCACAATGTTTCGGATTGAGTTAGCCAAAACTCAACAGTATATTTCTGTTTCATCGAATCATATCCGGACAAACTGGTGTGGAATTCGTATGCAATGGATTGAGAAAACCACAGTAAAAATGACTTTGGAGAAGAGCAAAGTCTTTTCGTTAGGCAAGTGCATAAAATGTCATCAATACAAACAGAAATATCATGTTTATTTGTCACAGTTCCTCTAGCTTTCTCCCTAGAAATACAAATGTGTAGAGCTGGTGTCTCCATGTGGAACCAATTACTGTATCCAAGCTTAAAATAAAATGTTCTCCGATAAAAAACATTCAAAACAATAAAGTCCGTTGATAATATCCAGAAAACACACACGCTGAGGCTGTATTAATAGCTGGGATTGAGTTAGCCAAAACAAATCCGGATACTTTTTCACTTTCATTAAGGTCATATCCGGACAAAGTGGTGTGTAATTTCTATGCAATGCACTGAGAAAATCACAGTAAAAATGGTTTTGGAGAAAAGCAAAGTCTTTTCCTTAGGCAAGTGCATGAAATGTCATCTACACAAACAGATATATCATGTTTGTTTGCCGCAGTCCCAGTAGCTTTCTCCCTAGAAAATACGAATGTGTAGCGCTGGTGTCTCCATGTGGAACCAATTAGTGATTCCAAGCACAAAATTAAATGTTCCCTGATAAAAAACATTCAAAACAATAAAGTCCGTGGAAAATATCAGGAATACAAAAACACAGAGGCTGTAGCAATATCTGGCATTGAGTTAGCCAAAACACAACCGGATATTTCCGGTTTCATCCAGTCATATCTGGACAAACTGGTGTGGAATTTGTATGCAATGGACCGAGAAAATCACAGTAAAAATGGTTGTGGAGAAAAGCAAACTCTTTTCTTTAGGCAAGTCCATAAAATGTCATCTATACAAACAGAAATATCATGTTTGTTTGCCGAACTTCCTCTAGCTTTCTATCTAGAAAATACGAATGTGTGGAGCTGGTGTCCCCTTGATGAACCAATGAGTGTTTCAACGGTAGAAAATTAAATGTTCCCTGATAAAAAACATTCAAAACAATAAAGTCCATCGATAATATCAAGAAAACACAAACACAGAGGCTTTCACAATATTTTGGATTGAGTTAGCCAAAACACAACCGGATATTTCTTGTTTCATCCAGTCATATCCGGACAAACTGGTGTGGAATTCGTATGCAATGGACCGAGAAAATCACAGTAAAATGGTTTTGGAGAAAAGCAAAGTCTTTTCGTTAGGCAAGTGCATAAAATGTCATCTATACAAACAGAAATATCATGTTTGTTTGCCACAGTTCCTCTAGCTTTCTCCCTAGAAAATATGAATGTGTAGTGCTGGTGTCTCCATGTGGAACCAATTACCGATTCCAAGCACAAAACTAAATGTTCCCCGATAAAAAACATTCAAAACAATAAGTCCGTGGATAATATCAGGAATACAAAAACACAGAGGCTGTAGCAATATCTGGGATTGAGTTAGCCGAAACACAACCGGATATTTCCGGTTTCATCCAGTCATATCTGGACAAACTGGTGTGGAATTCGTATGCAATGGACCGAGAGAATCACAGTAGAAATGGTTTTGGAGAAAAGCAAAGTCTTTTCGTTAGGCAAGTGCAATTAGTGTTTCTGAGGTGCAAAATTAAATGTTGCCTGATAAAAACATTCAAAACAATACAGTCCATCAATAATATCCAGAAAACACAAACACACAGGCTTTCACAATGTTTCGGATTGAGTTAGCCAAAACTCAACAGTATATTTCTGTTTCATCGAATCATATCCGGACAAACTGGTGTGGAATTCGTATGCAATGGATTGAGAAAACCACAGTAAAAATGACTTTGGAGAAGAGCAAAGTCTTTTCGTTAGGCAAGTGCATAAAATGTCATCAATACAAACAGAAATATCATGTTTCTTTGTCACAGTTCCTCTAGCTTTCTCCCTAGAAATACGAATGTGTAGAGCTGGTGTCTCCATGTGGAACCAATTACTGTATCCAAGCTTAAAAAAAAATGTTCTCCGATAAAAAACATTCAAAACAATAAAATCCGTGGATAATATCCAGAAAACACACACACTGAGGCTGTATTAATAGCTGGGATTGAGTTAGCCAAAACAAATCCGGATACTTTTTCACTTTCATTAAGGTCATATCCGGACAAAGTGGTGTGTAATTTCTATGCAATGCACTGAGAAAATCACAGTAAAAATGGTTTTGGAGAAAAGCAAAGTCTTTTCCTTAGGCAAGTGCATGAAATGTCATCTATACAAACAGATATATCATGTTTGTTTGCCGCAGTCCCAGTAGCTTTCTCCCTAGAAAATACGAATGTGTAGCGCTGGTGTCTCCATGTGGAACCAATTAGTGATTCCAAGCACAAAATTAAATGTTCCCTGATAAAAAACATTCAAAACAATAAAGTCCGTGGAAAATATCAGGAATACAAAAACACAGAGGCTGTAGCAATATCTGGCATTGAGTTAGCCAAAACACAACCGGATATTTCCGGTTTCATCCAGTCATATCTGGACAAACTGGTGTGGAATTTGTATGCAATGGACCGAGAAAATCACAGTAAAAATGGTTGTGGAGAAAAGCAAACTCTTTTCTTTAGGCAAGTCCATAAAATGTCATCTATACAAACAGAAATATCATGTTTGTTTGCCGAACTTCCTCTAGCTTTCTATCTAGAAAATACGAATGTGTGGAGCTGGTGTCCCCTTGATGAACCAATGAGTGTTTCAACGGTAGAAAATTAAATGTTCCCTGATAAAAAACATTCAAAACAATAAAGTCCATCGATAATATCAAGAAAACACAAACACAGAGGCTTTCACAATATTTTGGATTGAGTTAGCCAAAACACAACCGGATATTTCTTGTTTCATCCAGTCATATCTGGACAAACTGGTGTGGAATTCGTATGCAATGGACCGAGAAAATCACAGTAAAATGGTTTTGGAGAAAAGCAAAGTCTTTTCGTTAGGCAAGTGCATAAAATGTCATCTATACAAACAGAAATATCATGTTTGTTTGCCACAGTTCCTCTAGCTTTCTCCCTAGAAAATACGAATGTGTAGTGCTGGTGTCTCCATGTGGAACCAATTACCGATTCCAAGCACAAAACTAAATGTTCCCCGATAAAAAACATTCAAAACAATAAAGTCCGTGGATAATATCAGGAATACAAAAACACAGAGGCTGTAGCAATATCTGGGATTGAGTTAGCCGAAACACAACCGGATATTTCCGGTTTCATCCAGTCATATCTGGACAAACTGGTGTGGAATTCGTATGCAATGGACCGAGAGAATCACAGTAGAAATGGTTTTGGAGAAAAGCAAAGTCTTTTCGTTAGGCAAGTGCAATTAGTGTTTCTGAGGTGCAAAATTAAATGTTGCCTGATAAAAACATTCAAAACAATACAGTCCATCAATAATATCCAGAAAACACAAACACACAGGCTTTCACAATGTTTCCGATTGAGTTAGCCAAAACTCAACAGTATATTTCTGTTTCATCGAATCATATCCGGACAAACTGGTGTGGAATTCGTATGCAATGGATTGAGAAAACCACAGTAAAAATGACTTTGGAGAAGAGCAAAGTCTTTTCGTTAGGCAAGTGCATAAAATGTCATCAATACAAACAGAAATATCATGTTTATTTGTCACAGTTCCTCTAGCTTTCTCCCTAGAAATACGAATGTGTAGAGCTGGTGTCTCCATGTGGAACCAATTACTGTATCCAAGCTTAAAATAAAATGTTCTCCGATAAAAAACATTCAAAACAATAAAGTCCGTGGATAATATCCAGAAAACACACACACTGAGGCTGTATTAATAGCTGGGATTGAGTTAGCCAAAACAAATCCGGATACTTTTTCACTTTCATTAAGGTCATATCCGGACAAAGTGGTGTGTAATTTCTATGCAATGCACTGAGAAAATCACAGTAAAAATGGTTTTGGAGAAAAGCAAAGTCTTTTCCTTAGGCAAGTGCATGAAATGTCATCTATACAAACAGATATATCATGTTTGTTTGCCGCAGTCCCAGTAGCTTTCCCCCTAGAAAATACGAATGTGTAGCGCTGGTGTCTCCATGTGGAACCAATTAGTGATTCCAAGCACAAAATTAAATGTTCCCTGATAAAAAACATTCAAAACAATAAAGTCCGTGGAAAATATCAGGAATACAAAAACACAGAGGCTGTAGCAATATCTGGCATTGAGTTAGCCAAAACACCACTGGATATTTCCGGTTTCATCCAGTCATATCTGGACAAACTGGTGTGGAATTTGTATGCAATGGACCGAGAAAATCACAGTAAAAATGGTTGTGGAGAAAAGCAAACTCTTTTCTTTAGGCAAGTCCATAAAATGTCATCTATACAAACAGAAATATCATGTTTGTTTGCCGAACTTCCTCTAGCTTTCTATCTAGAAAATACGAATGTGTGGAGCTGGTGTCCCCTTGATGAACCAATGAGTGTTTCAACGGTAGAAAATTAAATGTTCCCTGATAAAAAACATTCAAAACAATAAAGTCCATCGATAATATCAAGAAAACACAAACACAGAGGCTTTCACAATATTTTGGATTGAGTTAGCCAAAACACAACCGGATATTTCTTGTTTCATCCAGTCATATCCGGACAAACTGGTGTGGAATTCGTATGCAATGGACCGAGAAAATCACAGTAAAATGGTTTTGGAGAAAAGCAAAGTCTTTTCGTTAGGCAAGTGCATAAAATGTCATCTATACAAACAGAAATATCATGTTTGTTTGCCACAGTTCCTCTAGCTTTCTCCCTAGAAAATACGAATGTGTAGTGCTGGTGTCTCCATGTGGAACCAATTACCGATTCCAAGCACAAAATTAAATGTTCCCCGATAAAAAACATTCAAAACAATAAAGTCCGTGGATAATATCAGGAATACAAAAACACAGAGGCTGTAGCAATATCTGGGATTGAGTTAGCCAAAACACAACCGGATATTTCCGGTTTCATCCAGTCATATCTGGACAAACTGGTGTGGAATTCGTATGCAATGGACCGAGAGAATCACAGTAGAAATGGTTTTGGAGAAAAGCAAAGTCTTTTCGTTAGGCAAGTGCAATTAGTGTTTCTGAGGTGCAAAATTAAATGTTGCCTGATAAAAACATTCAAAACAATACAGTCCATCAATAATATCCAGAAAACACAAACACACAGGCTTTCACAATGTTTCGGATTGAGTTAGCCAAAACTCAACAGTATATTTCTGTTTCATCGAATCATATCCGGACAAACTGGTGTGGAATTCGTATGCAATGGATTGAGAAAACCACAGTAAAAATGATTTTGGAGAAGAGCAAAGTCTTTTCGTTAGGCAAGTGCATAAAATGTCATCAATACAAACAGAAATATCATGTTTATTTGTCACAGTTCCTCTAGCTTTCTCCCTAGAAATACGAATGTGTAGAGCTGGTGTCTCCATGTGGAACCAATTACTGTATCCAAGCTTAAAAAAAATGTTCTCCGATAAAAAACATTCAAAACAATAAAGTCCGTGGATAATATCCAGAAAACACACACACTGAGGCTGTATTAATAGCTGGGATTGAGTTAGCCAAAAGAAATCCGGATACTTTTTCACTTTCATTAAGGTCATATCCGGACAAAGTGGTGTGTAATTTCTATGCAATGCACTGAGAAAATCACAGTAAAAATGGTTTTGGAGAAAAGCAAAGTCTTTTCCTTAGGCAAGTGCATGAAATGTCATCTATACAAACAGATATATCATGTTTGTTTGCCGCAGTCCCAGTAGCTTTCTCCCTAGAAAATACGAATGTGTAGCGCTGGTGTCTCCATGTGGAACCAATTAGTGATTCCAAGCACAAAATTAAATGCTCCCTGATAAAAAACATTCAAAACAATAAAGTCCGTGGAAAATATCAGGAATACAAAAACACAGAGGCTGTAGCAATATCTGGCATTGAGTTAGCCAAAACACAACCGGATATTTCCGGTTTCATCCAGTCATATCTGGACAAACTGGTGTGGAATTTGTATGCAATGGACCGAGAAAATCACAGTAAAAATGGTTGTGGAGAAAAGCAAACTCTTTTCTTTAGGCAAGTCCATAAAATGTCATCTATACAAACAGAAATATCATGTTTGTTTGCCGAACTTCCTCTAGCTTTCTATCTAGAAAATACGAATGTGTGGAGCTGGTGTCCCCTTGATGAACCAATGAGTGTTTCAACGGTAGAAAATTAAATGTTCCCTGATAAAAAACATTCAAAACAATAAAGTCCATCGATAATATCAAGAAAACACAAACACAGAGGCTTTCACAATATTTTGGATTGAGTTAGCCAAAACACAACCGGATATTTCTTGTTTCATCCAGTCATATCCGGACAAACTGGTGTGGAATCCGTATGCAATGGACCGAGAAAATCACAGTAAAATGGTTTTGGAGAAAAGCAAAGTCTTTTCGTTAGGCAAGTGCATAAAATGTCATCTATACAAACAGAAATATCATGTTTGTTTGCCACAGTTCCTCTAGCTTTCTCCCTAGAAAATACGAATGTGTAGTGCTGGTGTCTCCATGTGGAACCAATTACCGATTCCAAGCACAAAATTAAATGTTCCCCGATAAAAAACATTCAAAACAATAAAGTCCGTGGATAATATCAGGAATACAAAAACACAGAGGCTGTAGCAATATCTGGGATTGAGTTTGCCAAAACACAACCGGATATTTCCAGTTTCATCCAGTCATATCTGGACAAACTGGTGTGGAATTCGTATGCAATGGACCGAGAGAATCACAGTAGAAATGGTTTTGGAGAAAAGCAAAGTCTTTTCGTTAGGCAAGTGCAATTAGTGTTTCTGAGGTGCAAAATTAAATGTTGCCTGATAAAAACATTCAAAACAATACAGTCCATCAATAATATCCAGAAAACACAAACACACAGGCTTTCACAATGTTTCGGATTGAGTTAGCCAAAACTCAACAGTATATTTCTGTTTCATCGAATCATATCCGGACAAACTGGTGTGGAATTCGTATGCAATGGATTGAGAAAACCACAGTAAAAATGATTTTGGAGAAGAGCAAAGTCTTTTCGTTAGGCAAGTGCATAAAATGTCATCAATACAAACAGAAATATCATGTTTATTTCTCACAGTTCCTCTAGCTTTCTCCCTAGAAATACGAATGTGTAGAGCTGGTGTCTCCATGTGGAACCAATTACTGTATCCAAGCTTAAAAAAAAAATGTTCTCCGATAAAAAACATTCAAAACAATAAAGTCCATGGATAATATCCAGAAAACACACACACTGAGGCTGTATTAATAGCTGGGATTGAGTTAGCCAAAAGAAATCCGGATACTTTTTCACTTTCATTAAGGTCATATCTGGACAAAGTGGTGTGTAATTTCTATGCAATGCACTGAGAAAATCACAGTAAAAATGGTTTTGGAGAAAAGCAAAGTCTTTTCCTTAGGCAAGTGCATGAAATGTCATCTATACAAACAGATATATCATGTTTGTTTGCCGCAGTCCCAGTAGCTTTCTCCCTAGAAAATACGAATGTGTAGCGCTGGTGTCTCCATGTGGAACCAATTAGTGATTCCAAGCACAAAATTAAATGCTCCCTGATAAAAAACATTCAAAACAACAAAGTCCGTGGAAAATATCAGGAATACAAAAACACAGAGGCTGTAGCAATATCTGGCATTGAGTTAGCCAAAACACCACCGGATATTTCCGGTTTCATCCAGTCATATCTGGACAAACTGGTGTGGAATTTGTATGCAATGGACCGAGAAAATCACAGTAAAAATGGTTGTGGAGAAAAGCAAACTCTTTTCTTTAGGCAAGTCCATAAAATGTCATCTATACAAACAGAAATATCATGTTTGTTTGCCGAACTTCCTCTAGCTTTCTATCTAGAAAATACGAATGTGTGGAGCTGGTGCCCCTTGATGAACCAATGAGTGTTTCAACGGTAGAAAATTAAATGTTCCCTGATAAAAAACATTCAAAACAATAAAGTCCATCGATAATATCAAGAAAACACAAACACAGAGGCTTTCACAATATTTTGGATTGAGTTAGCCAAAACACAACCGGATATTTCTTGTTTCATCCAGTCATATCCGGACAAACTGGTGTGGAATCCGTATGCAATGGACCGAGAAAATCACAGTAAAATGGTTTTGGAGAAAAGCAAAGTCTTTTCGTTAGGCAAGTGCATAAAATGTCATCTATACAAACAGAAATATCATGTTTGTTTGCCACAGTTCCTCTAGCTTTCTCCCTAGAAAATACGAATGTGTAGTGCTGGTGTCTCCATGTGGAACCAATTACCGATTCCAAGCACAAAATTAAATGTTCCCCGATAAAAAACATTCAAAACAATAAAGTCCGTGGATAATATCAGGAATACGAAAACACAGAGGCTGTAGCAATATCTGGGATTGAGTTAGCCAAAACACAACCGGATATTTCCGGTTTCATCCAGTCATATCTGGACAAACTGGTGTGGAATTCGTATGCAATGGACCGAGAGAATCACAGTAGAAATGGTTTTGGAGAAAAGCAAAGTCTTTTCGTTAGGCAAGTGCAATTAGTGTTTCTGAGGTGCAAAATTAAATGTTGCCTGATAAAAACATTCAAAACAATACAGTCCATCAATAATATCCAGAAAACACAAACACACAGGCTTTCACAATGTTTCGGATTGAGTTAGCCAAAACTCAACAGTATATTTCTGTTTCATCGAATCATATCCGGACAAACTGGTGTGGAATTCGTATGCAATGGATTGAGAAAACCACAGTAAAAATGACTTTGGAGAAGAGCAAAGTCTTTTCGTTAGGCAAGTGCATAAAATGTCATCAATACAAACAGAAATATCATGTTTATTTGTCACAGTTCCTCTAGCTTTCTCCCTAGAAATACGAATGTGTAGAGCTGGTGTCTCCATGTGGAACCAATTACTGTATCCAAGCTTAAAAAAAAATGTTCTCCAATAAAAAACATTCAAAACAATAAAGTCTGTGGATAATATCCAGAAAACACACACACTGAGGCTGTATTAATAGCTGGGATTGAGTTAGCCAAAACAAATCCGGATACTTTTTCACTTTCATTAAGGTCATATCCGGACAAAGTGGTGTGTAATTTCTATGCAATGCACTGAGAAAATCACAGTAAAAATGGTTTTGGAGAAAAGCAAAGTCTTTTCGTTAGGCAAGTGCATAAAATGTCATCAATACAAACAGAAATATCATGTTTATTTGTCACAGTTCCTCTAGCTTTCTCCCTAGAAATACGAATGTGTAGAGCTGGTGTCTCCATGTGGAACCAATTACTGTATCCAAGCTTAAAATAAAATGTTCTCCGATAAAAAACATTCAAAACAATAAAGTCCGTGGATAATATCCAGAAAACACACACACTGAGGCTGTATTAATAGCTGGGATTGAGTTAGCCAAAAGAAATCCGGATACTTTTTCACTTTCATTAAGGTCATATCCGGACAAAGTGGTGTGTAATTTCTATGCAATGCACTGAGAAAATCACAGTAAAAATGGTTTTGGAGAAAAGCAAAGTCTTTTCCTTAGGCAAGTGCATGAAATGTCATCTATACAAACAGATATATCATGTTTGTTTGCCGCAGTCCCAGTAGCTTTCTCCCTAGAAAATACGAATGTGTAGCGCTGGTGTCTCCATGTGGAACCAATTAGTGATTCCAAGCACGAAATTAAATGTTCCCTGATAAAAAACATTCAAAACAATAAAGTCCATTGAAAATATCAGGAATACAAAAACACAGAGGCTGTAGCAATATCTGGCATTGAGTTAGCCAAAACACAACCGGATATTTCCGGTTTCATCCAGTCATATCTGGACAAACTGGTGTGGAATTTGTATGCAATGGACCGAGAAAATCACAGTAAAAATGGTTGTGGAGAAAAGCAAACTCTTTTCTTTAGGCAAGTCCATAAAATGTCATCTATACAAACAGAAATATCATGTTTGTTTGCCGAACTTCCTCTAGCTTTCTATCTAGAAAATACGAATGTGTGGAGCTGGTGTCCCCTTGATGAACCAATGAGTGTTTCAACGGTAGAAAATTAAATGTTCCCTGATAAAAAACATTCAAAACAATAAAGTCCATCGATAATATCAAGAAAACACAAACACAGAGGCTTTCACAATATTTTGGATTGAGTTAGCCAAAACACAACCGGATATTTCTTGTTTCATCCAGTCATATCCGGACAAACTGGTGTGGAATTCGTATGCAATGGACCGAGAAAATCACAGTAAAATGGTTTTGGAGAAAAGCAAAGTCTTTTCGTTAGGCAAGTGCATAAAATGTCATCTATACAAACAGAAATATCATGTTTGTTTGCCACAGTTCCTCTAGCTTTCTCCCTAGAAAATACGAATGTGTAGTGCTGGTGTCTCCATGTGGAACCAATTACCGATTCCAAGCACAAAATTAAATGTTCCCCGATAAAAAACATTCAAAACAATAAAGTCCGTGGATAATATCAGGAATACAAAAACACAGAGGCTGTAGCAATATCTGGGATTGAGTTAGCCAAAACACAACCGGATATTTCCGGTTTCATCCAGTCATATCTGGACAAACTGGTGTGGAATTCGTATGCAATGGCCCGAGAGAATCACAGTAGAAATGGTTTTGGAGAAAAGCAAAGTCTTTTCGTTAGGCAAGTGCAATTAGTGTTTCTGAGGTGCAAAATTAAATGTTGCCTGATAAAAACATTCAAAACAATACAGTCCATCAATAATATCCAGAAAACACAAACACACAGGCTTTCACAATGTTTCGGATTGAGTTAGCCAAAACTCAACAGTATATTTCTGTTTCATCGAATCATATCCGGACAAACTGGTGTGGAATTCGTATGCAATGGATTGAGAAAACCACAGTAAAAATGATTTTGGAGAAGAGCAAAGTCTTTTCGTTAGGCAAGTGCATAAAATGTCATCAATACAAACAGAAATATCATGTTTATTTCTCACAGTTCCTCTAGCTTTCTCCCTAGAAATACGAATGTGTAGAGCTGGTGTCTCCATGTGGAACCAATTACTGTATCCAAGCTTAAAAAAAAATGTTCTCCGATAAAAAACATTCAAAACAATAAAGTCCGTGGATAATATCCAGAAAACACACACACTGAGGCTGTATTAATAGCTGGGATTGAGTTAGCCAAAACAAATCCGGATACTTTTTCACTTTCATTAAGGTCATATCCGGACAAAGTGGTGTGTAATTTCTATGCAATGCACTGAGAAAATCACAGTAAAAATGGTTTTGGAGAAAAGCAAAGTCTTTTCCTTAGGCAAGTGCATGAAATGTCATCTATACAAACAGATATATCATGTTTGTTTGCCGCAGTCCCAGTAGCTTTCTCCCTAGAAAATACGAATGTGTAGCGCTGGTGTCTCCATGTGGAACCAATTAGTGATTCCAAGCACAAAATTAAATGCTCCCTGATAAAAAACATTCAAAACAATAAAGTCCATCGATAATATCAAGAAAACACAAACACAGAGGCTTTCACAATATTTTGGATTGAGTTAGCCAAAACACAACTGGATATTTCTTGTTTCATCCAGTCATATCCGGACAAACTGGTGTGGAATTCGTATGCAATGGACCGAGAAAATCACAGTAAAATGGTTTTGGAGAAAAGCAAAGTCTTTTCGTTAGGCAAGTGCATAAAATGTCATCTATACAAACAGAAATATCATGTTTGTTTGCCACAGTTCCTCTAGCTTTCTCCCTAGAAAATACGAATGTGTAGTGCTGGTGTCTCCATGTGGAACCAATTACCGATTCCAAGCACAAAATTAAATGTTCCCCGATAAAAAACATTCAAAACAATAAAGTCCGTGGATAATATCAGGAATACAAAAACACAGAGGCTGTAGCAATATCTGGGATTGAGTTAGCCAAAACACAACCGGATATTTCCGGTTTCATCCAGTCATATCTGGACAAACTGGTGTGGAATTCGTATGCAATGGCCCGAGAGAATCACAGTAGAAATGGTTTTGGAGAAAAGCAAAGTCTTTTCGTTAGGCAAGTGCAATTAGTGTTTCTGAGGTGCAAAATTAAATGTTGCCTGATAAAAACATTCAAAACAATACAGTCCATCAATAATATCCAGAAAACACAAACACACAGGCTTTCACAATGTTTCGGATTGAGTTAGCCAAAACTCAACAGTATATTTCTGTTTCATCGAATCATATCCGGACAAACTGGTGTGGAATTCGTATGCAATGGATTGAGAAAACCACAGTAAAAATGACTTTGGAGAAGAGCAAAGTCTTTTTGTTAGGCAAGTGCATAAAATGTCATCAATACAAACAGAAATATCATGTTTATTTCTCACAGTTCCTCTAGCTTTCTCCCTAGAAATACGAATGTGTAGAGCTGGTGTCTCCATGTGGAACCAATTACTGTATCCAAGCTTAAAAAAAAATGTTCTCCGATAAAAAACATTCAAAACAATAAAGTCCGTGGATAATATCCAGAAAACACACACACTGAGGCTGTATTAATAGCTGGGATTGAGTTAGCCAAAAGAAATCCGGATACTTTTTCACTTTCATTAAGGTCATATCCGGACAAAGTGGTGTGTAATTTCTATGCAATGCACTGAGAAAATCACAGTAAAAATGGTTTTGGAGAAAAGCAAAGTCTTTTCCTTAGGCAAGTGCATGAAATGTCATCTATACAAACAGATATATCATGTTTGTTTGCCGCAGTCCCAGTAGCTTTCTCCCTAGAAAATACGAATGTGTAGCGCTGGTGTCTCCATGTGGAACCAATTAGTGATTCCAAGCACAAAATTAAATGCTCCCTGATAAAAAACATTCAAAACAATAAAGTCCGTGGAAAATATCAGGAATACAAAAACACAGAGGCTGTAGCAATATCTGGCATTGAGTTAGCCAAAACACAACCGGATATTTCCGGTTTCATCCAGTCATATCTGGACAAACTGGTGTGGAATTTGTATGCAATGGACCGAGAAAATCACAGTAAAAATGGTTGTGGAGAAAAGCAAACTCTTTTCTTTAGGCAAGTCCATAAAATGTCATCTATACAAACAGAAATATCATGTTTGTTTGCCGAACTTCCTCTAGCTTTCTATCTAGAAAATACGAATGTGTGGAGCTGGTGTCCCCTTGATGAACCAATGAGTGTTTCAACGGTAGAAAATTAAATGTTCCCTGATAAAAAACATTCAAAACAATAAAGTCCATCGATAATATCAAGAAAACACAAACACAGAGGCTTTCACAATATTTTGGATTGAGTTAGCCAAAACACAACCGGATATTTCTTGTTTCATCCAGTCATATCCGGACAAACTGGTGTGGAATCCGTATGCAATGGACCGAGAAAATCACAGTAAAATGGTTTTGGAGAAAAGCAAAGTCTTTTCGTTAGGCAAGTGCATAAAATGTCATCTATACAAACAGAAATATCATGTTTGTTTGCCACAGTTCCTCTAGCTTTCTCCCTAGAAAATACGAATGTGTAGTGCTGGTGTCTCCATGTGGAACCAATTACCGATTCCAAGCACAAAATTAAATGTTCCCCGATAAAAAACATTCAAAACAATAAAGTCCGTGGATAATATCAGGAATACAAAAACACAGAGGCTGTAGCAATATCTGGGATTGAGTTAGCCAAAACACAACCGGATATTTCCGGTTTCATCCAGTCATATCTGGACAAACTGGTGTGGAATTCGTATGCAATGGCCCGAGAGAATCACAGTAGAAATGGTTTTGGAGAAAAGCAAAGTCTTTTCGTTAGGCAAGTGCAATTAGTGTTTCTGAGGTGCAAAATTAAATGTTGCCTGATAAAAACATTCAAAACAATACAGTCCATCAATAATATCCAGAAAACACAAACACACAGGCTTTCACAATGTTTCGGATTGAGTTAGCCAAAACTCAACAGTATATTTCTGTTTCATCGAATCATATCCGGACAAACTGGTGTGGAATTCGTATGCAATGGATTGAGAAAACCACAGTAAAAATGACTTTGGAGAAGAGCAAAGTCTTTTCGTTAGGCAAGTGCATAAAATGTCATCAATACAAACAGAAATATCATGTTTATTTCTCACAGTTCCTCTAGCTTTCTCCCTAGAAATACGAATGTGTAGAGCTGGTGTCTCCATGTGGAACCAATTACTGTATCCAAGCTTAAAATAAAATGTTCTCCGATAAAAAACATTCAAAACAATAAAGTCCGTGGATAATATCCAGAAAACACACACACTGAGGCTGTATTAATAGCTGGGATTGAGTTAGCCAAAACAAATCCGGATACTTTTTCACTTTCATTAAGGTCATATCCGGACAAAGTGGTGTGTAATTTCTATGCAATGCACTGAGAAAATCACAGTAAAAATGGTTTTGGAGAAAAGCAAAGTCTTTTCCTTAGGCAAGTGCATGAAATGTCATCTATACAAACAGATATATCATGTTTGTTTGCCGCAGTCCCAGTAGCTTTCTCCCTAGAAAATACGAATGTGTAGCGCTGGTGTCTCCATGTGGAACCAATTAGTGATTCCAAGCACAAAATTAAATGCTCCCTGATAAAAAACATTCAAAACAATAAAGTCCATCGATAATATCAAGAAAACACAAACACAGAGGCTTTCACAATATTTTGGATTGAGTTAGCCAAAACACAACTGGATATTTCTTGTTTCATCCAGTCATATCCGGACAAACTGGTGTGGAATTCGTATGCAATGGACCGAGAAAATCACAGTAAAATGGTTTTGGAGAAAAGCAAAGTCTTTTCGTTAGGCAAGTGCATAAAATGTCATCTATACAAACAGAAATATCATGTTTGTTTGCCACAGTTCCTCTAGCTTTCTCCCTAGAAAATACGAATGTGTAGTGCTGGTGTCTCCATGTGGAACCAATTACCGATTCCAAGCACAAAATTAAATGTTCCCCGATAAAAAACATTCAAAACAATAAAGTCCGTGGATAATATCAGGAATACAAAAACACAGAGGCTGTAGCAATATCTGGGATTGAGTTAGCCAAAACACAACCGGATATTTCCGGTTTCATCCAGTCATATCTGGACAAACTGGTGTGGAATTCGTATGCAATGGCCCGAGAGAATCACAGTAGAAATGGTTTTGGAGAAAAGCAAAGTCTTTTCGTTAGGCAAGTGCAATTAGTGTTTCTGAGGTGCAAAATTAAATGTTGCCTGATAAAAACATTCAAAACAATACAGTCCATCAATAATATCCAGAAAACACAAACACACAGGCTTTCACAATGTTTCGGATTGAGTTAGCCAAAACTCAACAGTATATTTCTGTTTCATCGAATCATATCCGGACAAACTGGTGTGGAATTCGTATGCAATGGATTGAGAAAACCACAGTAAAAATGACTTTGGAGAAGAGCAAAGTCTTTTTGTTAGGCAAGTGCATAAAATGTCATCAATACAAACAGAAATATCATGTTTATTTCTCACAGTTCCTCTAGCTTTCTCCCTAGAAATACGAATGTGTAGAGCTGGTGTCTCCATGTGGAACCAATTACTGTATCCAAGCTTAAAAAAAAATGTTCTCCGATAAAAAACATTCAAAACAATAAAGTCCGTGGATAATATCCAGAAAACACACACACTGAGGCTGTATTAATAGCTGGGATTGAGTTAGCCAAAAGAAATCCGGATACTTTTTCACTTTCATTAAGGTCATATCCGGACAAAGTGGTGTGTAATTTCTATGCAATGCACTGAGAAAATCACAGTAAAAATGGTTTTGGAGAAAAGCAAAGTCTTTTCCTTAGGCAAGTGCATGAAATGTCATCTATACAAACAGATATATCATGTTTGTTTGCCGCAGTCCCAGTAGCTTTCTCCCTAGAAAATACGAATGTGTAGCGCTGGTGTCTCCATGTGGAACCAATTAGTGATTCCAAGCACAAAATTAAATGCTCCCTGATAAAAAACATTCAAAACAATAAAGTCCGTGGAAAATATCAGGAATACAAAAACACAGAGGCTGTAGCAATATCTGGCATTGAGTTAGCCAAAACACAACCGGATATTTCCGGTTTCATCCAGTCATATCTGGACAAACTGGTGTGGAATTTGTATGCAATGGACCGAGAAAATCACAGTAAAAATGGTTGTGGAGAAAAGCAAACTCTTTTCTTTAGGCAAGTCCATAAAATGTCATCTATACAAACAGAAATATCATGTTTGTTTGCCGAACTTCCTCTAGCTTTCTATCTAGAAAATACGAATGTGTGGAGCTGGTGTCCCCTTGATGAACCAATGAGTGTTTCAACGGTAGAAAATTAAATGTTCCCTGATAAAAAACATTCAAAACAATAAAGTCCATCGATAATATCAAGAAAACACAAACACAGAGGCTTTCACAATATTTTGGATTGAGTTAGCCAAAACACAACCGGATATTTCTTGTTTCATCCAGTCATATCCGGACAAACTGGTGTGGAATCCGTATGCAATGGACCGAGAAAATCACAGTAAAATGGTTTTGGAGAAAAGCAAAGTCTTTTCGTTAGGCAAGTGCATAAAATGTCATCTATACAAACAGAAATATCATGTTTGTTTGCCACAGTTCCTCTAGCTTTCTCCCTAGAAAATACGAATGTGTAGTGCTGGTGTCTCCATGTGGAACCAATTACCGATTCCAAGCACAAAATTAAATGTTCCCCGATAAAAAACATTCAAAACAATAAAGTCCGTGGATAATATCAGGAATACAAAAACACAGAGGCTGTAGCAATATCTGGGATTGAGTTAGCCAAAACACAACCGGATATTTCCGGTTTCATCCAGTCATATCTGGACAAACTGGTGTGGAATTCGTATGCAATGGCCCGAGAGAATCACAGTAGAAATGGTTTTGGAGAAAAGCAAAGTCTTTTCGTTAGGCAAGTGCAATTAGTGTTTCTGAGGTGCAAAATTAAATGTTGCCTGATAAAAACATTCAAAACAATACAGTCCATCAATAATATCCAGAAAACACAAACACACAGGCTTTCACAATGTTTCGGATTGAGTTAGCCAAAACTCAACAGTATATTTCTGTTTCATCGAATCATATCCGGACAAACTGGTGTGGAATTCGTATGCAATGGATTGAGAAAACCACAGTAAAAATGACTTTGGAGAAGAGCAAAGTCTTTTTGTTAGGCAAGTGCATAAAATGTCATCAATACAAACAGAAATATCATGTTTATTTCTCACAGTTCCTCTAGCTTTCTCCCTAGAAATACGAATGTGTAGAGCTGGTGTCTCCATGTGGAACCAATTACTGTATCCAAGCTTAAAAAAAAATGTTCTCCGATAAAAAACATTCAAAACAATAAAGTCCGTGGATAATATCCAGAAAACACACACACTGAGGCTGTATTAATAGCTGGGATTGAGTTAGCCAAAAGAAATCCGGATACTTTTTCACTTTCATTAAGGTCATATCCGGACAAAGTGGTGTGTAATTTCTATGCAATGCACTGAGAAAATCACAGTAAAAATGGTTTTGGAGAAAAGCAAAGTCTTTTCCTTAGGCAAGTGCATGAAATGTCATCTATACAAACAGATATATCATGTTTGTTTGCCGCAGTCCCAGTAGCTTTCTCCCTAGAAAATACGAATGTGTAGCGCTGGTGTCTCCATGTGGAACCAATTAGTGATTCCAAGCACAAAATTAAATGCTCCCTGATAAAAAACATTCAAAACAATAAAGTCCATCGATAATATCAAGAAAACACAAACACAGAGGCTTTCACAATATTTTGGATTGAGTTAGCCAAAACACAACTGGATATTTCTTGTTTCATCCAGTCATATCCGGACAAACTGGTGTGGAATTCGTATGCAATGGACCGAGAAAATCACAGTAAAATGGTTTTGGAGAAAAGCAAAGTCTTTTCGTTAGGCAAGTGCATAAAATGTCATCTATACAAACAGAAATATCATGTTTGTTTGCCACAGTTCCTCTAGCTTTCTCCCTAGAAAATACGAATGTGTAGTGCTGGTGTCTCCATGTGGAACCAATTACCGATTCCAAGCACAAAATTAAATGTTCCCCGATAAAAAACATTCAAAACAATAAAGTCCGTGGATAATATCAGGAATACAAAAACACAGAGGCTGTAGCAATATCTGGGATTGAGTTAGCCAAAACACAACCGGATATTTCCGGTTTCATCCAGTCATATCTGGACAAACTGGTGTGGAATTCGTATGCAATGGCCCGAGAGAATCACAGTAGAAATGGTTTTGGAGAAAAGCAAAGTCTTTTCGTTAGGCAAGTGCAATTAGTGTTTCTGAGGTGCAAAATTAAATGTTGCCTGATAAAAACATTCAAAACAATACAGTCCATCAATAATATCCAGAAAACACAAACACACAGGCTTTCACAATGTTTCGGATTGAGTTAGCCAAAACTCAACAGTATATTTCTGTTTCATCGAATCATATCCGGACAAACTGGTGTGGAATTCGTATGCAATGGATTGAGAAAACCACAGTAAAAATGACTTTGGAGAAGAGCAAAGTCTTTTTGTTAGGCAAGTGCATAAAATGTCATCAATACAAACAGAAATATCATGTTTATTTCTCACAGTTCCTCTAGCTTTCTCCCTAGAAATACGAATGTGTAGAGCTGGTGTCTCCATGTGGAACCAATTACTGTATCCAAGCTTAAAAAAAAATGTTCTCCGATAAAAAACATTCAAAACAATAAAGTCCGTGGATAATATCCAGAAAACACACACACTGAGGCTGTATTAATAGCTGGGATTGAGTTAGCCAAAAGAAATCCGGATACTTTTTCACTTTCATTAAGGTCATATCCGGACAAAGTGGTGTGTAATTTCTATGCAATGCACTGAGAAAATCACAGTAAAAATGGTTTTGGAGAAAAGCAAAGTCTTTTCCTTAGGCAAGTGCATGAAATGTCATCTATACAAACAGATATATCATGTTTGTTTGCCGCAGTCCCAGTAGCTTTCTCCCTAGAAAATACGAATGTGTAGCGCTGGTGTCTCCATGTGGAACCAATTAGTGATTCCAAGCACAAAATTAAATGCTCCCTGATAAAAAACATTCAAAACAATAAAGTCCGTGGAAAATATCAGGAATACAAAAACACAGAGGCTGTAGCAATATCTGGCATTGAGTTAGCCAAAACACAACCGGATATTTCCGGTTTCATCCAGTCATATCTGGACAAACTGGTGTGGAATTTGTATGCAATGGACCGAGAAAATCACAGTAAAAATGGTTGTGGAGAAAAGCAAACTCTTTTCTTTAGGCAAGTCCATAAAATGTCATCTATACAAACAGAAATATCATGTTTGTTTGCCGAACTTCCTCTAGCTTTCTATCTAGAAAATACGAATGTGTGGAGCTGGTGTCCCCTTGATGAACCAATGAGTGTTTCAACGGTAGAAAATTAAATGTTCCCTGATAAAAAACATTCAAAACAATAAAGTCCATCGATAATATCAAGAAAACACAAACACAGAGGCTTTCACAATATTTTGGATTGAGTTAGCCAAAACACAACCGGATATTTCTTGTTTCATCCAGTCATATCCGGACAAACTGGTGTGGAATCCGTATGCAATGGACCGAGAAAATCACAGTAAAATGGTTTTGGAGAAAAGCAAAGTCTTTTCGTTAGGCAAGTGCATAAAATGTCATCTATACAAACAGAAATATCATGTTTGTTTGCCACAGTTCCTCTAGCTTTCTCCCTAGAAAATACGAATGTGTAGTGCTGGTGTCTCCATGTGGAACCAATTACCGATTCCAAGCACAAAATTAAATGTTCCCCGATAAAAAACATTCAAAACAATAAAGTCCGTGGATAATATCAGGAATACAAAAACACAGAGGCTGTAGCAATATCTGGGATTGAGTTAGCCAAAACACAACCGGATATTTCCGGTTTCATCCAGTCATATCTGGACAAACTGGTGTGGAATTCGTATGCAATGGCCCGAGAGAATCACAGTAGAAATGGTTTTGGAGAAAAGCAAAGTCTTTTCGTTAGGCAAGTGCAATTAGTGTTTCTGAGGTGCAAAATTAAATGTTGCCTGATAAAAACATTCAAAACAATACAGTCCATCAATAATATCCAGAAAACACAAACACACAGGCTTTCACAATGTTTCGGATTGAGTTAGCCAAAACTCAACAGTATATTTCTGTTTCATCGAATCATATCCGGACAAACTGGTGTGGAATTCGTATGCAATGGATTGAGAAAACCACAGTAAAAATGACTTTGGAGAAGAGCAAAGTCTTTTCGTTAGGCAAGTGCATAAAATGTCATCAATACAAACAGAAATATCATGTTTATTTCTCACAGTTCCTCTAGCTTTCTCCCTAGAAATACAAATGTGTAGAGCTGGTGTCTCCATGTGGAACCAATTACTGTATCCAAGCTTAAAATAAAATGTTCTCCGATAAAAAACATTCAAAACAATAAAGTCCGTGGATAATATCCAGAAAACACACACACTGAGGCTGTATTAATAGCTGGGATTGAGTTAGCCAAAACAAATCCGGATACTTTTTCACTTTCATTAAGGTCATATCCGGACAAAGTGGTGTGTAATTTCTATGCAATGCACTGAGAAAATCACAGTAAAAATGGTTTTGGAGAAAAGCAAAGTCTTTTCCTTAGGCAAGTGCATGAAATGTCATCTATACAAACAGATATATCATGTTTGTTTGCCGCAGTCCCAGTAGCTTTCTCCCTAGAAAATACGAATGTGTAGCGCTGGTGTCTCCATGTGGAACCAATTAGTGATTCCAAGCACAAAATTAAATGTTCCCTGATAAAAAACATTCAAAACAATAAAGTCCATGGAAAATATCAGGAATACAAAAACACAGAGGCTGTAGCAATATCTGGCATTGAGTTAGCCAAAACACAACCGGATATTTCCGGTTTCATCCAGTCATATCTGGACAAACTGGTGTGGAATTTGTATGCAATGGACCGAGAAAATCACAGTAAAAATGGTTGTGGAGAAAAGCAAACTCTTTTCTTTAGGCAAGTCCATAAAATGTCATCTATACAAACAGAAATATCATGTTTGTTTGCCGAACTTCCTCTAGCTTTCTATCTAGAAAATACGAATGTGTGGAGCTGGTGTCCCCTTGATGAACCAATGAGTGTTTCAACGGTAGAAAATTAAATGTTCCCTGATAAAAAACATTCAAAACAATAAAGTCCATCGATAATATCAAGAAAACACAAACACAGAGGCTTTCACAATATTTTGGATTGAGTTAGCCAAAACACAACCGGATATTTCTTGTTTCATCCAGTCATATCCGGACAAACTGGTGTGGAATTCGTATGCAATGGACTGAGAAAATCACAGTAAAATGGTTTTGGAGAAAAGCAAAGTCTTTTCGTTAGGCAAGTGCATAAAATGTCATCTATACAAACAGAAATATCATGTTTGTTTGCCACAGTTCCTCTAGCTTTCTCCCTAGAAAATACGAATGTGTAGTGCTGGTGTCTCCATGTGGAACCAATTACCGATTCCAAGCACAAAATTAAAAGTTCCCCGATAAAAAACATTCAAAACAATAAAGTCCGTGGATAATATCAGGAATACAAAAACACAGAGGCTGTAGCAATATCTGGGATTGAGTTAGCCAAAACACAACCGGATATTTCCGGTTTCATCCAGTCATATCTGGACAAACTGGTGTGGAATTCGTATGCAATGGACCGAGAGAATCACAGTAGAAATGGTTTTGGAGAAAAGCAAAGTCTTTTCGTTAGGCAAGTGCAATTAGTGTTTCTGAGGTGCAAAATTAAATGTTGCCTGATAAAAACATTCAAAACAATACAGTCCATCAATAATATCCAGAAAACACAAACACACAGGCTTTCACAATGTTTTGGATTGAGTTAGCCAAAACTCAACAGTATATTTCTGTTTCATCGAATCATATCCGGACAAACTGGTGTGGAATTCGTATGCAATGGATTGAGAAAATCACAGTAAAAATGATTTTGGAGAAGAGCAAAGTCTTTTCGTTAGGGAAGTGCATAAAATGCCATCAATACAAACAGAAATATCATGTTTATTTGTCACAGTTCCTCTGGCTTTCTCCCTAGAAATACGAATGTGTAGAGCTGGTGTCTCCATGTGGAACCAATTACTGTATCCAAGCTTAAAAAAAAATGTTCTCCGATAAAAAACATTCAAAACAATAAAGTCCGTTGATAATATCCAGAAAACACACACACTGAGGCTGTATTAATAGCTGGGATTGAGTTAGCCAAAACAAATCCGGATACTTTTTCACTTTCATTAAGGTCATATCCGGACAAAGTGGTGTGTAATTTCTATGCAATGCACTGAGAAAATCACAGTAAAAATGGTTTTGGAGAAAAGCAAAGTCTTTTCGTTAGGCAAGTGCATGAAATGTCATCTATACAAACAGATATATCATGTTTGTTTGCCGCAGTCCCAGTAGCTTTCTCCCTAGAAAATACGAATGTGTAGAGCTGGTGTCTCCATGTGGAACCAATTAGTGATTCCAAGCACAAAATTAAATGTTCCCTGATAAAAAACATTCAAAACAATAAAGTCCGTGGAAAATATCAGGAATACAAAAACACAGAGGCTGTAGCAATATCTGGCATTGAGTTAGCCAAAACACAACCGGATATTTCCGGTTTCATCCAGTCATATCTGGACAAACTGGTGTGGAATTTGTATGCAATGGACCGAGAAAATCACAGTAAAAATGGTTGTGGAGAAAAGCAAACTCTTTTCTTTAGGCAAGTCCATAAAATGTCATCTATACAAACAGAAATATCATGTTTGTTTGCCGAACTTCCTCTAGCTTTCTATCTAGAAAATACGAATGTGTGGAGCTGGTGTCCCCTTGATGAACCAATGAGTGTTTCAACGGTAGAAAATTAAATGTTCCCTGATAAAAAACATTCAAAACAATAAAGTCCATCGATAATATCAAGAAAACACAAACACAGAGGCTTTCACAATATTTTGGATTGAGTTAGCCAAAACACAACCGGATATTTCTTGTTTCATCCAGTCATATCCGGACAAACTGGTGTGGAATTCGTATGCAATGGACCGAGAAAATCACAGTAAAATGGTTTTGGAGAAAAGCAAAGTCTTTTCGTTAGGCAAGTGCATAAAATGTCATCTATACAAACAGAAATATCATGTTTGTTTGCCACAGTTCCTCTAGCTTTCTCCCTAGAAAATACGAATGTGTAGTGCTGGTGTCTCCATGTGGAACCAATTACCGATTCCAAGCACAAAATTAAATGTTCCCCGATAAAAAACATTCAAAACAATAAAGTCCGTGGATAATATCAGGAATACAAAAACACAGAGGCTGTAGCAATATCTGGGATTGAGTTAGCCAAAACACAACCGGATATTTCTGGTTTCATCCAGTCATATCTGGACAAACTGGTATGGAATTCGTATGCAATGGACCGAGAGAATCACAGTAGAAATGGTTTTGGAGAAAAGCAAAGTCTTTTCGTTAGGCAAGTGCAATTAGTGTTTCTGAGGTGCAAAATTAAATGTTGCCTGATAAAAACATTCAAAACAATACAGTCCATCAATAATATCCAGAAAACACAAACACACAGGCTTTCACAATGTTTCGGATTGAGTTAGCCAAAACTCAACAGTATATTTCTGTTTCATCGAATCATATCCGGACAAACTGGTGTGGAATTCGTATGCAATGGATTGAGAAAATCACAGTAAAAATGATTTTGGAGAAGAGCAAAGTCTTTTCGTTAGGGAAGTGCATAAAATGCCATCAATACAAACAGAAATATCATGTTTATTTGTCACAGTTCCTCTGGCTTTCTCCCTAGAAATACGAATGTGTAGAGCTGGTGTCTCCATGTGGAACCAATTACTGTATCCAAGCTTAAAAAAAAATGTTCTCCGATAAAAAACATTCAAAACAATAAAGTCCGTTGATAATATCCAGAAAACACACACACTGAGGCTGTATTAATAGCTGGGATTGAGTTAGCCAAAACAAATCCGGATACTTTTTCACTTTCATTAAGGTCATATCCGGACAAAGTGGTGTGTAATTTCTATGCAATGCACTGAGAAAATCACAGTAAAAATGGTTTTGGAGAAAAGCAAAGTCTTTTCGTTAGGCAAGTGCATGAAATGTCATCTATACAAACAGATATATCATGTTTGTTTGCCGCAGTCCCAGTAGCTTTCTCCCTAGAAAATACGAATGTGTAGCGCTGGTGTCTCCATGTGGAACCAATTAGTGATTCCAAGCACAAAATTAAATGTTCCCTGATAAAAACCATTCAAAACAATAAAGTCCGTGGAAAATATCAGGAATACAAAAACACAGAGGCTGTAGCAATATCTGGCATTGAGTTAGCCAAAACACAACCGGATATTTCCGGTTTCATCCAGTCATATCTGGACAAACTGGTGTGGAATTTGTATGCAATGGACCGAGAAAATCACAGTAAAAATGGTTGTGGAGAAAAGCAAACTCTTTTCTTTAGGCAAGTCCATAAAATGTCATCTATACAAACAGAAATATCATGTTTGTTTGCCGAACTTCCTCTAGCTTTCTATCTAGAAAATACGAATGTGTGGAGCTGGTGTCCCCTTGATGAACCAATGAGTGTTTCAACGGTAGAAAATTAAATGTTCCCTGATAAAAAACATTCAAAACAATAAAGTCCATCGATAATATCAAGAAAACACAAACACAGAGGCTTTCACAATATTTTGGATTGAGTTAGCCAAAACACAACCAGATATTTCTTGTTTCATCCAGTCATATCCGGACAAACTGGTGTGGAATTCGTATGCAATGGACCGAGAAAATCACAGTAAAATGGTTTTGGAGAAAAGCAAAGTCTTTTCGTTAGGCAAGTGCATAAAATGTCATCTATACAAACAGAAATATCATGTTTGTTTGCCACAGTTCCTCTAGCTTTCTCCCTAGAAAATACGAATGTGTAGTGCTGGTGTCTCCATGTAGAACCAATTACCGATTCCAAGCACAAAATTAAATGTTCCCCGATAAAAAACATTCAAAACAATAAAGTCCGTGGATAATATCAGGAATACTAAAACACAGAGGCTGTAGCAATATCTGGGATTGAGTTAGCCAAAACACAACCGGATATTTCTGGTTTCATCCAGTCATATCTGGACAAACTGGTATGGAATTCGTATGCAATGGACCGAGAGAATCACAGTAGAAATGGTTTTGGAGAAAAGCAAAGTCTTTTCGTTAGGCAAGTGCAATTAGTGTTTCTGAGGTGCAAAA
This sequence comes from Lepus europaeus, assembly GCF_033115175.1. Taxonomy (NCBI): domain Eukaryota; kingdom Metazoa; phylum Chordata; class Mammalia; order Lagomorpha; family Leporidae; genus Lepus; species Lepus europaeus. The sequence goes on along the minus strand of NW_026909158.1, from coordinate 1,116,844 downwards.
TTAAATGTTGCCTGATAAAAACATTCAAAACAATACAGTCCATCAATAATATCCAGAAAACACAAACACACAGGCTTTCACAATGTTTCGGATTGAGTTAGCCAAAACTCAACAGTATATTTCTGTTTCATCGAATCATATCCGGACAAACTGGTGTGGAATTCGTATGCAATGGATTGAGAAAATCACAGTAAAAATGATTTTGGAGAAGAGCAAAGTCTTTTCGTTAGGCAAGTGCATAAAATGCCATCAATACAAACAGAAATATCATGTTTATTTGTCACAGTTCCTCTGGCTTTCTCCCTAGAAATACGAATGTGTAGAGCTGGTGTCTCCATGTGGAACCAATTACTGTATCCAAGCTTAAAAAAAAATGTTCTCCGATAAAAAACATTCAAAACAATAAAGTCCGTTGATAATATCCAGAAAACACACACACTGAGGCTGTATTAATAGCTGGGATTGAGTTAGCCAAAACAAATCCGGATACTTTTTCACTTTCATTAAGGTCATATCCGGACAAAGTGGTGTGTAATTTCTATGCAATGCACTGAGAAAATCACAGTAAAAATGGTTTTGGAGAAAAGCAAAGTCTTTTCGTTAGGCAAGTGCATGAAATGTCATCTATACAAACAGATATATCATGTTTGTTTGCCGCAGTCCCAGTAGCTTTCTCCCTAGAAAATACGAATGTGTAGCGCTGGTGTCTCCATGTGGAACCAATTAGTGATTCCAAGCACAAAATTAAATGTTCCCTGATAAAAACCATTCAAAACAATAAAGTCCGTGGAAAATATCAGGAATACAAAAACACAGAGGCTGTAGCAATATCTGGCATTGAGTTAGCCAAAACACAACCGGATATTTCCGGTTTCATCCAGTCATATCTGGACAAACTGGTGTGGAATTTGTATGCAATGGACCGAGAAAATCACAGTAAAAATGGTTGTGGAGAAAAGCAAACTCTTTTCTTTAGGCAAGTCCATAAAATGTCATCTATACAAACAGAAATATCATGTTTGTTTGCCGAACTTCCTCTAGCTTTCTATCTAGAAAATACGAATGTGTGGAGCTGGTGTCCCCTTGATGAACCAATGAGTGTTTCAACGGTAGAAAATTAAATGTTCCCTGATAAAAAACATTCAAAACAATAAAGTCCATCGATAATATCAAGAAAACACAAACACAGAGGCTTTCACAATATTTTGGATTGAGTTAGCCAAAACACAACCGGATATTTCTTGTTTCATCCAGTCATATCCGGACAAACTGGTGTGGAATTCGTATGCAATGGACCGAGAAAATCACAGTAAAATGGTTTTGGAGAAAAGCAAAGTCTTTTCGTTAGGCAAGTGCATAAAATGTCATCTATACAAACAGAAATATCATGTTTGTTTGCCACAGTTCCTCTAGCTTTCTCCCTAGAAAATACGAATGTGTAGTGCTGGTGTCACCATGTAGAACCAATTACCGATTCCAAGCACAAAATTAAATGTTCCCCGATAAAAAACATTCAAAACAATAAAGTCCGTGGATAATATCAGGAATACAAAAACACAGAGGCTGTAGCAATATCTGGGATTGAGTTAGCCAAAACACAACCGGATATTTCCGGTTTCATCCAGTCATATCTGGACAAACTGGTATGGAATTCGTATGCAATGGACCGAGAGAATCACAGTAGAAATGGTTTTGGAGAAAAGCAAAGTCTTTTCGTTAGGCAAGTGCAATTAGTGTTTCTGAGGTGCAAAATTAAATGTTGCCTGATAAAAACATTCAAAACAATACAGCCCATCAATAATATCCAGAAAACACAAACACACAGGCTTTCACAATGTTTCGGATTGAGTTAGCCAAAACTCAACAGTATATTTCTGTTTCATCGAATCATATCCGGACAAACTGGTGTGGAATTCGTATGCAATGGATTGAGAAAATCACAGTAAAAATGATTTTGGAGAAGAGCAAAGTCTTTTCGTTAGGCAAGTGCATAAAATGCCATCAATACAAACAGAAATATCATGTTTATTTGTCACAGTTCCTCTAGCTTTCTCCCTAGAAATACGAATGTGTAGAGCTGGTGTCTCCATGTGGAACCAATTACTGTATCCAAGCTTAAAATAAAATGTTCTCCGATAAAAAACATTCAAAACAATAAAGTCCGTGGATAATATCCAGAAAACACACACACTGAGGCTGTATTAATAGCTGGGATTGAGTTAGCCAAAACAAATCCGGATACTTTTTCACTTTCATTAAGGTCATATCCGGACAAAGTGGTGTGTAATTTCTATGCAATGCACTGAGAAAATCACAGTAAAAATGGTTTTGGAGAAAAGCAAAGTCTTTTCGTTAGGCAAGTGCATGAAATGTCATCTATACAAACAGATATATCATGTTTGTTTGCCGCAGTCCCAGTAGCTTTCTCCCTAGAAAATACGAATGTGTAGCGCTGGTGTCTCCATGTGGAACCAATTAGTGATTCCAAGCACAAAATTAAATGTTCCCTGATAAAAAACATTCAAAACAATAAAGTCCGTGGAAAATATCAGGAATACAAAAACACAGAGGCTGTAGCAATATCTGGCATTGAGTTAGCCAAAACACAACCGGATATTTCCGGTTTCATCCAGTCATATCTGGACAAACTGGTGTGGAATTTGTACGCAATGGACCGAGAAAATCACAGTAAAAATGGTTGTGGAGAAAAGCAAACTCTTTTCTTTAGGCAAGTCCATAAAATGTCATCTATACAAACAGAAATATCATGTTTGTTTGCCGAACTTCCTCTAGCTTTCTATCTAGAAAATACGAATGTGTGGAGCTGGTGTCCCCTTGATGAACCAATGAGTGTTTCAACGGTAGAAAATTAAATGTTCCCTGATAAAAAACATTCAAAACAATAAAGTCCATCGATAATATCAAGAAAACACAAACACAGAGGCTTTCACAATATTTTGGATTGAGTTAGCCAAAACACAACCGGATATTTCTTGTTTCATCCAGTCATATCCGGACAAACTGGTGTGGAATTCGTATGCAATGGACCGAGAAAATCACAGTAAAATGGTTTTGGAGAAAAGCAAAGTCTTTTCGTTAGGCAAGTGCATAAAATGTCATCTATACAAACAGAAATATCATGTTTGTTTGCCACAGTTCCTCTAGCTTTCTCCCTAGAAAATACGAATGTGTAGTGCTGGTGTCTCCATGTAGAACCAATTACCGATTCCAAGCACAAAATTAAATGTTCCCCGATAAAAAACATTCAAAACAATAAAGTCCGTGGATAATATCAGGAATACAAAAACACAGAGGCTGTAGCAATATCTGGGATTGAGTTAGCCAAAACACAACCGGATATTTCCGGTTTCATCCAGTCATATCTGGACAAACTGGTATGGAATTCGTATGCAATGGACCGAGAGAATCACAGTAGAAATGGTTTTGGAGAAAAGCAAAGTCTTTTCGTTAGGCAAGTGCAATTAGTGTTTCTGAGGTGCAAAATTAAATGTTGCCTGATAAAAACATTCAAAACAATACAGCCCATCAATAATATCCAGAAAACACAAACACACAGGCTTTCACAATGTTTCGGATTGAGTTAGCCAAAACTCAACAGTATATTTCTGTTTCATCGAATCATATCCGGACAAACTGGTGTGGAATTCGTATGCAATGGATTGAGAAAATCACAGTAAAAATGATTTTGGAGAAGAGCAAAGTCTTTTCGTTAGGCAAGTGCATAAAATGCCATCAATACAAACAGAAATATCATGTTTATTTGTCACAGTTCCTCTAGCTTTCTCCCTAGAAATACGAATGTGTAGAGCTGGTGTCTCCATGTGGAACCAATTACTGTATCCAAGCTTAAAATAAAATGTTCTCCGATAAAAAACATTCAAAACAATAAAGTCCGTGGATAATATCCAGAAAACACACACACTGAGGCTGTATTAATAGCTGGGATTGAGTTAGCCAAAACAAATCCGGATACTTTTTCACTTTCATTAAGGTCATATCCGGACAAAGTGGTGTGTAATTTCTATGCAATGCACTGAGAAAATCACAGTAAAAATGGTTTTGGAGAAAAGCAAAGTCTTTTCGTTAGGCAAGTGCATGAAATGTCATCTATACAAACAGATATATCATGTTTGTTTGCCGCAGTCCCAGTAGCTTTCTCCCTAGAAAATACGAATGTGTAGCGCTGGTGTCTCCATGTGGAACCAATTAGTGATTCCAAGCACAAAATTAAATGTTCCCTGATAAAAAACATTCAAAACAATAAAGTCCGTGGAAAATATCAGGAATACAAAAACACAGAGGCTGTAGCAATATCTGGCATTGAGTTAGCCAAAACACAACCGGATATTTCCGGTTTCATCCAGTCATATCTGGACAAACTGGTGTGGAATTTGTACGCAATGGACCGAGAAAATCACAGTAAAAATGGTTGTGGAGAAAAGCAAACTCTTTTCTTTAGGCAAGTCCATAAAATGTCATCTATACAAACAGAAATATCATGTTTGTTTGCCGAACTTCCTCTAGCTTTCTATCTAGAAAATACGAATGTGTGGAGCTGGTGTCCCCTTGATGAACCAATGAGTGTTTCAACGGTAGAAAATTAAATGTTCCCTGATAAAAAACATTCAAAACAATAAAGTCCATCGATAATATCAAGAAAACACAAACACAGAGGCTTTCACAATATTTTGGATTGAGTTAGCCAAAACACAACCGGATATTTCTTGTTTCATCCAGTCATATCCGGACAAACTGGTGTGGAATTCGTATGCAATGGACCGAGAAAATCACAGTAAAATGGTTTTGGAGAAAAGCAAAGTCTTTTCGTTAGGCAAGTGCATAAAATGTCATCTATACAAACAGAAATATCATGTTTGTTTGCCACAGTTCCTCTAGCTTTCTCCCTAGAAAATACGAATGTGTAGTGCTGGTGTCTCCATGTGGAACCAATTACCGATTCCAAGCACAAAATTAAATGTTCCCCGATAAAAAACATTCAAAACAATAAAGTCCGTGGATAATATCAGGAATACAAAAACACAGAGGCTGTAGCAATATCTGGGATTGAGTTAGCCAAAACACAACCGGATATTTCCGGTTTCATCCAGTCATATCTGGACAAACTGGTGTGGAATTCGTATGCAATGGACCGAGAGAATCACAGTAGAAATGGTTTTGGAGAAAAGCAAAGTCTTTTCGTTAGGCAAGTGCAATTAGTGTTTCTGAGGTGCAAAATTAAATGTTGCCTGATAAAAACATTCAAAACAATACAGCCCATCAATAATATCCAGAAAACACAAACACACAGGCTTTCACAATGTTTCGGATTGAGTTAGCCAAAACTCAACAGTATATTTCTGTTTCATCGAATCATATCCGGACAAACTGGTGTGGAATTCGTATGCAATGGATTGAGAAAATCACAGTAAAAATGATTTTGGAGAAGAGCAAAGTCTTTTCGTTAGGCAAGTGCATAAAATGCCATCAATACAAACAGAAATATCATGTTTATTTGTCACAGTTCCTCTAGCTTTCTCCCTAGAAATACGAATGTGTAGAGCTGGTGTCTCCATGTGGAACCAATTACTGTATCCAAGCTTAAAATAAAATGTTCTCCGATAAAAAACATTCAAAACAATAAAGTCCGTGGATAATATCCAGAAAACACACACACTGAGGCTGTATTAATAGCTGGGATTGAGTTAGCCAAAACAAATCCGGATACTTTTTCACTTTCATTAAGGTCATATCCGGACAAAGTGGTGTGTAATTTCTATGCAATGCACTGAGAAAATCACAGTAAAAATGGTTTTGGAGAAAAGCAAAGTCTTTTCGTTAGGCAAGTGCATGAAATGTCATCTATACAAACAGATATATCATGTTTGTTTGCCGCAGTCCCAGTAGCTTTCTCCCTAGAAAATACGAATGTGTAGCGCTGGTGTCTCCATGTGGAACCAATTAGTGATTCCAAGCACAAAATTAAATGTTCCCTGATAAAAAACATTCAAAACAATAAAGTCCGTGGAAAATATCAGGAATACAAAAACACAGAGGCTGTAGCAATATCTGGCATTGAGTTAGCCAAAACACAACCGGATATTTCCGGTTTCATCCAGTCATATCTGGACAAACTGGTGTGGAATTTGTACGCAATGGACCGAGAAAATCACAGTAAAAATGGTTGTGGAGAAAAGCAAACTCTTTTCTTTAGGCAAGTCCATAAAATGTCATCTATACAAACAGAAATATCATGTTTGTTTGCCGAACTTCCTCTAGCTTTCTATCTAGAAAATACGAATGTGTGGAGCTGGTGTCCCCTTGATGAACCAATGAGTGTTTCAACGGTAGAAAATTAAATGTTCCCTGATAAAAAACATTCAAAACAATAAAGTCCATCGATAATATCAAGAAAACACAAACACAGAGGCTTTCACAATATTTTGGATTGAGTTAGCCAAAACACAACCGGATATTTCTTGTTTCATCCAGTCATATCCGGACAAACTGGTGTGGAATTCGTATGCAATGGACCGAGAAAATCACAGTAAAATGGTTTTGGAGAAAAGCAAAGTCTTTTCGTTAGGCAAGTGCATAAAATGTCATCTATACAAACAGAAATATCATGTTTGTTTGCCACAGTTCCTCTAGCTTTCTCCCTAGAAAATACGAATGTGTAGTGCTGGTGTCTCCATGTGGAACCAATTACCGATTCCAAGCACAAAATTAAATGTTCCCCGATAAAAAACATTCAAAACAATAAAGTCCGTGGATAATATCAGGAATACAAAAACACAGAGGCTGTAGCAATATCTGGGATTGAGTTAGCCAAAACACAACCGGATATTTCCGGTTTCATCCAGTCATATCTGGACAAACTGGTGTGGAATTCGTATGCAATGGACCGAGAGAATCACAGTAGAAATGGTTTTGGAGAAAAGCAAAGTCTTTTCGTTAGGCAAGTGCAATTAGTGTTTCTGAGGTGCAAAATTAAATGTTGCCTGATAAAAACATTCAAAACAATACAGCCCATCAATAATATCCAGAAAACACAAACACACAGGCTTTCACAATGTTTCGGATTGAGTTAGCCAAAACTCAACAGTATATTTCTGTTTCATCGAATCATATCCGGACAAACTGGTGTGGAATTCGTATGCAATGGATTGAGAAAACCACAGTAAAAATGACTTTGGAGAAGAGCAAAGTCTTTTCGTTAGGCAAGTGCATAAAATGTCATCAATACAAACAGAAATATCATGTTTATTTGTCACAGTTCCTCTAGCTTTCTCCCTAGAAATACGAATGTGTAGAGCTGGTGTCTCCATGTGGAACCAATTACTGTATCCAAGCTTAAAATAAAATGTTCTCCGATAAAAAACATTCAAAACAATAAAGTCCATTGATAATATCCAGAAAACACACACACTGAGGCTGTATTAAAAGCTGGGATTGAGTTAGCCAAAACAAATCCGGATACTTTTTCACTTTCATTAAGGTCATATCCGGACAAAGTGGTGTGTAATTTCTATGCAATGCACTGAGAAAATCACAGTAAAAATGGTTTTGGAGAAAAGCAAAGTCTTTTCGTTAGGCAAGTGCATGAAATGTCATCTATACAAACAGATATATCATGTTTGTTTGCCGCAGTCCCAGTAGCTTTCTCCCTAGAAAATACGAATGTGTAGCGCTGGTGTCTCCATGTGGAACCAATTAGTGATTCCAAGCACAAAATTAAATGTTCCCTGATAAAAACCATTCAAAACAATAAAGTCCGTGGAAAATATCAGGAATACAAAAACACAGAGGCTGTAGCAATATCTGGCATTGAGTTAGCCAAAACACAACCGGATATTTCCGGTTTCATCCAGTCATATCTGGACAAACTGGTGTGGAATTTGTATGCAATGGACCGAGAAAATCACAGTAAAAATGGTTGTGGAGAAAAGCAAACTCTTTTCTTTAGGCAAGTCCATAAAATGTCATCTATACAAACAGAAATATCATGTTTGTTTGCCGAACTTCCTCTAGCTTTCTATCTAGAAAATACGAATGTGTGGAGCTGGTGTCCCCTTGATGAACCAATGAGTGTTTCAACGGTAGAAAATTAAATGTTCCCTGATAAAAAACATTCAAAACAATAAAGTCCATCGATAATATCAAGAAAACACAAACACAGAGGCTTTCACAATATTTTGGATTGAGTTAGCCAAAACACAACCGGATATTTCTTGTTTCATCCAGTCATATCCGGACAAACTGGTGTGGAATTCGTATGCAATGGACCGAGAAAATCACAGTAAAATGGTTTTGGAGAAAAGCAAAGTCTTTTCGTTAGGCAAGTGCATAAAATGTCATCTATACAAACAGAAATATCATGTTTGTTTGCCACAGTTCCTCTAGCTTTCTCCCTAGAAAATACGAATGTGTAGTGCTGGTGTCTCCATGTGGAACCAATTACCGATTCCAAGCACAAAATTAAATGTTCCCCGATAAAAAACATTCAAAACAATAAAGTCCGTGGATAATATCAGGAATACAAAAACACAGAGGCTGTAGCAATATCTGGGATTGAGTTAGCCAAAACACAACCGGATATTTCCGGTTTCATCCAGTCATATCTGGACAAACTGGTGTGGAATTCGTATGCAATGGACCGAGAGAATCACAGTAGAAATGGTTTTGGAGAAAAGCAAAGTCTTTTCGTTAGGCAAGTGCAATTAGTGTTTCTGAGGTGCAAAATTAAATGTTGCCTGATAAAAACATTCAAAACAATACAGTCCATCAATAATATCCAGAAAACACAAACACACAGGCTTTCACAATGTTTCGGATTGAGTTAGCCAAAACTCAACAGTATATTTCTGTTTCATTAAGTCATATCCGGACAAACTGGTGTGGAATTCGTATGCAATGGATTGAGAAAACCACAGTAAAAATGACTTTGGAGAAGAGCAAAGTCTTTTCGTTAGGCAAGTGCATAAAATGTCATCAATACAAACAGAAATATCATGTTTATTTGTCACAGTTCCTCTAGCTTTCTCCCTAGAAATACGAATGTGTAGAGCTGGTGTCTCCATGTGGAACCAATTACTGTATCCAAGCTTAAAATAAAATGTTCTCCGATAAAAAACATTCAAAACAATAAAGTCCGTTGATAATATCCAGAAAACACACACACTGAGGCTGTATTAATAGCTGGGATTGAGTTAGCCAAAACAAATCCGGATAATTTTTCACTTTCATTAAGGTCATATCCGGACAAAGTGGTGTGTAATTTCTATGCAATGCACTGAGAAAATCACAGTAAAAATGGTTTTGGAGAAAAGCAAAGTCTTTTCGTTAGGCAAGTGCATGAAATGTCATCTATACAAACAGATATATCATGTTTGTTTGCCGCAGTCCCAGTAGCTTTCTCCCTAGAAAATACGAATGTGTAGCGCTGGTGTCTCCATGTGGAACCAATTAGTGATTCCAAGCACAAAATTAAATGTTCCCTGATAAAAACCATTCAAAACAATAAAGTCCGTGGAAAATATCAGGAATACAAAAACACAGAGGCTGTAGCAATATCTGGCATTGAGTTAGCCAAAACACAACCGGATATTTCCGGTTTCATCCAGTCATATCTGGACAAACTGGTGTGGAATTTGTATGCAATGGACCGAGAAAATCACAGTAAAAAAGGTTGTGGAGAAAAGCAAACTCTTTTCTTTAGGCAAGTCCATAAAATGTCATCTATACAAACAGAAATATCATGTTTGTTTGCCGAACTTCCTCTAGCTTTCTATCTAGAAAATACGAATGTGTGGAGCTGGTGTCCCCTTGATGAACCAATGAGTGTTTCAACGGTAGAAAATTAAATGTTCCCTGATAAAAAACATTCAAAACAATAAAGTCCATCGATAATATCAAGAAAACACAAACACAGAGGCTTTCACAATATTTTGGATTGAGTTAGCCAAAACACAACCGGATATTTCTTGTTTCATTCAGTCATATCCGGACAAACTGGTGTGGAATTCGTATGCAATGGACCGAGAAAATCACAGTAAAATGGTTTTGGAGAAAAGCAAAGTCTTTTCGTTAGGCAAGTGCATAAAATGTCATCAATACAAACAGAAATATCATGTTTGTTTGCCACAGTTCCTCTAGCTTTCTCCCTAGAAAATACGAATGTGTAGTGCTGGTGTCTCCATGTGGAACCAATTACCGATTCCAAGCACAAAATTAAATGTTCCCCGATAAAAAACATTCAAAACAATAAAGTCCGTGGATAATATCAGGAATACAAAAACACAGAGGCTGTAGCAATATCTGGGATTGAGTTAGCCAAAACACAACCGGATATTTCCGGTTTCATCCAGTCATATCTGGACAAACTGGTGTGGAATTCGTATGCAATGGACCGAGAGAATCACAGTAGAAATGGTTTTGGAGAAAAGCAAAGTCTTTTCGTTAGGCAAGTGCAATTAATGTTTCTGAGGTGCAAAATTAAATGTTGCCTGATAAAAACATTCAAAACAATACAGTCCATCAATAATATCCAGAAAACACAAACACACAGGCTTTCACAATGTTTCGGATTGAGTTAGCCAAAACTCAACAGTATATTTCTGTTTCATTAAGTCATATCCGGACAAACTGGTGTGGAATTCGTATGCAATGGATTGAGAAAACCACAGTAAAAATGACTTTGGAGAAGAGCAAAGTCTTTTCGTTAGGCAAGTGCATAAAATGTCATCAATACAAACAGAAATATCATGTTTCTTTGTCACAGTTCCTCTAGCTTTCTCCCTAGAAATACGAATGTGTAGAGCTGGTGTCTCCATGTGGAACCAATTACTGTATCCAAGCTTAAAATAAAATGTTCTCCGATAAAAAACATTCAAAACAATAAAGTCCGTTGATAATATCCAGAAAACACACACACTGAGGCTGTATTAATAGCTGGGATTGAGTTAGCCAAAACAAATCCGGATACTTTTTCACTTTCATTAAGGTCATATCCGGACAAAGTGGTGTGTAATTTCTATGCAATGCACTGAGAAAATCACAGTAAAAATGGTTTTGGAGAAAAGCAAAGTCTTTTCGTTAGGCAAGTGCATGAAATGTCATCTATACAAACAGATATATCATGTTTGTTTGCCGCAGTCCCAGTAGCTTTCTCCCTAGAAAATACGAATGTGTAGCGCTGGTGTCTCCATGTGGAACCAATTAGTGATTCCAAGCACAAAATTAAATGTTCCCTGATAAAAACCATTCAAAACAATAAAGTCCGTGGAAAATATCAGGAATACAAAAACACAGAGGCTGTAGCAATATCTGGGATTGAGTTAGCCAAAACACAACCGGATATTTCCGGTTTCATCCAGTCATATCTGGACAAACTGGTGTGGAATTTGTATGCAATGGACCGAGAAAATCACAGTAAAAATGGTTGTGGAGAAAAGCAAACTCTTTTCTTTAGGCAAGTCCATAAAATGTCATCTATACAAACAGAAATATCATGTTTGTTTGCCGAACTTCCTCTAGCTTTCTATCTAGAAAATACGAATGTGTGGAGCTGGTGTCCCCTTGATGAACCAATGAGTGTTTCAACGGTAGAAAATTAAATGTTCCCTGATAAAAAACATTCAAAACAATAAAGTCCATCGATAATATCAAGAAAACACAAACACAGAGGCTTTCACAATATTTTGGATTGAGTTAGCCAAAACACAACCGGATATTTCTTGTTTCATCCAGTCATATCCGGACAAACTGGTGTGGAATTCGTATGCAATGGACCGAGAAAATCACAGTAAAATGGTTTTGGAGAAAAGCAAAGTCTTTTCGTTAGGCAAGTGCATAAAATGTCATCTATACAAACAGAAATATCATGTTTGTTTGCCACAGTTCCTCTAGCTTTCTCCCTAGAAAATACGAATGTGTAGTGCTGGTGTCTCCATGTGGAACCAATTACCGATTCCAAGCACAAAATTAAATGTTCCCCGATAAAAAACATTCAAAACAATAAAGTCCGTGGATAATATCAGGAATACAAAAACACAGAGGCTGTAGCAATATCTGGGATTGAGTTAGCCAAAACACAACCGGATATTTCCGGTTTCATCCAGTCATATCTGGACAAACTGGTGTGGAATTCGTATGCAATGGACCGAGAGAATCACAGTAGAAATGGTTTTGGAGAAAAGCAAAGTCTTTTCGTTAGGCAAGTGCAATTAGTGTTTCTGAGGTGCAAAATTAAATGTTGCCTGATAAAAACATTCAAAACAATACAGTCCATCAATAATATCCAGAAAACACAAACACACAGGCTTTCACAATGTTTCGGATTGAGTTAGCCAAAACTCAACAGTATATTTCTGTTTCATTAAGTCATATCCGGACAAACTGGTGTGGAATTCGTATGCAATGGATTGAGAAAACCACAGTAAAAATGACTTTGGAGAAGAGCAAAGTCTTTTCGTTAGGCAAGTGCATAAAATGTCATCAATACAAACAGAAATATCATGTTTCTTTGTCACAGTTCCTCTAGCTTTCTCCCTAGAAATACGAATGTGTAGAGCTGGTGTCTCCATGTGGAACCAATTACTGTATCCAAGCTTAAAATAAAATGTTCTCCGATAAAAAACATTCAAAACAATAAAGTCCGTTGATAATATCCAGAAAACACACACACTGAGGCTGTATTAATAGCTGGGATTGAGTTAGCCAAAACAAATCCGGATACTTTTTCACTTTCATTAAGGTCATATCCGGACAAAGTGGTGTGTAATTTCTATGCAATGCACTGAGAAAATCACAGTAAAAATGGTTTTGGAGAAAAGCAAAGTCTTTTCGTTAGGCAAGTGCATGAAATGTCATCTATACAAACAGATATATCATGTTTGTTTGCCGCAGTCCCAGTAGCTTTCTCCCTAGAAAATACGAATGTGTAGCGCTGGTGTCTCCATGTGGAACCAATTAGTGATTCCAAGCACAAAATTAAATGTTCCCTGATAAAAACCATTCAAAACAATAAAGTCCGTGGAAAATATCAGGAATACAAAAACACAGAGGCTGTAGCAATATCTGGCATTGAGTTAGCCAAAACACAACCGGATATTTCCGGTTTCATCCAGTCATATCTGGACAAACTGGTGTGGAATTTGTACGCAATGGACCGAGAAAATCACAGTAAAAATGGTTGTGGAGAAAAGCAAACTCTTTTCTTTAGGCAAGTCCATAAAATGTCATCTATACAAACAGAAATATCATGTTTGTTTGCCGAACTTCCTCTAGCTTTCTATCTAGAAAATACGAATGTGTGGAGCTGGTGTCCCCTTGATGAACCAATGAGTGTTTCAACGGTAGAAAATTAAATGTTCCCTGATAAAAAACATTCAAAACAATAAAGTCCATCGATAATATCAAGAAAACACAAACACAGAGGCTTTCACAATATTTTGGATTGAGTTAGCCAAAACACAACCGGATATTTCTTGTTTCATCCAGTCATATCCGGACAAACTGGTGTGGAATTCGTATGCAATGGACCGAGAAAATCACAGTAAAATGGTTTTGGAGAAAAGCAAAGTCTTTTCGTTAGGCAAGTGCATAAAATGTCATCTATACAAACAGAAATATCATGTTTGTTTGCCACAGTTCCTCTAGCTTTCTCCCTAGAAAATACGAATGTGTAGTGCTGGTGTCTCCATGTGGAACCAATTACCGATTCCAAGCACAAAATTAAATGTTCCCCGATAAAAAACATTCAAAACAATAAAGTCCGTGGATAATATCAGGAATACAAAAACACAGAGGCTGTAGCAATATCTGGGATTGAGTTAGCCAAAACACAACCGGATATTTCCGGTTTCATCCAGTCATATCTGGACAAACTGGTGTGGAATTCGTATGCAATGGACCGAGAGAATCACAGTAGAAATGGTTTTGGAGAAAAGCAAAGTCTTTTCGTTAGGCAAGTGCAATTAGTGTTTCTGAGGTGCAAAATTAAATGTTGCCTGATAAAAACATTCAAAACAATACAGTCCATCAATAATATCCAGAAAACACAAACACACAGGCTTTCACAATGTTTCGGATTGAGTTAGCCAAAACTCAACAGTATATTTCTGTTTCATCGAATCATATCCGGACAAACTGGTGTGGAATTCGTATGCAATGGATTGAGAAAACCACAGTAAAAATGACTTTGGAGAAGAGCAAAGTCTTTTCGTTAGGCAAGTGCATAAAATGTCATCAATACAAACAGAAATATCATGTTTCTTTGTCACAGTTCCTCTAGCTTTCTCCCTAGAAATACGAATGTGTAGAGCTGGTGTCTCCATGTGGAACCAATTACTGTATCCAAGCTTAAAATAAAATGTTCTCCGATAAAAAACATTCAAAACAATAAAGTCCGTTGATAATATCCAGAAAACACACACACTGAGGCTGTATTAATAGCTGGGATTGAGTTAGCCAAAACAAATCCGGATACTTTTTCACTTTCATTAAGGTCATATCCGGACAAAGTGGTGTGTAATTTCTATGCAATGCACTGAGAAAATCACAGTAAAAATGGTTTTGGAGAAAAGCAAAGTCTTTTCGTTAGGCAAGTGCATGAAATGTCATCTATACAAACAGATATATCATGTTTGTTTGCCGCAGTCCCAGTAGCTTTCTCCCTAGAAAATACGAATGTGTAGCGCTGGTGTCTCCATGTGGAACCAATTAGTGATTCCAAGCACAAAATTAAATGTTCCCTGATAAAAAACATTCAAAACAATAAAGTCCGTGGAAAATATCAGGAATACAAAAACACAGAGGCTGTAGCAATATCTGGCATTGAGTTAGCCAAAACACAACTGGATATTTCCGGTTTCATCCAGTCATATCTGGACAAACTGGTGTGGAATTTGTATGCAATGGACCGAGAAAATCACAGTAAAAATGGTTGTGGAGAAAAGCAAACTCTTTTCTTTAGGCAAGTCCATAAAATGTCATCTATACAAACAGAAATATCATGTTTGTTTGCCGAACTTCCTCTAGCTTTCTATCTAGAAAATACGAATGTGTGGAGCTGGTGTCCCCTTGATGAACCAATGAGTGTTTCAACGGTAGAAAATTAAATGTTCCCTGATAAAAAACATTCAAAACAATAAAGTCCATCGATAATATCAAGAAAACACAAACACAGAGGCTTTCACAATATTTTGGATTGAGTTAGCCAAAACACAACCGGATATTTCTTGTTTCATCCAGTCATATTCGGACAAACTGGTGTGGAATTCGTATGCAATGGACCGAGAAAATCACAGTAAAATGGTTTTGGAGAAAAGCAAAGTCTTTTCGTTAGGCAAGTGCATAAAATGTCATCTATACAAACAGAAATATCATGTTTGTTTGCCACAGTTCCTCTAGCTTTCTCCCTAGAAAATACGAATGTGTAGTGCTGGTGTCTCCATGTGGAACCAATTACCGATTCCAAGCACAAAATTAAATGTTCCCCGATAAAAAACATTCAAAACAATAAAGTCCGTGGATAATATCAGGAATACAAAAACACAGAGGCTGTAGCAATATCTGGGATTGAGTTAGCCAAAACACAACCGGATATTTCCGGTTTCATCCAGTCATATCTGGACAAACTGGTGTGGAATTCGTATGCAATGGACCGAGAGAATCACAGTAGAAATGGTTTTGGAGAAAAGCAAAGTCTTTTCGTTAGGCAAGTGCAATTAGTGTTTCTGAGGTGCAAAATTAAATGTTGCCTGATAAAAACATTCAAAACAATACAGTCCATCAATAATATCCAGAAAACACAAACACACAGGCTTTCACAATGTTTCGGATTGAGTTAGCCAAAACTCAACAGTATATTTCTGTTTCATTAAGTCATATCCGGACAAACTGGTGTGGAATTCGTATGCAATGGATTGAGAAAACCACAGTAAAAATGACTTTGGAGAAGAGCAAAGTCTTTTCGTTAGGCAAGTGCATAAAATGTCATCAATACAAACAGAAATATCATGTTTCTTTGTCACAGTTCCTCTAGCTTTCTCCCTAGAAATACGAATGTGTAGAGCTGGTGTCTCCATGTGGAACCAATTACTGTATCCAAGCTTAAAATAAAATGTTCTCCGATAAAAAACATTCAAAACAATAAAGTCCGTTGATAATATCCAGAAAACACACACACTGAGGCTGTATTAATAGCTGGGATTGAGTTAGCCAAAACAAATCCGGATACTTTTTCACTTTCATTAAGGTCATATCCGGACAAAGTGGTGTGTAATTTCTATGCAATGCACTGAGAAAATCACAGTAAAAATGGTTTTGGAGAAAAGCAAAGTCTTTTCGTTAGGCAAGTGCATGAAATGTCATCTATACAAACAGATATATCATGTTTGTTTGCCGCAGTCCCAGTAGCTTTCTCCCTAGAAAATACGAATGTGTAGCGCTGGTGTCTCCATGTGGAACCAATTAGTGATTCCAAGCACAAAATTAAATGTTCCCTGATAAAAAACATTCAAAACAATAAAGTCCGTGGAAAATATCAGGAATACAAAAACACAGAGGCTGTAGCAATATCTGGCATTGAGTTAGCCAAAACACAACCGGATATTTCCGGTTTCATCCAGTCATATCTGGACAAACTGGTGTGGAATTTGTATGCAATGGACCGAGAAAATCACAGTAAAAATGGTTGTGGAGAAAAGCAAACTCTTTTCTTTAGGCAAGTCCATAAAATGTCATCTATACAAACAGAAATATCATGTTTGTTTGCCGAACTTCCTCTAGCTTTCTATCTAGAAAATACGAATGTGTGGAGCTGGTGTCCCCTTGATGAACCAATGAGTGTTTCAACGGTAGAAAATTAAATGTTCCCTGATAAAAAACATTCAAAACAATAAAGTCCATCGATAATATCAAGAAAACACAAACACAGAGGCTTTCACAATATTTTGGATTGAGTTAGCCAAAACACAACCGGATATTTCTTGTTTCATTCAGTCATATCCGGACAAACTGGTGTGGAATTCGTATGCAATGGACCGAGAAAATCACAGTAAAATGGTTTTGGAGAAAAGCAAAGTCTTTTCGTTAGGCAAGTGCATAAAATGTCATCTATACAAACAGAAATATCATGTTTGTTTGCCACAGTTCCTCTAGCTTTCTCCCTAGAAAATACGAATGTGTAGTGCTGGTGTCTCCATGTGGAACCAATTACCGATTCCAAGCACAAAATTAAATGTTCCCCGATAAAAAACATTCAAAACAATAAAGTCCGTGGATAATATCAGGAATACAAAAACACAGAGGCTGTAGCAATATCTGGCATTGAGTTAGCCAAAACACAACCGGATATTTCCGGTTTCATCCAGTCATATCTGGACAAACTGGTGTGGAATTCGTATGCAATGGACCGAGAGAATCACAGTAGAAATGGTTTTGGAGAAAAGCAAAGTCTTTTCGTTAGGCAAGTGCAATTAGTGTTTCTGAGGTGCAAAATTAAATGTTGCCTGATAAAAACATTCAAAACAATACAGTCCATCAATAATATCCAGAAAACACAAACACACAGGCTTTCACAATGTTTCGGATTGAGTTAGCCAAAACTCAACAGTATATTTCTGTTTCATCGAATCATATCCGGACAAACTGGTGTGGAATTCGTATGCAATGGATTGAGAAAACCACAGTAAAAATGACTTTGGAGAAGAGCAAAGTCTTTTCGTTAGGCAAGTGCATAAAATGTCATCAATACAAACAGAAATATCATGTTTATTTGTCACAGTTCCTCTAGCTTTCTCCCTAGAAATACGAATGTGTAGAGCTGGTGTCTCCATGTGGAACCAATTACTGTATCCAAGCTTAAAATAAAATGTTCTCCGATAAAAAACATTCAAAACAATAAAGTCTGTTGATAATATCCAGAAAACACACACACTGAGGCTGTATTAATAGCTGGGATTGAGTTAGCCAAAACAAATCCGGATACTTTTTCACTTTCATTAAGGTCATATCCGGACAAAGTGGTGTGTAATTTCTATGCAATGCACTGAGAAAATCACAGTAAAAATGGTTTTGGAGAAAAGCAAAGTCTTTTCGTTAGGCAAGTGCATGAAATGTCATCTATACAAACAGATATATCATGTTTGTTTGCCGCAGTCCCAGTAGCTTTCTCCCTAGAAAATATGAATGTGTAGCGCTGGTGTCTCCATGTGGAACCAATTAGTGATTCCAAGCACAAAATTAAATGTTCCCTGATAAAAACCATTCAAAACAATAAAGTCCGTGGAAAATATCAGGAATACAAAAACACAGAGGCTGTAGCAATATCTGGCATTGAGTTAGCCAAAACACAACCGGATATTTCCGGTTTCATCCAGTCATATCTGGACAAACTGGTGTGGAATTTGTACGCAATGGACCGAGAAAATCACAGTAAAAATGGTTGTGGAGAAAAGCAAACTCTTTTCTTTAGGCAAGTCCATAAAATGTCATCTATACAAACAGAAATATCATGTTTGTTTGCCGAACTTCCTCTAGCTTTCTATCTAGAAAATACGAATGTGTGGAGCTGGTGTCCCCTTGATGAACCAATGAGTGTTTCAACGGTAGAAAATTAAATGTTCCCTGATAAAAAACATTCAAAACAATAAAGTCCATCGATAATATCAAGAAAACACAAACACAGAGGCTTTCACAATATTTTGGATTGAGTTAGCCAAAACACAACCGGATATTTCTTGTTTCATCCAGTCATATCCGGACAAACTGGTGTGGAATTCGTATGCAATGGACCGAGAAAATCACAGTAAAATGGTTTTGGAGAAAAGCAAAGTCTTTTCGTTAGGCAAGTGCATAAAATGTCATCTATACAAACAGAAATATCATGTTTGTTTGCCACAGTTCCTCTAGCTTTCTCCCTAGAAAATACGAATGTGTAGTGCTGGTGTCTCCATGTGGAACCAATTACCGATTCCAAGCACAAAATTAAATGTTCCCCGATAAAAAACATTCAAAACAATAAAGTCCGTGGATAATATCAGGAATACAAAAACACAGAGGCTGTAGCAATATCTGGCATTGAGTTAGCCAAAACACAACCGGATATTTCCGGTTTCATCCAGTCATATCTGGACAAACTGGTGTGGAATTCGTATGCAATGGACCGAGAGAATCACAGTAGAAATGGTTTTGGAGAAAAGCAAAGTCTTTTCGTTAGGCAAGTGCAATTAGTGTTTCTGAGGTGCAAAATTAAATGTTGCCTGATAAAAACATTCAAAACAATACAGTCCATCAATAATATCCAGAAAACACAAACACACAGGCTTTCACAATGTTTCGGATTGAGTTAGCCAAAACTCAACAGTATATTTCTGTTTCATCGAATCATATCCGGACAAACTGGTGTGGAATTCGTATGCAATGGATTGAGAAAACCACAGTAAAAATGACTTTGGAGAAGAGCAAAGTCTTTTCGTTAGGCAAGTGCATAAAATGTCATCAATACAAACAGAAATATCATGTTTATTTGTCACAGTTCCTCTAGCTTTCTCCCTAGAAATACGAATGTGTAGAGCTGGTGTCTCCATGTGGAACCAATTACTGTATCCAAGCTTAAAATAAAATGTTCTCCGATAAAAAACATTCAAAACAATAAAGTCCGTGGATAATATCCAGAAAACACACACACTGAGGCTGTATTAATAGCTGGGATTGAGTTAGCCAAAACAAATCCGGATACTTTTTCACTTTCATTAAGGTCATATCCGGACAAAGTGGTGTGTAATTTCTATGCAATGCACTGAGAAAATCACAGTAAAAATGGTTTTGGAGAAAAGCAAAGTCTTTTCGTTAGGCAAGTGCATGAAATGTCATCTATACAAACAGATATATCATGTTTGTTTGCCGCAGTCCCAGTAGCTTTCTCCCTAGAAAATATGAATGTGTAGCGCTGGTGTCTCCATGTGGAACCAATTAGTGATTCCAAGCACAAAATTAAATGTTCCCTGATAAAAACCATTCAAAACAATAAAGTCCGTGGAAAATATCAGGAATACAAAAACACAGAGGCTGTAGCAATATCTGGCATTGAGTTAGCCAAAACACAACCGGATATTTCCGGTTTCATCCAGTCATATCTGGACAAACTGGTGTGGAATTTGTACGCAATGGACCGAGAAAATCACAGTAAAAATGGTTGTGGAGAAAAGCAAACTCTTTTCTTTAGGCAAGTCCATAAAATGTCATCTATACAAACAGAAATATCATGTTTGTTTGCCGAACTTCCTCTAGCTTTCTATCTAGAAAATACGAATGTGTGGAGCTGGTGTCCCCTTGATGAACCAATGAGTGTTTCAACGGTAGAAAATTAAATGTTCCCTGATAAAAAACATTCAAAACAATAAAGTCCATCGATAATATCAAGAAAACACAAACACAGAGGCTTTCACAATATTTTGGATTGAGTTAGCCAAAACACAACCGGATATTTCTTGTTTCATCCAGTCATATCCGGACAAACTGGTGTGGAATTCGTATGCAATGGACCGAGAAAATCACAGTAAAATGGTTTTGGAGAAAAGCAAAGTCTTTTCGTTAGGCAAGTGCATAAAATGTCATCTATACAAACAGAAATATCATGTTTGTTTGCCACAGTTCCTCTAGCTTTCTCCCTAGAAAATACGAATGTGTAGTGCTGGTGTCTCCATGTGGAACCAATTACCGATTCCAAGCACAAAATTAAATGTTCCCCGATAAAAAACATTCAAAACAATAAAGTCCGTGGATAATATCAGGAATACAAAAACACAGAGGCTGTAGCAATATCTGGCATTGAGTTAGCCAAAACACAACCGGATATTTCCGGTTTCATCCAGTCATATCTGGACAAACTGGTGTGGAATTCGTATGCAATGGACCGAGAGAATCACAGTAGAAATGGTTTTGGAGAAAAGCAAAGTCTTTTCGTTAGGCAAGTGCAATTAGTGTTTCTGAGGTGCAAAATTAAATGTTGCCTGATAAAAACATTCAAAACAATACAGTCCATCAATAATATCCAGAAAACACAAACACACAGGCTTTCACAATGTTTCGGATTGAGTTAGCCAAAACTCAACAGTATATTTCTGTTTCATCGAATCATATCCGGACAAACTGGTGTGGAATTCGTATGCAATGGATTGAGAAAACCACAGTAAAAATGACTTTGGAGAAGAGCAAAGTCTTTTCGTTAGGCAAGTGCATAAAATGTCATCAATACAAACAGAAATATCATGTTTATTTGTCACAGTTCCTCTAGCTTTCTCCCTAGAAATACGAATGTGTAGAGCTGGTGTCTCCATGTGGAACCAATTACTGTATCCAAGCTTAAAATAAAATGTTCTCCGATAAAAAACATTCAAAACAATAAAGTCTGTTGATAATATCCAGAAAACACACACACTGAGGCTGTATTAATAGCTGGGATTGAGTTAGCCAAAACAAATCCGGATACTTTTTCACTTTCATTAAGGTCATATCCGGACAAAGTGGTGTGTAATTTCTATGCAATGCACTGAGAAAATCACAGTAAAAATGGTTTTGGAGAAAAGCAAAGTCTTTTCGTTAGGCAAGTGCATGAAATGTCATCTATACAAACAGATATATCATGTTTGTTTGCCGCAGTCCCAGTAGCTTTCTCCCTAGAAAATATGAATGTGTAGCGCTGGTGTCTCCATGTGGAACCAATTAGTGATTCCAAGCACAAAATTAAATGTTCCCTGATAAAAACCATTCAAAACAATAAAGTCCGTGGAAAATATCAGGAATACAAAAACACAGAGGCTGTAGCAATATCTGGCATTGAGTTAGCCAAAACACAACCGGATATTTCCGGTTTCATCCAGTCATATCTGGACAAACTGGTGTGGAATTTGTACGCAATGGACCGAGAAAATCACAGTAAAAATGGTTGTGGAGAAAAGCAAACTCTTTTCTTTAGGCAAGTCCATAAAATGTCATCTATACAAACAGAAATATCATGTTTGTTTGCCGAACTTCCTCTAGCTTTCTATCTAGAAAATACGAATGTGTGGAGCTGGTGTCCCCTTGATGAACCAATGAGTGTTTCAACGGTAGAAAATTAAATGTTCCCTGATAAAAAACATTCAAAACAATAAAGTCCATCGATAATATCAAGAAAACACAAACACAGAGGCTTTCACAATATTTTGGATTGAGTTAGCCAAAACACAACCGGATATTTCTTGTTTCATCCAGTCATATCCGGACAAACTGGTGTGGAATTCGTATGCAATGGACCGAGAAAATCACAGTAAAATGGTTTTGGAGAAAAGCAAAGTCTTTTCGTTAGGCAAGTGCATAAAATGTCATCTATACAAACAGAAATATCATGTTTGTTTGCCACAGTTCCTCTAGCTTTCTCCCTAGAAAATACGAATGTGTAGTGCTGGTGTCTCCATGTGGAACCAATTACCGATTCCAAGCACAAAATTAAATGTTCCCCGATAAAAAACATTCAAAACAATAAAGTCCGTGGATAATATCAGGAATACAAAAACACAGAGGCTGTAGCAATATCTGGCATTGAGTTAGCCAAAACACAACCGGATATTTCCGGTTTCATCCAGTCATATCTGGACAAACTGGTGTGGAATTCGTATGCAATGGACCGAGAGAATCACAGTAGAAATGGTTTTGGAGAAAAGCAAAGTCTTTTCGTTAGGCAAGTGCAATTAGTGTTTCTGAGGTGCAAAATTAAATGTTGCCTGATAAAAACATTCAAAACAATACAGTCCATCAATAATATCCAGAAAACACAAACACACAGGCTTTCACAATGTTTCGGATTGAGTTAGCCAAAACTCAACAGTATATTTCTGTTTCATCGAATCATATCCGGACAAACTGGTGTGGAATTCGTATGCAATGGATTGAGAAAACCACAGTAAAAATGACTTTGGAGAAGAGCAAAGTCTTTTCGTTAGGCAAGTGCATAAAATGTCATCAATACAAACAGAAATATCATGTTTATTTGTCACAGTTCCTCTAGCTTTCTCCCTAGAAATACGAATGTGTAGAGCTGGTGTCTCCATGTGGAACCAATTACTGTATCCAAGCTTAAAATAAAATGTTCTCCGATAAAAAACATTCAAAACAATAAAGTCCGTGGATAATATCCAGAAAACACACACACTGAGGCTGTATTAATAGCTGGGATTGAGTTAGCCAAAACAAATCCGGATACTTTTTCACTTTCATTAAGGTCATATCCGGACAAAGTGGTGTGTAATTTCTATGCAATGCACTGAGAAAATCACAGTAAAAATGGTTTTGGAGAAAAGCAAAGTCTTTTCGTTAGGCAAGTGCATGAAATGTCATCTATACAAACAGATATATCATGTTTGTTTGCCGCAGTCCCAGTAGCTTTCTCCCTAGAAAATACGAATGTGTAGCGCTGGTGTCTCCATGTGGAACCAATTAGTGATTCCAAGCACAAAATTAAATGTTCCCTGATAAAAACCATTCAAAACAATAAAGTCCGTGGAAAATATCAGGAATACAAAAACACAGAGGCTGTAGCAATATCTGGCATTGAGTTAGCCAAAACACAACCGGATATTTCCGGTTTCATCCAGTCATATCTGGACAAACTGGTGTGGAATTTGTATGCAATGGACCGAGAAAATCACAGTAAAAATGGTTGTGGAGAAAAGCAAACTCTTTTCTTTAGGCAAGTCCATAAAATGTCATCTATACAAACAGAAATATCATGTTTGTTTGCCGAACTTCCTCTAGCTTTCTATCTAGAAAATACGAATGTGTGGAGCTGGTGTCCCCTTGATGAACCAATGAGTGTTTCAACGGTAGAAAATTAAATGTTCCCTGATAAAAAACATTCAAAACAATAAAGTCCATCGATAATATCAAGAAAACACAAACACAGAGGCTTTCACAATATTTTGGATTGAGTTAGCCAAAACACAACCGGATATTTCTTGTTTCATCCAGTCATATCCGGACAAACTGGTGTGGAATTCGTATGCAATGGACCGAGAAAATCACAGTAAAATGGTTTTGGAGAAAAGCAAAGTCTTTTCGTTAGGCAAGTGCATAAAATGTCATCTATACAAACAGAAATATCATGTTTGTTTGCCACAGTTCCTCTAGCTTTCTCCCTAGAAAATACGAATGTGTAGTGCTGGTGTCTCCATGTGGAACCAATTACCGATTCCAAGCACAAAATTAAAAGTTCCCCGATAAAAAACATTCAAAACAATAAAGTCCGTGGATAATATCAGGAATACAAAAACACAGAGGCTGTAGCAATATCTGGGATTGAGTTAGCCAAAACACAACCGGATATTTCCGGTTTCATCCAGTCATATCTGGACAAACTGGTGTGGAATTCGTATGCAATGGACCGAGAGAATCACAGTAGAAATGGTTTTGGAGAAAAGCAAAGTCTTTTCGTTAGGCAAGTGCAATTAGTGTTTCTGAGGTGCAAAATTAAATGTTGCCTGATAAAAACATTCAAAACAATACAGTCCATCAATAATATCCAGAAAACACAAACACACAGGCTTTCACAATGTTTCGGATTGAGTTAGCCAAAACTCAACAGTATATTTCTGTTTCATTAAGACATATCCGGACAAACTGGTGTGGAATTCGTATGCAATGGATTGAGAAAACCACAGTAAAAATGACTTTGGAGAAGAGCAAAGTCTTTTCGTTAGGCAAGTGCATAAAATGTCATCAATACAAACAGAAATATCATGTTTATTTGTCACAGTTCCTCTAGCTTTCTCCCTAGAAATACGAATGTGTAGAGCTGGTGTCTCCATGTGGAACCAATTACTGTATCCAAGCTTAAAATAAAATGTTCTCCGATAAAAAACATTCAAAACAATAAAGTCCGTTGATAATATCCAGAAAACACACACACTGAGGCTGTATTAATAGCTGGGATTGAGTTAGCCAAAACAAATCCGGATACTTTTTCACTTTCATTAAGGTCATATCCGGACAAAGTGGTGTGTAATTTCTATGCAATGCACTGAGAAAATCACAGTAAAAATGGTTTTGGAGAAAAGCAAAGTCTTTTCGTTAGGCAAGTGCATGAAATGTCATCTATACAAACAGATATATCATGTTTGTTTGCCGCAGTCCCAGTAGCTTTCTCCCTAGAAAATACGAATGTGTAGCGCTGGTGTCTCCATGTGGAACCAATTAGTGATTCCAAGCACAAAATTAAATGTTCCCTGATAAAAAACATTCAAAACAATAAAGTCCGTGGAAAATATCAGGAATACAAAAACACAGAGGCTGTAGCAATATCTGGCATTGAGTTAGCCAAAACACAACCGGATATTTCCGGTTTCATCCAGTCATATCTGGACAAACTGGTGTGGAATTTGTATGCAATGGACCGAGAAAATCACAGTAAAAATGGTTGTGGAGAAAAGCAAACTCTTTTCTTTAGGCAAGTCCATAAAATGTCATCTATACAAACAGAAATATCATGTTTGTTTGCCGAACTTCCTCTAGCTTTCTATCTAGAAAATACGAATGTGTGGAGCTGGTGTCCCCTTGATGAACCAATGAGTGTTTCAACGGTAGAAAATTAAATGTTCCCTGATAAAAAACATTCAAAACAATAAAGTCCATCGATAATATCAAGAAAACACAAACACAGAGGCTTTCACAATATTTTGGATTGAGTTAGCCAAAACACAACCGGATATTTCTTGTTTCATTCAGTCATATCCGGACAAACTGGTGTGGAATTCGTATGCAATGGACCGAGAAAATCACAGTAAAATGGTTTTGGAGAAAAGCAAAGTCTTTTCGTTAGGCAAGTGCATAAAATGTCATCTATACAAACAGAAATATCATGTTTGTTTGCCACAGTTCCTCTAGCTTTCTCCCTAGAAAATACGAATGTGTAGTGCTGGTGTCTCCATGTGGAACCAATTACCGATTCCAAGCACAAAATTTAATGTTCCCCGATAAAAAACATTCAAAACAATAAAGTCCGTGGATAATATCAGGAATACAAAAACACAGAGGCTGTAGCAATATCTGGCATTGAGTTACCCAAAACACAACCGGATATTTCCGGTTTCATCCAGTCATATCTGGACAAACTGGTGTGGAATTCGTATGCAATGGACCGAGAGAATCACAGTAGAAATGGTTTTGGAGAAAAGCAAAGTCTTTTCGTTAGGCAAGTGCAATTAGTGTTTCTGAGGTGCAAAATTAAATGTTGCCTGATAAAAACATTCAAAACAATACAGTCCATCAATAATATCCAGAAAACCCAAACACACAGGCTTTCACAATGTTTCGGATTGAGTTAGCCAAAACTCAACAGTATATTTCTGTTTCATTAAGTCATATCCGGACAAACTGGTGTGGAATTCGTATGCAATGGATTGAGAAAACCACAGTAAAAATGACTTTGGAGAAGAGCAAAGTCTTTTCGTTAGGCAAGTGCATAAAATGTCATCAATACAAACAGAAATATCATGTTTATTTGTCACAGTTCCTCTAGCTTTCTCCCTAGAAATACGAATGTGTAGAGCTGGTGTCTCCATGTGGAACCAATTACTGTATCCAAGCTTAAAATAAAATGTTCTCCGATAAAAAACATTCAAAACAATAAAGTCCGTGGATAATATCCAGAAAACACACACACTGAGGCTGTATTAATAGCTGGGATTGAGTTAGCCAAAACAAATCCGGATACTTTTTCACTTTCATTAAGGTCATATCCGGACAAAGTGGTGTGTAATTTCTATGCAATGCACTGAGAAAATCACAGTAAAAATGGTTTTGGAGAAAAGCAAAGTCTTTTCGTTAGGCAAGTGCATGAAATGTCATCTATACAAACAGATATATCATGTTTGTTTGCCGCAGTCCCAGTAGCTTTCTCCCTAGAAAATACGAATGTGTAGCGCTGGTGTCTCCATGTGGAACCAATTAGTGATTCCAAGCACAAAATTAAATGTTCCCTGATAAAAAACATTCAAAACAATAAAGTCCGTGGAAAATATCAGGAATACAAAAACACAGAGGCTGTAGCAATATCTGGCATTGAGTTAGCCAAAACACAACCGGATATTTCCGGTTTCATCCAGTCATATCTGGACAAACTGGTGTGGAATTTGTATGCAATGGACCGAGAAAATCACAGTAAAAATGGTTGTGGAGAAAAGCAAACTCTTTTCTTTAGGCAAGTCCATAAAATGTCATCTATACAAACAGAAATATCATGTTTGTTTGCCGAACTTCCTCTAGCTTTCTATCTAGAAAATACGAATGTGTGGAGCTGGTGTCCCCTTGATGAACCAATGAGTGTTTCAACGGTAGAAAATTAAATGTTCCCTGATAAAAAACATTCAAAACAATAAAGTCCATCGATAATATCAAGAAAACACAAACACAGAGGCTTTCACAATATTTTGGATTGAGTTAGCCAAAACACAACCGGATATTTCTTGTTTCATCCAGTCATATCCGGACAAACTGGTGTGGAATTCGTATGCAATGGACCGAGAAAATCACAGTAAAATGGTTTTGGAGAAAAGCAAAGTCTTTTCGTTAGGCAAGTGCATAAAATGTCATCTATACAAACAGAAATATCATGTTTGTTTGCCACAGTTCCTCTAGCTTTCTCCCTAGAAAATACGAATGTGTAGTGCTGGTGTCTCCATGTGGAACCAATTACCGATTCCAAGCACAAAATTAAATGTTCCCCGATAAAAAACATTCAAAACAATAAAGTCCGTGGATAATATCAGGAATACAAAAACACAGAGGCTGTAGCAATATCTGGGATTGAGTTAGCCAAAACACAACCGGATATTTCCGGTTTCATCCAGTCATATCTGGACAAACTGGTGTGGAATTCGTATGCAATGGACCGAGAGAATCACAGTAGAAATGGTTTTGGAGAAAAGCAAAGTCTTTTCGTTAGGCAAGTGCAATTAGTGTTTCTGAGGTGCAAAATTAAATGTTGCCTGATAAAAACATTCAAAACAATACAGTCCATCAATAATATCCAGAAAACACAAACACACAGGCTTTCACAATGTTTCGGATTGAGTTAGCCAAAACTCAACAGTATATTTCTGTTTCATTAAGTCATATCCGGACAAACTGGTGTGGAATTCGTATGCAATGGATTGAGAAAACCACAGTAAAAATGACTTTGGAGAAGAGCAAAGTCTTTTCGTTAGGCAAGTGCATAAAATGTCATCAATACAAACAGAAATATCATGTTTATTTGTCACAGTTCCTCTAGCTTTCTCCCTAGAAATACGAATGTGTAGAGCTGGTGTCTCCATGTGGAACCAATTACTGTATCCAAGCTTAAAATAAAATGTTCTCCGATAAAAAACATTCAAAACAATAAAGTCCGTGGATAATATCCAGAAAACACACACACTGAGGCTGTATTAATAGCTGGGATTGAGTTAGCCAAAACAAATCCGGATACTTTTTCACTTTCATTAAGGTCATATCCGGACAAAGTGGTGTGTAATTTCTATGCAATGCACTGAGAAAATCACAGTAAAAATGGTTTTGGAGAAAAGCAAAGTCTTTTCCTTAGGCAAGTGCATGAAATGTCATCTATACAAACAGATATATCATGTTTGTTTGCCGCAGTCCCAGTAGCTTTCTCCCTAGAAAATACGAATGTGTAGCGCTGGTGTCTCCATGTGGAACCAATTAGTGATTCCAAGCACAAAATTAAATGTTCCCTGATAAAAACCATTCAAAACAATAAAGTCCGTGGAAAATATCAGGAATACAAAAACACAGAGGCTGTAGCAATATCTGGCATTGAGTTAGCCAAAACACAACCGGATATTTCCGGTTTCATCCAGTCATATCTGGACAAACTGGTGTGGAATTTGTATGCAATGGACCGAGAAAATCACAGTAAAAATGGTTGTGGAGAAAAGCAAACTCTTTTCTTTAGGCAAGTCCATAAAATGTCATCTATACAAACAGAAATATCATGTTTGTTTGCCGAACTTCCTCTAGCTTTCTATCTAGAAAATACGAATGTGTGGAGCTGGTGTCCCCTTGATGAACCAATGAGTGTTTCAACGGTAGAAAATTAAATGTTCCCTGATAAAAAACATTCAAAACAATAAAGTCCATCGATAATATCAAGAAAACACAAACACAGAGGCTTTCACAATATTTTGGATTGAGTTAGCCAAAACACAACCGGATATTTCTTGTTTCATCCAGTCATATCCGGACAAACTGGTGTGGAATTCGTATGCAATGGACTGAGAAAATCACAGTAAAATGGTTTTGGAGAAAAGCAAAGTCTTTTCGTTAGGCAAGTGCATAAAATGTCATCTATACAAACAGAAATATCATGTTTGTTTGCCACAGTTCCTCTAGCTTTCTCCCTAGAAAATACGAATGTGTAGTGCTGGTGTCTCCATGTGGAACCAATTACCGATTCCAAGCACAAAATTAAAAGTTCCCCGATAAAAAACATTCAAAAGAATAAAGTCCGTGGATAATATCAGGAATACAAAAACACAGAGGCTGTAGCAATATCTGGGATTGAGTTAGCCAAAACACAACCGGATATTTCCGGTTTCATCCAGTCATATCTGGACAAACTGGTGTGGAATTCGTATGCAATGGACCGAGAGAATCACAGTAGAAATGGTTTTGGAGAAAAGCAAAGTCTTTTCGTTAGGCAAGTGCAATTAGTGTTTCTGAGGTGCAAAATTAAATGTTGCCTGATAAAAACATTCAAAACAATACAGTCCATCAATAATATCCAGAAAACACAAACACACAGGCTTTCACAATGTTTCGGATTGAGTTAGCCAAAACTCAACAGTACATTTCTGTTTCATTAAGTCATATCCGGACAAACTGGTGTGGAATTCGTATGCAATGGATTGAGAAAACCACAGTAAAAATGACTTTGGAGAAGAGCAAAGTCTTTTCGTTAGGCAAGTGCATAAAATGTCATCAATACAAACAGAAATATCATGTTTATTTGTCACAGTTCCTCTAGCTTTCTCCCTAGAAATACGAATGTGTAGAGCTGGTGTCTCCATGTGGAACCAATTACTGTATCCAAGCTTAAAATAAAATGTTCTCCGATAAAAAACATTCAAAACAATAAAGTCCGTGGATAATATCCAGAAAACACACACACTGAGGCTGTATTAATAGCTGGGATTGAGTTAGCCAAAACAAATCCGGATACTTTTTCACTTTCATTAAGGTCATATCCGGACAAAGTGGTGTGTAATTTCTATGCAATGCACTGAGAAAATCACAGTAAAAATGGTTTTGGAGAAAAGCAAAGTCTTTTCGTTAGGCAAGTGCATGAAATGTCATCTATACAAACAGATATATCATGTTTGTTTGCCGCAGTCCCAGTAGCTTTCTCCCTAGAAAATACGAATGTGTAGCGCTGGTGTCTCCATGTGGAACCAATTAGTGATTCCAAGCACAAAATTAAATGTTCCCTGATAAAAAACATTCAAAACAATAAAGTCCGTGGAAAATATCAGGAATACAAAAACACAGAGGCTGTAGCAATATCTGGCATTGAGTTAGCCAAAACACAACCGGATATTTCCGGTTTCATCCAGTCATATCTGGACAAACTGGTGTGGAATTTGTATGCAATGGACCGAGAAAATCACAGTAAAAATGGTTGTGGAGAAAAGCAAACTCTTTTCTTTAGGCAAGTCCATAAAATGTCATCTATACAAACAGAAATATCATGTTTGTTTGCCGAACTTCCTCTAGCTTTCTATCTAGAAAATACGAATGTGTGGAGCTGGTGTCCCCTTGATGAACCAATGAGTGTTTCAACGGTAGAAAATTAAATGTTCCCTGATAAAAAACATTCAAAACAATAAAGTCCATCGATAATATCAAGAAAACACAAACACAGAGGCTTTCACAATATTTTGGATTGAGTTAGCCAAAACACAACCGGATATTTCTTGTTTCATTCAGTCATATCCGGACAAACTGGTGTGGAATTCGTATGCAATGGACCGAGAAAATCACAGTAAAATGGTTTTGGAGAAAAGCAAAGTCTTTTCGTTAGGCAAGTGCATAAAATGTCATCTATACAAACAGAAATATCATGTTTGTTTGCCACAGTTCCTCTAGCTTTCTCCCTAGAAAATACGAATGTGTAGTGCTGGGGTCTCCATGTGGAACCAATTACCGATTCCAAGCACAAAATTAAATGTTCCCCGATAAAAAACATTCAAAACAATAAAGTCCGTGGATAATATCAGGAATACAAAAACACAGAGGCTGTAGCAATATCTGGCATTGAGTTACCCAAACACAACCGGATATTTCCGGTTTCATCCAGTCATATCTGGACAAACTGGTGTGGAATTCGTATGCAATGGACCGAGAGAATCACAGTAGAAATGGTTTTGGAGAAAAGCAAAGTCTTTTCGTTAGGCAAGTGCAATTAGTGTTTCTGAGGTGCAAAATTAAATGTTGCCTGATAAAAACATTCAAAACAATACAGTCCATCAATAATATCCAGAAAACACAAACACACAGGCTTTCACAATGTTTCGGATTGAGTTAGCCAAAACTCAACAGTATATTTCTGTTTCATCGAATCATATCTGGACAAACTGGTGTGGAATTCGTATGCAATGGATTGAGAAAACCACAGTAAAAATGACTTTGGAGAAGAGCAAAGTCTTTTCGTTAGGCAAGTGCATAAAATGTCATCAATACAAACAGAAATATCATGTTTATTTGTCACAGTTCCTCTAGCTTTCTCCCTAGAAATACGAATGTGTAGAGCTGGTGTCTCCATGTGGAACCAATTACTGTATCCAAGCTTAAAATAAAATGTTCTCCGATAAAAAACATTCAAAACAATAAAGTCCGTGGATAATATCCAGAAAACACACACACTGAGGCTGTATTAATAGCTGGGATTGAGTTAGCCAAAACAAATCCGGATACTTTTTCACTTTCATTAAGGTCATATCCGGACAAAGTGGTGTGTAATTTCTATGCAATGCACTGAGAAAATCACAGTAAAAATGGTTTTGGAGAAAAGCAAAGTCTTTTCGTTAGGCAAGTGCATGAAATGTCATCTATACAAACAGATATATCATGTTTGTTTGCCGCAGTCCCAGTAGCTTTCTCCCTAGAAAATACGAATGTGTAGCGCTGGTGTCTCCATGTGGAACCAATTAGTGATTCCAAGCACAAAATTAAATGTTCCCTGATAAAAACCATTCAAAACAATAAAGTCCGTGGAAAATATCAGGAATACAAAAACACAGAGGCTGTAGCAATATCTGGCATTGAGTTAGCCAAAACACAACCGGATATTTCCGGTTTCATCCAGTCATATCTGGACAAACTGGTGTGGAATTTGTATGCAATGGACCGAGAAAATCACAGTAAAAATGGTTGTGGAGAAAAGCAAACTCTTTTCTTTAGGCAAGTCCATAAAATGTCATCTATACAAACAGAAATATCATGTTTGTTTGCCGAACTTCCTCTAGCTTTCTATCTAGAAAATACGAATGTGTGGAGCTGGTGTCCCCTTGATGAACCAATGAGTGTTTCAACGGTAGAAAATTAAATGTTCCCTGATAAAAAACATTCAAAACAATAAAGTCCATCGATAATATCAAGAAAACACAAACACAGAGGCTTTCACAATATTTTGGATTGAGTTAGCCAAAACACAACCGGATATTTCTTGTTTCATCCAGTCATATCCGGACAAACTGGTGTGGAATTCGTATGCAATGGACCGAGAAAATCACAGTAAAATGGTTTTGGAGAAAAGCAAAGTCTTTTCGTTAGGCAAGTGCATAAAATGTCATCTATACAAACAGAAATATCATGTTTGTTTGCCACAGTTCCTCTAGCTTTCTCCCTAGAAAATACGAATGTGTAGTGCTGGTGTCTCCATGTGGAACCAATTACCGATTCCAAGCACAAAATTAAATGTTCCCCGATAAAAAACATTCAAAACAATAAAGTCCGTGGATAATATCAGGAATACAAAAACACAGAGGCTGTAGCAATATCTGGGATTGAGTTAGCCAAAACACAACCGGATATTTCCGGTTTCATCCAGTCATATCTGGACAAACTGGTGTGGAATTCGTATGCAATGGACCGAGAGAATCACAGTAGAAATGGTTTTGGAGAAAAGCAAAGTCTTTTCGTTAGGCAAGTGCAATTAGTGTTTCTGAGGTGCAAAATTAAATGTTGCCTGATAAAAACATTCAAAACAATACAGTCCATCAATAATATCCAGAAAACACAAACACACAGGCTTTCACAATGTTTCGGATTGAGTTAGCCAAAACTCAACAGTATATTTCTGTTTCATTAAGTCATATCCGGACAAACTGGTGTGGAATTCGTATGCAATGGATTGAGAAAACCACAGTAAAAATGACTTTGGAGAAGAGCAAAGTCTTTTCGTTAGGCAAGTGCATAAAATGTCATCAATACAAACAGAAATATCATGTTTATTTGTCACAGTTCCTCTAGCTTTCTCCCTAGAAATACGAATGTGTAGAGCTGGTGTCTCCATGTGGAACCAATTACTGTATCCAAGCTTAAAATAAAATGTTCTCCGATAAAAAACATTCAAAACAATAAAGTCCGTTGATAATATCCAGAAAACACACACACTGAGGCTGTATTAATAGCTGGGATTGAGTTAGCCAAAACAAATCCGGATACTTTTTCACTTTCATTAAGGTCATATCCGGACAAAGTGGTGTGTAATTTCTATGCAATGCACTGAGAAAATCACAGTAAAAATGGTTTTGGAGAAAAGCAAAGTCTTTTCGTTAGGCAAGTGCATGAAATGTCATCTATACAAACAGATATATCATGTTTGTTTGCCGCAGTCCCAGTAGCTTTCTCCCTAGAAAATACGAATGTGTAGCACTGGTGTCTCCATGTGGAACCAATTAGTGATTCCAAGCACAAAATTAAATGTTCCCTGATAAAAAACATTCAAAACAATAAAGTCCGTGGAAAATATCAGGAATACAAAAACACAGAGGCTGTAGCAATATCTGGCATTGAGTTAGCCAAAACACAACCGGATATTTCCGGTTTCATCCAGTCATATCTGGACAAACTGGTGTGGAATTTGTATGCAATGGACCGAGAAAATCACAGTAAAAATGGTTGTGGAGAAAAGCAAACTCTTTTCTTTAGGCAAGTCCATAAAATGTCATCTATACAAACAGAAATATCATGTTTGTTTGCCGAACTTCCTCTAGCTTTCTATCTAGAAAATACGAATGTGTGGAGCTGGTGTCCCCTTGATGAACCAATGAGTGTTTCAACGGTAGAAAATTAAATGTTCCCTGATAAAAAACATTCAAAACAATAAAGTCCATCGATAATATCAAGAAAACACAAACACAGAGGCTTTCACAATATTTTGGATTGAGTTAGCCAAAACACAACCGGATATTTCTTGTTTCATTCAGTCATATCCGGACAAACTGGTGTGGAATTCGTATGCAATGGACCGAGAAAATCACAGTAGAAATGGTTGTGGAGAAAAGCAAACTCTTTTCTTTAGGCAAGTCCATAAAATGTCATCTATACAAACAGAAATATCATGTTTGTTTGCCGAACTTCCTCTAGCTTTCTATCTAGAAAATACGAATGTGTGGAGCTGGTGTCCCCTTGATGAACCAATGAGTGTTTCAACGGTAGAAAATTAAATGTTCCCTGATAAAAAACATTCAAAACAATAAAGTCCATCGATAATATCAAGAAAACACAAACACAGAGGCTTTCACAATATTTTGGATTGAGTTAGCCAAAACACAACCGGATATTTCTTGTTTCATCCAGTCATATCCGGACAAACTGGTGTGGAATTAGTATGCAATGGACCGAGAAAATCACAGTAAAATGGTTTTGGAGAAAAGCAAAGTCTTTTCGTTAGGCAAGTGCATAAAATGTCATCTATACAAACAGAAATATCATGTTTGTTTGCCACAGTTCCTCTAGCTTTCTCCCTAGAAAATACGAATGTGTAGTGCTGGTGTCTCCATGTGGAACCAATTACCGATTCCAAGCACAAAATTAAATGTTCCCCGATAAAAAACATTCAAAACAATAAAGTCCGTGGATAATATCAGGAATACAAAAACACATTGGCTGTAGCAATATCTGGGATTGAGTTAGCCAAAACACAACCGGATATTTCCGGTTTCATCCAGTCATATCTGGACAAACTGGTGTGGAATTCGTATGCAATGGACCGAGAGAATCACAGTAGAAATGGTTTTGGAGAAAAGCAAAGTCTTTTCGTTAGGCAAGTGCAATTAGTGTTTCTGAGGTGCAAAATTAAATGTTGCCTGATAAAAACATTCAAAACAATACAGTCCATCAATAATATCCAGAAAACACAAACACACAGGCTTTCACAATGTTTCGGATTGAGTTAGCCAAAACTCAACAGTATATTTCTGTTTCATCCAGTCATATCCGGACAAACTGGTGTGGAATTCGTATGCAATGGATTGAGAAAACCACAGTAAAAATGACTTTGGAGAAGAGCAAAGTCTTTTCGTTAGGCAAGTGCATAAAATGTCATCAATACAAACAGAAATATCATGTTTCTTTGTCACAGTTCCTCTAGCTTTCTCCCTAGAAATACGAATGTGTAGAGCTGGTGTCTCCATGTGGAACCAATTACTGTATCCAAGCTTAAAATAAAATGTTCTCCGATAAAAAACATTCAAAACAATAAAGTCCGTTGATAATATCCAGAAAACACACACACTGAGGCTGTATTAATAGCTGGGATTTAGTTAGCCAAAACAAATCCGGATACTTTTTCACTTTCATTAAGGTCATATCCGGACAAAGTGGTGTGTAATTTCTATGCAATGCACTGAGAAAATCACAGTAAAAATGGTTTTGGAGAAAAGCAAAGTCTTTTCGTTAGGCAAGTGCATGAAATGTCATCTATACAAACAGATATATCATGTTTGTTTGCCGCAGTCCCAGTAGCTTTCTCCCTAGAAAATACGAATGTGTAGCGCTGGTGTCTCCATGTGGAACCAATTAGTGATTCCAAGCACAAAATTAAATGTTCCCTGATAAAAAACATTCAAAACAATAAAGTCCGTGGAAAATATCAGGAATACAAAAACACAGAGGCTGTAGCAATATCTGGCATTGAGTTAGCCAAAACACAACCGGATATTTCCGGTTTCATCCAGTCATATCTGGACAAACTGGTGTGGAATTTGTATGCAATGGACCGAGAAAATCACAGTAAAAATGGTTGTGGAGAAAAGCAAACTCTTTTCTTTAGGCAAGTCCATAAAATGTCATCTATACAAACAGAAATATCATGTTTGTTTGCCGAACTTCCTCTAGCTTTCTATCTAGAAAATACGAATGTGTGGAGCTGGTGTCCCCTTGATGAACCAATGAGTGTTTCAACGGTAGAAAATTAAATGTTCCCTGATAAAAAACATTCAAAACAATAAAGTCCATCGATAATATCAAGAAAACACAAACACAGAGGCTTTCACAATATTTTGGATAGAGTTAGCCAAAACACAACCGGATATTTCTTGTTTCATCCAGTCATATCCGGACAAACTGGTGTGGAATTCGTATGCAATGGACCGAGAAAATCACAGTAGAAATGGTTGTGGAGAAAAGCAAACTCTTTTCTTTAGGCAAGTCCATAAAATGTCATCTATACAAACAGAAATATCATGTTTGTTTGCCGAACTTCCTCTAGCTTTCTATCTAGAAAATACGAATGTGTGGAGCTGGTGTCCCCTTGATGAACCAATGAGTGTTTCAACGGTAGAAAATTAAATGTTCCCTGATAAAAAACATTCAAAACAATAAAGTCCATCGATAATATCAAGAAAACACAAACACAGAGGCTTTCACAATATTTTGGATTGAGTTAGCCAAAACACAACCGGATATTTCTTGTTTCATCCAGTCATATCCGGACAAACTGGTGTGGAATTCGTATGCAATGGACCGAGAAAATCACAGTAAAATGGTTTTGGAGAAAAGCAAAGTCTTTTCGTTAGGCAAGTGCATAAAATGTCATCTATACAAACAGAAATATCATGTTTGTTTGCCACAGTTCCTCTAGCTTTCTCCCTAGAAAATACGAATGTGTAGTGCTTGTGTCTCCATGTGGAACCAATTACCGATTCCAAGCACAAAATTAAATGTTCCCCGATAAAAAACATTCAAAACAATAAAGTCCGTGGATAATATCAGGAATACAAAAACACAGAGGCTGTAGCAATATCTGGGATTGAGTTAGCCAAAACACAACCGGATATTTCCGGTTTCATCCAGTCATATCTGGACAAACTGGTGTGGAATTCGTATGCAATGGACCGAGAGAATCACAGTAGAAATGGTTTTGGAGAAAAGCAAAGTCTTTTCGTTAGGCAAGTGCAATTAGTGTTTCTGAGGTGCAAAATTAAATGTTGCCTGATAAAAACATTCAAAACAATACAGTCCATCAAT
Organism: Lepus europaeus; assembly: GCF_033115175.1. NCBI lineage: Eukaryota > Metazoa > Chordata > Mammalia > Lagomorpha > Leporidae > Lepus > Lepus europaeus. The sequence goes on along the minus strand of NW_026909158.1, from coordinate 1,079,260 downwards.
AATATCCAGAAAACACAAACACACAGGCTTTCACAATGTTTCGGATTGAGTTAGCCAAAACTCAACAGTATATTTCTGTTTCATCCAGTCATATCCGGACAAACTGGTGTGGAATTCGTATGCAATGGATTGAGAAAACCACAGTAAAAATGACTTTGGAGAAGAGCAAAGTCTTTTCGTTAGGCAAGTGCATAAAATGTCATCAATACAAACAGAAATATCATGTTTCTTTGTCACAGTTCCTCTAGCTTTCTCCCTAGAAATACGAATGTGTAGAGCTGGTGTCTCCATGTGGAACCAATTACTGTATCCAAGCTTAAAATAAAATGTTCTCCGATAAAAAACATTCAAAACAATAAAGTCCGTTGATAATATCCAGAAAACACACACACTGAGGCTGTATTAATAGCTGGGATTTAGTTAGCCAAAACAAATCCGGATACTTTTTCACTTTCATTAAGGTCATATCCGGACAAAGTGGTGTGTAATTTCTATGCAATGCACTGAGAAAATCACAGTAAAAATGGTTTTGGAGAAAAGCAAAGTCTTTTCGTTAGGCAAGTGCATGAAATGTCATCTATACAAACAGATATATCATGTTTGTTTGCCGCAGTCCCAGTAGCTTTCTCCCTAGAAAATACGAATGTGTAGCGCTGGTGTCTCCATGTGGAACCAATTAGTGATTCCAAGCACAAAATTAAATGTTCCCTGATAAAAAACATTCAAAACAATAAAGTCCGTGGAAAATATCAGGAATACAAAAACACAGAGGCTGTAGCAATATCTGGCATTGAGTTAGCCAAAACACAACCGGATATTTCCGGTTTCATCCAGTCATATCTGGACAAACTGGTGTGGAATTTGTATGCAATGGACCGAGAAAATCACAATAAAAATGGTTGTGGAGAAAAGCAAACTCTTTTCTTTAGGCAAGTCCATAAAATGTCATCTATACAAACAGAAATATCATGTTTGTTTGCCGAACTTCCTCTAGCTTTCTATCTAGAAAATACGAATGTGTGGAGCTGGTGTCCCCTTGATGAACCAATGAGTGTTTCAACGGTAGAAAATTAAATGTTCCCTGATAAAAAACATTCAAAACAATAAAGTCCATCGATAATATCAAGAAAACACAAACACAGAGGCTTTCACAATATTTTGGATTGAGTTAGCCAAAACACAACCGGATATTTCTTGTTTCATCCAGTCATATCCGGACAAACTGGTGTGGAATTCGTATGCAATGGACCGAGAAAATCACAGTAAAATGGTTTTGGAGAAAAGCAAAGTCTTTTCGTTAGGCAAGTGCATAAAATGTCATCTATACAAACAGAAATATCATGTTTGTTTGCCACAGTTCCTCTAGCTTTCTCCCTAGAAAATACGAATGTGTAGTGCTGGTGTCTCCATGTGGAACCAATTACCGATTCCAAGCACAAAATTAAATGTTCCCCGATAAAAAACATTCAAAACAATAAAGTCCGTGGATAATATCAGGAATACAAAAACACAGAGGCTGTAGCAATATCTGGGATTGAGTTAGCCAAAACACAACCGGATATTTCCGGTTTCATCCAGTCATATCTGGACAAACTGGTGTGGAATTCGTATGCAATGGACCGAGAGAATCACAGTAGAAATGGTTTTGGAGAAAAGCAAAGTCTTTTCGTTAGGCAAGTGCAATTAGTGTTTCTGAGGTGCAAAATTAAATGTTGCCTGATAAAAACATTCAAAACAATACAGTCCATCAATAATATCCAGAAAACACAAACACACAGGCTTTCACAATGTTTCGGATTGAGTTAGCCAAAACTCAACAGTATATTTCTGTTTCATCCAGTCATATCCGGACAAACTGGTGTGGAATTCGTATGCAATGGATTGAGAAAACCACAGTAAAAATGACTTTGGAGAAGAGCAAAGTCTTTTCGTTAGGCAAGTGCATAAAATGTCATCAATACAAACAGAAATATCATGTTTCTTTGTCACAGTTCCTCTAGCTTTCTCCCTAGAAATACGAATGTGTAGAGCTGGTGTCTCCATGTGGAACCAATTACTGTATCCAAGCTTAAAATAAAATGTTCTCCGATAAAAAACATTCAAAACAATAAAGTCCGTTGATAATATCCAGAAAACACACACACTGAGGCTGTATTAATAGCTGGGATTGAGTTAGCCAAAACAAATCCGGATACTTTTTCACTTTCATTAAGGTCATATCCGGACAAAGTGGTGTGTAATTTCTATGCAATGCACTGAGAAAATCACAGTAAAAATGGTTTTGGAGAAAAGCAAAGTCTTTTCGTTAGGCAAGTGCATGAAATGTCATCTATACAAACAGATATATCATGTTTGTTTGCCGCAGTCCCAGTAGCTTTCTCCCTAGAAAATACGAATGTGTAGCGCTGGTGTCTCCATGTGGAACCAATTAGTGATTCCAAGCACAAAATTAAATGTTCCCTGATAAAAAACATTCAAAACAATAAAGTCCGTGGAAAATATCAGGAATACAAAAACACAGAGGCTGTAGCAATATCTGGCATTGAGTTAGCCAAAACACAACCGGATATTTCCGGTTTCATCCAGTCATATCTGGACAAACTGGTGTGGAATTTGTATGCAATGGACCGAGAAAATCACAGTAAAAATGGTTGTGGAGAAAAGCAAACTCTTTTCTTTAGGCAAGTCCATAAAATGTCATCTATACAAACAGAAATATCATGTTTGTTTGCCGAACTTCCTCTAGCTTTCTATCTAGAAAATACGAATGTGTGGAGCTGGTGTCCCCTTGATGAACCAATGAGTGTTTCAACGGTAGAAAATTAAATGTTCCCTGATAAAAAACATTCAAAACAATAAAGTCCATCGATAATATCAAGAAAACACAAACACAGAGGCTTTCACAATATTTTGGATTGAGTTAGCCAAAACACAACCGGATATTTCTTGTTTCATCCAGTCATATCCGGACAAACTGGTGTGGAATTCGTATGCAATGGACCGAGAAAATCACAGTAAAATGGTTTTGGAGAAAAGCAAAGTCTTTTCGTTAGGCAAGTGCATAAAATGTCATCTATACAAACAGAAATATCATGTTTGTTTGCCACAGTTCCTCTAGCTTTCTCCCTAGAAAATACGAATGTGTAGTGCTGGTGTCTCCATGTGGAACCAATTACCGATTCCAAGCACAAAATTAAATGTTCCCCGATAAAAAACATTCAAAACAATAAAGTCCGTGGATAATATCAGGAATACAAAAACACAGAGGCTGTAGCAATATCTGGGATTGAGTTAGCCAAAACACAACCGGATATTTCCGGTTTCATCCAGTCATATCTGGACAAACTGGTGTGGAATTCGTATGCAATGGACCGAGAGAATCACAGTAGAAATGGTTTTGGAGAAAAGCAAAGTCTTTTCGTTAGGCAAGTGCAATTAGTGTTTCTGAGGTGCAAAATTAAATGTTGCCTGATAAAAACATTCAAAACAATACAGTCCATCAATAATATCCAGAAAACTCAAACACACAGGCTTTCACAATGTTTCGGATTGAGTTAGCCAAAACTCAACAGTACATTTTTGTTTCATTAAGTCATATCCGGACAAACTGGTGTGGAATTCGTATGCAATGGATTGAGAAAACCACAGTAAAAATGACTTTGGAGAAGAGCAAAGTCTTTTCGTTAGGCAAGTGCATAAAATGTCATCAATACAAACAGAAATATCATGTTTCTTTGTCACAGTTCCTCTAGCTTTCTCCCTAGAAATACGAATGTGTAGAGCTGGTGTCTCCATGTGGAACCAATTACTGTATCCAAGCTTAAAATAAAATGTTCTCCGATAAAAAACATTCAAAACAATAAAGTCCGTTGATAATATCCAGAAAACACACACACTGAGGCTGTATTAATAGCTGGGATTGAGTTAGCCAAAACAAATCCGGATACTTTTTCACTTTCATTAAGGTCATATCCGGACAAAGTGGTGTGTAATTTCTATGCAATGCACTGAGAAAATCACAGTAAAAATGGTTTTGGAGAAAAGCAAAGTCTTTTCGTTAGGCAAGTGCATGAAATGTCATCTATACAAACAGATATATCATGTTTGTTTGCCGCAGTCCCAGTAGCTTTCTCCCTAGAAAATACGAATGTGTAGCGCTGGTGTCTCCATGTGGAACCAATTAGTGATTCCAAGCACAAAATTAAATGTTCCCTGATAAAAAACATTCAAAACAATAAAGTCCGTGGAAAATATCAGGAATACAAAAACACAGAGGCTGTAGCAATATCTGGCATTGAGTTAGCCAAAACACAACCGGATATTTCCGGTTTCATCCAGTCATATCTGGACAAACTGGTGTGGAATTTGTATGCAATGGACCGAGAAAATCACAGTAAAAATGGTTGTGGAGAAAAGCAAACTCTTTTCTTTAGGCAAGTCCATAAAATGTCATCTATACAAACAGAAATATCATGTTTGTTTGCCGAACTTCCTCTAGCTTTCTATCTAGAAAATACGAATGTGTGGAGCTGGTGTCCCCTTGATGAACCAATGAGTGTTTCAACGGTAGAAAATTAAATGTTCCCTGATAAAAAACATTCAAAACAATAAAGTCCATCGATAATATCAAGAAAACACAAACACAGAGGCTTTCACAATATTTTGGATTGAGTTAGCCAAAACACAACCGGATATTTCTTGTTTCATTCAGTCATATCCGGACAAACTGGTGTGGAATTCGTATGCAATGGACCGAGAAAATCACAGTAAAATGGTTTTGGAGAAAAGCAAAGTCTTTTCGTTAGGCAAGTGCATGAAATGTCATCTATACAAACAGAAATATCATGTTTGTTTGCCACAGTTCCTCTAGCTTTCTCCCTAGAAAATACGAATGTGTAGTGCTGGTGTCTCCATGTGGAACCAATTACCGATTCCAAGCACAAAATTAAATGTTCCCCGATAAAAAACATTCAAAACAATAAAGTCCGTGGATAATATCAGGAATACAAAAACACAGAGGCTGTAGCAATATCTGGGATTGAGTTAGCCAAAACACAACCGGATATGTCCGGTTTCATCCAGTCATATCTGGACAAACTGGTGTGGAATTCGTATGCAATGGACCGAGAGAATCACAGTAGAAATGGTTTTGGAGAAAAGCAAAGTCTTTTCGTTAGGCAAGTGCAATTAGTGTTTCTGAGGTGCAAAATTAAATGTTGCCTGATAAAAACATTCAAAACAATACAGTCCATCAATAATATCCAGAAAACACAAACACACAGGCTTTCACAATGTTTCGGATTGAGTTAGCCAAAACTCAACAGTATATTTATGTTTCATCGAATCATATCCGGACAAACTGGTGTGGAATTCGTATGCAATGGATTGAGAAAACCACAGTAAAAATGACTTTGGAGAAGAGCAAAGTCTTTTCGTTAGGCAAGTGCATAAAATGTCATCAATACAAACAGAAATATCATGTTTCTTTGTCACAGTTCCTCTAGCTTTCTCCCTAGAAATACGAATGTGTAGAGCTGGTGTCTCCATGTGGAACCAATTACTGTATCCAAGCTTAAAATAAAATGTTCTCCAATAAAAAACATTCAAAACAATAAAGTCCGTTGATAATATCCAGAAAACACACACACTGAGGCTGTATTAATAGCTGGGATTGAGTTAGCCAAAACAAATCCGGATACTTTTTCACTTTCATTAAGGTCATATCCGGACAAAGTGGTGTGTAATTTCTATGCAATGCACTGAGAAAATCACAGTAAAAATGGTTTTGGAGAAAAGCAAAGTCTTTTCGTTAGGCAAGTGCATGAAATGTCATCTATACAAACACATATATCATGTTTGTTTGCCGCAGTCCCAGTAGCTTTCTCCCTAGAAAATACGAATGTGTAGCGCTGGTGTCTCCATGTGCAACCAATTAGTGATTCCAAGCACAAAATTAAATGTTCCCTGATAAAAAACATTCAAAACAATAAAGTCCGTGGAAAATATCAGGAATACAAAAACACAGAGGCTGTAGCAATATCTGGCATTGAGTTAGCCAAAACACAACCGGATATTTCCGGTTTCATCCAGTCATATCTGGACAAACTGGTGTGGAATTTGTATGCAATGGACCGAGAAAATCACAGTAAAAATGGTTGTGGAGAAAAGCAAACTCTTTTCTTTAGGCAAGTCCATAAAATGTCATCTATACAAACAGAAATATCATGTTTTTTTGCCGAACTTCCTCTAGCTTTCTATCTAGAAAATACGAATGTGTGGAGCTGGTGTCCCCTTGATGAACCAATGAGTGTTTCAACGGTAGAAAATTAAATGTTCCCTGATAAAAAACATTCAAAACAATAAAGTCCATCGATAATATCAAGAAAACACAAACACAGAGGCTATCACAATATTTCGGATTGAGTTAGCCAAAACACAACCGGATATTTCTTGTTTCATCCAGTCATATCCGGACAAACTGGTGTGGAATTCGTATGCAATGGATTGAGAAAACCACAGTAAAAATGACTTTGGAGAAGAGCAAAGTCTTTTCGTTAGGCAAGTGCATAAAATGTCATCAATACAAACAGAAATATCATGTTTCTTTGTCACAGTTCCTCTAGCTTTCTCCCTAGAAATACGAATGTGTAGAGCTGGTGTCTCCATGTGGAACCAATTACTGTATCCAAGCTTAAAATAAAATGTTCTCCGATAAAAAACATTCAAAACAATAAAGTCCGTTGATAATATCCAGAAAACACACACACTGAGGCTGTATTAATAGCTGGGATTGAGTTAGCCAAAACAAATCCGGATACTTTTTCACTTTCATTAAGGTCATATCCGGACAAAGTGGTGTGTAATTTCTATGCAATGCACTGAGAAAATCACAGTAAAAATGGTTTTGGAGAAAAGCAAAGTCTTTTCGTTAGGCAAGTGCATGAAATGTCATCTATACAAACAGATATATCATGTTTGTTTGCCGCAGTCCCAGTAGCTTTCTCCCTAGAAAATACGAATGTGTAGCGCTGGTGTCTCCATGTGGAACCAATTAGTGATTCCAAGCACAAAATTAAATGTTCCCTGATAAAAAACATTCAAAACAATAAAGTCCGTGGAAAATATCAGGAATACAAAAACACAGAGGCTGTAGCAATATCTGGCATTGAGTTAGCCAAAACACAACCGGATATTTCCGGTTTCATCCAGTCATATCTGGACAAACTGGTGTGGAATTTGTACGCAATGGACCGAGAAAATCACAGTAAAAATGGTTGTGGAGAAAAGCAAACTCTTTTCTTTAGGCAAGTCCATAAAATGTCATCTATACAAACAGAAATATCATGTTTGTTTGCCGAACTTCCTCTAGCTTTCTATCTAGAAAATACGAATGTGTGGAGCTGGTGTCCCCTTGATGAACCAATGAGTGTTTCAACGGTAGAAAATTAAATGTTCCCTGATAAAAAACATTCAAAACAATAAAGTCCATCGATAATATCAAGAAAACACAAACACAGAGGCTTTCACAATATTTTGGATTGAGTTAGCCAAAACACAACCGGATATTTCTTGTTTCATCCAGTCATATCCGGACAAACTGGTGTGGAATTCGTATGCAATGGACCGAGAAAATCACAGTAAAATGGTTTTGGAGAAAAGCAAAGTCTTTTCGTTAGGCAAGTGCATAAAATGTCATCTATACAAACAGAAATATCATGTTTGTTTGCCACAGTTCCTCTAGCTTTCTCCCTAGAAAATACGAATGTGTAGTGCTGGTGTCTCCATGTGGAACCAATTACCGATTCCAAGCACAAAATTAAATGTTCCCCGATAAAAAACATTCAAAACAATAAAGTCCGTGGATAATATCAGGAATACAAAAACACAGAGGCTGTAGCAATATCTGGGATTGAGTTAGCCAAAACACAACCGGATATTTCCGGTTTCATCCAGTCATATCTGGACAAACTGGTGTGGAATTCGTATGCAATGGACCGAGAGAATCACAGTAGAAATGGTTTTGGAGAAAAGCAAAGTCTTTTCGTTAGGCAAGTGCAATTAGTGTTTCTGAGGTGCAAAATTAAATGTTGCCTGATAAAAACATTCAAAACAATACAGTCCATCAATAATATCCAGAAAACTCAAACACACAGGCTTTCACAATGTTTCGGATTGAGTTAGCCAAAACTCAACAGTACATTTTTGTTTCATTAAGTCATATCCGGACAAACTGGTGTGGAATTCGTATGCAATGGATTGAGAAAACCACAGTAAAAATGACTTTGGAGAAGAGCAAAGTCTTTTCGTTAGGCAAGTGCATAAAATGTCATCAATACAAACAGAAATATCATGTTTATTTGTCACAGTTCCTCTAGCTTTCTCCCTAGAAATACGAATGTGTAGAGCTGGTGTCTCCATGTGGAACCAATTACTGTATCCAAGCTTAAAATAAAATGTTCTCCGATAAAAAACATTCAAAACAATAAAGTCCGTTGATAATATCCAGAAAACACACACACTGAGGCTGTATTAATAGCTGGGATTGAGTTAGCCAAAACAAATCCGGATACTTTTTCACTTTCATTAAGGTCATATCCGGACAAAGTGGTGTGTAATTTCTATGCAATGCACTGAGAAAATCACAGTAAAAATGGTTTTGGAGAAAAGCAAAGTCTTTTCGTTAGGCAAGTGCATGAAATGTCATCTATACAAACAGATATATCATGTTTGTTTGCCGCAGTCCCAGTAGCTTTCTCCCTAGAAAATACGAATGTGTAGCGCTGGTGTCTCCATGTGGAACCAATTAGTGATTCCAAGCACAAAATTAAATGTTCCCTGATAAAAAACATTCAAAACAATAAAGTCCGTGGAAAATATCAGGAATACAAAAACACAGAGGCTGTAGCAATATCTGGCATTGAGTTAGCCAAAACACAACCGGATATTTCCGGTTTCATCCAGTCATATCTGGACAAACTGGTGTGGAATTTGTATGCAATGGACCGAGAAAATCACAGTAAAAATGGTTGTGGAGAAAAGCAAACTCTTTTCTTTAGGCAAGTCCATAAAATGTCATCTATACAAACAGAAATATCATGTTTGTTTGCCGAACTTCCTCTAGCTTTCTATCTAGAAAATACGAATGTGTGGAGCTGGTGTCCCCTTGATGAACCAATGAGTGTTTCAACGGTAGAAAATTAAATGTTCCCTGATAAAAAACATTCAAAACAATAAAGTCCATCGATAATATCAAGAAAACACAAACACAGAGGCTTTCACAATATTTTGGATTGAGTTAGCCAAAACACAACCGGATATTTCTTGTTTCATTCAGTCATATCCGGACAAACTGGTGTGGAATTCGTATGCAATGGACCGAGAAAATCACAGTAAAATGGTTTTGGAGAAAAGCAAAGTCTTTTCGTTAGGCAAGTGCATGAAATGTCATCTATACAAACAGAAATATCATGTTTGTTTGCCACAGTTCCTCTAGCTTTCTCCCTAGAAAATACGAATGTGTAGTGCTGGTGTCTCCATGTGGAACCAATTACCGATTCCAAGCACAAAATTAAATGTTCCCCGATAAAAAACATTCAAAACAATAAAGTCCGTGGATAATATCAGGAATACAAAAACACAGAGGCTGTAGCAATATCTGGGATTGAGTTAGCCAAAACACAACCGGATATTTCCGGTTTCATCCAGTCATATCTGGACAAACTGGTGTGGAATTCGTATGCAATGGACCGAGAGAATCACAGTAGAAATGGTTTTGGAGAAAAGCAAAGTCTTTTCGTTAGGCAAGTGCAATTAGTGTTTCTGAGGTGCAAAATTAAATGTTGCCTGATAAAAACATTCAAAACAATACAGTCCATCAATAATATCCAGAAAACACAAACACACAGGCTTTCACAATGTTTCGGATTGAGTTAGCCAAAACTCAACAGTATATTTCTGTTTCATCGAATCATATCCGGACAAACTGGTGTGGAATTCGTATGCAATGGATTGAGAAAACCACAGTAAAAATGACTTTGGAGAAGAGCAAAGTCTTTTCGTTAGGCAAGTGCATAAAATGTCATCAATACAAACAGAAATATCATGTTTCTTTGTCACAGTTCCTCTAGCTTTCTCCCTAGAAATACGAATGTGTAGAGCTGGTGTCTCCATGTGGAACCAATTACTGTATCCAAGCTTAAAATAAAATGTTCTCCGATAAAAAACATTCAAAACAATAAAGTCCGTTGATAATATCCAGAAAACACACACACTGAGGCTGTATTAATAGCTGGGATTGAGTTAGCCAAAACAAATCCGGATACTTTTTCACTTTCATTAAGGTCATATCCGGACAAAGTGGTGTGTAATTTCTATGCAATGCACTGAGAAAATCACAGTAAAAATGGTTTTGGAGAAAAGCAAAGTCTTTTCGTTAGGCAAGTGCATGAAATGTCATCTATACAAACACATATATCATGTTTGTTTGCCGCAGTCCCAGTAGCTTTCTCCCTAGAAAATACGAATGTGTAGCGCTGGTGTCTCCATGTGCAACCAATTAGTGATTCCAAGCACAAAATTAAATGTTCCCTGATAAAAAACATTCAAAACAATAAAGTCCGTGGAAAATATCAGGAATACAAAAACACAGAGGCTGTAGCAATATCTGGCATTGAGTTAGCCAAAACACAACCGGATATTTCCGGTTTCATCCAGTCATATCTGGACAAACTGGTGTGGAATTTGTATGCAATGGACCGAGAAAATCACAGTAAAAATGGTTGTGGAGAAAAGCAAACTCTTTTCTTTAGGCAAGTCCATAAAATGTCATCTATACAAACAGAAATATCATGTTTTTTTGCCGAACTTCCTCTAGCTTTCTATCTAGAAAATACGAATGTGTGGAGCTGGTGTCCCCTTGATGAACCAATGAGTGTTTCAACGGTAGAAAATTAAATGTTCCCTGATAAAAAACATTCAAAACAATAAAGTCCATCGATAATATCAAGAAAACACAAACACAGAGGCTATCACAATATTTCGGATTGAGTTAGCCAAAACACAACCAGATATTTCTTGTTTCATCCAGTCATATCCGGACAAACTGGTGTGGAATTCGTATGCAATGGACCGAGAAAATCACAGTAAAATGGTTTTGGAGAAAAGCAAAGTCTTTTCGTTACGCAAGTGCAATTAGTGTTTCTGAGGTGCAAAATTAAATGTTGCCTGATAAAAACATTCAAAACAATACAGTCCATCAATAATATCCAGAAAACTCAAACACACAGGCTTTCACAATGTTTCGGATTGAGTTAGCCAAAACTCAACAGTACATTTTTGTTTCATTAAGTCATATCCGGACAAACTGGTGTGGAATTCGTATGCAATGGATTGAGAAAACCACAGTAAAAATGACTTTGGAGAAGAGCAAAGTCTTTTCGTTAGGCAAGTGCATAAAATGTCATCAATACAAACAGAAATATCATGTTTATTTGTCACAGTTCCTCTAGCTTTCTCCCTAGAAATACGAATGTGTAGAGCTGGTGTCTCCATGTGGAACCAATTACTGTATCCAAGCTTAAAATAAAATGTTCTCCGATAAAAAACATTCAAAACAATAAAGTCCGTTGATAATATCCAGAAAACACACACACTGAGGCTGTATTAATAGCTGGGATTGAGTTAGCCAAAACAAATCCGGATACTTTTTCACTTTCATTAAGGTCATATCCGGACAAAGTGGTGTGTAATTTCTATGCAATGCACTGAGAAAATCACAGTAAAAATGGTTTTGGAGAAAAGCAAAGTCTTTTCGTTAGGCAAGTGCATGAAATGTCATCTATACAAACAGATATATCATGTTTGTTTGCCGCAGTCCCAGTAGCTTTCTCCCTAGAAAATACGAATGTGTAGCGCTGGTGTCTCCATGTGGAACCAATTAGTGATTCCAAGCACAAAATTAAATGTTCCCTGATAAAAACCATTCAAAACAATAAAGTCCGTGGAAAATATCAGGAATACAAAAACACAGAGGCTGTAGCAATATCTGGCATTGAGTTAGCCAAAACACAACCGGATATTTCCGGTTTCATCCAGTCATATCTGGACAAACTGGTGTGGAATTTGTATGCAATGGACCGAGAAAATCACAGTAAAAATGGTTGTGGAGAAAAGCAAACTCTTTTCTTTAGGCAAGTCCATAAAATGTCATCTATACAAACAGAAATATCATGTTTGTTTGCCGAACTTCCTCTAGCTTTCTATCTAGAAAATACGAATGTGTGGAGCTGGTGTCCCCTTGATGAACCAATGAGTGTTTCAACGGTAGAAAATTAAATGTTCCCTGATAAAAAACATTCAAAACAATAAAGTCCATCGATAATATCAAGAAAACACAAACACAGAGGCTTTCACAATATTTTGGATTGAGTTAGCCAAAACACAACCGGATATTTCTTGTTTCATTCAGTCATATCCGGACAAACTGGTGTGGAATTCGTATGCAATGGACCGAGAAAATCACAGTAAAATGGTTTTGGAGAAAAGCAAAGTCTTTTCGTTAGGCAAGTGCATGAAATGTCATCTATACAAACAGAAATATCATGTTTGTTTGCCACAATTCCTCTAGCTTTCTCCCTAGAAAATGCGAATGTGTAGTGCTGGTGTCTCCATGTGGAACCAATTACCGATTCCAAGCACAAAATTAAATGTTCCCCGATAAAAAACATTCAAAACAATAAAGTCCGTGGATAATATCAGGAATACAAAAACACAGAGGCTGTAGCAATATCTGGGATTGAGTTAGCCGAAACACAACCGGATATTTCCGGTTTCATCCAGTCATATCTGGACAAACTGGTGTGGAATTCGTATGCAATGGACCGAGAGAATCACAGTAGAAATGGTTTTGGAGAAAAGCAAAGTCTTTTCGTTAGGCAAGTGCAATTAGTGTTTCTGAGGTGCAAAATTAAATGTTGCCTGATAAAAACATTCAAAACAATACAGTCCATCAATAATATCCAGAAAACACAAACACACAGGCTTTCACAATGTTTCGGATTGAGTTAGCCAAAACTCAACAGTATATTTCTGTTTCATCGAATCATATCCGGACAAACTGGTGTGGAATTCGTATGCAATGGATTGAGAAAACCACAGTAAAAATGACTTTGGAGAAGAGCAAAGTCTTTTCGTTAGGCAAGTGCATAAAATGTCATCAATACAAACAGAAATATCATGTTTCTTTGTCACAGTTCCTCTAGCTTTCTCCCTAGAAATACGAATGTGTAGAGCTGGTGTCTCCATGTGGAACCAATTACTGTATCCAAGCTTAAAATAAAATGTTCTCCGATAAAAAACATTCAAAACAATAAAGTCCGTTGATAATATCCAGAAAACACACACACTGAGGCTGTATTAATAGCTGGGATTGAGTTAGCCAAAACAAATCCGGATACTTTTTCACTTTCATTAAGGTCATATCCGGACAAAGTGGTGTGTAATTTCTATGCAATGCACTGAGAAAATCACAGTAAAAATGGTTTTGGAGAAAAGCAAAGTCTTTTCGTTAGGCAAGTGCATGAAATGTCATCTATACAAACACATATATCATGTTTGTTTGCCGCAGTCCCAGTAGCTTTCTCCCTAGAAAATACGAATGTGTAGCGCTGGTGTCTCCATGTGGAACCAATTAGTGATTCCAAGCACAAAATTAAATGTTCCCTGATAAAAAACATTCAAAACAATAAAGTCCGTGGAAAATATCAGGAATACAAAAACACAGAGGCTGTAGCAATATCTGGCATTGAGTTAGCCAAAACACAACCGGATATTTCCGGTTTCATCCAGTCATATCTGGACAAACTGGTGTGGAATTTGTATGCAATGGACCGAGAAAATCACAGTAAAAATGGTTGTGGAGAAAAGCAAACTCTTTTCTTTAGGCAAGTCCATAAAATGTCATCTATACAAACAGAAATATCATGTTTGTTTGCCGAACTTCCTCTAGCTTTCTATCTAGAAAATACGAATGTGTGGAGCTGGTGTCCCCTTGATGAACCAATGAGTGTTTCAACGGTAGAAAATTAAATGTTCCCTGATAAAAAACATTCAAAACAATAAAGTCCATCGATAATATCAAGAAAACACAAACACAGAGGCTTTCACAATATTTTGGATTGAGTTAGCCAAAACACAACCGGATATTTCTTGTTTCATCCAGTCATATCCGGACAAACTGGTGTGGAATTCGTATGCAATGGACCGAGAAAATCACAGTAAAATGGTTTTGGAGAAAAGCAAAGTCTTTTCGTTAGGCAAGTGCATAAAATGTCATCTATACAAACAGAAATATCATGTTTGTTTGCCACAGTTCCTCTAGCTTTCTCCCTAGAAAATACGAATGTGTAGTGCTGGTGTCTCCATGTGGAACCAATTACCGATTCCAAGCACAAAATTAAATGTTCCCCGATAAAAAACATTCAAAACAATAAAGTCCGTGGATAATATCAGGAATACAAAAACACATTGGCTGTAGCAATATCTGGGATTGAGTTAGCCAAAACACAACCGGATATTTCCGGTTTCATCCAGTCATATCTGGACAAACTGGTGTGGAATTCGTATGCAATGGACCGAAAGAATCACAGTAGAAATGGTTTTAGAGAAAAGCAAAGTCTTTTCGTTAGGCAAGTGCAATTAGTGTTTCTGAGGTGCAAAATTAAATGTTGCCTGATAAAAACATTCAAAACAATACAGTCCATCAATAATATCCAGAAAACACAAACACACAGGCTTTCACAATGTTTCGGATTGAGTTAGCCAAAACTCAACAGTATATTTCTGTTTCATCCAGTCATATCCGGACAAACTGGTGTGGAATTCGTATGCAATGGATTGAGAAAACCACAGTAAAAATGACTTTGGAGAAGAGCAAAGTCTTTTCGTTAGGCAAGTGCATAAAATGTCATCAATACAAACAGAAATATCATGTTTCTTTGTCACAGTTCCTCTAGCTTTCTCCCTAGAAATACGAATGTGTAGAGCTGGTGTCTCCATGTGGAACCAATTACTGTATCCAAGCTTAAAATAAAATGTTCTCCGATAAAAAACATTCAAAACAATAAAGTCCGTTGATAATATCCAGAAAACACACACACTGAGGCTGTATTAATAGCTGGGATTGAGTTAGCCAAAACAAATCCGGATACTTTTTCACTTTCATTAAGGTCATATCCGGACAAAGTGGTGTGTAATTTCTATGCAATGCACTGAGAAAATCACAGTGAAAATGGTTTTGGAGAAAAGCAAAGTCTTTTCGTTAGGCAAGTGCATGAAATGTCATCTATACAAACAGATATATCATGTTTGTTTGCCGCAGTCCCAGTAGCTTTCTCCCTAGAAAATACGAATGTGTAGCGCTGGTGTCTCCATGTGGAACCAATTAGTGATTCCAAGCACAAAATTAAATGTTCCCTGATAAAAAACATTCAAAACAATAAAGTCCGTGGAAAATATCAGGAATACAAAAACACAGAGGCTGTAGCAATATCTGGCATTGAGTTAGCCAAAACACAACCGGATATTTCCGGTTTCATCCAGTCATATCTGGACAAACTGGTGTGGAATTTGTATGCAATGGACCGAGAAAATCACAGTAAAAATGGTTGTAGAGAAAAGCAAACTCTTTTCTTTAGGCAAGTCCATAAAATGTCATCTATACAAACAGAAATATCATGTTTGTTTGCCGAACTTCCTCTAGCTTTCTATCTAGAAAATACGAATGTGTGGAGCTGGTGTCCCCTTGATGAACCAATGAGTGTTTCAACGGTAGAAAATTAAATGTTCCCTGATAAAAAACATTCAAAACAATAAAGTCCATCGATAATATCAAGAAAACACAAACACAGAGGCTTTCACAATATTTTGGATTGAGTTAGCCAAAACACAACCGGATATTTCTTGTTTCATCCAGTCATATCCGGACAAACTGGTGTGGAATTCGTATGCAATGGACCGAGAAAATCACAGTAAAATGGTTTTGGAGAAAAGCAAAGTCTTTTCGTTAGGCAAGTGCATAAAATGTCATCTATACAAACAGAAATATCATGTTTGTTTGCCACAGTTCCTCTAGCTTTCTCCCTAGAAAATACGAATGTGTAGTGCTGGTGTCTCCATGTGGAACCAATTACCGATTCCAAGCACAAAATTAAATGTTCCCCGATAAAAAACATTCAAAACAATAAAGTCCGTGGATAATATCAGGAATACAAAAACACAGAGGCTGTAGCAATATCTGGGATTGAGTTAGCCAAAACACAACCGGATATTTCCGGTTTCATCCAGTCATATCTGGACAAACTGGTGTGGAATTCGTATGCAATGGACCGAGAGAATCACAGTAGAAATGGTTTTGGAGAAAAGCAAAGTCTTTTCGTTAGGCAAGTGCAATTAGTGTTTCTGAGGTGCAAAATTAAATGTTGCCTGATAAAAACATTCAAAACAATACAGTCCATCAATAATATCCAGAAAACACAAACACACAGGCTTTCACAATGTTTCGGATTGAGTTAGCCAAAACTCAACAGCATATTTCTGTTTCATCGAATCATATCCGGACAAACTGGTGTGGAATTCGTATGCAATGGATTGAGAAAACCACAGTAAAAATGACTTTGGAGAAGAGCAAAGTCTTTTCGTTAGGCAAGTGCATAAAATGTCATCAATACAAACAGAAATATCATGTTTCTTTGTCACAGTTCCTCTAGCTTTCTCCCTAGAAATACGAATGTGTAGAGCTGGTGTCTCCATGTGGAACCAATTACTGTATCCAAGCTTAAAATAAAATGTTCTCCGATAAAAAACATTCAAAACAATAAAGTCCGTTGATAATATCCAGAAAACACACACACTGAGGCTGTATTAATAGCTGGGATTGAGTTAGCCAAAACAAATCCGGATACTTTTTCACTTTCATTAAGGTCATATCCGGACAAAGTGGTGTGTAATTTCTATGCAATGCACTGAGAAAATCACAGTAAAAATGGTTTTGGAGAAAAGCAAAGTCTTTTCGTTAGGCAAGTGCATGAAATGTCATCTATACAAACAGATATATCATGTTTGTTTGCCGCAGTCCCAGTAGCTTTCTCCCTAGAAAATACGAATGTGTAGCGCTGGTGTCTCCATGTGGAACCAATTAGTGATTCCAAGCACAAAATTAAATGTTCCCTGATAAAAAACATTCAAAACAATAAAGTCCGTGGAAAATATCAGGAATACAAAAACACAGAGGCTGTAGCAATATCTGGCATTGAGTTAGCCAAAACACAACCGGATATTTCCGGTTTCATCCAGTCATATCTGGACAAACTGGTGTGGAATTTGTATGCAATGGACCGAGAAAATCACAGTAAAAATGGTTGTGGAGAAAAGCAAACTCTTTTCTTTAGGCAAGTCCATAAAATGTCATCTATACAAACAGAAATATCATGTTTGTTTGCCGAACTTCCTCTAGCTTTCTATCTAGAAAATACGAATGTGTGGAGCTGGTGTCCCCTTGATGAACCAATGAGTGTTTCAACGGTAGAAAATTAAATGTTCCCTGATAAAAAACATTCAAAACAATAAAGTCCATCGATAATATCAAGAAAACACAAACACAGAGGCTTTCACAATATTTTGGATTGAGTTAGCCAAAACACAACCGGATATTTCTTGTTTCATCCAGTCATATCCGGACAAACTGGTGTGGAATTCGTATGCAATGGACCGAGAAAATCACAGTAAAATGGTTTTGGAGAAAAGCAAAGTCTTTTCGTTAGGCAAGTGCATAAAATGTCATCTATACAAACAGAAATATCATGTTTGTTTGCCACAGTTCCTCTAGCTTTCTCCCTAGAAAATACGAATGTGTAGTGCTGGTGTCTCCATGTGGAACCAATTACCGATTCCAAGCACAAAATTAAATGTTCCCCGATAAAAAACATTCAAAACAATAAAGTCCGTGGATAATATCAGGAATACAAAAACACAGAGGCTGTAGCAATATCTGGGATTGAGTTAGCCAAAACACAACCGGATATTTCCGGTTTCATCCAGTCATATCTGGACAAACTGGTGTGGAATTCGTATGCAATGGACCGAGAGAATCACAGTAGAAATGGTTTTGGAGAAAAGCAAAGTCTTTTCGTTAGGCAAGTGCAATTAGTGTTTCTGAGGTGCAAAATTAAATGTTGCCTGATAAAAACATTCAAAACAATACAGTCCATCAATAATATCCAGAAAACACAAACACACAGGCTTTCACAATGTTTCGGATTGAGTTAGCCAAAACTCAACAGTATATTTCTGTTTCATCGAATCATATCCGGACAAACTGGTGTGGAATTCGTATGCAATGGATTGAGAAAACCACAGTAAAAATGACTTTGGAGAAGAGCAAAGTCTTTTCGTTAGGCAAGTGCATAAAATGTCATCAATACAAACAGAAATATCATGTTTATTTGTCACAGTTCCTCTAGCTTTCTCCCTAGAAATACGAATGTGTAGAGCTGGTGTCTCCATGTGGAACCAATTACTGTATCCAAGCTTAAAATAAAATGTTCTCCGATAAAAAACATTCAAAACAATAAAGTCCGTTGATAATATCCAGAAAACACACACACTGAGGCTGTATTAATAGCTGGGATTGAGTTAGCCAAAACAAATCCGGATACTTTTTCACTTTCATTAAGGTCATATCCGGACAAAGTGGTGTGTAATTTCTATGCAATGCACTGAGAAAATCACAGTAAAAATGGTTTTGGAGAAAAGCAAAGTCTTTTCGTTAGGCAAGTGCATGAAATGTCATCTATACAAACACATATATCATGTTTGTTTGCCGCAGTCCCAGTAGCTTTCTCCCTAGAAAATACGAATGTGTAGCGCTGGTGTCTCCATGTGCAACCAATTAGTGATTCCAAGCACAAAATTAAATGTTCCCTGATAAAAAACATTCAAAACAATAAAGTCCGTGGATAATATCAGGAATACAAAAACACAGAGGCTGTAGCAATATCTGGCATTGAGTTAGCCAAAACACAACCGGATATTTCCGGTTTCATCCAGTCATATCTGGACAAACTGGTGTGGAATTTGTATGCAATGGACCGAGAAAATCACAGTAAAAATGGTTGTGGAGAAAAGCAAACTCTTTTCTTTAGGCAAGTCCATAAAATGTCATCTATACAAACAGAAATATCATGTTTGTTTGCCGAACTTCCTCTAGCTTTCTATCTAGAAAATACGAATGTGTGGAGCTGGTGTCCCCTTGATGAACCAATGAGTGTTTCAACGGTAGAAAATTAAATGTTCCCTGATAAAAAACATTCAAAACAATAAAGTCCATCGATAATATCAAGAAAACACAAACACAGAGGCTATCACAATATTTCGGATTGAGTTAGCCAAAACACAACCGGATATTTCTTGTTTCATCCAGTCATATCCGGACAAACTGGTGTGGAATTCGTATGCAATGGACCGAGAAAATCACAGTAAAATGGTTTTGGAGAAAAGCAAAGTCTTTTCGTTAGGCAAGTGCATAAAATGTCATCTATACAAACAGAAATATCATGTTTGTTTGCCACAGTTCCTCTAGCTTTCTCCCTAGAAAATACGAATGTGTAGTGCTGGTGTCTCCATGTGGAACCAATTACCGATTCCAAGCACAAAATTAAATGTTCCCCGATAAAAAACATTCAAAACAATAAAGTCCGTGGATAATATCAGGAATACAAAAACACAGAGGCTGTAGCAATATCTGGGATTGAGTTAGCCAAAACACAACCGGATATTTCCGGTTTCATCCAGTCATATCTGGACAAACTGGTGTGGAATTCGTATGCAATGGACCGAGAGAATCACAGTAGAAATGGTTTTGGAGAAAAGCAAAGTCTTTTCGTTAGGCAAGTGCAATTAGTGTTTCTGAGGTGCAAAATTAAATGTTGCCTGATAAAAACATTCAAAACAATACAGTCCATCAATAATATCCAGAAAACACAAACACACAGGCTTTCACAATGTTTCGGATTGAGTTAGCCAAAACTCAACAGTATATTTCTGTTTCATCGAATCATATCTGGACAAACTGGTGTGGAATTCGTATGCAATGGATTGAGAAAACCACAGTAAAAATGACTTTGGAGAAGAGCAAAGTCTTTTCGTTAGGCAAGTGCATAAAATGTCATCAATACAAACAGAAATATCATGTTTATTTGTCACAGTTCCTCTAGCTTTCTCCCTAGAAATACGAATGTGTAGAGCTGGTGTCTCCATGTGGAACCAATTACTGTATCCAAGCTTAAAATAAAATGTTCTCCGATAAAAAACATTCAAAACAATAAAGTCCGTTGATAATATCCAGAAAACACACACACTGAGGCTGTATTAATAGCTGGGATTGAGTTAGCCAAAACAAATCCGGATACTTTTTCACTTTCATTAAGGTCATATCCGGACAAAGTGGTGTGTAATTTCTATGCAATGCACTGAGAAAATCACAGTAAAAATGGTTTTGGAGAAAAGCAAAGTCTTTTCGTTAGGCAATTGCATGAAATGTCATCTATACAAACACATATATCATGTTTGTTTGCCGCAGTCCCAGTAGCTTTCTCCCTAGAAAATACGAATGTGTAGCGCTGGTATCTCCATGTGGAACCAATTAGTGATTCCAAGCACAAAATTAAATGTTCCCTGATAAAAAACATTCAAAACAATAAAGTCCGTGGAAAATATCAGGAATACAAAAACACAGAGGCTGTAGCAATATCTGGCATTGAGTTAGCCAAAACACAACCGGATATTTCCGGTTTCATCCAGTCATATCTGGACAAACTGGTGTGGAATTTGTATGCAATGGACCGAGAAAATCACAGTAAAAATGGTTGTGGAGAAAAGCAAACTCTTTTCTTTAGGCAAGTCCATAAAATGTCATCTATACAAACAGAAATATCATGTTTGTTTGCCGAACTTCCTCTAGCTTTCTATCTAGAAAATACGAATGTGTGGAGCTGGTGTCCCCTTGATGAACCAATGAGTGTTTCAACGGTAGAAAATTAAATGTTCCCTGATAAAAAACATTCAAAACAATAAAGTCCATCGATAATATCAAGAAAACACAAACACAGAGGCTTTCACAATATTTTGGATTGAGTTAGCCAAAACACAACCGGATATTTCTTGTTTCATCCAGTCATATCCGGACAAACTGGTGTGGAATTCGTATGCAATGGACCGAGAAAATCACAGTAAAATGGTTTTGGAGAAAAGCAAAGTCTTTTCGTTAGGCAAGTGCATAAAATGTCATCTATACAAACAGAAATATCATGTTTGTTTGCCACAGTTCCTCTAGCTTTCTCCCTAGAAAATACGAATGTGTAGTGCTGGTGTCTCCATGTGGAACCAATTACCGATTCCAAGCACAAAATTAAATGTTCCCCGATAAAAAACATTCAAAACAATAAAGTCCGTGGATAATATCAGGAATACAAAAACACATTGGCTGTAGCAATATCTGGGATTGAGTTAGCCAAAACACAACCGGATATTTCCGGTTTCATCCAGTCATATCTGGACAAACTGGTGTGGAATTCGTATGCAATGGACCGAGAGAATCACAGTAGAAATGGTTTTGGAGAAAAGCAAAGTCTTTTCGTTAGGCAAGTGCAATTAGTGTTTCTGAGGTGCAAAATTAAATGTTGCCTGATAAAAACATTCAAAACAATACAGTCCATCAATAATATCCAGAAAACACAAACACACAGGCTTTCACAATGTTTCGGATTGAGTTAGCCAAAACTCAACAGTATATTTCTGTTTCATCGAATCATATCCGGACAAACTGGTGTGGAATTCGTATGCAATGGATTGAGAAAACCACAGTAAAAATGACTTTGGAGAAGAGCAAAGTCTTTTCGTTAGGCAAGTGCATAAAATGTCATCAATACAAACAGAAATATCATGTTTATTTGTCACAGTTCCTCTAGCTTTCTCCCTAGAAATACGAATGTGTAGAGCTGGTGTCTCCATGTGGAACCAATTACTGTATCCAAGCTTAAAATAAAATGTTCTCCGATAAAAAACATTCAAAACAATAAAGTCCGTGGATAATATCCAGAAAACACACAAACTGAGGCTGTATTAATAGCTGGGATTGAGTTAGCCAAAACAAATCCGGATACTTTTTCACTTTCATTAAGGTCATATCCGGACAAAGTGGTGTGTAATTTCTATGCAATGCACTGAGAAAATCACAGTAAAAATGGTTTTGGAGAAAAGCAAAGTCTTTTCGTTAGGCAAGTGCATGAAATGTCATCTATACAAACACATATATCATGTTTGTTTGCCGCAGTCCCAGTAGCTTTCTCCATAGAAAATACGAATGTGTAGCGCTGGTGTCTCCATGTGCAACCAATTAGTGATTCCAAGCACAAAATTAAATGTTCCCTGATAAAAAACATTCAAAACAATAAAGTCCGTGGATAATATCAGGAATACAAAAACACAGAGGCTGTAGCAATATCTGGCATTGAGTTAGCCAAAACACAACCGGATATTTCCGGTTTCATCCAGTCATATCTGGACAAACTGGTGTGGAATTTGTATGCAATGGACCGAGAAAATCACAGTAAAAATGGTTGTGGAGAAAAGCAAACTCTTTTCTTTAGGCAAGTCCATAAAATGTCATCTATACAAACAGAAATATCATGTTTGTTTGCCGAACTTCCTCTAGCTTTCTATCTAGAAAATACGAATGTGTGGAGCTGGTGTCCCCTTGATGAACCAATGAGTGTTTCAACGGTAGAAAATTAAATGTTCCCTGATAAAAAACATTCAAAACAATAAAGTCCATCGATAATATCAAGAAAACACAAACACAGAGGCTATCACAATATTTCGGATTGAGTTAGCCAAAACACAACCGGATATTTCTTGTTTCATCCAGTCATATCCGGACAAACTGGTGTGGAATTCGTATGCAATGGACCGAGAAAATCACAGTAAAATGGTTTTGGAGAAAAGCAAAGTCTTTTCGTTAGGCAAGTGCATAAAATGTCATCTATACAAACAGAAATATCATGTTTGTTTGCCACAGTTCCTCTAGCTTTCTCCCTAGAAAATACGAATGTGTAGTGCTGGTGTCTCCATGTGGAACCAATTACCGATTCCAAGCACAAAATTAAATGTTCCCCGATAAAAAACATTCAAAACAATAAAGTCCGTGGATAATATCAGGAATACAAAAACACAGAGGCTGTAGCAATATCTGGGATTGAGTTAGCCAAAACACAACCGGATATTTCCGGTTTCATCCAGTCATATCTGGACAAACTGGTGTGGAATTCGTATGCAATGGACCGAGAGAATCACAGTAGAAATGGTTTTGGAGAAAAGCAAAGTCTTTTCGTTAGGCAAGTGCAATTAGTGTTTCTGAGGTGCAAAATTAAATGTTGCCTGATAAAAACATTCAAAACAATACAGTCCATCAATAATATCCAGAAAACACAAACACACAGGCTTTCACAATGTTTCGGATTGAGTTAGCCAAAACTCAACAGTATA
The DNA here is from genome assembly GCF_033115175.1 of Lepus europaeus. NCBI lineage: Eukaryota > Metazoa > Chordata > Mammalia > Lagomorpha > Leporidae > Lepus > Lepus europaeus. The sequence continues at coordinate 1,055,665 of NW_026909158.1, read as the reverse complement.
TTTCTGTTTCATCGAATCATATCCGGACAAACTGGTGTGGAATTCGTATGCAATGGATTGAGAAAACCACAGTAAAAATGACTTTGGAGAAGAGCAAAGTCTTTTCGTTAGGCAAGTGCATAAAATGTCATCAATACAAACAGAAATATCATGTTTATTTGTCACAGTTCCTCTAGCTTTCTCCCTAGAAATACGAATGTGTAGAGCTGGTGTCTCCATGTGGAACCAATTACTGTATCCAAGCTTAAAATAAAATGTTCTCCGATAAAAAACATTCAAAACAATAAAGTCCGTTGATAATATCCAGAAAACACACACACTGAGGCTGTATTAATAGCTGGGATTGAGTTAGCCAAAACAAATCCGGATACTTTTTCACTTTCATTAAGGTCATATCCGGACAAAGTGGTGTGTAATTTCTATGCAATGCACTGAGAAAATCACAGTAAAAATGGTTTTGGAGAAAAGCAAAGTCTTTTCGTTAGGCAAGTGCATGAAATGTCATCTATACAAACACATATATCATGTTTGTTTGCCGCAGTCCCAGTAGCTTTCTCCCTAGAAAATACGAATGTGTAGCGCTGGTATCTCCATGTGGAACCAATTAGTGATTCCAAGCACAAAATTAAATGTTCCCTGATAAAAAACATTCAAAACAATAAAGTCCGTGGAAAATATCAGGAATACAAAAACACAGAGGCTGTAGCAATATCTGGCATTGAGTTAGCCAAAACACAACCGGATATTTCCGGTTTCATCCAGTCATATCTGGACAAACTGGTGTGGAATTTGTATGCAATGGACCGAGAAAATCACAGTAAAAATGGTTGTGGAGAAAAGCAAACTCTTTTCTTTAGGCAAGTCCATAAAATGTCATCTATACAAACAGAAATATCATGTTTGTTTGCCGAACTTCCTCTAGCTTTCTATCTAGAAAATACGAATGTGTGGAGCTGGTGTCCCCTTGATGAACCAATGAGTGTTTCAACGGTAGAAAATTAAATGTTCCCTGATAAAAAACATTCAAAACAATAAAGTCCATCGATAATATCAAGAAAACACAAACACAGAGGCTTTCACAATATTTTGGATTGAGTTAGCCAAAACACAACCGGATATTTCTTGTTTCATCCAGTCATATCCGGACAAACTGGTGTGGAATTCGTATGCAATGGACCGAGAAAATCACAGTAAAATGGTTTTGGAGAAAAGCAAAGTCTTTTCGTTAGGCAAGTGCATAAAATGTCATCTATACAAACAGAAATATCATGTTTGTTTGCCACAGTTCCTCTAGCTTTCTCCCTAGAAAATACGAATGTGTAGTGCTGGTGTCTCCATGTGGAACCAATTACCGATTCCAAGCACAAAATTAAATGTTCCCCGATAAAAAACATTCAAAACAATAAAGTCCGTGGATAATATCAGGAATACAAAAACACAGAGGCTGTAGCAATATCTGGGATTGAGTTAGCCAAAACACAACCGGATATTTCCGGTTTCATCCAGTCATATCTGGACAAACTGGTGTGGAATTCGTATGCAATGGACCGAGAGAATCACAGTAGAAATGGTTTTGGAGAAAAGCAAAGTCTTTTCGTTAGGCAAGTGCAATTAGTGTTTCTGAGGTGCAAAATTAAATGTTGCCTGATAAAAACATTCAAAACAATACAGTCCATCAATAATATCCAGAAAACACAAACACACAGGCTTTCACAATGTTTCGGATTGAGTTAGCCAAAACTCAACAGTATATTTCTGTTTCATCGAATCATATCCGGACAAACTGGTGTGGAATTCGTATGCAATGGATTGAGAAAACCACAGTAAAAATGACTTTGGAGAAGAGCAAAGTCTTTTCGTTAGGCAAGTGCATAAAATGTCATCAATACAAACAGAAATATCATGTTTCTTTGTCACAGTTCCTCTAGCTTTCTCCCTAGAAATACGAATGTGTAGAGCTGGTGTCTCCATGTGGAACCAATTACTGTATCCAAGCTTAAAATAAAATGTTCTCCGATAAAAAACATTCAAAACAATAAAGTCCGTGGATAATATCCAGAAAACACACACACTGAGGCTGTATTAATAGCTGGGATTGAGTTAGCCAAAACAAATCCGGATACTTTTTCACTTTCATTAAGGTCATATCCGGACAAAGTGGTGTGTAATTTCTATGCAATGCACTGAGAAAATCACAGTAAAAATGGTTTTGGAGAAAAGCAAAGTCTTTTCGTTAGGCAAGTGCATGAAATGTCATCTATACAAACAGATATATCATGTTTGTTTGCCGCAGTCCCAGTAGCTTTCTCCCTAGAAAATACGAATGTGTAGCGCTGGTGTCTCCATGTGCAACCAATTAGTGATTCCAAGCACAAAATTAAATGTTCCCTGATAAAAAACATTCAAAACAATAAAGTCCGTGGATAATATCAGGAATACAAAAACACAGAGGCTGTAGCAATATCTGGCATTGAGTTAGCCAAAACACAACCGGATATTTCCGGTTTCATCCAGTCATATCTGGACAAACTGGTGTGGAATTTGTATGCAATGGACCGAGAAAATCACAGTAAAAATGGTTGTGGAGAAAAGCAAACTCTTTTCTTTAGGCAAGTCCATAAAATGTCATCTATACAAACAGAAATATCATGTTTGTTTGCCGAACTTCCTCTAGCTTTCTATCTAGAAAATACGAATGTGTGGAGCTGGTGTCCCCTTGATGAACCAATGAGTGTTTCAACGGTAGAAAATTAAATGTTCCCTGATAAAAAACATTCAAAACAATAAAGTCCATCGATAATATCAAGAAAACACAAACACAGAGGCTATCACAATATTTCGGATTGAGTTAGCCAAAACACAACCGGATATTTCTTGTTTCATCCAGTCATATCCGGACAAACTGGTGTGGAATTCGTATGCAATGGACCGAGAAAATCACAGTAAAATGGTTTTGGAGAAAAGCAAAGTCTTTTCGTTAGGCAAGTGCATAAAATGTCATCTATACAAACAGAAATATCATGTTTGTTTGCCACAGTTCCTCTAGCTTTCTCCCTAGAAAATACGAATGTGTAGTGCTGGTGTCTCCATGTGGAACCAATTACCGATTCCAAGCACAAAATTAAATGTTCCCCGATAAAAAACATTCAAAACAATAAAGTCCGTGGATAATATCAGGAATACAAAAACACAGAGGCTGTAGCAATATCTGGGATTGAGTTAGCCAAAACACAACCGGATATTTCCGGTTTCATCCAGTCATATCTGGACAAACTGGTGTGGAATTCGTATGCAATGGACCGAGAGAATCACAGTAGAAATGGTTTTGGAGAAAAGCAAAGTCTTTTCGTTAGGCAAGTGCAATTAGTGTTTCTGAGGTGCAAAATTAAATGTTGCCTGATAAAAACATTCAAAACAATACAGTCCATCAATAATATCCAGAAAACACAAACACACAGGCTTTCACAATGTTTCGGATTGAGTTAGCCAAAACTCAACAGTATATTTCTGTTTCATCGAATCATATCCGGACAAACTGGTGTGGAATTCGTATGCAATGGATTGAGAAAACCACAGTAAAAATGACTTTGGAGAAGAGCAAAGTCTTTTCGTTAGGCAAGTGCATAAAATGTCATCAATACAAACAGAAATATCATGTTTATTTGTCACAGTTCCTCTAGCTTTCTCCCTAGAAATACGAATGTGTAGAGCTGGTGTCTCCATGTGGAACCAATTACTGTATCCAAGCTTAAAATAAAATGTTCTCCGATAAAAAACATTCAAAACAATAAAGTCCGTTGATAATATCCAGAAAACACACACACTGAGGCTGTATTAATAGCTGGGATTGAGTTAGCCAAAACAAATCCGGATACTTTTTCACTTTCATTAAGGTCATATCCGGACAAAGTGGTGTGTAATTTCTATGCAATGCACTGAGAAAATCACAGTAAAAATGGTTTTGGAGAAAAGCAAAGTCTTTTCGTTAGGCAAGTGCATGAAATGTCATCTATACAAACACATATATCATGTTTGTTTGCCGCAGTCCCAGTAGCTTTCTCCCTAGAAAATACGAATGTGTAGCGCTGGTGTCTCCATGTGCAACCAATTAGTGATTCCAAGCACAAAATTAAATGTTCCCTGATAAAAAACATTCAAAACAATAAAGTCCGTGGAAAATATCAGGAATACAAAAACACAGAGGCTGTAGCAATATCTGGCATTGAGTTAGCCAAAACACAACCGGATATTTCCGGTTTCATCCAGTCATATCTGGACAAACTGGTGTGGAATTTGTATGCAATGGACCGAGAAAATCACAGTAAAAATGGTTGTGGAGAAAAGCAAACTCTTTTCTTTAGGCAAGTCCATAAAATGTCATCTATACAAACAGAAATATCATGTTTGTTTGCCGAACTTCCTCTAGCTTTCTATCTAGAAAATACGAATGTGTGGAGCTGGTGTCCCCTTGATGAACCAATGAGTGTTTCAACGGTAGAAAATTAAATGTTCCCTGATCAAAAACATTCAAAACAATAAAGTCCATCGATAATATCAAGAAAACACAAACACAGAGGCTTTCACAATATTTTGGATTGAGTTAGCCAAAACACAACCGGATATTTCTTGTTTCATCCAGTCATATCCGGACAAACTGGTGTGGAATTCGTATGCAATGGACCGAGAAAATCACAGTAAAATGGTTTTGGAGAAAAGCAAAGTCTTTTCGTTAGGCAAGTGCATAAAATGTCATCTATACAAACAGAAATATCATGTTTGTTTGCCACAGTTCCTCTAGCTTTCTCCCTAGAAAATACGAATGTGTAGTGCTGGTGTCTCCATGTGGAACCAATTACCGATTCCAAGCACAAAATTAAATGTTCCCCGATAAAAAACATTCAAAACAATAAAGTCCGTGGATAATATCAGGAATACAAAAACACAGAGGCTGTAGCAATATCTGGGATTGAGTTAGCCAAAACACAACCGGATATTTCCGGTTTCATCCAGTCATATCTGGACAAACTGGTGTGGAATTCATATGCAATGGACCGAGAGAATCACAGTAGAAATGGTTTTGGAGAAAAGCAAAGTCTTTTCGTTAGGCAAGTGCAATTAGTGTTTCTGAGGTGCAAAATTAAATGTTGCCTGATAAAAACATTCAAAACAATACAGTCCATCAATAATATCCAGAAAACACAAACACACAGGCTTTCACAATGTTTCGGATTGAGTTAGCCAAAACTCAACAGTATATTTCTGTTTCATCGAATCATATCCGGACAAACTGGTGTGGAATTCGTATGCAATGGATTGAGAAAACCACAGTAAAAATGACTTTGGAGAAGAGCAAAGTCTTTTCGTTAGGCAAGTGCATAAAATGTCATCAATACAAACAGAAATATCATGTTTATTTGTCACAGTTCCTCTAGCTTTCTCCCTAGAAATACGAATGTGTAGAGCTGGTGTCTCCATGTGGAACCAATTACTGTATCCAAGCTTAAAATAAAATGTTCTCCGATAAAAAACATTCAAAACAATAAAGTCCATTGATAATATCCAGAAAACACACACACTGAGGCTGTATTAATAGCTGGGATTGAGTTAGCCAAAACAAATCCGGATACTTTTTCACTTTCATTAAGGTCATATCCGGACAAAGTGGTGTGTAATTTCTATGCAATGCACTGAGAAAATCACAGTAAAAATGGTTTTGGAGAAAAGCAAAGTCTTTTCGTTAGGCAAGTGCATGAAATGTCATCTATACAAACAGATATATCATGTTTGTTTGCCGCAGTCCCAGTAGCTTTCTCCCTAGAAAATACGAATGTGTAGCGCTGGTGTCTCCATGTGGAACCAATTAGTGATTCCAAGCACAAAATTAAATGTTCCCTGATAAAAAACATTCAAAACAATAAAGTCCGTGGAAAATATCAGGAATACAAAAACACAGAGGCTGTAGCAATATCTGGCATTGAGTTAGCCAAAACACAACCGGATATTTCCGGTTTCATCCAGTCATATCTGGACAAACTGGTGTGGAATTTGTATGCAATGGACCGAGAAAATCACAGTAAAAATGGTTGTGGAGAAAAGCAAACTCTTTTCTTTAGGCAAGTCCATAAAATGTCATCTATACAAACAGAAATATCATGTTTGTTTGCCGAACTTCCTCTAGCTTTCTATCTAGAAAATACGAATGTGTGGAGCTGGTGTCCCCTTGATGAACCAATGAGTGTTTCAACGGTAGAAAATTAAATGTTCCCTGATAAAAAAACATTCAAAACAATAAAGTCCATCGATAATATCAAGAAAACACAAACACAGAGGCTTTCACAATATTTTGGATTGAGTTAGCCAAAACACAACCGGATATTTCTTGTTTCATCCAGTCATATCCGGACAAACTGGTGTGGAATTCGTATGCAATGGACCGAGAAAATCACAGTAAAATGGTTTTGGAGAAAAGCAAAGTCTTTTCGTTAGGCAAGTGCAATTAGTGTTTCTGAGGTGCAAAATTAAATGTTGCCTGATAAAAACATTCAAAACAATACAGTCCATCAATAATATCCAGAAAACACAAACACACAGGCTTTCACAATGTTTCGGATTGAGTTAGCCAAAACTCAACAGTATATTTCTGTTTCATCGAATCATATCCGGACAAACTGGTGTGGAATTCGTATGCAATGGATTGAGAAAACCACAGTAAAAATGACTTTGGAGAAGAGCAAAGTCTTTTCGTTAGGCAAGTGCATAAAATGTCATCAATACAAACAGAAATATCATGTTTATTTGTCACAGTTCCTCTAGCTTTCTCCCTAGAAATACGAATGTGTAGAGCTGGTGTCTCCATGTGGAACCAGTTACTGTATCCAAGCTTAAAATAAAATGTTCTCCGATAAAAAACATTCAAAACAATAAAGTCCGTGGATAATATCCAGAAAACACACACACTGAGGCTGTATTAATAGCTGGGATTGAGTTAGCCAAAACAAATCCGGATACTTTTTCACTTTCATTAAGGTCATATCCGGACAAAGTGGTGTGTAATTTCTATGCAATGCACTGAGAAAATCACAGTAAAAATGGTTTTGGAGAAAAGCAAATTCTTTTCGTTAGGCAAGTGCATGAAATGTCATCTATACAAACAGATATATCATGTTTGTTTGCCGCAGTCCCAGTAGCTTTCTCCCTAGAAAATACGAATGTGTAGCGCTGGTGTCTCCATGTGGAACCAATTAGTGATTCCAAGCACAAAATTAAATGTTCCCTGATAAAAAACATTCAAAACAATAAAGTCCGTGGAAAATATCAGGAATACAAAAACACAGAGGCTGTAGCAATATCTGGCATTGAGTTAGCCAAAACACAACCGGATATTTCCGGTTTCATCCAGTCATATCTGGACAAACTGGTGTGGAATTCGTATGCAATGGACCGAGAGAATCACAGTAGAAATGGTTGTGGAGAAAAGCAAACTCTTTTCTTTAGGCAAGTCCATAAAATGTCATCTATACAAACAGAAATATCATGTTTGTTTGCCGAACTTCCTCTAGCTTTCTATCTAGGAAATACGAATGTGTGGAGCTGGTGTCCCCTTGATGAACCAATGAGTGTTTCAATGGTAGAAAATTAAATGTTCCCCGATAAAAAACATTCAAAACAATAAAGTCCATCGATAATATCAAGAAAACACAAACACAGAGGCTTTCACAATATTTTGGATTGAGTTAGCCAAAACACAACCGGATATTTCTTGTTTCATCCAGTCATATCCGGACAAACTGGTGTGGAATTCGTATGCAATGGACCGAGAAAATCACAGTAAAATGGTTTTGGAGAAAAGCAAAGTCTTTTCGTTAGGCAAGTGCATAAAATGTCATCTATACAAACAGAAATATCATGTTTGTTTGCCACAGTTCCTCTAGCTTTCTCCCTAGAAAATACGAATGTGTAGTGCTGGTGTCTCCATGTGGAACCAATTACCGATTCCAAGCACAAAATTAAATGTTCCCCGATAAAAAACATTCAAAACAATAAAGTCCGTGGATAATATCAGGAATACAAAAACACAGAGGCTGTAGCAATATCTGGGATTGAGTTAGCCAAAACACAACCGGATATTTCCAGTTTCATCCAGTCATATCTGGACAAACTGGTGTGGAATTCGTATGCAATGGACCGAGAGAATCACAGTAGAAATGGTTTTGGAGAAAAGCAAAGTCTTTTCATTAGGCAAGTGCAATTAGTGTTTCTGAGGTGCAAAATTAAATGTTGCCTGATAAAAACATTCAAAACAATACAGTCCATCAATAATATCCAGAAAACACAAACACACAGGCTTTCACAATGTTTCGGATTGAGTTAGCCAAAACTCAACAGTATATTTCTGTTTCATCGAATCATATCCGGACAAACTGGTGTGGAATTCGTATGCAATGGATTGAGAAAACCACAGTAAAAATGACTTTGGAGAAGAGCAAAGTCTTTTCGTTAGGCAAGTGCATAAAATGTCATCAATACAAACAGAAATATCATGTTTATTTGTCACAGTTCCTCTAGCTTTCTCCCTAGAAATACGAATGTGTAGAGCTGGTGTCTCCATGTGGAACCAATTACTGTATCCAAGCTTAAAATAAAATGTTCTCCGATAAAAAACATTCAAAACAATAAAGTCCGTTGATAATATCCAGAAAACACACACACTGAGGCTGTATTAATAGCTGGGATTGAGTTAGCCAAAACAAATCCGGATACTTTTTCACTTTCATTAAGGTCATATCCGGACAAAGTGGTGTGTAATTTCTATGCAATGCACTGAGAAAATCACAGTAAAAATGGTTTTGGAGAAAAGCAAAGTCTTTTCGTTAGGCAAGTGCATGAAATGTCATCTATACAAACAGATATATCATGTTTGTTTGCCGCAGTCCCAGTAGCTTTCTCCCTAGAAAATACGAATGTGTAGCGCTGGTGTCTCCATGTGCAACCAATTAGTGATTCCAAGCACAAAATTAAATGTTCCCTGATAAAAAACATTCAAAACAATAAAGTCCGTGGAAAATATCAGGAATACAAAAACACAGAGGCTGTAGCAATATCTGGCATTGAGTTAGCCAAAACACAACCGGATATTTCCGGTTTCATCCAGTCATATCTGGACAAACTGGTGTGGAATTTGTATGCAATGGACCGAGAAAATCACAGTAAAAATGGTTGTGGAGAAAAGCAAACTCTTTTCTTTAGGCAAGTCCATAAAATGTCATCTATACAAACAGAAATATCATGTTTGTTTGCCGAACTTCCTCTAGCTTTCTATCTAGAAAATACGAATGTGTGGAGCTGGTGTCCCCTTGATGAACCAATGAGTGTTTCAACGGTAGAAAATTAAATGTTCCCTGATCAAAAACATTCAAAACAATAAAGTCCATCGATAATATCAAGAAAACACAAACACAGAGGCTTTCACAATATTTTGGATTGAGTTAGCCAAAACACAACCGGATATTTCTTGTTTCATCCAGTCATATCCGGACAAACTGGTGTGGAATTCGTATGCAATGGACCGAGAAAATCACAGTAAAATGGTTTTGGAGAAAAGCAAAGTCTTTTCGTTAGGCAAGTGCATAAAATGTCATCTATACAAACAGAAATATCATGTTTGTTTGCCACAGTTCCTCTAGCTTTCTCCCTAGAAAATACGAATGTGTAGTGCTGGTGTCTCCATGTGGAACCAATTACCGATTCCAAGCACAAAATTAAATGTTCCCCGATAAAAAACATTCAAAACAATAAAGTCCGTGGATAATATCAGGAATACAAAAACACAGAGGCTGTAGCAATATCTGGGATTGAGTTAGCCAAAACACAACCGGATATTTCCGGTTTCATCCAGTCATATCTGGACAAACTGGTGTGGAATTCATATGCAATGGACCGAGAGAATCACAGTAGAAATGGTTTTGGAGAAAAGCAAAGTCTTTTCGTTAGGCAAGTGCAATTAGTGTTTCTGAGGTGCAAAATTAAATGTTGCCTGATAAAAACATTCAAAACAATACAGTCCATCAATAATATCCAGAAAACACAAACACACAGGCTTTCACAATGTTTCGGATTGAGTTAGCCAAAACTCAACAGTATATTTCTGTTTCATCGAATCATATCCGGACAAACTGGTGTGGAATTCGTATGCAATGGATTGAGAAAACCACAGTAAAAATGACTTTGGAGAAGAGCAAAGTCTTTTCGTTAGGCAAGTGCATAAAATGTCATCAATACAAACAGAAATATCATGTTTATTTGTCACAGTTCCTCTAGCTTTCTCCCTAGAAATACGAATGTGTAGAGCTGGTGTCTCCATGTGGAACCAATTACTGTATCCAAGCTTAAAATAAAATGTTCTCCGATAAAAAACATTCAAAACAATAAAGTCCATTGATAATATCCAGAAAACACACACACTGAGGCTGTATTAATAGCTGGGATTGAGTTAGCCAAAACAAATCCGGATACTTTTTCACTTTCATTAAGGTCATATCCGGACAAAGTGGTGTGTAATTTCTATGCAATGCACTGAGAAAATCACAGTAAAAATGGTTTTGGAGAAAAGCAAAGTCTTTTCGTTAGGCAAGTGCATGAAATGTCATCTATACAAACAGATATATCATGTTTGTTTGCCGCAGTCCCAGTAGCTTTCTCCCTAGAAAATACGAATGTGTAGCGCTGGTGTCTCCATGTGGAACCAATTAGTGATTCCAAGCACAAAATTAAATGTTCCCTGATAAAAAACATTCAAAACAATAAAGTCCGTGGAAAATATCAGGAATACAAAAACACAGAGGCTGTAGCAATATCTGGCATTGAGTTAGCCAAAACACAACCGGATATTTCCGGTTTCATCCAGTCATATCTGGACAAACTGGTGTGGAATTTGTATGCAATGGACCGAGAAAATCACAGTAAAAATGGTTGTGGAGAAAAGCAAACTCTTTTCTTTAGGCAAGTCCATAAAATGTCATCTATACAAACAGAAATATCATGTTTGTTTGCCGAACTTCCTCTAGCTTTCTATCTAGAAAATACGAATGTGTGGAGCTGGTGTCCCCTTGATGAACCAATGAGTGTTTCAACGGTAGAAAATTAAATGTTCCCTGATAAAAAAACATTCAAAACAATAAAGTCCATCGATAATATCAAGAAAACACAAACACAGAGGCTTTCACAATATTTTGGATTGAGTTAGCCAAAACACAACCGGATATTTCTTGTTTCATCCAGTCATATCCGGACAAACTGGTGTGGAATTCGTATGCAATGGACCGAGAAAATCACAGTAAAATGGTTTTGGAGAAAAGCAAAGTCTTTTCGTTAGGCAAGTGCAATTAGTGTTTCTGAGGTGCAAAATTAAATGTTGCCTGATAAAAACATTCAAAACAATACAGTCCATCAATAATATCCAGAAAACACAAACACACAGGCTTTCACAATGTTTCGGATTGAGTTAGCCAAAACTCAACAGTATATTTCTGTTTCATCGAATCATATCCGGACAAACTGGTGTGGAATTCGTATGCAATGGATTGAGAAAACCACAGTAAAAATGACTTTGGAGAAGAGCAAAGTCTTTTCGTTAGGCAAGTGCATAAAATGTCATCAATACAAACAGAAATATCATGTTTATTTGTCACAGTTCCTCTAGCTTTCTCCCTAGAAATACGAATGTGTAGAGCTGGTGTCTCCATGTGGAACCAGTTACTGTATCCAAGCTTAAAATAAAATGTTCTCCGATAAAAAACATTCAAAACAATAAAGTCCGTTGATAATATCCAGAAAACACACACACTGAGGCTGTATTAATAGCTGGGATTGAGTTAGCCAAAACAAATCCGGATACTTTTTCACTTTCATTAAGGTCATATCCGGACAAAGTGGTGTGTAATTTCTATGCAATGCACTGAGAAAATCACAGTAAAAATGGTTTTGGAGAAAAGCAAATTCTTTTCGTTAGGCAAGTGCATAAAATGTCATCTATACAAACAGATATATCATGTTTGTTTGCCGCAGTCCCAGTAGCTTTCTCCCTAGAAAATACGAATGTGTAGCGCTGGTGTCTCCATGTGGAACCAATTAGTGATTCCAAGCACAAAATTAAATGTTCCCTGATAAAAAACATTCAAAACAATAAAGTCCGTGGAAAATATCAGGAATACAAAAACACAGAGGCTGTAGCAATATCTGGCATTGAGTTAGCCAAAACACAACCGGATATTTCCGGTTTCATCCAGTCATATCTGGACAAACTGGTGTGGAATTCGTATGCAATGGACCGAGAGAATCACAGTAGAAATGGTTGTGGAGAAAAGCAAACTCTTTTCTTTAGGCAAGTCCATAAAATGTCATCTATACAAACAGAAATATCATGTTTGTTTGCCGAACTTCCTCTAGCTTTCTATCTAGGAAATACGAATGTGTGGAGCTGGTGTCCCCTTGATGAACCAATGAGTGTTTCAATGGTAGAAAATTAAATGTTCCCCGATAAAAAACATTCAAAACAATAAAGTCCATCGATAATATCAAGAAAACACAAACACAGAGGCTTTCACAATATTTTGGATTGAGTTAGCCAAAACACAACCGGATATTTCTTGTTTCATCCAGTCATATCCGGACAAACTGGTGTGGAATTCGTATGCAATGGACCGAGAAAATCACAGTAAAATGGTTTTGGAGAAAAGCAAAGTCTTTTCGTTAGGCAAGTGCATAAAATGTCATCTATACAAACAGAAATATCATGTTTGTTTGCCACAGTTCCTCTAGCTTTCTCCCTAGAAAATACGAATGTGTAGTGCTGGTGTCTCCATGTGGAACCAATTACCGATTCCAAGCACAAAATTAAATGTTCCCCGATAAAAAACATTCAAAACAATAAAGTCCGTGGATAATATCAGGAATACAAAAACACAGAGGCTGTAGCAATATCTGGGATTGAGTTAGCCAAAACACAACCGGATATTTCCAGTTTCATCCAGTCATATCTGGACAAACTGGTGTGGAATTCGTATGCAATGGACCGAGAGAATCACAGTAGAAATGGTTTTGGAGAAAAGCAAAGTCTTTTCATTAGGCAAGTGCAATTAGTGTTTCTGAGGTGCAAAATTAAATGTTGCCTGATAAAAACATTCAAAACAATACAGTCCATCAATAATATCCAGAAAACACAAACACACAGGCTTTCACAATGTTTCGGATTGAGTTAGCCAAAACTCAACAGTATATTTCTGTTTCATCGAATCATATCCGGACAAACTGGTGTGGAATTCGTATGCAATGGATTGAGAAAACCACAGTAAAAATGACTTTGGAGAAGAGCAAAGTCTTTTCGTTAGGCAAGTGCATAAAATGTCATCAATACAAACAGAAATATCATGTTTATTTGTCACAGTTCCTCTAGCTTTCTCCCTAGAAATACGAATGTGTAGAGCTGGTGTCTCCATGTGGAACCAATTACTGTATCCAAGCTTAAAAAAAAATGTTCTCCGATAAAAAACATTCAAAACAATAAAGTCCGTTGATAATATCCAGAAAACACACACACTGAGGCTGTATTAATAGCTGGGATTGAGTTAGCCAAAACAAATCCGGTTACTTTTTCACTTTCATTAAGGTCATATCCGGACAAAGTGGTGTGTAATTTCTATGCAATGCACTGAGAAAATCACAGTAAAAATGGTTTTGGAGAAAAGCAAAGTCTTTTCGTTAGGCAAGTGCATGAAATGTCATCTATACAAACAGATATATCATGTTTGTTTGCCGCAGTCCCAGTAGCTTTCTCCCTAGAAAATACGAATGTGTAGCGCTGGTGTCTCCATGTGGAACCAATTAGTGATTCCAAGCACAAAATTAAATGTTCCCTGATAAAAACCATTCAAAACAATAAAGTCCGTGGAAAATATCAGGAATACAAAAACAGAGAGGCTGTAGCAATATCTGGCATTGAGTTAGCCAAAACACAACCGGATATTTCCGGTTTCATCCAGTCATATCTGGACAAACTGGTGTGGAATTTGTATGCAATGGACCGAGAAAATCACAGTAAAAATGGTTGTGGAGAAAAGCAAACTCTTTTCTTTAGGCAAGTCCATAAAATGTCATCTATACAAACAGAAATATCATGTTTGTTTGCCGAACTTCCTCTAGCTTTCTATCTAGAAAATACGAATGTGTGGAGCTGGTGTCCCCTTGATGAACCAATGAGTGTTTCAACGGTAGAAAATTAAATGTTCCCTGATAAAAAACATTCAAAACAATAAAGTCCATCGATAATATCAAGAAAACACAAACACAGAGGCTTTCACAATATTTTGGATTGAGTTAGCCAAAACACAACCGGATATTTCTTGTTTCATCCAGTCATATCCGGACAAACTGGTGTGGAATTCGTATGCAATGGACCGAGAAAATCACAGTAAAATGGTTTTGGAGAAAAGCAAAGTCTTTTCGTTAGGCAAGTGCATAAAATGTCATCTATACAAACAGAAATATCATGTTTGTTTGCCACAGTTCCTCTAGCTTTCTCCCTAGAAAATACGAATGTGTAGTGCTGGTGTCTCCATGTGGAACCAATTACCGATTCCAAGCACAAAATTAAATGTTCCCCGATAAAAAACATTCAAAACAATAAAGTCCGTGGATAATATCAGGAATACAAAAACACAGAGGCTGTAGCAATATCTGGGATTGAGTTAGCCAAAACACAACCGGATATTTCCGGTTTCATCCAGTCATATCTGGACAAACTGGTGTGGAATTCGTATGCAATGGACCGAGAGAATCACAGTAGAAATGGTTTTGGAGAAAAGCAAAGTCTTTTCGTTAGGCAAGTGCAATTAGTGTTTCTGAGGTGCAAAATTAAATGTTGCCTGATAAAAACATTCAAAACAATACAGTCCATCAATAATATCCAGAAAACACAAACACACAGGCTTTCACAATGTTTCGGATTGAGTTAGCCAAAACTCAACAGTATATTTCTGTTTCATCGAATCATATCCGGACAAACTGGTGTGGAATTCGTATGCAATGGATTGAGAAAACCACAGTAAAAATGACTTTGGAGAAGAGCAAAGTCTTTTCGTTAGGCAAGTGCATAAAATGTCATCAATACAAACAGAAATATCATGTTTATTTGTCACAGTTCCTCTAGCTTTCTTCCTAGAAATACGAATGTGTAGAGCTGGTGTCTCCATGTGGAACCAATTACTGTATCCAAGCTTAAAATAAAATGTTCTCCAATAAAAAACATTCAAAACAATAAAGTCCGTTGATAGTATCCAGAAAACGCACACACTGAGGCTGTATTAATAGCTGGGATTGAGTTAGCCAAAACAAATCCGGATACTTTTTCACTTTCATTAAGGTCATATCCGGACAAAGTGGTGTGTAATTTCTATGCAATGCACTGAGAAAATCACAGTAAAAATGGTTTTGGAGAAAAGCAAAGTCTTTTCGTTAGGCAAGTGCATGAAATGTCATCTATACAAACAGATATATCATGTTTGTTTGCCGCAGTCCCAGTAGCTTTCTCCCTAGAAAATACGAATGTGTAGCGCTGGTGTCTCCATGTGGAACCAATTAGTGATTCCAAGCACAAAATTAAATGTTCCCTGATAAAAAACATTCAAAACAATAAAGTCCGTGGAAAATATCAGGAATACAAAAACACAGAGGCTGTAGCAATATCTGGCATTGAGTTAGCCAAAACACAACCGGATATTTCCGGTTTCATCCAGTCATATCTGGACAAACTGGTGTGGAATTTGTACGCAATGGACCGAGAAAATCACAGTAAAAATGGTTGTGGAGAAAAGCAAACTCTTTTCTTTAGGCAAGTCCATAAAATGTCATCTATACAAACAGAAATATCATGTTTGTTTGCCGAACTTCCTCTAGCTTTCTATCTAGAAAATACGAATGTGTGGAGCTGGTGTCCCCTTGATGAACCAATGAGTGTTTCAACGGTAGAAAATTAAATGTTCCCTGATCAAAAATATTCAAAACAATAAAGTCCATCGATAATATCAAGAAAACACAAACACAGAGGCTTTCACAATATTTTGGATTGAGTTAGCCAAAACACAACCGGATATTTCTTGTTTCATCCAGTCATATCCGGACAAACTGGTGTGGAATTCGTATGCAATGGACCGAGAAAATCACAGTAAAATGGTTTTGGAGAAAAGCAAAGTCTTTTCGTTAGGCAAATGCATAAAATGTCATCTATACAAACAGAAATATCATGTTTGTTTGCCACAGTTCCTCTAGCTTTCTCCCTAGAAAATACGAATGTGTAGTGCTGGTGTCTCCATGTGGAACCAATTACCGATTCCAAGCACAAAATTAAATGTTCCCCGATAAAAAACATTCAAAACAATAAAGTCCGTGGATAATATCAGGAATACAAAAACACAGAGGCTGTAGCAATATCTGGGATTGAGTTAGCCAAAACACAACCGGATATTTCCGGTTTCATCCAGTCATATCTGGACAAACTGGTGTGGAATTTGTATGCAATGGACCGAGAGAATCACAGTAGAAATGGTTTTGGAGAAAAGCAAAGTCTTTTCGTTAGGCAAGTGCAATTAGTGTTTCTGAGGTGCAAAATTAAATGTTGCCTGATAAAAACATTCAAAACAATACAGTCCATCAATAATATCCAGAAAACACAAACACACAGGCTTTCACAATGTTTCGGATTGAGTTAGCCAAAACTCAACAGTATATTTCTGTTTCATCGAATCATATCCGGACAAACTGGTGTGGAATTCGTATGCAATGGATTGAGAAAACCACAGTAAAAATGACTTTGGAGAAGAGCAAAGTCTTTTCGTTAGGCAAGTGCATAAAATGTCATCAATACAAAGAGAAATATCATGTTTATTTGTCACAGTTCCTCTAGCTTTCTCCCTAGAAATACGAATGTGTAGAGCTGGTGTCTCCATGTGGAACCAATTACTGTATCCAAGCTTAAAATAAAACGTTCTCCGATAAAAAACATTCAAAACAATAAAGTCCGTTGATAATATCCAGAAAACACACACACTGAGGCTGTATTAATAGCTGGGATTGAGTTAGCCAAAACAAATCCGGATACTTTTTCACTTTCATTAAGGTCATATCCGGACAAAGTGGTGTGTAATTTCTATGCAATGCACTGAGAAAATCACAGTAAAAATGGTTTTGGAGAAAAGCAAAGTCTTTTCCTTAGGCAAGTGCATGAAATGTCATCTATACAAACAGATATATCATGTTTGTTTGCCGCAGTCCCAGTAGCTTTCTCCCTAGAAAATACGAATGTGTAGTGCTGGTGTCTCCATGTGGAACCAATTAGTGATTCCAAGCACAAATTAAATGTTCCCTGATAAAAAACATTCAAAACAATAAAGTCCGTGGAAAATATCAGGAATACAAAAACACAGAGGCTGTAGCAATATCTGGCATTGAGTTAGCCAAAACACAACCGGATATTTCCGGTTTCATCCAGTCATATCTGGACAAACTGGTGTGGAATTTGTATGCAATGGACCGAGAAAATCACAGTAAAAATGGTTGTGGAGAAAAGCAAACTCTTTTCTTTAGGCAAGTCCATAAAATGTCATCTATACAAACAGAAATATCATGTTTGTTTGCCGAACTTCCTCTAGCTTTCTATCTAGAAAATACGAATGTGTGGAGCTGGTGTCCCCTTGATGAACCAATGAGTGTTTCAACGGTAGAAAATTAAATGTTCCCTGATAAAAAACATTCAAAACAATAAAGTCCATCGATAATATCAAGAAAACACAAACACAGAGGCTTTCACAATATTTTGGATTGAGTTAGCCAAAACACAACCGGATATTTCTTGTTTCATCCAGTCATATCCGGACAAACTGGTGTGGAATTCGTATGCAATGGACCGAGAAAATCACAGTAAAATGGTTTTGGAGAAAAGCAAAGTCTTTTCGTTAGGCAAGTGCATAAAATGTCATCTATACAAACAGAAATATCATGTTTGTTTGCCACAGTTCCTCTAGCTTTCTCCCTAGAAAATACGAATGTGTAGTGCTGGTGTCTCCATGTGGAACCAATTAGTGATTGCAAGCACAAATTAAATGTTCCCTGATAAAAAACATTCAAAACAATAAAGTCCGTGGAAAATATCAGGAATACAAAAACACAGAGGCTGTAGCAATATCTGGCATTGAGTTAGCCAAAACACAACCGGATATTTCCGGTTTCATCCAGTCATATCTGGACAAACTGGTGTGGAATTTGTATGCAATGGACCGAGAAAATCACAGTAAAAATGGTTGTGGAGACAAGCAAACTCTTTTCTTTAGGCAAGTCCATAAAATGTCATCTATACAAACAGAAATATCATGTTTGTTTGCCGAACTTCCTCTAGCTTTCTATCTAGAAAATACGAATGTGTGGAGCTGGTGTCCCCTTGATGAACCAATGAGTGTTTCAACGGTAGAAAATTAAATGTTCCCTGATAAAAAACATTCAAAACAATAAAGTCCATCGATAATATCAAGAAAACACAAACACAGAGGCTTTCACAATATTTTGGATTGAGTTAGCCAAAACACAACCGGATATTTCTTGTTTCATCCAGTCATATCCGGACAAACTGGTGTGGAATTCGTATGCAATGGACCGAGAAAATCACAGTAAAATGGTTTTGGAGAAAAGCAAAGTCTTTTCGTTAGGCAAGTGCATAAAATGTCATCTATACAAACAGAAATATCATGTTTGTTTGCCACAGTTCCTCTAGCTTTCTCCCTAGAAAATACGAATGTGTAGTGCTGGTGTCTCCATGTGGAACCAATTACCGATTCCAAGCACAAAATTAAATGTTCCCCGATAAAAAACATTCAAAACAATAAAGTCCGTGGATAATATCAGGAATACAAAAACACAGAGGCTGTAGCAATATCTGGGATTGAGTTAGCCAAAACACAACCGGATATTTCCGGTTTCATCCAGTCATATCTGGACAAACTGGTGTGGAATTCGTATGCAATGGACCGAGAGAATCACAGTAGAAATGGTTTTGGAGAAAAGCAAAGTCTTTTCGTTAGGCAAGTGCAATTAGTGTTTCTGAGGTGCAAAATTAAATGTTGCCTGATAAAAACATTCAAAACAATACAGTCCATCAATAATATCCAGAAAACACAAACACACAGGCTTTCACAATGTTTCGGATTGAGTTAGCCAAAACTCAACAGTATATTTCTGTTTCATCGAATCATATCCGGACAAACTGGTGTGGAATTCGTATGCAATGGATTGAGAAAACCACAGTAAAAATGACTTTGGAGAAGAGCAAAGTCTTTTCGTTAGGCAAGTGCATAAAATGTCATCAATACAAACAGAAATATCATGTTTATTTGTCACAGTTCCTCTAGCTTTCTCCCTAGAAATACGAATGTGTAGAGCTGGTGTCTCCATGTGGAACCAATTACTGTATCCAAGCTTAAAATAAAATGTTCTCCGATAAAAAACATTCAAAACAATAAAGTCCGTTGATATTATCCAGAAAACACACACACTGAGGCTGTATTAATAGCTGGGATTGAGTTAGCCAAAACAAATCCGGATACTTTTTCACTTTCATTAAGGTCATATCCGGACAAAGTGGTGTGTAATTTCTATGCAATGCACTGAGAAAATCACAGTAAAAATGGTTTTGGAGAAAAGCAAAGTCTTTTCGTTAGGCAAGTGCATGAAATGTCATCTATACAAACAGATATATCATGTTTGTTTGCCGCAGTCCCAGTAGCTTTCTCCCTAGAAAATACGAATGTGTAGCGCTGGTGTCTCCATGTGGAACCAATTAGTGATTCCAAGCACAAAATTAAATGTTCCCTGATAAAAAACATTCAAAACAATAAAGTCCGTGGAAAATATCAGGAATACAAAAACACAGAGGCTGTAGCAATATCTGGCATTGAGTTAGCCAAAACACAACCAGATATTTCCGGTTTCATCCAGTCATATCTGGACAAACTGGTGTGGAATTTGTACGCAATGGACCGAGAAAATCACAGTAAAAATGGTTGTGGAGAAAAGCAAACTCTTTTCTTTAGGCAAGTCCATAAAATGTCATCTATACAAACAGAAATATCATGTTTGTTTGCCGAACTTCCTCTAGCTTTCTATCTAGAAAATACGAATGTGTGGAGCTGGTGTCCCCTTGATGAACCAATGAGTGTTTCAACGGTAGAAAATTAAATGTTCCCTGATAAAAAACATTCAAAACAATAAAGTCCATCGATAATATCAAGAAAACACAAACACAGAGGCTTTCACAATATTTTGGATTGAGTTAGCCAAAACACAACCGGATATTTCTTGTTTCATCCAGTCATATCCGGACAAACTGGTGTGGAATTCGTATGCAATGGACCGAGAAAATCACAGTAAAATGGTTTTGGAGAAAAGCAAAGTCTTTTCGTTAGGCAAGTGCATAAAATGTCATCTATACAAACAGAAATATCATGTTTATTTGTCACAGTTCCTCTAGCTTTCTCCCTAGAAATACGAATGTGTGGAGCTGGTGTCTCCATGTGGAACCAATTACTGTATCCAAGCTTAAAATAAAATGTTCTCCGATAAAAAACATTCAAAACAATAAAGTCCGTTGATAATATCCAGAAAACACACACACTGAGGCTGTATTAATAGCTGGGATTGAGTTAGCCAAAACAAATCCGGATACTTTTTCACTTTCATTAAGGTCATATCCGGACAAAGTGGTGTGTAATTTCTATGCAATGCACTGAGAAAATCACAGTAAAAATGGTTTTGGAGAAAAGCAAAGTCTTTTCCTTAGGCAAGTGCATGAAATGTCATCTATACAAACAGATATATCATGTTTGTTTGCCGCAGTCCCAGTAGCTTTCTCCCTAGAAAATACGAATGTGTAGTGCTGGTGTCTCCATGTGGAACCAATTAGTGATTCCAAGCACAAATTAAATGTTCCCTGATAAAAAACATTCAAAACAATAAAGTCCGTGGAAAATATCAGGAATACAAAAACACAGAGGCTGTAGCAATATCTGGCATTGAGTTAGCCAAAACACAACCGGATATTTCCGGTTTCATCCAGTCATATCTGGACAAACTGGTGTGGAATTTGTATGCAATGGACCGAGAAAATCACAGTAAAAATGGTTGTGGAGACAAGCAAACTCTTTTCTTTAGGCAAGTCCATAAAATGTCATCTATACAAACAGAAATATCATGTTTGTTTGCCGAACTTCCTCTAGCTTTCTATCTAGAAAATACGAATGTGTGGAGCTGGTGTCCCCTTGATGAACCAATGAGTGTTTCAACGGTAGAAAATTAAATGTTCCCTGATAAAAAACATTCAAAACAATAAAGTCCATCGATAATATCAAGAAAACACAAACACAGAGGCTTTCACAATATTTTGGATTGAGTTAGCCAAAACACAACCGGATATTTCTTGTTTCATCCAGTCATATCCGGACAAACTGGTGTGGAATTCGTATGCAATGGACCGAGAAAATCACAGTAAAATGGTTTTGGAGAAAAGCAAAGTCTTTTCGTTAGGCAAGTGCATAAAATGTCATCTATACAAACAGAAATATCATGTTTGTTTGCCACAGTTCCTCTAGCTTTCTCCCTAGAAAATACGAATGTGTAGTCCTGGTGTCTCCATGTGGAACCAATTACCGATTCCAAGCACAAATTAAATGTTCCCTGATAAAAAACATTCAAAACAATAAAGTCCGTGGAAAATATCAGGAATACAAAAACACAGAGGCTGTAGCAATATCTGGCATTGAGTTAGCCAAAACACAACCGGATATTTCCGGTTTCATCCAGTCATATCTGGACAAACTGGTGTGGAATTTGTATGCAATGGACTGAGAAAATCACAGTAAAAATGGTTGTGGAGACAAGCAAACTCTTTTCTTTAGGCAAGTCCATAAAATGTCATCTATACAAACAGAAATATCATGTTTGTTTGCCGAACTTCCTCTAGCTTTCTATCTAGAAAATACAAATGTGTGGAGCTGGTGTCCCCTTGATGAACCAATGAGTGTTTCAACGGTAGAAAATTAAATGTTCCCTGATAAAAAACATTCAACACAATAAAGTCCATCGATAATATCAAGAAAACACAAACACAGAGGCTTTCACAATATTTTGGATTGAGTTAGCCAAAACACAACCGGATATTTCTTGTTTCATCCAGTCATATCCGGACAAACTGGTGTGGAATTCGTATGCAATGGACCGAGAAAATCACAGTAAAATGGTTTTGGAGAAAAGCAAAGTCTTTTTGTTAGGCAAGTGCATGAAATGTCATCTATACAAACAGAAATATCATGTTTGTTTGCCACAGTTCCTCTAGCTTTCTCCCTAGAAAATACGAATGTGTAGTGCTGGTGTCTCCATGTGGAACCAATTACCGATTCCAAGCACAAAATTAAATGTTCCCCGATAAAAAACATTCAAAACAATAAAGTCCGTGGATAATATCAGGAATACAAAAACACAGAGGCTGTAGCAATATCTGGGATTGAGTTAGCCAAAACACAACCGGATATTTCCGGTTTCATCCAGTCATATCTGGACAAACTGGTGTGGAATTCGTATGCAATGGACCGAGAGAATCACAGTAGAAATGGTTTTGGAGAAAAGCAAAGTCTTTTCGTTAGGCAAGTGCAATTAGTGTTTCTGAGGTGCAAAATTAAATGTTGCCTGATAAAAACATTCAAAACAATACAGTCCATCAATAATATCCAGAAAACACAAACACACAGGCTTTCACAATGTTTCGGATTGAGTTAGCCAAAACTCAACAGTATATTTCTGTTTCATCGAATCATATCTGGAAAAACTGGTGTGGAATTCGTATGCAATGGATTGAGAAAACCACAGTAAAAATGACTTTGGAGAAGAGCAAAGTCTTTTCGTTAGGCAAGTGCATAAAATGTCATCAATACAAACAGAAATATCATGTTTCTTTGTCACAGTTCCTCTAGCTTTCTCCCTAGAAATACGAATGTGTAGAGCTGGTGTCTCCATGTGGAACCAATTACTGTATCCAAGCTTAAAATAAAATGTTCTCCAATAAAAAACATTCAAAACAATAAAGTCCGTTGATATTATCCAGAAAACACACACACTGAGGCTGTATTAATAGCTGGGATTGAGTTAGCCAAAACAAATCCGGATACTTTTTCACTTTCATTAAGGTCATATCCGGACAAAGTGGTGTGTAATTTCTATGCAATGCACTGAGAAAATCACAGTAAAAATGGTTTTGGAGAAAAGCAAAGTCTTTTCGTTAGGCAAGTGCATGAAATGTCATCTATACAAACAGATATATCATGTTTGTTTGCCGCAGTCCCAGTAGCTTTCTCCCTAGAAAATACGAATGTGTAGCGCTGGTGTCTCCATGTGGAACCAATTAGTGATTCCAAGCACAAAATTAAATGTTCCCTGATAAAAAAACATTCAAAACAATAAAGTCCGTGGAAAATATCAGGAATACAAAAACACAGAGGCTGTAGCAATATCTGGCATTGAGTTAGCCAAAACACAACCGGATATTTCCGGTTTCATCCAGTCATATCTGGACAAACTGGTGTGGAATTTGTATGCAATGGACCGAGAAAATCACAGTAAAAATGGTTGTGGAGAAAAGCAAACTCTTTTCTTTAGGCAAGTCCATAAAATGTCATCTATACAAACAGAAATATCATGTTTGTTTGCCGAACTTCCTCTAGCTTTCTATCTAGAAAATACGAATGTGTGGAGCTGGTGTCCCCTTGATGAACCAATGAGTGTTTCAACGGTAGAAAATTAAATGTTCCCTGATAAAAAACATTCAAAACAATAAAGTCCATCGATAATATCAAGAAAACACAAACACAGAGGCTTTCACAATATTTTGGATTGAGTTAGCCAAAACACAACCGGATATTTCTTGTTTCATCCAGTCATATCCGGACAAACTGGTGTGGAATTCGTATGCAATGGACCGAGAAAATCACAGTAAAATGGTTTTGGAGAAAAGCAAAGTCTTTTCGTTAGGCAAGTGCATAAAATGTCATCTATACAAACAGAAATATCATGTTTGTTTGCCACAGTTCCTCTAGCTTTCTCCCTAGAAAATACGAATGTGTAGTGCTGGTGTCTCCATGTGGAACCAATTACCGATTCCAAGCACAAAATTAAATGTTCCCCGATAAAAAACATTCAAAACAATAAAGTCCGTGGATAATATCAGGAATACAAAAACACAGAGGCTGTAGCAATATCTGGGATTGAGTTAGCCAAAACACAACCGGATATTTCCGGTTTCATCCAGTCATATCTGGACAAACTGGTGTGGAATTCGTATGCAATGGACCGAGAGAATCACAGTAGAAATGGTTTTGGAGAAAAGCAAAGTCTTTTCGTTAGGCAAGTGCAATTAGTGTTTCTGAGGTGCAAAATTAAATGTTGCCTGATAAAAACATTCAAAACAATACAGTCCATCAATAATATCCAGAAAACACAAACACACAGGCTTTCACAATGTTTCGGATTGAGTTAGCCAAAACTCAACAGTATATTTCTGTTTCATCGAATCATATCCGGACAAACTGGTGTGGAATTCCTATGCAATGGATTGAGAAAACCACAGTAAAAATGACTTTGGAGAAGAGCAAAGTCTTTTCGTTAGGCAAGTGCATAAAATGTCTTCAATACAAACAGAAATATCATGTTTATTTGTCACAGTTCCTCTAGCTTTCTCCCTAGAAATACGAATGTGTAGAGCTGGTGTCTCCATGTGGAACCAATTACTGTATCCAAGCTTAAAATAAAATGTTCTCTGATAAAAAACATTCAAAACAATAAAGTCCGTTGATAATATCCAGAAAACACACACACTGAGGCTGTATTAATAGCTGGGATTGAGTTAGCCAAAACAAATCCGGATACTTTTTCACTTTCATTAAGGTCATATCCGGACAAAGTGGTGTGTAATTTCTATGCAATGCACTGAGAAAATCACAGTGAAAATGGTTTTGGAGAAAAGCAAAGTCTTTTCGTTAGGCAAGTGCATGAAATGTCATCTATACAAACAGATATATCATGTTTGTTTGCCGCAGTCCCAGTAGCTTTCTCCCTAGAAAATACGGATGTGTAGCGCTGGTGTCTCCATGTGGAACCAATTAGTGATTCCAAGCACAAAATTAAATGTTCCCCGATAAAAAACATTCAAAACAATAAAGTCCGTGGATAATATCAGGAATACAAAAACACAGAGGCTGTAGAAATATCTGGGATTGAGTTAGCCAAAACACAACCGGATATTTCCGGTTTCATCCAGTCATATCTGGACAAACTTGTGTGGAATTCGTATGCAATGGACCGAGAGAATCACAGTAGAAATGGTTTTGGAGAAAAGCAAAGTCTTTTCGTTAGGCAAGTGCAATTAGTGTTTCTGAGGTGCAAAATTAAATGTTGCCTGATAAAAACATTCAAAACAATACAGTCCATCAATAATATCCAGAAAACACAAACACACAGGCTTTCACAATGTTTCGGATTGAGTTAGCCAAAACTCAACAGTATATTTCTGTCTCATCGAATCATATCCGGACAAACTGGTGTGGAATTCGTATGCAATGGACCGAGAAAATCACAGTAAAATGGTTTTGGAGAAAAGCAAAGTCTTTTCGTTAGGCAAGTGCATAAAATGTCATCTATACAAACAGAAATATCATATTTGTTTGCCACAGTTCCTCTAGCTTTCTCCCTAGAAAATACGAATGTGTAGCGCTGGTGTCTCCATGTGGAACCAATTACCGATTCCAAGCACAAAATTAAATGTTCCCCGATAAAAAACATTCAAAACAATAAAGTCCGTGGATAATATCAGGAATACAAAAACACAGAGGCTGTAGCAATATCTGGGATTGAGTTAGCCAAAACACAACCGGATATTTCCGGTTTCATCCAGTCATATCTGGACAAACTGGTGTGGAATTCATATGCAATGGACCGAGAGAATCACAGTAGAAATGGTTTTGGAGAAAAGCAAAGTCTTTTCGTTAGGCAAGTCCAATTAGTGTTTCTGAGGTGCAAAATTAAATGTTGCCTGATAAAAACATTCAAAACAATACAGTCCATCAATAATATCCAGAAAACACAAACACACAGGCTTTCACAATGTTTCGGATTGAGTTAGCCAAAACTCAACAGTATATTTCTGTTTCATCAAATCATATCCGGACAAACTGGTGTGGAATTCGTATGCAATGGATTGAGAAAACCACAGTAAAAATGACTTTGGAGAAGAGCAAAGTCTTTTCGTTAGGCAAGTGCATAAAATGTCATCAATACAAACAGAAATATCATGTTTATTTGTCACAGTTCCTCTAGCTTTCTCCCTAGAAATACGAATGTGTAGAGCTGGTGTCTCCATGTGGAACCAATTACTGTATCCAAGCTTAAAATAAAATGTTCTCTGATAAAAAACATTCAAAACAATAAAGTCCGTTGATAATATCCAGAAAACACACACACTGAGGCTGTATTAATAGCTGGGATTGAGTTAGCCAAAACAAATCCGGATACTTTTTCACTTTCATTAAGGTCATATCCGGACAAAGTGGTGTGTAATTTCTATGCAATGCACTGAGAAAATCACAGTAAAAATGGTTTTGGAGAAAAGCAAAGTCTTTTCGTTAGGCAAGTGCATGAAATGTCATCTATACAAACAGATATATCATGTTTGTTTGCCGCAGTCCCAGTAGCTTTCTCCCTAGAAAATACGGATGTGTAGCGCTGGTGTCTCCATGTGCAACCAATTAGTGATTCCAAGCACAAAATTAAATGTTCCCTGATAAAAAACATTCAAAACAATAAAGTCCGTGGAAAATATCAGGAATACAAAAACACAGAGGCTGTAGCAATATCTGGCATTGAGTTAGCCAAAACACAACCGGATATTTCCGGTTTCATCCAGTCATATCTGGACAAACTGGTGTGGAATTTGTACGCAATGGACCGAGAAAATCACAGTAAAAATGGTTGTGGAGAAAAGCAAACTCTTTTCTTTAGGCAAGTCCATAAAATGTCATCTATACAAACAGAAATATCATGTTTGTTTGCCGAACTTCCTCTAGCTTTCTATCTAGAAAATACGAATGTGTGGAGCTGGTGTCCCCTTGATGAACCAATGAGTGTTTCAACGGTAGAAAATTAAATGTTCCCTGATAAAAAACATTCAAAACAATAAAGTCCATCGATAATATCAAGAAAACACAAACACAGAGGCTTTCACAATATTTTGGATTGAGTTAGCCAAAACACAACCGGATATTTCTTGTTTCATCCAGTCATATCCGGACAAACTGGTGTGGAATTCGTATGCAATGGACCGAGAAAATCACAGTAAAATGGTTTTGGAGAAAAGCAAAGTCTTTTCGTTAGGCAAGTGCATAAAATGTCATCTATACAAACAGAAATATCATGTTTGTTTGCCACAGTTCCTCTAGCTTTCTCCCTAGAAAATATGAATGTGTAGTGCTGGTGTCTCCATGTGGAACCAATTACCAATTCCAAGCACAAAATTAAATGTTCCCCGATAAAAAACATTCAAAACAATAAATTCCGTGGATAATATCAGGAATACAAAAACACAGAGGCTGTAGCAATATCTGGGATTGAGTTAGCCAAAACACAACCGGATATTTCCGGTTTCATCCAGTCATATCTGGACAAACTGGTGTGGAATTCGTATGCAATGGACCGAGAGAATCACAGTAGAAATGGTTTTGGAGAAAAGCAAAGTCTTTTCGTTAGGCAAGTGCAATTAGTGTTTCTGAGGTGCAAAATTAAATGTTGCCTGATAAAAACATTCAAAACAATACAGTCCATCAATAATATCCAGAAAACACAAACACACAGGCTTTCACAATCTTTCGGATTGAGTTAGTCAAAACTCAACAGTATATTTCTGTCTCATCTAATCATATCCGGACAAACTGGTGTGGAATTCGTATGCAATGGACCGAGAAAATCACAGTAAAATGGTTTTGGAGAAAAGCAAAGTCTTTTCGTTAGGCAAGTGCATAAAATGTCATCTATACAAACAGAAATATCATGTTTGTTTGCCACAGTTCCTCTAGCTTTCTCCCTAGAAAATACGAATGTGTAGCGCTGGTGTCTCCATGTGGAACCAATTACCGATTCCAAGCACAAAATTAAATGTTCCCCGATAAAAAACATTCAAAACAATAAAGTCCGTGGATAATATCAGGAATACAAAAACACAGAGGCTGTAGCAATATCTGGGATTGAGTTAGCCAACACACAACCGGATATTTCCGGTTTCATCCAGTCATATCTGGACAAACTGGTGTGGAATTCATATGCAATGGACCGAGAGAATCACAGTAGAAATGGTTTTGGAGAAAAGCAAAGTCTTTTCGTTAGGCAAGTGCAATTAGTGTTTCTGAGGTGCAAAATTAAATGTTGCCTGATAAAAACATTCAAAACAATACAGTCCATCAATAATATCCAGAAAACACAAACACACAGGCTTTCACAATGTTTCGGATTGAGTTAGCCAAAACTCAACAGTATATTTCTGTTTCATCAAATCATATCCGGACAAACTGGTGTGGAATTCGTATGCAATGGATTGAGAAAACCACAGTAAAAATGACTTTGGAGAAGAGCAAAGTCTTTTCGTTAGGCAAGTGCATAAAATGTCATCAATACAAACAGAAATATCATGTTTATTTGTCACAGTTCCTCTGGCTTTCTCCCTAGAAATACGAATGTGTAGAGCTGGTGTCTCCATGTGGAACCAATTACTGTATCCAAGCTTAAAATAAAATGTTCTCTGATAAAAAACATTCAAAACAATAAAGTCCGTTGATAATATCCAGAAAACACACACACTGAGGCTGTATTAATAGCTGGGATTGAGTTAGCCAAAACAAATCCGGATACTTTTTCACTTTCATTAAGGTCATATCCGGACAAAGTGGTGTGTAATTTCTATGCAATGCACTGAGAAAATCACAGTAAAAATGGTTTTGGAGAAAAGCAAATTCTTTTCGTTAGGCAAGTGCATGAAATGTCATCTATACAAACAGATATATCATGTTTGTTTGCCGCAGTCCCAGTAGCTTTCTCCCTAGAAAATACGGATGTGTAGCGCTGGTGTCTCCATGTGCAACCAATTAGTGATTCCAAGCACAAAATTAAATGTTCCCTGATAAAAAACATTCAAAACAATAAAGTCCGTGGAAAATATCAGGAATACAAAAACACAGAGGCTGTAGCAATATCTGGCATTGAGTTAGCCAAAACACAACCGGATATTTCCGGTTTCATCCAGTCATATCTGGACAAACTGGTGTGGAATTTGTATGCAATGGACCGAGAAAATCACAGTAAAAATGGTTGTGGAGAAAAGCAAACTCTTTTCTTTAGGCAAGTCCATAAAATGTCATCTATACAAACAGAAATATCATGTTTGTTTGCCGAACTTCCTCTAGCTTTCTATCTAGAAAATACGAATGTGTGGAGCTGGTGTCCCCTTGATGAACCAATGAGTGTTTCAACGGTAGAAAATTAAATGTTCCCTGATAAAAAACATTCAAAACAATAAAGTCCATCGATAATATCAAGAAAACACAAACACAGAGGCTTTCACAATATTTTGGATTGAGTTAGCCAAAACACAACCGGATATTTCTTGTTTCATCCAGTCATATCCGGACAAACTGGTGTGGAATTCGTATGCAATGGACCGAGAAAATCACAGTAAAATGGTTTTGGAGAAAAGCAAAGTCTTTTCGTTAGGCAAGTGCATAAAATGTCATCTATACAAACAGAAATATCATGTTTGTTTGCCACAGTTCCTCTAGCTTTCTCCCTAGAAAATACGAATGTGTAGTGCTGGTGTCTCCATGTGGAACCAATTACCGATTCCAAGCACAAAATTAAATGTTCCCCGATAAAAAACATTCAAAACAATAAAGTCCGTGGATAATATCAGGAATACAAAAACACAGAGGCTGTAGCAATATCTGGGATTGAGTTAGCCAAAACACAACCGGATATTTCCGGTTTCATCCAGTCATATCTGGACAAACTGGTGTGGAATTCGTATGCAATGGACCGAGAGAATCACAGTAGAAATGGTTTTGGAGAAAAGCAAAGTCTTTTCGTTAGGCAAGTGCAATTAGTGTTTCTGAGGTGCAAAATTAAATGTTGCCTGATAAAAACATTCAAAACAATACAGTCCATCAATAATATCCAGAAAACACAAACACACAGGCTTTCACAATGTTTCGGATTGAGTTAGCCAAAACTCAACAGTATATTTCTGTTTCATCGAATCATATCCGGACAAACTGGTGTGGAATTCGTATGCAATGGATTGAGAAAACCACAGTAAAAATGACTTTGGAGAAGAGCAAAGTCTTTTCGTTAGGCAAGTGCATAAAATGTCATCAATACAAACAGAAATATCATGTTTATTTGTCACAGTTCCTCTAGCTTTCTCCCTAGAAATACGAATGTGTGGAGCTGGTGTCTCCATGTGGAACCAATTACTGTATCCAAGCTTAAAATAAAATGTTCTCCGATAAAAAACATTCAAAACAATAAAGTCCGTTGATAATATCCAGAAAACACACACACTGAGGCTGTATTAATAGCTGGGATTGAGTTAGCCAAAACAAATCCGGATACTTTTTCACTTTCATTAAGGTCATATCCGGACAAAGTGGTGTGTAATTTCTATGCAATGCACTGAGAAAATCACAGTAAAAATGGTTTTGGAGAAAAGCAAATTCTTTTCGTTAGGCAAGTGCATGAAATGTCATCTATACAAACAGATATATCATGTTTGTTTGCCGCAGTCCCAGTAGCTTTCTCCCTAGAAAATACGGATGTGTAGCGCTGGTGTCTCCATGTGCAACCAATTAGTGATTCCAAGCACAAAATTAAATGTTCCCTGATAAAAAACATTCAAAACAATAAAGTCCGTGGAAAATATCAGGAATACAAAAACACAGAGGCTGTAGCAATATCTGGCATTGAGTTAGCCAAAACACAACCGGATATTTCCGGTTTCATCCAGTCATATCTGGACAAACTGGTGTGGAATTTGTATGCAATGGACCGAGAAAATCACAGTAAAAATGGTTGTGGAGAAAAGCAAACTCTTTTCTTTAGGCAAGTCCATAAAATGTCATCTATACAAACAGAAATATCATGTTTGTTTGCCGAACTTCCTCTAGCTTTCTATCTAGAAAATACGAATGTGTGGAGCTGGTGTCCCCTTGATGAACCAATGAGTGTTTCAACGGTAGAAAATTAAATGTTCCCTGATAAAAAACATTCAAAACAATAAAGTCCATCGATAATATCAAGAAAACACAAACACAGAGGCTTTCACAATATTTTGGATTGAGTTAGCCAAAACACAACCGGATATTTCTTGTTTCATCCAGTCATATCCGGACAAACTGGTGTGGAATTCGTATGCAATGGACCGAGAAAATCACAGTAAAATGGTTTTGGAGAAAAGCAAAGTCTTTTCGTTAGGCAAGTGCATAAAATGTCATCTATACAAACAGAAATATCATGTTTGTTTGCCACAGTTCCTCTAGCTTTCTCCCTAGAAAATACGAATGTGTAGCGCTGGTGTCTCCATGTGGAACCAATTACCGATTCCAAGCACAAAATTAAATGTTCCCCGATAAAAAACATTCAAAACAATAAAGTCCGTGGATAATATCAGGAATACAAAAACACAGAGGCTGTAGCAATATCTGGGATTGAGTTAGCCAAAACACAACCGGATATTTCCGGTTTCATCCAGTCATATCTGGACAAACTGGTGTGGAATTCGTATGCAATGGACCGAGAGAATCACAGTAGAAATGGTTTTGGAGAAAAGCAAAGTCTTTTCGTTAGGCAAGTGCAATTAGTGTTTCTGAGGTGCAAAATTAAATGTTGCCTGATAAAAACATTCAAAACAATACAGTCCATCAATAATATCCAGAAAACACAAACACACAGGCTTTCACAATGTTTCGGATTGAGTTAGCCAAAACTCAACAGTATATTTCTGTCTCATCGAATCATATCCGGACAAACTGGTGTGGAATTCGTATGCAATGGACCGAGAAAATCACAGTAAAATGGTTTTGGAGAAAAGCAAAGTCTTTTCGTTAGGCAAGTGCATGAAATGTCATCTATACAAACAGATATATCATGTTTGTTTGCCGCAGTCCCAGTAGCTTTCTCCCTAGAAAATACGGATGTGTAGCGCTGGTGTCTCCATGTGCAACCAATTAGTGATTCCAAGCACAAAATTAAATGTTCCCTGATAAAAAACATTCAAAACAATAAAGTCCGTGGAAAATATCAGGAATACAAAAACACAGAGGCTGTAGCAATATCTGGCATTGAGTTAGCCAAAACACAACCGGATATTTCCGGTTTCATCCAGTCATATCTGGACAAACTGGTGTGGAATTTGTACGCAATGGACCGAGAAAATCACAGTAAAAATGGTTGTGGAGAAAAGCAAACTCTTTTCTTTAGGCAAGTCCATAAAATGTCATCTATACAAACAGAAATATCATGTTTGTTTGCCGAACTTCCTCTAGCTTTCTATCTAGAAAATACGAATGTGTGGAGCTGGTGTCCCCTTGATGAACCAATGAGTGTTTCAACGGTAGAAAATTAAATGTTCCCTGATAAAAAACATTCAAAACAATAAAGTCCATCGATAATATCAAGAAAACACAAACACAGAGGCTTTCACAATATTTTGGATTGAGTTAGCCAAAACACAACCGGATATTTCTTGTTTCATCCAGTCATATCCGGACAAACTGGTGTGGAATTCGTATGCAATGGACCGAGAAAATCACAGTAAAATGGTTTTGGAGAAAAGCAAAGTCTTTTCGTTAGGCAAGTGCATAAAATGTCATCTATACAAACAGAAATATCATGTTTGTTTGCCACAGTTCCTCTAGCTTTCTCCCTAGAAAATATGAATGTGTAGTGCTGGTGTCTCCATGTGGAACCAATTACCAATTCCAAGCACAAAATTAAATGTTCCCCGATAAAAAACATTCAAAACAATAAATTCCGTGGATAATATCAGGAATACAAAAACACAGAGGCTGTAGCAATATCTGGGATTGAGTTAGCCAAAACACAACCGGATATTTCCGGTTTCATCCAGTCATATCTGGACAAACTGGTGTGGAATTCGTATGCAATGGACCGAGAGAATCACAGTAGAAATGGTTTTGGAGAAAAGCAAAGTCTTTTCGTTAGGCAAGTGCAATTAGTGTTTCTGAGGTGCAAAATTAAATGTTGCCTGATAAAAACATTCAAAACAATACAGTCCATCAATAATATCCAGAAAACACAAACACACAGGCTTTCACAATCTTTCGGATTGAGTTAGTCAAAACTCAACAGTATATTTCTGTCTCATCTAATCATATCCGGACAAACTGGTGTGGAATTCGTATGCAATGGACCGAGAAAATCACAGTAAAATGGTTTTGGAGAAAAGCAAAGTCTTTTCGTTAGGCAAGTGCATAAAATGTCATCTATACAAACAGAAATATCATGTTTGTTTGCCACAGTTCCTCTAGCTTTCTCCCTAGAAAATACGAATGTGTAGCGCTGGTGTCTCCATGTGGAACCAATTACCGATTCCAAGCACAAAATTAAATGTTCCCCGATAAAAAACATTCAAAACAATAAAGTCCGTGGATAATATCAGGAATACAAAAACACAGAGGCTGTAGCAATATCTGGGATTGAGTTAGCCAACACACAACCGGATATTTCCGGTTTCATCCAGTCATATCTGGACAAACTGGTGTGGAATTCATATGCAATGGACCGAGAGAATCACAGTAGAAATGGTTTTGGAGAAAAGCAAAGTCTTTTCGTTAGGCAAGTGCAATTAGTGTTTCTGAGGTGCAAAATTAAATGTTGCCTGATAAAAACATTCAAAACAATACAGTCCATCAATAATATCCAGAAAACACAAACACACAGGCTTTCACAATGTTTCGGATTGAGTTAGCCAAAACTCAACAGTATATTTCTGTTTCATCAAATCATATCCGGACAAACTGGTGTGGAATTCGTATGCAATGGATTGAGAAAACCACAGTAAAAATGACTTTGGAGAAGAGCAAAGTCTTTTCGTTAGGCAAGTGCATAAAATGTCATCAATACAAACAGAAATATCATGTTTATTTGTCACAGTTCCTCTGGCTTTCTCCCTAGAAATACGAATGTGTAGAGCTGGTGTCTCCATGTGGAACCAATTACTGTATCCAAGCTTAAAATAAAATGTTCTCTGATAAAAAACATTCAAAACAATAAAGTCCGTTGATAATATCCAGAAAACACACACACTGAGGCTGTATTAATAGCTGGGATTGAGTTAGCCAAAACAAATCCGGATACTTTTTCACTTTCATTAAGGTCATATCCGGACAAAGTGGTGTGTAATTTCTATGCAATGCACTGAGAAAATCACAGTAAAAATGGTTTTGGAGAAAAGCAAATTCTTTTCGTTAGGCAAGTGCATGAAATGTCATCTATACAAACAGATATATCATGTTTGTTTGCCGCAGTCCCAGTAGCTTTCTCCCTAGAAAATACGGATGTGTAGCGCTGGTGTCTCCATGTGCAACCAATTAGTGATTCCAAGCACAAAATTAAATGTTCCCTGATAAAAAACATTCAAAACAATAAAGTCCGTGGAAAATATCAGGAATACAAAAACACAGAGGCTGTAGCAATATCTGGCATTGAGTTAGCCAAAACACAACCGGATATTTCCGGTTTCATCCAGTCATATCTGGACAAACTGGTGTGGAATTTGTATGCAATGGACCGAGAAAATCACAGTAAAAATGGTTGTGGAGAAAAGCAAACTCTTTTCTTTAGGCAAGTCCATAAAATGTCATCTATACAAACAGAAATATCATGTTTGTTTGCCGAACTTCCTCTAGCTTTCTATCTAGAAAATACGAATGTGTGGAGCTGGTGTCCCCTTGATGAACCAATGAGTGTTTCAACGGTAGAAAATTAAATGTTCCCTGATAAAAAACATTCAAAACAATAAAGTCCATCGATAATATCAAGAAAACACAAACACAGAGGCTTTCACAATATTTTGGATTGAGTTAGCCAAAACACAACCGGATATTTCTTGTTTCATCCAGTCATATCCGGACAAACTGGTGTGGAATTCGTATGCAATGGACCGAGAAAATCACAGTAAAATGGTTTTGGAGAAAAGCAAAGTCTTTTCGTTAGGCAAGTGCATAAAATGTCATCTATACAAACAGAAATATCATGTTTGTTTGCCACAGTTCCTCTAGCTTTCTCCCTAGAAAATACGAATGTGTAGTGCTGGTGTCTCCATGTGGAACCAATTACCGATTCCAAGCACAAAATTAAATGTTCCCCGATAAAAAACATTCAAAACAATAAAGTCCGTGGATAATATCAGGAATACAAAAACACAGAGGCTGTAGCAATATCTGGGATTGAGTTAGCCAAAACACAACCGGATATTTCCGGTTTCATCCAGTCATATCTGGACAAACTGGTGTGGAATTCGTATGCAATGGACCGAGAGAATCACAGTAGAAATGGTTTTGGAGAAAAGCAAAGTCTTTTCGTTAGGCAAGTGCAATTAGTGTTTCTGAGGTGCAAAATTAAATGTTGCCTGATAAAAACATTCAAAACAATACAGTCCATCAATAATATCCAGAAAACACAAACACACAGGCTTTCACAATGTTTCGGATTGAGTTAGCCAAAACTCAACAGTATATTTCTGTTTCATCGAATCATATCCGGACAAACTGGTGTGGAATTCGTATGCAATGGATTGAGAAAACCACAGTAAAAATGACTTTGGAGAAGAGCAAAGTCTTTTCGTTAGGCAAGTGCATAAAATGTCATCAATACAAACAGAAATATCATGTTTATTTGTCACAGTTCCTCTAGCTTTCTCCCTAGAAATACGAATGTGTGGAGCTGGTGTCTCCATGTGGAACCAATTACTGTATCCAAGCTTAAAATAAAATGTTCTCCGATAAAAAACATTCAAAACAATAAAGTCCGTTGATAATATCCAGAAAACACACACACTGAGGCTGTATTAATAGCTGGGATTGAGTTAGCCAAAACAAATCCGGATACTTTTTCACTTTCATTAAGGTCATATCCGGACAAAGTGGTGTGTAATTTCTATGCAATGCACTGAGAAAATCACAGTAAAAATGGTTTTGGAGAAAAGCAAATTCTTTTCGTTAGGCAAGTGCATGAAATGTCATCTATACAAACAGATATATCATGTTTGTTTGCCGCAGTCCCAGTAGCTTTCTCCCTAGAAAATACGGATGTGTAGCGCTGGTGTCTCCATGTGCAACCAATTAGTGATTCCAAGCACAAAATTAAATGTTCCCTGATAAAAAACATTCAAAACAATAAAGTCCGTGGAAAATATCAGGAATACAAAAACACAGAGGCTGTAGCAATATCTGGCATTGAGTTAGCCAAAACACAACCGGATATTTCCGGTTTCATCCAGTCATATCTGGACAAACTGGTGTGGAATTTGTATGCAATGGACCGAGAAAATCACAGTAAAAATGGTTGTGGAGAAAAGCAAACTCTTTTCTTTAGGCAAGTCCATAAAATGTCATCTATACAAACAGAAATATCATGTTTGTTTGCCGAACTTCCTCTAGCTTTCTATCTAGAAAATACGAATGTGTGGAGCTGGTGTCCCCTTGATGAACCAATGAGTGTTTCAACGGTAGAAAATTAAATGTTCCCTGATAAAAAACATTCAAAACAATAAAGTCCATCGATAATATCAAGAAAACACAAACACAGAGGCTTTCACAATATTTTGGATTGAGTTAGCCAAAACACAACCGGATATTTCTTGTTTCATCCAGTCATATCCGGACAAACTGGTGTGGAATTCGTATGCAATGGACCGAGAAAATCACAGTAAAATGGTTTTGGAGAAAAGCAAAGTCTTTTCGTTAGGCAAGTGCATAAAATGTCATCTATACAAACAGAAATATCATGTTTGTTTGCCACAGTTCCTCTAGCTTTCTCCCTAGAAAATACGAATGTGTAGCGCTGGTGTCTCCATGTGGAACCAATTACCGATTCCAAGCACAAAATTAAATGTTCCCCGATAAAAAACATTCAAAACAATAAAGTCCGTGGATAATATCAGGAATACAAAAACACAGAGGCTGTAGCAATATCTGGGATTGAGTTAGCCAAAACACAACCGGATATTTCCGGTTTCATCCAGTCATATCTGGACAAACTGGTGTGGAATTCGTATGCAATGGACCGAGAGAATCACAGTAGAAATGGTTTTGGAGAAAAGCAAAGTCTTTTCGTTAGGCAAGTGCAATTAGTGTTTCTGAGGTGCAAAATTAAATGTTGCCTGATAAAAACATTCAAAACAATACAGTCCATCAATAATATCCAGAAAACACAAACACACAGGCTTTCACAATGTTTCGGATTGAGTTAGCCAAAACTCAACAGTATATTTCTGTCTCATCGAATCATATCCGGACAAACTGGTGTGGAATTCGTATGCAATGGACCGAGAAAATCACAGTAAAATGGTTTTGGAGAAAAGCAAAGTCTTTTCGTTAGGCAAGTGCATGAAATGTCATCTATACAAACAGATATATCATGTTTGTTTGCCGCAGTCCCAGTAGCTTTCTCCCTAGAAAATACGGATGTGTAGCGCTGGTGTCTCCATGTGCAACCAATTAGTGATTCCAAGCACAAAATTAAATGTTCCCTGATAAAAAACATTCAAAACAATAAAGTCCGTGGAAAATATCAGGAATACAAAAACACAGAGGCTGTAGCAATATCTGGCATTGAGTTAGCCAAAACACAACCGGATATTTCCGGTTTCATCCAGTCATATCTGGACAAACTGGTGTGGAATTTGTACGCAATGGACCGAGAAAATCACAGTAAAAATGGTTGTGGAGAAAAGCAAACTCTTTTCTTTAGGCAAGTCCATAAAATGTCATCTATACAAACAGAAATATCATGTTTGTTTGCCGAACTTCCTCTAGCTTTCTATCTAGAAAATACGAATGTGTGGAGCTGGTGTCCCCTTGATGAACCAATGAGTGTTTCAACGGTAGAAAATTAAATGTTCCCTGATAAAAAACATTCAAAACAATAAAGTCCATCGATAATATCAAGAAAACACAAACACAGAGGCTTTCACAATATTTTGGATTGAGTTAGCCAAAACACAACCGGATATTTCTTGTTTCATCCAGTCATATCCGGACAAACTGGTGTGGAATTCGTATGCAATGGACCGAGAAAATCACAGTAAAATGGTTTTGGAGAAAAGCAAAGTCTTTTCGTTAGGCAAGTGCATAAAATGTCATCTATACAAACAGAAATATCATGTTTGTTTGCCACAGTTCCTCTAGCTTTCTCCCTAGAAAATATGAATGTGTAGTGCTGGTGTCTCCATGTGGAACCAATTACCAATTCCAAGCACAAAATTAAATGTTCCCCGATAAAAAACATTCAAAACAATAAATTCCGTGGATAATATCAGGAATACAAAAACACAGAGGCTGTAGCAATATCTGGGATTGAGTTAGCCAAAACACAACCGGATATTTCCGGTTTCATCCAGTCATATCTGGACAAACTGGTGTGGAATTCGTATGCAATGGACCGAGAGAATCACAGTAGAAATGGTTTTGGAGAAAAGCAAAGTCTTTTCGTTAGGCAAGTGCAATTAGTGTTTCTGAGGTGCAAAATTAAATGTTGCCTGATAAAAACATTCAAAACAATACAGTCCATCAATAATATCCAGAAAACACAAACACACAGGCTTTCACAATGTTTCGGATTGAGTTAGCCAAAACTCAACAGCATATTTCTGTTTCATCGAATCATATCCGGACAAACTGGTGTGGAATTCGTATGCAATGGATTGAGAAAACCACAGTAAAAATGACTTTGGAGAAGAGCAAAGTCTT
The DNA here is from genome assembly GCF_033115175.1 of Lepus europaeus. Lineage (NCBI taxonomy): Eukaryota > Metazoa > Chordata > Mammalia > Lagomorpha > Leporidae > Lepus > Lepus europaeus. The sequence continues at coordinate 1,016,504 of NW_026909158.1, read as the reverse complement.
TTCGTTAGGCAAGTGCATAAAATGTCATCAATACAAACAGAAATATCATGTTTATTTGTCACAGTTCCTCTAGCTTTCTCCCTAGAAATACGAATGTGTGGAGCTGGTGTCTCCATGTGGAACCAATTACTGTATCCAAGCTTAAAATAAAATGTTCTCCGATAAAAAACATTCAAAACAATAAAGTCCGTTGATAATATCCAGAAAACACACACACTGAGGCTGTATTAATAGCTGGGATTGAGTTAGCCAAAACAAATCCGGATACTTTTTCACTTTCATTAAGGTCATATCCGGACAAAGTGGTGTGTAATTTCTATGCAATGCACTGAGAAAATCACAGTAAAAATGGTTTTGGAGAAAAGCAAAGTCTTTTCGTTAGGCAAGTGCATGAAATGTCATCTATACAAACAGATATATCATGTTTGTTTGCCGCAGTCCCAGTAGCTTTCTCCCTAGAAAATACGAATGTGTAGCGCTGGAGTCTCCATGTGGAACCAATTAGTGATTCCAAGCACAAAATTAAATGTTCCCTGATAAAAAACATTCAAAACAATAAAGTCCGTGGAAAATATCAGGAATACAAAAACACAGAGGCTGTAGCAATATCTGGGATTGAGTTAGCCAAAACACAACCGGATATTTCCGGTTTCATCCAGTCATATCTGGACAAACTGGTGTGGAATTTGTATGCAATGGACCGAGAAAATCACAGTAAAAATGGTTGTGGAGAAAAGCAAACTCTTTTCTTTAGGCAAGTCCATAAAATGTCATCTATACAAACAGAAATATCATGTTTGTTTGCCGAACTTCCTCTAGCTTTCTATCTAGAAAATACGAATGTGTGGAGCTGGTGTCCCCTTGATGAACCAATGAGTGTTTCAACGGTAGAAAATTAAATGTTCCCTGATAAAAAACATTCAAAACAATAAAGTCCATCGATAATATCAAGAAAACACAAACACAGAGGCTTTCACAATATTTTGGATTGAGTTAGCCAAAACACAACCGGATATTTCTTGTTTCATCCAGTCATATCCGGACAAACTGGTGTGGAATTCGTATGCAATGGACCGAGAAAATCACAGTAAAATGGTTTTGGAGAAAAGCAAAGTCTTTTCGTTAGGCAAGTGCATAAAATGTCATCTATACAAACAGAAATATCATGTTTGTTTGCCACAGTTCCTCTAGCTTTCTCCCTAGAAAATATGAATGTGTAGTGCTGGTGTCTCCATGTGGAACCAATTACCAATTCCAAGCACAAAATTAAATGTTCCCCGATAAAAAACATTCAAAACAATAAATTCCGTGGATAATATCAGGAATACAAAAACACAGAGGCTGTAGCAATATCTGGGATTGAGTTAGCCAAAACACAACCGGATATTTCCGGTTTCATCCAGTCATATCTGGACAAACTGGTGTGGAATTCGTATGCAATGGACCGAGAGAATCACAGTAGAAATGGTTTTGGAGAAAAGCAAAGTCTTTTCGTTAGGCAAGTGCAATTAGTGTTTCTGAGGTGCAAAATTAAATGTTGCCTGATAAAAACATTCAAAACAATACAGTCCATCAATAATATCCAGAAAACACAAACACACAGGCTTTCACAATCTTTCGGATTGAGTTAGTCAAAACTCAACAGTATATTTCTGTCTCATCTAATCATATCCGGACAAACTGGTGTGGAATTCGTATGCAATGGACCGAGAAAATCACAGTAAAATGGTTTTGGAGAAAAGCAAAGTCTTTTCGTTAGGCAAGTGCATAAAATGTCATCTATACAAACAGAAATATCATGTTTGTTTGCCACAGTTCCTCTAGCTTTCTCCCTAGAAAATACGAATGTGTAGCGCTGGTGTCTCCATGTGGAACCAATTACCGATTCCAAGCACAAAATTAAATGTTCCCCGATAAAAAACATTCAAAACAATAAAGTCCGTGGATAATATCAGGAATACAAAAACACAGAGGCTGTAGCAATATCTGGGATTGAGTTAGCCAACACACAACCGGATATTTCCGGTTTCATCCAGTCATATCTGGACAAACTGGTGTGGAATTCATATGCAATGGACCGAGAGAATCACAGTAGAAATGGTTTTGGAGAAAAGCAAAGTCTTTTCGTTAGGCAAGTCCAATTAGTGTTTCTGAGGTGCAAAATTAAATGTTGCCTGATAAAAACATTCAAAACAATACAGTCCATCAATAATATCCAGAAAACACAAACACACAGGCTTTCACAATGTTTCGGATTGAGTTAGCCAAAACTCAACAGTATATTTCTGTTTCATCAAATCATATCCGGACAAACTGGTGTGGAATTCGTATGCAATGGATTGAGAAAACCACAGTAAAAATGACTTTGGAGAAGAGCAAAGTCTTTTCGTTAGGCAAGTGCATAAAATGTCATCAATACAAACAGAAATATCATGTTTATTTGTCACAGTTCCTCTGGCTTTCTCCCTAGAAATACGAATGTGTAGAGCTGGTGTCTCCATGTGGAACCAATTACTGTATCCAAGCTTAAAATAAAATGTTCTCTGATAAAAAACATTCAAAACAATAAAGTCCGTTGATAATATCCAGAAAACACACACACTGAGGCTGTATTAATAGCTGGGATTGAGTTAGCCAAAACAAATCCGGATACTTTTTCACTTTCATTAAGGTCATATCCGGACAAAGTGGTGTGTAATTTCTATGCAATGCACTGAGAAAATCACAGTAAAAATGGTTTTGGAGAAAAGCAAATTCTTTTCGTTAGGCAAGTGCATGAAATGTCATCTATACAAACAGATATATCATGTTTGTTTGCCGCAGTCCCAGTAGCTTTCTCCCTAGAAAATACGGATGTGTAGCGCTGGTGTCTCCATGTGCAACCAATTAGTGATTCCAAGCACAAAATTAAATGTTCCCTGATAAAAAACATTCAAAACAATAAAGTCCGTGGAAAATATCAGGAATACAAAAACACAGAGGCTGTAGCAATATCTGGCATTGAGTTAGCCAAAACACAACCGGATATTTCCGGTTTCATCCAGTCATATCTGGACAAACTGGTGTGGAATTTGTATGCAATGGACCGAGAAAATCACAGTAAAAATGGTTGTGGAGAAAAGCAAACTCTTTTCTTTAGGCAAGTCCATAAAATGTCATCTATACAAACAGAAATATCATGTTTGTTTGCCGAACTTCCTCTAGCTTTCTATCTAGAAAATACGAATGTGTGGAGCTGGTGTCCCCTTGATGAACCAATGAGTGTTTCAACGGTAGAAAATTAAATGTTCCCTGATCAAAAACATTCAAAACAATAAAGTCCATCGATAATATCAAGAAAACACAAACACAGAGGCTTTCACAATATTTTGGATTGAGTTAGCCAAAACACAACCGGATATTTCTTGTTTCATCCAGTCATATCCGGACAAACTGGTGTGGAATTCGTATGCAATGGACCGAGAAAATCACAGTAAAATGGTTTTGGAGAAAAGCAAAGTCTTTTCGTTAGGCAAGTGCATAAAATGTCATCTATACAAACAGAAATATCATGTTTGTTTGCCACAGTTCCTCTAGCTTTCTCCCTAGAAAATACGAATGTGTAGTGCTGGTGTCTCCATGTGGAACCAATTACCGATTCCAAGCACAAAATTAAATGTTCCCCGATAAAAAACATTCAAAACAATAAAGTCCGTGGATAATATCAGGAATACAAAAACACAGAGGCTGTAGCAATATCTGGGATTGAGTTAGCCAAAACACAACCGGATATTTCCGGTTTCATCCAGTCATATCTGGACAAACTGGTGTGGAATTCGTATGCAATGGACCGAGAGAATCACAGTAGAAATGGTTTTGGAGAAAAGCAAAGTCTTTTCGTTAGGCAAGTGCAATTAGTGTTTCTGAGGTGCAAAATTAAATGTTGCCTGATAAAAACATTCAAAACAATACAGTCCATCAATAATATCCAGAAAACACAAACACACAGGCTTTCACAATGTTTCGGATTGAGTTAGCCAAAACTCAACAGTATATTTCTGTTTCATCGAATCATATCCGGACAAACTGGTGTGGAATTCGTATGCAATGGATTGAGAAAACCACAGTAAAAATGACTTTGGAGAAGAGCAAAGTCTTTTCGTTAGGCAAGTGCATAAAATGTCATCAATACAAACAGAAATATCATGTTTATTTGTCACAGTTCCTCTAGCTTTCTCCCTAGAAATACGAATGTGTGGAGCTGGTGTCTCCATGTGGAACCAATTACTGTATCCAAGCTTAAAATAAAATGTTCTCCGATAAAAAACATTCAAAACAATAAAGTCCGTTGATAATATCCAGAAAACACACACACTGAGGCTGTATTAATAGCTGGGATTGAGTTAGCCAAAACAAATCCGGATACTTTTTCACTTTCATTAAGGTCATATCCGGACAAAGTGGTGTGTAATTTCTATGCAATGCACTGAGAAAATCACAGTAAAAATGGTTTTGGAGAAAAGCAAATTCTTTTCGTTAGGCAAGTGCATGAAATGTCATCTATACAAACAGATATATCATGTTTGTTTGCCGCAGTCCCAGTAGCTTTCTCCCTAGAAAATACGGATGTGTAGCGCTGGTGTCTCCATGTGCAACCAATTAGTGATTCCAAGCACAAAATTAAATGTTCCCTGATAAAAAACATTCAAAACAATAAAGTCCGTGGAAAATATCAGGAATACAAAAACACAGAGGCTGTAGCAATATCTGGCATTGAGTTAGCCAAAACACAACCGGATATTTCCGGTTTCATCCAGTCATATCTGGACAAACTGGTGTGGAATTTGTATGCAATGGACCGAGAAAATCACAGTAAAAATGGTTGTGGAGAAAAGCAAACTCTTTTCTTTAGGCAAGTCCATAAAATGTCATCTATACAAACAGAAATATCATGTTTGTTTGCCGAACTTCCTCTAGCTTTCTATCTAGAAAATACGAATGTGTGGAGCTGGTGTCCCCTTGATGAACCAATGAGTGTTTCAACGGTAGAAAATTAAATGTTCCCTGATAAAAAACATTCAAAACAATAAAGTCCATCGATAATATCAAGAAAACACAAACACAGAGGCTTTCACAATATTTTGGATTGAGTTAGCCAAAACACAACCGGATATTTCTTGTTTCATCCAGTCATATCCGGACAAACTGGTGTGGAATTCGTATGCAATGGACCGAGAAAATCACAGTAAAATGGTTTTGGAGAAAAGCAAAGTCTTTTCGTTAGGCAAGTGCATAAAATGTCATCTATACAAACAGAAATATCATGTTTGTTTGCCACAGTTCCTCTAGCTTTCTCCCTAGAAAATACGAATGTGTAGCGCTGGTGTCTCCATGTGGAACCAATTACCGATTCCAAGCACAAAATTAAATGTTCCCCGATAAAAAACATTCAAAACAATAAAGTCCGTGGATAATATCAGGAATACAAAAACACAGAGGCTGTAGCAATATCTGGGATTGAGTTAGCCAAAACACAACCGGATATTTCCGGTTTCATCCAGTCATATCTGGACAAACTGGTGTGGAATTCGTATGCAATGGACCGAGAGAATCACAGTAGAAATGGTTTTGGAGAAAAGCAAAGTCTTTTCGTTAGGCAAGTGCAATTAGTGTTTCTGAGGTGCAAAATTAAATGTTGCCTGATAAAAACATTCAAAACAATACAGTCCATCAATAATATCCAGAAAACACAAACACACAGGCTTTCACAATGTTTCGGATTGAGTTAGCCAAAACTCAACAGTATATTTCTGTCTCATCGAATCATATCCGGACAAACTGGTGTGGAATTCGTATGCAATGGACCGAGAAAATCACAGTAAAATGGTTTTGGAGAAAAGCAAAGTCTTTTCGTTAGGCAAGTGCATGAAATGTCATCTATACAAACAGATATATCATGTTTGTTTGCCGCAGTCCCAGTAGCTTTCTCCCTAGAAAATACGGATGTGTAGCGCTGGTGTCTCCATGTGCAACCAATTAGTGATTCCAAGCACAAAATTAAATGTTCCCTGATAAAAAACATTCAAAACAATAAAGTCCGTGGAAAATATCAGGAATACAAAAACACAGAGGCTGTAGCAATATCTGGCATTGAGTTAGCCAAAACACAACCGGATATTTCCGGTTTCATCCAGTCATATCTGGACAAACTGGTGTGGAATTTGTACGCAATGGACCGAGAAAATCACAGTAAAAATGGTTGTGGAGAAAAGCAAACTCTTTTCTTTAGGCAAGTCCATAAAATGTCATCTATACAAACAGAAATATCATGTTTGTTTGCCGAACTTCCTCTAGCTTTCTATCTAGAAAATACGAATGTGTGGAGCTGGTGTCCCCTTGATGAACCAATGAGTGTTTCAACGGTAGAAAATTAAATGTTCCCTGATAAAAAACATTCAAAACAATAAAGTCCATCGATAATATCAAGAAAACACAAACACAGAGGCTTTCACAATATTTTGGATTGAGTTAGCCAAAACACAACCGGATATTTCTTGTTTCATCCAGTCATATCCGGACAAACTGGTGTGGAATTCGTATGCAATGGACCGAGAAAATCACAGTAAAATGGTTTTGGAGAAAAGCAAAGTCTTTTCGTTAGGCAAGTGCATAAAATGTCATCTATACAAACAGAAATATCATGTTTGTTTGCCACAGTTCCTCTAGCTTTCTCCCTAGAAAATATGAATGTGTAGTGCTGGTGTCTCCATGTGGAACCAATTACCAATTCCAAGCACAAAATTAAATGTTCCCCGATAAAAAACATTCAAAACAATAAATTCCGTGGATAATATCAGGAATACAAAAACACAGAGGCTGTAGCAATATCTGGGATTGAGTTAGCCAAAACACAACCGGATATTTCCGGTTTCATCCAGTCATATCTGGACAAACTGGTGTGGAATTCGTATGCAATGGACCGAGAGAATCACAGTAGAAATGGTTTTGGAGAAAAGCAAAGTCTTTTCGTTAGGCAAGTGCAATTAGTGTTTCTGAGGTGCAAAATTAAATGTTGCCTGATAAAAACATTCAAAACAATACAGTCCATCAATAATATCCAGAAAACACAAACACACAGGCTTTCACAATGTTTCGGATTGAGTTAGCCAAAACTCAACAGCATATTTCTGTTTCATCGAATCATATCCGGACAAACTGGTGTGGAATTCGTATGCAATGGATTGAGAAAACCACAGTAAAAATGACTTTGGAGAAGAGCAAAGTCTTTTCGTTAGGCAAGTGCATAAAATGTCATCAATACAAACAGAAATATCATGTTTATTTGTCACAGTTCCTCTAGCTTTCTCCCTAGAAATACGAATGTGTGGAGCTGGTGTCTCCATGTGGAACCAATTACTGTATCCAAGCTTAAAATAAAATGTTCTCCGATAAAAAACATTCAAAACAATAAAGTCCGTTGATAATATCCAGAAAACACACACACTGAGGCTGTATTAATAGCTGGGATTGAGTTAGCCAAAACAAATCCGGATACTTTTTCACTTTCATTAAGGTCATATCCGGACAAAGTGGTGTGTAATTTCTATGCAATGCACTGAGAAAATCACAGTAAAAATGGTTTTGGAGAAAAGCAAAGTCTTTTCGTTAGGCAAGTGCATGAAATGTCATCTATACAAACAGATATATCATGTTTGTTTGCCGCAGTCCCAGTAGCTTTCTCCCTAGAAAATACGAATGTGTAGCGCTGGAGTCTCCATGTGGAACCAATTAGTGATTCCAAGCACAAAATTAAATGTTCCCTGATAAAAAACATTCAAAACAATAAAGTCCGTGGAAAATATCAGGAATACAAAAACACAGAGGCTGTAGCAATATCTGGGATTGAGTTAGCCAAAACACAACCGGATATTTCCGGTTTCATCCAGTCATATCTGGACAAACTGGTGTGGAATTTGTATGCAATGGACCGAGAAAATCACAGTAAAAATGGTTGTGGAGAAAAGCAAACTCTTTTCTTTAGGCAAGTCCATAAAATGTCATCTATACAAACAGAAATATCATGTTTGTTTGCCGAACTTCCTCTAGCTTTCTATCTAGAAAATACGAATGTGTGGAGCTGGTGTCCCCTTGATGAACCAATGAGTGTTTCAACGGTAGAAAATTAAATGTTCCCTGATAAAAAACATTCAAAACAATAAAGTCCATCGATAATATCAAGAAAACACATACACAGAGGCTTTCACAATATTTTGGATTGAGTTAGCCAAAACACAACCAGATATTTCTTGTTTCATCCAGTCATATCCGGACAAACTGGTGTGGAATTCGTATGCAATGGACCGAGAAAATCACAGTAAAATGGTTTTGGAGAAAAGCAAAGTCTTTTCGTTAGGCAAGTGCATAAAATGTCATCTATACAAACAGAAATATCATGTTTGTTTGCCACAGTTCCTCTAACTTTCTCCCTAGAAAATACGAATGTGTAGTGCTGGTGTCTCCATGTGGAACCAATTACCGATTCCAAGCACAAAACTAAATGTTCCCCGATAAAAAACATTCAAAACAATAAAGTCCGTGGATAATATCAGGAATACAAAAACACAGAGGCTGTAGCAATATCTGGGATTGAGTTAGCCAAAACACAACCGGATATTTCCGGTTTCATCCAGTCATATCTGGACAAACTGGTGTGGAATTTGTATGCAATGGACCGAGAGAATCACAGTAGAAATGGTTTTGGAGAAAAGCCAACTCTTTTCTTTAGGCAAGTCCATAAAATGTCATCTATACAAACAGAAATATCATGTTTGTTTGCCGAACTTCCTCTAGCTTTCTATCTAGAAAATACGAATGTGTGGATCTGGTGTCCCCTTGATGAATCAATGAGTGTTTCAACGGTAGAAAATTAAATGTTCCCTGATAAAAAACATTCAAAACAATAAAGTCCATCGATAATATCAAGAAAACACAAACACAGAGGCTTTCACAATATTTTGGATTGAGTTAGCCAAAACACAACCGGATATTTCTTGTTTCATCAAGTCATATCCGGACAAACTGGTGTGGAATCCGTATGCAATGGACCGAGAAAATCACAGTAAAATGGTTTTGGAGAAAAGCAAAGTCTTTTCGTTAGGCAAGTGCATAAAATGTCATCTATACAAACAGAAATATCATGTTTGTTTGCCACAGTTCCTCTAGCTTTCTCCCTAGAAAATACGAATGTGTAGTGCTGGTGTCTCCATGTGGAACCAATTACCGATTCCAAGCACAAAATTAAATGTTCCCCGATAAAAAACATTCAAAACAATAAAGTCCGTGGATAATATCAGGAATACAAAAACACAGAGGCTGTAGCAATATCTGGGATTGAGTTAGCCAAAACACAACCGGATATTTCCGGTTTCATCCAGTCATATCTGGACAAACTGGTGTGGAATTCGTATGCAATGGACCGAGAGAATCACAGTAGAAATGGTTTTGGAGAAAAGCAAAGTCTTTTCGTTAGGCAAGTGCAATTAGTGTTTCTGAGGTGCAAAATTAAATGTTGCCTGATAAAAGCATTCAAAACAATACAGTCCATCAATAATATCCAGAAAACACAAACACACAGGCTTTCACAATGTTTCGGATTGAGTTAGCCAAAACTCAACAGGATATTTCTGTTTCATCGAATCATATCCGGACAAACTGGTGTGGAATTCGTATGCAATGGATTGAGAAAACCACAGTAAAAATGACTTTGGAGAAGAGCAAAGTCTTTTCGTTAGGCAAGTGCATAAAATGTCATCAATACAAACAGAAATATCATGTTTATTTGTCACAGTTCCTCTAGCTTTCTCCCTAGAAATACGAATGTGTAGAGCTGGTGTCTCCATGTGGAACCAATTACTGTATCCAAGCTTAAAAAAAAATGTTCTCCGATAAAAAACATTCAAAACAATAAAGTCCGTTGATAATATCCAGAAAACACACACGCTGAGGCTGTATTAATAGCTGGGATTGAGTTAGCCAAAACAAATCCGGATACTTTTTCACTTTCATTAAGGTCATATCCGGACAAAGTGGTGTGTAATTTCTATGCAATGCACTGAGAAAATCACAGTAAAAATGGTTTTGGAGAAAAGCCAAGTCTTTTCGTTAGGCAAGTGCATGAAATGTCATCTATACAAACAGATATATCATGTTTGTTTGCCGCAGTCCCAGTAGCTTTCTCCCTAGAAAATACGAATGTGTAGCGCTGGTGTCTCCATGTGGAACCAATTAGTGATTCCAAGCACAAAATTAAATGTTCCCTGATAAAAAACATTCAAAACAATAAAGTCCGTGGAAAATATCAGGAATACAAAAACACAGAGGCTGTAGCAATATCTGGCATTGAGTTAGCCAAAACACAACCGGATATTTCCGGTTTCATCCAGTCATATCTGGACAAACTGGTGTGGAATTTGTATGCAATGGACCGAGAAAATCACAGTAAAAATGGTTGTGGAGAAAAGCAAACTCTTTTCTTTAGGCAAGTCCATAAAATGTCATCTATACAAACAGAAATATCATGTTTGTTTGCCAAACTTCCTCTAGCTTTCTATCTAGAAAATACGAATGTGTGGAGCTGGTGTCCCCTTGATGAACCAATGAGTATTTCAACGGTAGAAAATTAAATGTTCCCTGATAAAAAACATTCAAAACAATAAAGTCCATCGATAATATCAAGAAAACACAAACACAGAGGCTTTCACAATATTTTGGATTGAGTTAGCCAAAACACAACCGGATATTTCCGGTTTCATCCAGTCATATCTGGACAAACTGGTGTGGAATTCGTATGCAATGGACCGAGAGAATCACAGTAGAAATGGTTTTGGAGAAAAGCAAAGTCTTTTCGTTAGGCAAGTGCAATTAATGTTTCTGAGGTGCAAAATTAAATGTTGCCTGATAAAAACATTCAAAACAATACAGTCCATCAATAATATCCAGAAAACACAAACACACAGGCTTTCACAATGTTTCGGATTGAGTTAGCCAAAACTCAACAGCATATTTCTGTTTCATCGAATCATATCCGGACAAACTGGTGTGGAATTCGTATGCAATGGATTGAGAAAACCACAGTAAAAATGATTTTGGAGAAGAGCAAAGTCTTTTCGTTAGGCAAGTGCATAAAATGTCATCAATACAAACAGAAATATCATGTTTATTTCTCACAGTTCCTCTAGCTTTCTCCCTAGAAATACGAATGTGTAGAGCTGGTGTCTCCATGTGGAACCAATTACTGTATCCAAGCTTAAAATAAAATGTTCTCCGATAAAAAACATTCAAAACAATAAAGTCCGTTGATAATATCCAGAAAACACACACGCTGAGGCTGTATTAATAGCTGGGATTGAGTTAGCCAAAACAAATCCGGATACTTTTTCACTTTCATTAAGGTCATATCCGGACAAAGTGGTGTGTAATTTCTATGCAATGCACTGAGAAAATCACAGTAAAAATGGTTTTGGAGAAAAGCAAAGTCTTTTCGTTAGGCAAGTGCATGAAATGTCATCTATACAAACAGATATATCATGTTTGTTTGCCGCAGTCCCAGTAGCTTTCTCCCTAGAAAATACGAATGTGTAGCGCTGGTGTCTCCATGTGGAACCAATTAGTGATTCCAAGCACAAAATTAAATGTTCCCTGATAAAAAACATTCAAAACAATAAAGTCCGTGGAAAATATCAGGAATACAAAAACACAGAGGCTGTAGCAATATCTGGCATTGAGTTAGCCAAAACACAACCGGATATTTCCGGTTTCATCCACTCATATCTGGACAAACTGGTATGGAATTTGTATGCAATGGACCGAGAAAATCACAGTAAAAATGGTTGTGGAGAAAAGCAAACTCTTTTCTTTAGGCAAGTCCATAAAATGTCATCTATACAAACAGAAATATCATGTTTGTTTGCCGAACTTCCTCTAGCTTTCTATCTAGAAAATATGAATGTGTGGAGCTGGTGTCCCCTTGATGAACCAATGAGTGTTTCAACGGTAGAAAATTAAATGTTCCCTGATAAAAAACATTCAAAACAATAAAGTCCATCGATAATATCAAGAAAACACAAACACAGAGGCTTTCACAATATTTTGGATTGAGTTAGCCAAAACACAACCGGATATTTCTTGTTTCATCCAGTCATATCCGGACAAACTGGTGTGGAATTCGTATGCAATGGACCGAGAAAATCACAGTAAAATGGTTTTGGAGAAAAGCAAAGTCTTTTCGTTAGGCAAGTGCATAAAATGTCATCTATACAAACAGAAATATCATGTTTGTTTGCCACAGTTCCTCTAGCTTTCTCCCTAGAAAATACGAATGTGTAGTGCTGGTGTCTCCATGTGGAACCAATTACCGATTCCAAGCACAAAACTAAATGTTCCCCGATAAAAAACATTCAAAACAATAAAGTCCGTGGATAATATCAGGAATACAAAAACACAGAGGCTGTAGCAATATCTGGGATTGAGTTAGCCAAAACACAACCGGATATTTCCGGTTTCATCCAGTCATATCTGGACAAACTGGTGTGGAATTTGTATGCAATGGACCGAGAGAATCGCAGTAGAAATGGTTTTGGAGAAAAGCAAACTCTTTTCTTTAGGCAAGTGCATAAAATGTCATCTATACAAACAGAAATATCATGTTTGTTTGCCACAGTTCCTCTAGCATTCTATCTAGAAAATACGAATGTGTGGATCTGGTGTCCCCTTGATGAACCAATGAGTGTTTCAACGGTAGAAAATTAAATGTTCCCTGATAAAAAACATTCAAAACAATAAAGTCCATCGATAATATCAAGAAAACACAAACACAGAGGCTTTCACAATATTTTGGATTGAGTTAGCCAAAACACAACCGGATATTTCTTGTTTCATCAAGTCATATCCGGACAAACTGGTGTGGAATCCGTATGCAATGGACCGAGAAAATCACAGTAAAATGGTTTTGGAGAAAAGCAAAGTCTTTTCATTAGGCAAGTGCATAAAATGTCATCTATACAAACAGAAATATCATGTTTGTTTGCCACAGTTCCTCTAGCTTTCTCCCTAGAAAATACGAATGTGTAGTGCTGGTGTCTCCATGTGGAACCAATTACCGATTCCAAGCACAAAATTAAATGTTCCCCGATAAAAAACATTCAAAACAATAAAGTCCGTGGATAATATCAGGAATACAAAAACACAGAGGCTGTAGCAATATCTGGGATTGAGTTAGCCAAAACACAACCGGATATTTCCGGTTTCATCCAGTCATATCTGGACAAACTGGTGTGGAATTTGTATGCAATGGACCGAGAGAATCACAGTAAAATGGTTTTGGAGAAAAGCAAAGTCTTTTCGTTAGGCAAGTGCATAAAATGTCATCTATACAAACAGAAATATCATGTTTGTTTGCCACAGTTCCTCTAGCTTTCTCCCTAGAAAATACGAATGTGTAGTGCTGGTGTCTCCATGTGGAACCAATTACTGATTCCAAGCACAAAATTAAATGTTCCCCGATAAAAAACATTCAAAACAATAAAGTCCGTGGATAATATCAGGAATACAAAAACACAGAGGCTGTAGCAATATCTGGGATTGAGTTAGCCGAAACACAACCGGATATTTCCGGTTTCATCCAGTCATATCTGGACAAACTGGTGTGGAATTCATATGCAATGGACCGAGAGAATCACAGTAGAAATGGTTTTGGAGAAAAGCAAAGTCTTTTCGTTAGGCAAGTGCAATTACTGTTTCTGAGGTGCAAAATTAAATGTTGCCTGATAAAAACATTCAAAACAATACAGTCCATCAATAATATCCAGAAAACACAAACACACAGGCTTTCACAATGTTTCGGATTGAGTTAGCCAAAACTCAACAGCATATTTCTGTTTCATCGAATCATATCCGGACAAACTGGTGTGGAATTCGTATGCAATGGATTGAGAAAACCACAGTAAAAATGACTTTGGAGAAGAGCAAAGTCTTTTCGTTAGGCAAGTGCATAAAATGTCATCAATACAAACAGAAATATCATGTTTATTTGTCACAGTTCCTCTAGCTTTCTCCCTAGAAATACGAATGTGTAGAGCTGGTGTCTCCATGTGGAACCAATTACTGTATCCAAGTTTAAAAAAAAATGTTCTCCGATAAAAAACATTCAAAACAATAAAGTCCGTTGATAATATCCAGAAAACACACACACTGAGGCTCTATTAATAGCTGGGATTGAGTTAGCCAAAACAAATCCGGATACTTTTTCACTTTCATTAAGGTCATATCCGGACAAAGTGGTGTGTAATTTCTATGCAATGCACTGAGAAAATCACAGTAAAAATGGTTTTGGAGAAAAGCAAAGTCTTTTCGTTAGGCAAGTGCATGAAATGTCATCTATACAAACAGATATATCATGTTTGTTTGCCGCAGTCCCAGTAGCTTTCTCCCTAGAAAATACGAATGTGTAGCGCTGGTGTCTCCATGTGGAACCAATTAGTGATTCCAAGCACAAAATTAAATGTTCCCTGATAAAAAACATTCAAAACAATAAAGTCCGTGGAAAATATCAGGAATACAAAAACACAGAGGCTGTAGCAATATCTGGCATTGAGTTAGCCAAAACACAACCGGATATTTCCGGTTTCATCCAGTCATATCTGGACAAACTGGTGTGGAATTTGTATGCAATGGACCGAGAAAATCACAGTAAAAATGGTTGTGGAGAAAAGCAAACTCTTTTCTTTAGGCAAGTCCATAAAATGTCATCTATACAAACAGAAATATCATGTTTGTTTGCCGAACTTCCTCTAGCTTTCTATCTAGAAAATACGAATGTGTGGAGCTGGTGTCCCCTTGATGAACCAATGAGTGTTTCAACGGTAGAAAATTAAATGTTCCCTGATAAAAAACATTCAAAACAATAAAGTCCATCGATAATATCAAGAAAACACAAACACAGAGGCTTTCACAATATTTTGGATTGAGTTAGCCAAAACACAACCGGATATTTCTTGTTTCATCCAGTCATATCCGGACAAACTGGTGTGGAATTCGTATGCAATGGACCGAGAAAATCACAGTAAAATGGTTTTGGAGAAAAGCAAAGTCTTTTCGTTAGGCAAGTGCATAAAATGTCATCTATACAAACAGAAATATCATGTTTGTTTGCCACAGTTCCTCTAGCTTTCTCCCTAGAAAATACGAATGTGTAGTGCTGGTGTCTCCATGTGGAACCAATTACCGATTCCAAGCACAAAATTAAATGTTCCCCGATAAAAAACATTCAAAACAATAAAGTCCGTGGATAATATCAGGAATACAAAAACACAGAGGCTGTAGCAATATCTGGGATTGAGTTAGCCAAAACACAACCGGATATTTCCGGTTTCATCCAGTCATATCTGGACAAACTGGTGTGGAATTTGTATGCAATGGACCGAGAGAATCACAGTAGAAATGGTTTTGGAGAAAAGCAAAGTCTTTTCGTTAGGCAAGTGCAATTAGTGTTTCTGAGGTGCAAAATTAAATGTTGCCTGATAAAAACATTCAAAACAATACAGTCCATCAATAATATCCAGAAAACACAAACTCACAGGCTTTCACAATGTTTCAGATTGAGTTAGCCAAAACTCAACAGTATATTTCTGTTTCATCGAATCATATCCGGACAAACTGGTGTGGAATTCGTATGCAATGGATTGAGAAAACCACAGTAAAAATGATTTTGGAGAAGAGCAAAGTCTTTTCGTTAGGCAAGTGCATAAAATGTCATCAATACAAACAGAAATATCATGTTTATTTGTCACAGTTCCTCTAGCTTTCTCCCTAGAAATACGAATGTGTAGAGCTGGTGTCTCCATGTGGAACCAATTACTGTATCCAAGCTTAAAAAAAAATGTTCTCCGATAAAAAACATTCAAAACAATAAAGTCCGTGGATAATATCCAGAAAACACACACGCTGAGGCTGTATTAATAGCTGGGATTGAGTTAGCCAAAACAAATCCGGATACTTTTTCACTTTCATTAAGGTCATATCCGGACAAAGTGGTGTGTAATTTCTATGCAATGCACTGAGAAAATCACAGTAAAAATGGTTTTGGAGAAAAGCAAAGTCTTTTCGTTAGGCAAGTGCATGAAATGTCATCTATACAAACAGATATATCATGTTTGTTTGCCGCAGTCCCAGTAGCTTTCTCCCTAGAAAATACGAATGTGTAGCGCTGGTGTCTCCATGTGGAACCAATTAGTGATTCCAAGCACAAAATTAAATGTTCCCTGATAAAAAACATTCAAAACAATAAAGTCCGTGGAAAATATCAGGAATACAAAAACACAGAGGCTGTAGCAATATCTGGCATTGAGTTAGCCAAAACACAACAGGATATTTCCGGTTTCATCCAGTCATATCTGGACAAACTGGTGTGGAATTTGTATGCAATGGACCGAGAAAATCACAGTAAAAATGGTTGTGGAGAAAAGCAAACTCTTTTCTTTAGGCAAGTCCATAAAATGTCATCTATACAAACAGAAATATCATGTTTGTTTGCCGAACTTCCTCTAGCTTTCTATCTAGAAAATACGAATGTGTGGAGCTGGTGTCCCCTTGATGAACCAATGAGTGTTTCAACGGTAGAAAATTAAATGTTCCCTGATAAAAAACATTCAAAACAATAAAGTCCATCGATAATATCAAGAAAACACAAACACAGAGGCTTTCACAATATTTTGGATTGAGTTAGCCAAAACACAACCGGATATTTCTTGTTTCATCCAGTCATATCCGGACAAACTGGTGTGGAATTCGTATGCAATGGACCGAGAAAATCACAGTAAAATGGTTTTGGAGAAAAGCAAAGTCTTTTCGTTAGGCAAGTGCATAAAATGTCATCTATACAAACAGAAATATCATGTTTGTTTGCCACAGTTCCTCTAGCTTTCTCCCTAGAAAATATGAATGTGTAGTGCTGGTGTCTCCATGTGGAACCAATTACCGATTCCAAGCACAAAACTAAATGTTCCCCGATAAAAAACATTCAAAACAATAAAGTCCGTGGATAATATCAGGAATACAAAAACACAGAAGCTGTAGCAATATCTGGGTTTGAGTTAGCCAAAACACAACCGGATATTTCCGGTTTCATCCAGTCATATCTGGACAAACTGGTGTGGAATTCGTATGCAATGGACCGAGAGAATCACAGTAGAAATGGTTTTGGAGAAAAGCAAAGTCTTTTCGTTAGGCAAGTGCAATTAATGTTTCTGAGGTGCAAAATTAAATGTTGCCTGATAAAAACATTCAAAACAATACAGTCCATCAATAATATCCAGAAAACACAAACACACAGGCTTTCACAATGTTTCGGATTGAGTTAGCCAAAACTCAACAGCATATTTCTGTTTCATCGAATCATATCCGGACAAACTGGTGTGGAATTCGTATGCAATGGATTGAGAAAACCACAGTAAAAATGATTTTGGAGAAGAGCAAAGTCTTTTCGTTAGGCAAGTGCATAAAATGTCATCAATACAAACAGAAATATCATGTTTATTTCTCACAGTTCCTCTAGCTTTCTCCCTATAAATACGAATGTGTAGAGCTGGTGTCTCCATGTGGAACCAATTACTGTATCCAAGCTTAAAATAAAATGTTCTCTGATAAAAAACATTCAAAACAATAAAGTCCGTTGATGATATCCAGAAAACACACACGCTGAGGCTGTATTAATAGCTGGGATTGAGTTAGCCAAAACAAATCCGGATACTTTTTCACATTCATTAAGGTCATATCCGGACAAAGTGGTGTGTAATTTCTATGCAATGCACTGAGAAAATCACAGTAAAAATGGTTTTGGAGAAAAGCACAGTCTTTTCGTTAGGCAAGTGTATGAAATGTCATCTATACAAACAGATATATCATGTTTGTTTGCCGCAGTCCCAGTAGCTTTCTCCCTAGAAAATACGCATGTGTAGCGCTGGTGTCTCCACGTGGAACCAATTAGTGATTCCAAGCACAAAATTAAATGTTCCCCGATAAAAAACATTCAAAACAATAAAGTCCGTGGAAAATATCAGGAATACAAAAACACAGAGGCTGTAGCAATATCTGGCATTGAGTTAGCCAAAACACAACCGGATATTTCCGGTTTCATCCAGTCATATCTGGACAAACTGGTGTGGAATTTGTATGCAATGGACCGAGAAAATCACAGTAAAAATGGTTGTGGAGAAAAGCAAACTCTTTTCTTTAGGCAAGTCCATAAAATGTCATCTATACAAACAGAAATATCATGTTTGTTTGCCGAACTTCCTCTAGCTTTCTATCTAGAAAATACGAATGTGTGGAGCTGGTGTCCCCTTGATGAACCAATGAGTGTTTCAACGGTAGAAAATTAAATGTTCCCTGATAAAAAACATTCAAAACAATAAAGTCCATCGATAATATCAAGAAAACACAAACACAGAGGCTTTCACAATATTTTGGATTGAGTTAGCCAAAACACAACCGGATATTTCTTGTTTCATCCAGTCATATCCGGACAAACTGGTGTGGAATTCGTATGCAATGGACCGAGAAAATCACAGTAAAATGGTTTTGGAGAAAAGCAAAGTCTTTTCGTTAGGCAAGTGCATAAAATGTCATCTATACAAACAGAAATATCATGTTTGTTTGCCACAGTTCCTCTAGCTTTCTCCCTAGAAAATACGAATGTGTAGTGCTGGTGTCTCCATGTGGAACCAATTACCGATTCCAAGCACAAAATTAAATGTTCCCCGATAAAAAACATTCAAAACAATAAAGTCCGTGGATAATATCAGGAATACAAAAACACAGAGGCTGTAGCAATATCTGGGATTGAGTTAGCCAAAACACAACCGGATATTTCCGGTTTCATCCAGTCATATCTGGACAAACTGGTGTGGAATTCGTATGCAATGGACCGAGAGAATCACAGTAGAAATGGTTTTGGAGAAAAGCAAAGTCTTTTCGTTAGGCAAGTGCAATTAGTGTTTCTGAGGTGCAAAATTAAATGTTGCCTGATAAAAACATTCAAAACAATACAGTCCATCAATAATATCCAGAAAACACAAACACAGAGGCTTTCACAATGTTTCGGATTGAGTTAGCCAAAACTCAACAGCATATTTCTGTTTCATCGAATCATATCCGGACAAACTGGTGTGGAATTCGTATGCAATGGATTGAGAAAACCACAGTAAAAATGATTTTGGAGAAGAGCAAAGTCTTTTCGTTAGGCAAGTGCATAAAATGTCATCAATACAAACAGAAATATCATGTTTATTTCTCACAGTTCCTCTAGCTTTCTCCCTAGAAATACGAATGTGTAGAGCTGGTGTCTCCATGTGGAACCAATTACTGTATCCAAGCTTAAAATAAAATGTTCTCCGATAAAAAACATTCAAAACAATAAAGTCCGTTGATAATATCCAGAAAACACACACACTGAGGCTGTATTAATAGCTGGGATTGAGTTAGCCAAAACAAATCCGGATACTTTTTCACTTTCATTAAGGTCATATCCGGACAAAGTGGTGTGTAATTTCTATGCAATGCACTGAGAAAATCACAGTAAAAATGGTTTTGGAGAAAAGCAAAGTCTTTTCGTTAGGCAAGTGCATGAAATGTCATCTATACAAACAGATATATCATGTTTGTTTGCCGCAGTCCCAGTAGCTTTCTCCCTAGAAAATACGAATATGTAGTGCTGGTGTCTCCATGTGCAACCAATTAGTGATTCCAAGCACAAAATTAAATGTTCCCTGATAAAAAACATTCAAAACAATAAAGTCCGTGGAAAATATCAGGAATACAAAAACACAGAGGCTGTAGCAATATCTGGCATTGAGTTAGCCAAAACACAACCGGATATTTCCGGTTTCATCCAGTCATATCTGGACAAACTGGTGTGGAATTTGTATGCAATGGACCGAGAAAATCACAGTAAAAATGGTTGTGGAGAAAAGCAAACTCTTTTCTTTAGGCAAGTCCATAAAATGTCATCTATACAAACAGAAATATCATGTTTGTTTGCCGAACTTCCTCTAGCTTTCTATCTAGAAAATACGAATGTGTGGAGCTGGTGTCCCCTTGATGAACCAATGAGTGTTTCAACGGTAGAAAATTAAATGTTCCCTGATAAAAAACATTCAAAACAATAAAGTCCATCGATAATATCAAGAAAACACAAACACAGAGGCTTTCACAATATTTTGGATTGAGTTAGCCAAAACACAACCGGATATTTCTTGTTTCATCCAGTCATACCCGGACAAACTGGTGTGGAATCCGTATGCAATGGACCGAGAAAATCACAGTAAAATGGTTTTGGAGAAAAGCAAAGTCTTTTCGTTAGGCAAGTGCATAAAATGTCATCTATACAAACAGAAATATCATGTTTGTTTGCCACAGTTCCTCTAGCTTTCTCCCTAGAAAATACGAATGTGTAGTGCTGGTGTCTCCATGTGGAACCAATTACCGATTCCAAGCACAAAATTAAATGTTCCCCGATAAAAAACATTCAAAACAATAAAGTCCGTGGATAATATCAGGAATACAAAAACACAGAGGCTGTAGCAATATCTGGGATTGAGTTAGCCAAAACACAACCGGATATTTCTGGTTTCATCCAGTCATATCTGGACAAACTGGTGTGGAATTCGTATGCAATGGACCGAGAGAATCACAGTAGAAATGGTTTTGGAGAAAAGCAAAGTCTTTTCGTTAGGCAAGTGCAATTAGTGTTTCTGAGGTGCAAAATTAAATGTTGCCTGATAAAAACATTCAAAACAATACAGTCCATCAATAATATCCAGAAAACACAAACACACAGGCTTTCACAATGTTTCGGATTGAGTTAGCCAAAACTCAACAGTATATTTCTGTTTCATCGAATCATATCCGGACAAACTGGTGTGGAATTCGTATGCAATGGATTGAGAAAACCACAGTAAAAATGACTTTGGAGAAGAGCAAAGTCTTTTCGTTAGGCAAGTGCATAAAATGTCATCAATACAAACAGAAATATCATGTTTCTTTGTCACAGTTCCTCTAGCTTTCTCCCTAGAAATACGAATGTGTAGAGCTGGTGTCTCCATGTGGAACCAATTACTGTATCCAAGCTTAAAATAAAATGTTCTCCGATAAAAAACATTCAAAACAATAAAGTCCGTGGATAATATCCAGAAAACACACACACTGAGGCTGTATTAATAGCTGGGATTGAGTTAGCCAAAACAAATCCGGATACTTTTTCACTTTCATTAAGGTCATATCCGGACAAAGTGGTGTGTAATTTCTATGCAATGCACTGAGAAAATCACAGTAAAAATGGTTTTGGAGAAAAGCAAAGTCTTTTCGTTAGGCAAGTGCATGAAATGTCATCTATACAAACACATATATCATGTTTGTTTGCCGCAGTCCCAGTAGCTTTCTCCCTAGAAAATACGAATGTGTAGCGCTGGTGTCTCCATGTGGAACCAATTAGTGATTCCAAGCACAAAATTAAATGTTCCCTGATAAAAAACATTCAAAACAATAAAGTCCGTGGAAAATATCAGGAATACAAAAACACAGAGGCTGTAGCAATATCTGGCATTGAGTTAGCCAAAACACAACCGGATATTTCCGGTTTCATCCAGTCATATCTGGACAAACTGGTGTGGAATTTGTACGCAATGGACCGAGAAAATCACAGTAAAAATGGTTGTGGAGAAAAGCAAACTCTTTCTTTAGGCAAGTCCATAAAATGTCATCTATACAAACAGAAATATCATGTTTGTTTGCCGAACTTCCTCTAGCTTTCTATCTAGAAAATACGAATGTGTGGAGCTGGTGTCCCCTTGATGAACCAATGAGTGTTTCAACGGTAGAAAATTAAATGTTCCCTGATAAAAAACATTCAAAACAATAAAGTCCATCGATAATATCAAGAAAACACAAACACAGAGGCTTTCACAATATTTTGGATTGAGTTAGCCAAAACACAACCGGATATTTCTTGTTTCATCCAGTCATATCCGGACAAACTGGTGTGGAATTCGTATGCAATGGACCGAGAAAATCACAGTAAAATGGTTTTGGAGAAAAGCAAAGTCTTTTCGTTAGGCAAGTGCATAAAATGTCATCTATACAAACAGAAATATCATGTTTGTTTGCCACAGTTCCTCTAGCTTTCTCCCTAGAAAATACGAATGTGTAGTGCTGGTGTCTCCATGTGGAACCAATTACCGATTCCAAGCACAAAATTAAATGTTCCCCGATAAAAAACATTCAAAACAATAAAGTCCGTGGATAATATCAGGAATACAAAAACACAGAGGCTGTAGCAATATCTGGGATTGAGTTAGCCAAAACACAACCGGATATTTCCGGTTTCATCCAGTCATATCTGGACAAACTGGTGTGGAATTCGTATGCAATGGACCGAGAGAATCACAGTAGAAATGGTTTTGGAGAAAAGCAAAGTCTTTTCGTTAGGCAAGTGCAATTAGTGTTTCTGAGGTGCAAAATTAAATGTTGCCTGATAAAAACATTCAAAACAATACAGTCCATCAATAATATCCAGAAAACACAAACACACAGGCTTTCACAATGTTTCGGATTGAGTTAGCCAAAACTCAACAGTATATTTCTGTTTCATTAAGTCATATCCGGACAAACTGGTGTGGAATTCGTATGCAATGGATTGAGAAAACCACAGTAAAAATGACTTTGGAGAAGAGCAAAGTCTTTTCGTTAGGCAAGTGCATAAAATGTCATCAATACAAACAGAAATATCATGTTTATTTGTCACAGTTCCTCTAGCTTTCTCCCTAGAAATACGAATGTGTAGAGCTGGTGTCTCCATGTGGAACCAATTACTGTATCCAAGCTTAAAATAAAATGTTCTCCGATAAAAAACATTCAAAACAATAAAGTCCGTTGATAATATCCAGAAAACACACACACTGAGGCTGTATTAATAGCTGGGATTGAGTTAGCCAAAACAAATCCGGATACTTTTTCACTTTCATTAAGGTCATATCCGGACAAAGTGGTGTGTAATTTCTATGCAATGCACTGAGAAAATCACAGTAAAAATGGTTTTGGAGAAAAGCAAAGTCTTTTCGTTAGGCAAGTGCATGAAATGTCATCTATACAAACAGATATATCATGTTGTTTGCCGCAGTCCCAGTAGCTTTCTCCCTAGAAAATACGAATGTGTAGCGCTGGTGTCTCCATGTGGAACCAATTAGTGATTCCAAGCACAAAATTAAATGTTCCCTGATAAAAAACATTCAAAACAATAAAGTCCGTGGAAAATATCAGGAATACAAAAACACAGAGGCTGTAGCAATATCTGGCATTGAGTTAGCCAAAACACAACCGGATATTTCTTGTTTCATCCAGTCATATCCGGACAAACTGGTGTGGAATTCGTATGCAATGGACCGAGAAAATCACAGTAGAAATGGTTGTGGAGAAAAGCAAACTCTTTTCTTTAGGCAAGTCCATAAAATGTCATCTATACAAACAGAAATATCATGTTTGTTTGCCGAACTTCCTCTAGCTTTCTATCTAGAAAATACGAATGTGTGGAGCTGGTGTCCCCTTGATGAACCAATGAGTGTTTCAACGGTAGAAAATTAAATGTTCCCTGATAAAAAACATTCAAAACAATAAAGTCCATCGATAATATCAAGAAAACACAAACACAGAGGCTTTCACAATATTTTGGATTGAGTTAGCCAAAACACAACCGGATATTTCTTGTTTCATCCAGTCATATCCGGACAAACTGGTGTGGAATTCGTATGCAATGGACCGAGAAAATCACAGTAAAATGGTTTTGGAGAAAAGCAAAGTCTTTTCGTTAGGCAAGTGCATAAAATGTCATCTATACAAACAGAAATATCATGTTTGTTTGCCACAGTTCCTCTAGCTTTCTGCCTAGAAAATACGAATGTGTAGTGCTGGTGTCTCCATGTGGAACCAATTACCGATTCCAAGCACAAAATTAAATGTTCCCCGATAAAAAACATTCAAAACAATAAAGTCCGTGGATAATATCAGGAATACAAAAACACAGAGGCTGTAGCAATATCTGGCATTGAGTTAGCCAAAACACAACCGGATATTTCCGGTTTCATCCAGTCATATCTGGACAAACTGGTGTGGAATTCGTATGCAATGGACCGAGAGAATCACAGTAGAAATGGTTTTGGAGAAAAGCAAAGTCTTTTCGTTAGGCAAGTGCAATTAGTGTTTCTGAGGTGCAAAATTAAATGTTGCCTGATAAAAACATTCAAAACAATACAGTCCATCAATAATATCCAGAAAACACAAACACACAGGCTTTCACAATGTTTCGGATTTGAGTTAGCCAAAACTCAACAGTATATTTCTGTTTCATTAAGTCATATCCGGACAAACTGGTGTGGAATTCGTATGCAATGGATTGAGAAAACCACAGTAAAAATGACTTTGGAGAAGAGCAAAGTCTTTTTCGTTAGGCAAGTGCATAAAATGTCATCAATACAAACAGAAATATCATGTTTATTTGTCACAGTTCCTCTAGCTTTCTCCCTAGAAATACGAATGTGTAGAGCTGGTGTCTCCATGTGGAACCAATTACTGTATCCAAGCTTAAAATAAAATGTTCTCCGATAAAAAACATTCAAAACAATAAAGTCCGTGGATAATATCCAGAAAACACACACACTGAGGCTGTATTAATAGCTGGGATTGAGTTAGCCAAAACAAATCCGGATACTTTTTCACTTTCATTAAGGTCATATCCGGACAAAGTGGTGTGTAATTTCTATGCAATGCACTGAGAAAATCACAGTAAAAATGGTTTTGGAGAAAAGCAAAGTCTTTTCGTTAGGCAAGTGCATGAAATGTCATCTACACAAACAGATATATCATGTTTGTTTGCCGCAGTCCCAGTAGCTTTCTCCCTAGAAAATACGAATGTGTAGCGCTGGTGTCTCCATGTGGAACCAATTAGTGATTCCAAGCACAAAATTAAATGTTCCCTGATAAAAAACATTCAAAAACAATAAAGTCCGTGGAAAATATCAGGAATACAAAAACACAGAGGCTGTAGCAATATCTGGCATTGAGTTAGCCAAAACACAACCGGATATTTCCGGTTTCATCCAGTCATATCTGGACAAACTGGTGTGGAATTTGTATGCAATGGACCGAGAAAATCACAGTAAAAATGGTTGTGGAGAAAAGCAAACTCTTTTCTTTAGCAAGTCCATAAAATGTCATCTATACAAACAGAAATATCATGTTTTGTTTGCCGAACTTCCTCTAGCTTTCTATCTAGAAAATACGAATGTGTGGAGCTGGTGTCCCCCTTGATGAACCAATGAGTGTTTCAACGGTAGAAAATTAAATGTTCCCTGATAAAAAACATTCAAAACAATAAAGTCCATCGATAATATCAAGAAAACACAAACACAGAGGCTTTCACAATATTTTGGATTGAGTTAGCCAAAACACAACCCGGATATTTCTTGTTTCATCCAGTCATATCCGGACAAACTGGTGTGGAATTCGTATGCAATGGACCGAGAAAATCACAGTAAAATGGTTTTGGAGAAAAGCAAAGTCTTTTCGTTAGGCAAGTGCATAAAATGTCATCTATACAAACAGAAATATCATGTTTGTTTGCCACAGTTCCTCTAGCTTTCTCCCTAGAAAATACGAATGTGTAGTGCTGGTGTCTCCATGTGGAACCAATTACCGATTC
Source organism: Lepus europaeus (assembly GCF_033115175.1). Classification (NCBI taxonomy): domain Eukaryota; kingdom Metazoa; phylum Chordata; class Mammalia; order Lagomorpha; family Leporidae; genus Lepus; species Lepus europaeus. The sequence continues at coordinate 990,724 of NW_026909158.1, read as the reverse complement.
CAAGCACAAAATTAAATGTTCCCCGATAAAAAACATTCAAAACAATAAAGTCCGTGGATAATATCAGGAATACAAAAACACAGAGGCTGTAGCAATATCTGGCATTGAGTTAGCCAAAACACAACCGGATATTTCCGGTTTCATCCAGTCATATCTGGACAAACTGGTGTGGAATTCGTATGCAATGGACCGAGAGAATCACAGTAGAAATGGTTTTGGAGAAAAGCAAAGTCTTTTCGTTAGGCAAGTGCAATTAGTGTTTCTGAGGTGCAAAATTAAATGTTGCCTGATAAAAACATTCAAAACAATACAGTCCATCAATAATATCCAGAAAACACAAACACACAGGCTTTCACAATGTTTCGGATTGAGTTAGCCAAAACTCAACAGTATATTTCTGTTTCATTAAGTCATATCCGGACAAACTGGTGTGGAATTCGTATGCAATGGATTGAGAAAACCACAGTAAAAATGACTTTGGAGAAGAGCAAAGTCTTTTCGTTAGGCAAGTGCATAAAATGTCATCAATACAAACAGAAATATCATGTTTATTTGTCACAGTTCCTCTAGCTTTCTCCCTAGAAATACGAATGTGTAGAGCTGGTGTCTCCATGTGGAACCAATTACTGTATCCAAGCTTAAAATAAAATGTTCTCCGATAAAAAACATTCAAAACAATAAAGTCCGTGGATAATATCCAGAAAACACACACACTGAGGCTGTATTAATAGCTGGGATTGAGTTAGCCAAAACAAATCCGGATACTTTTTCACTTTCATTAAGGTCATATCCGGACAAAGTGGTGTGTAATTTCTATGCAATGCACTGAGAAAATCACAGTAAAAATGGTTTTGGAGAAAAGCAAAGTCTTTTCGTTAGGCAAGTGCATGAAATGTCATCTATACAAACAGATATATCATGTTTGTTTGCCGCAGTCCCAGTAGCTTTCTCCCTAGAAAATACGAATGTGTAGCGCTGGTGTCTCCATGTGGAACCAATTAGTGATTCCAAGCACAAAATTAAATGTTCCCTGATAAAAAACATTCAAAACAATAAAGTCCGTGGAAAATATCAGGAATACAAAAACACAGAGGCTGTAGCAATATCTGGCATTGAGTTAGCCAAACACAACCGGATATTTCCGGTTTCATCCAGTCATATCTGGACAAACTGGGTGTGGAATTTGTATGCAATGGACCGAGAAAATCACAGTAAAAATGGTTGTGGAGAAAAGCAAACTCTTTTCTTTAGGCAAGTCCATAAAATGTCATCTATACAAACAGAAATATCATGTTTGTTTGCCGAACTTCCTCTAGCTTTCTATCTAGAAAATACGAATGTGTGGAGCTGGTGTCCCCTTGATGAACCAATGAGTGTTTCAACGGTAGAAAATTAAATGTTCCCTGATAAAAAACATTCAAAACAATAAAGTCCATCGATAATATCAAGAAAACACAAACACAGAGGCTTTCACAATATTTTGGATTGAGTTAGCCAAAACACAACCGGATATTTCTTGTTTCATTCAGTCATATCCGGACAAACTGGTGTGGAATTCGTATGCAATGGACCGAGAAAATCACAGTAAAATGGTTTTGGAGAAAAGCAAAGTCTTTTCGTTAGGCAAGTGCATAAAATGTCATCTATACAAACAGAAATATCATGTTTGTTTGCCACAGTTCCTCTAGCTTTCTCCCTAGAAAATACGAATGTGTAGTGCTGGTGTCTCCATGTGGAACCAATTACCGATTCCAAGCACAAAATTAAATGTTCCCCGATAAAAAACATTCAAAACAATAAAGTCCGTGGATAATATCAGGAATACAAAAACACAGAGGCTGTAGCAATATCTGGCATTGAGTTAGCCAAAACACAACCGGATATTTCCGGTTTCATCCAGTCATATCTGGACAAACTGGTGTGGAATTCGTATGCAATGGACCGAGAGAATCACAGTAGAAATGGTTTTGGAGAAAAGCAAAGTCTTTTCGTTAGGCAAGTGCAATTAGTGTTTCTGAGGTGCAAAATTAAATGTTGCCTGATAAAAACATTCAAAACAATACAGTCCATCAATAATATCCAGAAAACACAAACACACAGGCTTTCACAATGTTTCGGATTGAGTTAGCCAAAACTCAACAGTATATTTCTGTTTCATTAAGTCATATCCGGACAAACTGGTGTGGAATTCGTATGCAATGGATTGAGAAAACACAGTAAAAATGACTTTGGAGAAGAGCAAAGTCTTTTCGTTAGGCAAGTGCATAAAATGTCATCAATACAAACAGAAATATCATGTTTATTTGTCACAGTTCCTCTAGCTTTCTCCCTAGAAATACGAATGTGTAGAGCTGGTGTCTCCATGTGGAACCAATTACTGTATCCAAGCTTAAAATAAAATGTTCTCCGATAAAAAACATTCAAAACAATAAAGTCCGTTGATAATATCCAGAAAACACACACACTGAGGCTGTATTAATAGCTGGGATTGAGTTAGCCAAAACAAATCCGGATACTTTTTCACTTTCATTAAGGTCATATCCGGACAAAGTGGTGTGTAATTTCTATGCAATGCACTGAGAAAATCACAGTAAAAATGGTTTTGGAGAAAAGCAAAGTCTTTTCGTTAGGCAAGTGCATGAAATGTCATCTATACAAACAGATATATCATGTTTGTTTGCCGCAGTCCCAGTAGCTTTCTCCCTAGAAAATACGAATGTGTAGCGCTGGTGTCTCCATGTGGAACCAATTAGTGATTCCAAGCACAAAATTAAATGTTCCCTGATAAAAAACATTCAAAACAATAAAGTCCGTGGAAAATATCAGGAATACAAAAACACAGAGGCTGTTAGCAATATCTGGCATTGAGTTAGCCAAAACACAACCGGATATTTCCGGTTTCATCCAGTCATATCTGGACAAACTGGTGTGGAATTTGTATGCAATGGACCGAGAAAATCACAGTAAAAATGGTTCGTGGAGAAAAGCAAACTCTTTTCTTTAGGCAAGTCCATAAAATGTCATCTATACAAACAGAAATATCATGTTTGTTTGCCGAACTTCCTCTAGCTTTCTATCTAGAAAATACGAATGTGTGGAGCTGGTGTCCCCTTGATGAACCAATGAGTGTTTCAACGGTAGAAAATTAAATGTTCCCTGATAAAAAACATTCAAAACAATAAAGTCCATCGATAATATCAAGAAAACACAAACACAGAGGCTTTCACAATATTTTGGATTGAGTTAGCCAAAACACAACCGGATATTTCTTGTTTCATTCAGTCATATCCGGACAAACTGGTGTGGAATTCGTATGCAATGGACCGAGAAAATCACAGTAAAATGGTTTTGGAGAAAAGCAAAGTCTTTTCGTTAGGCAAGTGCATAATGTCATAGTCATCTATACAAACAGAAATATCATGTTTGTTTTGCCACAGTTCCTCTAGCTTTCTCCCTAGAAAATACGAATGTGTAGTGCTGGTGTCTCCATGTGGAACCAATTACCGATTCCAAGCACAAAATTAAATGTTCCCCGATAAAAAACATTCAAAACAATAAAGTCCGTGGATAATATCAGGAATACAAAAACACAGAGGCTGTAGCAATATCTGGCATTGAGTTAGCCAAAACACACCGGATATTTCCGGTTTCATCCAGTCATATCTGGACAAAACTGGTGTGGAATTCGTATGCAATGGACCGAGAGAATCACAGTAGAAATGGTTTTGGAGAAAAGCAAAGTCTTTTCGTTAGGCAAGTGCAATTAGTGTTTCTGAGGTGCAAAATTAAATGTTGCCTGATAAAAACATTCAAAACAATACAGTCCATCAATAATATCCAGAAAACACAAACACACAGCTTTCACAATGTTTCGGATTGAGTTAGCCAAAACTCAACAGTATATTTCTGTTTCATCGAATCATATCCGGACAAACTGGTGTGGAATTCGTATGCAATGGATTGAGAAAACCACAGTAAAAATGACTTTGGAGAAGAGCAAAGTCTTTTCGTTAGGCAAGTGCATAAAATGTCATCAATACAAACAGAAATATCATGTTTCTTTGTCACAGTTCCTCTAGCTTTCTCCCTAGAAATACGAATGTGTAGAGCTGGTGTCTCCATGTGGAACCAATTACTGTATCCAAGCTTAAAATAAAATGTTCTCCGATAAAAAACATTCAAAACAATAAAGTCCGTGGATAATATCCAGAAAACACACACACTGAGGGCTGTATTAATAGCTGGGATTGAGTTAGCCAAAACAAATCCGGATACTTTTTCACTTTCATTAAGGTCATATCCGGACAAAGTGGTGTGTAATTTCTATGCAATGCACTGAGAAAATCACAGTAAAAATGGTTTTGGAGAAAAGCAAAGTCTTTTCGTTAGGCAAGTGCATGAAATGTCATCTATACAAACACATATATCATGTTTGTTTGCCGCAGTCCCAGTAGCTTTCTCCCTAGAAAATACGAATGTGTAGCGCTGGTGTCTCCATGTGGAACCAATTAGTGATTCCAAGCA